>NW_022195917.1:275320-880855 GCF_008641045.1 Pistacia vera
AAAAAAAAAAAAAAAAAAAAAAAAAAAAAAAAAAACTATTCAGTTTCAGCTAACAGTAAACTGAGCAAAATTCGAACAAAATTAAATTAAGTTCACACAGACAAAATAAAACTCATAAACTACCGCTTACATTTTCCGTCGGGTGCTGCCAATGAGTCACTGTCGATGAAGACGAGCTACTTCGGGTGAGTCGAATTGAATGGAATCTACGCGTGCCAGTGAGTCGCACAGTATGCTTCCGGTGACGGTGAAGGTGACGGTAAAGAGTGTCTGGTTGGTGATGGAGAATCCAGATTCCGGCCTGCGTATTGTGTACGTGTATGGCGGGAAGCGGCCGTGGAGTGAAATGAGTTGCCGTTGACAGGGGAGGCGGCAAAAAGAGACTTCACCGACTGTTTTCATTCTATTTGACTGGTAGTATATATAGGTCCCACTATATTTCTATTTAAAACCCATTTTCTGTTTTATTAATGGCTACCTTAATAAAAAGCGTAATACTAACATACACATACAAAGAGATAAATTCAGTCTTTAAAATTTATAATTACTTTTCTTTCTCTTTTTTTTCCTTCTTTTAAGGATTAAACTTGTCTCTTTGTATGACTCTTTGTAAGGATAGTATTACTCTAATAAAAAATTATTTTAAAGACTAATAACAATAATTTCTCTTTAAGTAAAATTAAGAAATTAAAATACCCTGTAGTTATAATAATTTTTATTTCTTCGATTATTAAGTTTTTTGATGATAAATTAAACACACAGGGATAATTAGATAAATATAAATATATATTATATTATAAATTCTAACTATATATGAAGTGCTCATTAGCAGGAGGTACATTTATGTTATTTTTTAAATCTCACATAAAGTTAAAAGTTTGGTTATTTGATTAGACCTTAGAGGTTAACAAAAACCCTAAGGAAGGGTTTGGTTAGGGGGTATTTGAGATTACTAGGTTTAAGTCATCTTATATTACTTGATTACCATCTTTGGTTGTCAAGTAATATAAGATACCGGTAATCTTTAAATATCAATAATGGTTACTATTAGTAATATTTGAGGTAATCTGATTACCTCCATTTTCTTAGGTATTCTAAGATTACCAGAGTTATCTATTTTTGTTACAATTATATCCCTTATTAATAAAATTTTAGGACAATAATGCCCTTATTTTTAAATTTATTTACATGAATATGGCTTTTACTATTTCACTCCCAATTAATTAATTTTTTGGATAAAATTACCCTTAAATTCAAAACAAATTATAGACCACCCAAGCCATTGCCCCCAGCCACCTGCTGCCGCCGCCACCGTCAGAACGGCGCACGAAAGGCCGAAAATGACTGTCGTGTGCCGATATGGCTATTTCCGGCCAAGATATCTGGCCGAAAATGGCAAGATCTAATCTAGTTGTCAAATGCCAAATCCGTCGATCTGGCCGTTGACGACCACAGATCTGGCCGGAAATGGCCATATCGGCACACGACGGCCATTTTCGACCTTTTGTGCGCTGTTAGGCTACCTGCGGCCTGCGGTGGTTGTCGGGAGCCGAGAGTGGCAGGGTTGGGGGGGTGTTTTTTTTATTTTCCAAACTTTTATTATGGGGTTGTTTTTGCTAAGTTTTTTGTAACGTCCCACTTGAGGTACGTACTTAAGACTTGCTGTTTTGCTTAAATGTTTATCGATTCAGCTTTAATTGAGTTTGTGTGTTGCGTTGGTTGAGTGTTTGCCTTGAAATTGGTTGAGATTTAAGGAATTTTGGATTTGCAGTCTTCGCTGGGGCGAAGAGTAGTCTTTGTCGCGGCAAAGTTGGCTTTGAGTAAGGCGGTGTAGGCTCTGTCTTTCTTCGCCGGGGTGACGGAAGTTTCTTCGCCGCGGCAACGAGCCGACTAAAATGTGTATTGAGAGTTCTAGATATTTTTCCATAAGGGTTAAATGACCATTCTACCCCTAATTAGCAGGAAAAGTGTGGAGTAAAATGTAAGGAAATTTTATGGAGATTGGGTTAGTATGGGGGTGTGAGTGTAATGAATCAAAGGATATAGATGGAATTTTCAAAGAAGATCAAGGGCAAAGTTGGGAAGTGTTGATTTTCTCATGAACTAAAAAGGGCTAAGTGTAATAAACCCTTCATTTCCTTCTTCTCCACGGCCATATCCATACTCTCAATTCTCTCCTTTTTGCTTTCAATTGTTCCAAGATTTATAAGGGTTTTAAGAGAGCCTTTGAATAATTTTGAGTAGAAATATCATCTAGAGCATCCTAAGGTAAGGATTCTTGTTTTAGATGTGAGTTTTCTTAAAGTTATATGAAGTCTTATATGGTTGTTATTGTTGTTGTTTTGAGTTGTAGAGAGAAGACAAGACAATAAGGGAAAGAAAAAGTGCTAGAGAAGTCACTTTTTCACAAGGTAAGTAAATTCAACCAAGTCGAGATTTGAATAAGTTTTTGAGTAGAAATTGAGTAGAGATTTATGCATGTATGAGTTTGTTTTATGCTTGTTAATGATTGTAAATGAGATGAGTATTCATGTTGAATTGTTGGAAGTATTTTTCCTTTATGAGAAGCGTTAAGATTTTATGATGTTGGGTGAGTTTTGATTGAGGTTGAAGGAAGATTTGAGTAAACTGTATAGAAGTGTTTTCCTTTGATAGGGATTTAGAGTGTATGAGGGAGTTTTTCTCCCATTTTGGATGATTAAAAAGAAGAGAAAAGTTATAGGTTAAGTAGAGCTTTATATGCACTTGAATTGTATGATGAAATGCTCAAGAGAAGCATAAGTAAGAGTAGAAAGCCTTAATTTTTGCTACATAGCATAAATGCATGTCATAAGTGCATTAATGAGCATGAGTCATCTATATGCATTAATCATGCAATAGTTATGCGTTAGAAAAAGAGAGTAGAGAAATTGAGTTGAGCTACTCTAAGAGTAGAGAGAAAGAGAAATTGAGCACTAGAGAATAAAGAGAAAGTAGTACCAGATAAGAGAATAGAGTAGGTTATGCGATGGGGAACCCATGAGTAATGGGTAGAGTATTCCCGCATGTACGCCGCATTGAGAGAGCGGCATGAGTATTAGAGAGAAGTGGTGTAGCCCGTGAGAGTGCATGCGGATAAGGGCTATACCTGAGTTTACCCGAGAGAGAGATTATATACTCACTTGGCCAAGGGTTCCGAATCCATGCATAACCGAGTCCAATCGGCTAGAACGAGTATAAGTCACGTAGAGTGGGAGTGAGTCCCAGTCGTGCCTCCGGTTAGATGGGGTCGTGAGTTACTAAGAGAGTTAGTAGAAAAGAGTTACGAGAAAGAGAAATCAGAAAGATTATAAAGGGAGAGTAAACAAGACTTGTAAGGAAAGAATAAGAGAGAGAGTTACGGGGATAGATGAGTAGATGTTTTACTTACTGAGCCTTAGTTGTGCTCATCCCGATGTTTTCTATGTTTTGCAGGATCTAGGTAAGGACACGGTCGGATGGGCGTCGTTAAGCGAAGAGAAATGGCTACACTGTCCACCTTGCTTTTAATGTTTTTGTACATGATATAACTTTTTGTGTAAAGAATGTATATGTTTAATAAAAGAAAAATTTGGGCCCAACTATTTATGCTATTTTACATGTATTTTACTATGCATATTTTATGATAATACAAGTAGAAAACAGTTGTTACATTTTTAAATGTAGAGGGGTTATAGTAATCCAAATAATAATAATATTAAAAAATAATATAATAATACTATTTAATTAGAAGACAATTCAGTAATTTAAATAACATACCCACCAATTTATTCCTCCCAACCAAACATATTAATATAACATACCCACCAATTAACCAAACACATTTTCCTAAAGATTTCCAGTAATGTTTAAGGTAATTTATCTTTCCAGTAATCCAACATTCCCTGAACCAAACGGCCCCTAATTTCAATCCATAAATAATTAAAATAGGAGAAAGATATNGACTTACTAAGAGAGTTAGTAGAAAAGAGTTACGAGAAAGAGAAATCAGAAAGATTATAAAAGGGAGAGTAAACGAGACTTGTAAGGAAAGAATCAGAGAGAGAGTTACGGGGATTGATGAGTAGATGTTTTACTTACTGAGCCTTAGTTATCCTCACCCCGATGTTTTCTATGTTTTGCAGGATCTAGGTGAGGACACGGTCGGATGGGCGTCGTTAAGCGAAGAGAAATGGCTACACTGTCCACCCTGCTTTTAATGTTTTTGTACATGATATAACTTTTTGTGTAAAGAATGTGTATGTTTAATAAAAAGAAAAAAATTTGGGCCCAACTATTTATGGTATTTTTACATGTATTTTGCTATGCATATTTTATGATAATACAAGTAGAAAACAGTTGTTACAATGTCGGGGCATGGTGTCCAAATCTTCTCTTCAGTTCAGACCTTGCATCATTCTTAAGCACTCTAGAGATGGTGATTTTTCAACATGATAACATTCAAATATGGGCAAGTGGTAAACATATGAAATGTAGTCCTTCGAATCATCTTTCCAATGGTTCATGAATAGTTTCAAGCTGAGGTCTATAGATCTAGTTATTGTCAAAATACTGAAGCATGTTCAAACTGGAGCATAATCTAGAATCTTCTCTTTAACTTCAAAACTCCATAACTTTTTCAATTCAAACTCTGATTTTTGATCCATTTATTTCTACTCATCACTCATTTTTTTTTTTTGACACAATTCTTCATCCGAGCATAACATTTAGCATTAAAAACCTGAAAACAGTAAAACACACCCGTGATCCCTTAAAAGACATTTATGAAAATATTAAGCAAATTTACCAATTTAAACCTAATTTCTCACAAATAATCCCTATAAACCAGTAAGTAAATGTGTATTTTCAAGCTCTTATCAACTATTCGTGTTTGGATCTTGCACTGACTTGACTCAAAAAACATGATTTGTTAGAATTTTGGCGAGCTATGATATGCGACCTTCGCTTATGGCGATGTGGCCGTGACTTGGAAACTTTTTATTCAATGGATTCAGAGTCACATTTGAAACAAAGGGCATTAAGGTAATCGTTTAAGTTGGCTTGCAATACATTACATGTTGTTACATGGTAGTTGCTTTTCGCTGCATGTTTTTTGGTGACAACTGACCACATGTGTAATCGAAGCGACGTGTGGCTGTAGTGATGATTATTGGGAATGGCGATATTGTGCCCTTCATAGATCGTCACCACATGTCTTTATTAAGTGGACTAGACTGCTCAACGAATGGAAGGTTGAGATTCATCATGAAGTAAATGGCCCAGATCGCTTCCGGCCCAATTTTAAGAACTTTATAACAGGCTTTGCAACCTAATTTTTTAGAAATAAATTTCATTTGATTGCTCAACTTCTCCTCTGCTCTCTCTTTATTATGAGTCTCTCCAGTTTTTTCATGGCAATTCTTTGGCAAAGCTTTTCATTTTCCATTGGCAAGTAAGTACTCTAACCTTGCTTTTCCGGTTTACTTTGTTTTTAGTGCTTTATTTTGTTGCTAGGAGGGTATTTGCAATGGCCTGATTTAAACTCATTGAGTTAGGTTTTAGAGACAATAGATGAGTGATGGCCAAAATCCTCCACCGAAATTCTATGTTGGTTACTGGGAGTCGTCGTAGGGTGCTCACTTGCAAGCTTCTTAGATGCCTGAACCGAATGCAAGTGTGGATAGGTCGCTCATTGTCAAAATAGGTAGTAACACTTATTTCTTCATGTTTTAGGTATCTAGAGGCGAGCTACCTGAAATCTCATCCAACAACCAAAGTATTGAGAATTTTTTCTAAGAAGGCTCCTTGGCAATTTTAGTTGAGTCTGGGGAAAGAGTTCAAGAAGAACTCACAGCTGAAGTGTCAAAAAGGAGTCAAAAGAATGGGGTCGCGGTCTTGTGGAGTACAAGCTAGAAACCCATCGAAGTGAAATCCTTGCGAAGATTTAGCCTAGGAAAGAACCGACCTCGTCAATCATTGATAAAGATATCAAACGCATAAAAAAGGAGTATGTGATAGAGAGCCCCCTCTGTCCGCCAAAGGATTACTCATGGAAGGATCCCCCGATGGCTAGGTGGCGACCTTTAAGACCTTTATGAGGTGTGGATTGTCAATCCCACCTCACCATTTTATTGCCAATGATTTAAAATATTTTAATGTCTGCCGCACCCCCCCCCCCTTTTTAATTGTCATGGAATTTATGCATAATAATAGTAGGAATGTTCATAGCTTTTATATTAGCTAGTTTAGATGAGTTATCTGTTGAAGAGCTCGTTCATTTGTACAGCCTAAAGAAAAGTCAAGACGATTACTTCTCTAAGGCAAAGAGAAAAGGCCTTAGAGAATTGGTTGGGGTCCCAAAGAAGAATAGGAATTAGGACTCCGAATACTTTTCTTCTACTGCAGAGATATTGGCTTCTTTAGGAATGAAGCACGTAGGTGTTCATTCATTTTCTTCGCAGTTAAGTGTCTGTTGGTCTAGCTATAGATAAATTATTTTATTTTTTTGTAGAGAACCGTGAGAAGAACTTTGCACTAGCAGGCTTGTTACAACGATTGGAAGCTTTCAATGCTCTGCCTAAAGGAGATCGTGACGTAACTACTCTAATCACACTCTCGTGCTTGATTTCATTCAGGTTTTACCTGCCTTCCACAAGTTTTAACACTATCTTTGAGGAAGGATAGGGAAAATTTGTTCACCCTTTAATGGAAGTCTAATGTGTCATCGTTTTCGCAGGAATGAAGGTTGCTAAGAGGCCTAAGAGCTTAAAACAATAGATAGCAGCTGCTACTACGACGAAGAAACAAATTGTAGCTTCTGGTCAACTGAACAAAGTTACCCTAAACCAGGTTCCTAGACTGGTACCAAGAGAGTTGAGGCCAAGCTTGTAAGGCCTTCGAGCTCAAAGAAACCTATAGTTGAGCTCAAGGAAGGGTCAACCAGGAAGGTAATCGAGCTAGAGGAGGGCTCAAAAGAAATTCTTGTTTAGCCCAAGGAGGCCTTACGAAGATCGGTGGCAAAGTCCTGAGAGCTAGTGAGGGACTTTGCCAAAAAGAAAACTCCAATGGACACGAAATTTGTTAGAGTAGGTGCACTAGAGCCAACATTGTAGCTCCTGTAAACTCATATTTTATATGAATAAAAGGCAAATGCTTCTTTATAAGCAATATACTATAGTATATATTTACTACACGTATATGTCCTTAGAAAGGTTGAAACTAGTGACGAGGGTATTAAGTGTCATAAATCTTAATTGTGAGAACCCTATGAGCACAAATGGTGGCCTTTCTTAAACCATCTGTAGTCATTGTATAAATCTGACCTAGGACATAGATTGTATGGAGAGACTATCATCGCATTGAACGACCCTATCGAAAGATAGTGATAGGTCTCACATGTCGAGGCTGTGAACATCAACCTAGTGCAACACATAGGTGCTTACTTGTGCAAGTCCACTAGACTGACCCATCAGAGGATTCCATACAAGATGGTAACTCAGTGTCTATGGAATATATCCTCTTACGGATGATGGTGCATGTGGTCCTTCAACTTGAGATCACCAGAGCGTCGTGTGTAAAGATCAATGTGATTTGACACCAACCTAACATCGTCTCTCTTTGGGATTACTAGAAAGGTGGTGATTGGTTACATTGGGAAGTACATTATGGATATGGTGGATCAACAAAGGATTCATCACTCCTAGTTATAAGAGACATTATCTCAGTGAGATACTTGGTTAAAGAACTATGACTGCAAAGTCGTGGCCATGGTGGAATCGAGTTGGTGCTCGAATCTAATCTCATATGATTGTCAGATTCAAGAACCGAATATACAACATGTCAAGGAAAAAGTTTTTGAGGTAGACACTACTTCTGTACCTCAAACCTTGATGAGATATGAGATGATGAAACAGGTCGAATTGCATGGTAACCATATTATAGAAAAGGAAAGCTTGATCACTGAATCTTTGCTTACCGGGGAATCATGATGCCTTGCTAGAGGCCAATCTTGATTGGTGTACGAAAATACTAATTGGCTGATACCTAATTAGTTATTGGGACACTGTTGGCAAAGTAGAAAGCCTTCGGGTGACACACATCGAAGGTAGTTAAGTGAAGAATGGAAATGGAAGGACAATCTTATCCTTGGGCCGAAAAGGGTATTTCAATAATTTGGGAGTCCAGGGGCATTTTTGTCATTTTGGGCAAAAATGGCACTTTGGTAATTTTGCCAGGGTTGACACTATTGTCCAATATTTATATTGGAGGAATTTTGGCAAAATTAGAATCGAAGGGATATATTTAATTTAAATTAAATATATTATAATCTAAAATTAAATATGCTACACACACACACACACACACACATATGTATATATATATGATAAGAGTGTAATTTACATATTTTTATTCCTTGCATATTATGTTTTTTGTTATGTTTTATGCCTATTTGAGTTGAGTTGATTAGAGTTTATTTTGTGAGTTTGGCATAGTTGGATAGACTTTAGGAAATAAGTGGTAAAAGATTAGGAAATTCCATATTTTTGTTATTTTGACCAGTGCTGCGTTTTTTAGGTTTTTCATGGAGTCAAATTTCTCGATTGCAAAAGTGTTCTTCAGAAAAAGTAAATTTGACAAATCAAACTTTCCAGGAAGGTATTATGGGCGAGAATCCGAGTTCGTTTGGGTCTTTATTAGTTGTTGGAAAACCGGACCTGGAATCTTAGTCGCGGAAGGATTTCCTAGCTGAGTACTGAATCTTCGAACGGGCCTAACTGGAGCGTCGGATATCGAAAGCGGGTGATTCAAAAGCCCAGATTTATCTACACATCCTGGAATACAATTTTTATGAAGTGACTGAGCCCAGAAAAGATCCTTTACATTGTGAGAATCCTGGTGCAAGCTAGAGACAAATTATGTTTTCCATATCTAATAAGATTTTGACAAATCTGGAAGTCTATCTTCTAGGAAACGTCTAGGAAAGAAATTCCGTTATTCTTGGGGTAGAATTAAGGAAAACACATGTTATTTATTGATGATTTGTTAGGTTAAAAAGAGGGGAGAAGAGAATAGCGGTAGTTTTTAGTTTTTTCGGTTTTCTTTTACTTTCTAAGTCAAAATGCGAGGCTGATCTTTCTTTTTCAGTTCAAGGGGATTTTGAAGCCTAAATTCATGTCATTGGTGTAACCTAACTTCAGTAACATTATTCTTAATCTCGTTTTTATTGGAATTATTTATGTTATTCTGTTTTAATTGTTTATAATTTTCTGTTTAGGTGATTAAGTAATGGCCTGCTGAATTGTTTAATTGGAATTTTATCTGTTAGAATTAGGAATTGTGATCCGTAATTGTCCTTTTTCTATTCAATGGGTAACACATGATGATAGATGATTATGGAAAAGTTTTCATTCTGTCATCTTGAATAACATAACCTAAGTTAAATAATCCGAGCTTGTGTGATTGTTGCTTAGATTGATCTATTTTCCTAATTCTTAAGGCTGCCATTGAATTAAACTTAGAGAGCTTATTCTAGGTTGTTCAAGGGTTAGGATCTACTTGAAGAGCTTATTTCAGTTGTGACGATTAAGGGAGAATTCGGGTAATAGGGCTTGTTGTTTCCTAGGCTCAATAGTTCCATAATAACAAGATAGAACAGTGTTACAGTTAGTTTATGTCTAATGCATGTTTAGGTGGATCTTGAACCGAGAACTGATTGCTTTTAATCTGATATTTTCTACCATTGTTTGTTTTACTTTAGTTTGCCTTGATTACAAACCCCTTTCATTACTCTGTTGTGTTGTCCTGTTCACTGTTTAGGGTTTTATTGTCTTGTTTTCATTGTGGCTATTGGCATAGAATATAGGATTTAATCGAATCATTCCCTGTGGGATCGACCCTTGCTCACCCTATATACAATTTAGTAGTTAGGTTAGTAAGGTTAATTAATTTGGTGCATTCGGCACACTACCAATATATATATAGGAATTAAATAAATGATATTTATTTAATTAAAATTCATATTTAGGAGAATATCTTAAGAGATATTCTTATCCCTAATATAAAGGATTGTAATCCAATTCAAATTAGAATTAAGGACATTGCAATCCAAACCAAATTGGAAATCAAGGATTCATAATCCTTGAAGGATTCTAGTTTGGGGTTGCCTATATAAAGGGACAATGGATTTTAATTAATAAGAGATTTTTTAGAGAAAACTCTTTTGAGAAAAATTAAATTAATTTTTCTCCCTCTCCCAAATAGCTTACGCCCAAACCCTGGCCACCAAGAGAATTTTATTCTCTTAATTTTCGACTCCCTTCCTTAAGCTCTAAGATTGGTCTAGCAATTAATCTGAGGGTGATCCCAAGCATGCCTTTGTGTGGATACCCACGGACTCAATCCTATGTTGGGTTGATTGTGACTAATCGGAGATATCCAAAGAAGGAGCCACCAACGAAGGTATTATATTAAACCTTGTATGGTTTTGATTTAATTTTATGATGGTTTTGATTTAATTTTATGTTGATTATCATGTCGAAATCATGATATTGGGTAAAAGAGATCATGCCATGGCAAGATTTTTTTTTTATAATTTTGCACTTGCCACGACATGGTTCCTTGAAGTGGTATCAGAGCTTCAATTCGATTGATTATTGCATATATGCGGTTTTATGCTAGTTTGGCATGTGCAGGTTCAATTTTATTAATTTTAAACCTTTTGTACTTTAATTTTAATTTTGTGAGATGAGTTTTTAAAATATTGGATGAATTAGGGTTTGTGAAAAACCCTAATTTGGTGGCTGCGAAACTTGGGCTGCACACAGCAGCCTTGTCCTTGGCTGTGCGCAGCAGCGCACAGCCATCAGATCATGGCTGTGTGTGGCCACGTAGAGCCACACAAACTAGGCTGTGTGTGGCCGCACACAGCCCTAAGGCAACTTGCCCTTTTTTTGTGTTGCGCGCTACCGCACTTGCACCTTGCCCTCCTGCTGCGCGTTGGCTCACGCGATAGATTTTCAACAGTGTGCTGCCGCACGCTACTGCCCTTGGTTACACGTTACTGCGTGTCACCAGGTAATCCCCGAGGCCCTTGGCCATGCCTTCATGCACGGATGGTCCTTTTCGGGGGTGTGTGCTTCGTGGTGCACTGCCTTTAGTGCTTGGCGCCTGTCGTGCGCTAGCGTGTAGGGGTGAGCAGGTCCAGGTACCTGCCCTTTTTTGAAGGAACCAGAACCAGTCGATTCCGATTCCTACGAACCTAGAATCAGAACTTGAAACACAGGTTCTAGTTCTGGTTCTAGTTTCGAGTACCTTATAAAATTACATTTTACCCCCTACTAGTTTAAAAATGACAAAAAACCTTTAAAAATTGCAAATACCCCCCACCTCTTAACAAAAAATACAAATACAGCTTCCACCTCCAATTCAACTTTATGGAAACTAAAAATTACAAATTAAAAATTACAAGAAACCATTGAGAAATTACAAATTCCAAAAGTAATATTATGAAATTATAAAATATATAAGTATGATATGGTATAGGAAATAGAGTATATGTAATTAATTTGGTGGATGTCACTATAACTTGAAGTGATCTTTTCTAAGAGCTTTAAAATAAATATTTGATGTACAATATGCTTATAAAGTCTTGCATATAAAGTGATTTGTTATTATATCAATAACACAATAATACATTTACCATGTTTAATAGAAAGAAATTTCATCAACTCATATGAATCATAATGTTACTAAATTCTATTTGATCAAGTTT
This sequence comes from Pistacia vera, assembly GCF_008641045.1. Taxonomy (NCBI): domain Eukaryota; kingdom Viridiplantae; phylum Streptophyta; class Magnoliopsida; order Sapindales; family Anacardiaceae; genus Pistacia; species Pistacia vera. The sequence continues at coordinate 287,088 of NW_022195917.1, forward strand.
ATTTAGATCAAGATTTCTACTTAGTCTATTGTCTCATAACACGTCATCATCATAAATACTATATAGTATAATTATTTTTTATTATCATGATAATTATTAAATTTACATTTTATTAGTTATGAGCTTATAAATAAAAATAATATTACTGGTAACAAATATTAACCTAGTTATGCATCTCAACTTTGATAAGTTTACACAAAAGTGATTAGTTCACTTATAATACTTATGTAAGGAAAACCCCAAGAATTAATCCTAAAAAGGGAAAGTTAAATAATTTAATATGTTTATAGAAAAAATTAGTAAATGGGATGGTAGCTACAATAATTAAATATACATATGAAAAACCAAGTAATAAGTTCAAATCTAAGAACATAAACACTAAAACACATTTATAATCCGGTCAAAACAAATACTAAGTAAAATTAATTAATTTTGTTTATAGTGGCTCATCAACCCCCACTAACCTCTTTAACAAGTTCATCCATATACTTATAGATGAAATTTAATCTAAATTTTATAAATAAAACAAATTCAAAATTGAAATAATTCTTATTTAAAAAAATTGCCAATAACAAATTAACAATGATGCACCTGATTGTATAGTATTTTTTTCCCTACGCAACCTCCATTCAGGGCCGTCTCTAGAACATTTGTGACCATAGGCAAGAGTTACTTTGGGGCCCTCTAATAATATAAGCATATATTAATTTTTTTTTTTTTTTTTTTTTTTTTTTTTTTTTTTGAGATGAAAAATCACTAGGAGATGTGAACAGTAATCGACAGGATAACAAGGTTAGGTTGGTGGGGGGTTTTGAAGAGTAGATGTTGGTGAAGTGATGGGTGGTGAAATGGGTGATTTCCAATACCAAGATTGATAAGAAAAGGCTTGAGAAGTCACAGCTCAAAAGGTATTGATGGCCGACGATTGGCAGAGTAAACGGATAAGGTATGATAGGGGTTTTGGTGAGAGGGCTGAGGGGAGGAAGATGGTGGTGTCGGGGAAGGCCAACAATGTCAGGTACATGCCAAAAAGGCTGGAAATGGCTGCAGTGTGGTAGAGTTGGGTTGCAAGATTCATCAAAAATTAGTCAAATCGAGGGCTATCAAAGTTGGGAAATGATAAAATGACCAAAATCGACCGGAACCAAAATTGACCGAAATCAACTCCAAACCACTGGCGGCATAAGAGGGCTGGAGATGATTTATGTGAATGTCAAATTTTGGGATTGAATTGGGGGTGAGTAATTTGAGATATATAAATGACTATTTTAGTCTTCCATTGTTAAAAGAGATTCAATGTGTTAATTTAGGGGTATAAACTAGAATATATAAAACGAGAGGTGCAAACTTGCTATTTTGTTAAACTTTGGGTGGGAATATATGTAAAAAGTTTATAATAAATTTGGGCTTTTTGGCTTTTTTTTGGGCGTCCCTTGGCTTAGATAAGAAATTATAAATCATTTTCATTTTTGTAAGATATTCAAAAAAAAAAAAAAAAAGATTTATAAAAAAATTGGGTAGGTGCTTCACCTGCCTACCCCTTAAGCAGGCCCTGCCTCCATTGAATGTAAGTAAGAAACTTGATGGGTTGGGTTTGACCACAATTTCCCAAACAATTGAATTCTATGAAAACTCATTTAAACCAAACTCATTTCCCGTACTCAAAACTCAACAAGAAATCCAACTTCTCTCTTTTACTTTCTTTCCTCTTTCTTTCTCGTTCTTTCATCCAAACTCACTTCAACCGCCTGCTCAGCTAAGCTCATCCAACCTTGTCAATTCTTTTGGGGTTCTTTCCGACTTTGGTGAAATTGGGTTAATGGTTGACTTTGGGTTTTTTTTACTAGGAGCTTGTGTATTGTGGTTGATTAGAGTTTGCTTGTGCTTGATTGTGAATAGTTTGTGTTGATTTGAGTTGGATTGAATTCGGGTGTTGAAGTTTTGAACATTGACAGTTTTTTGGCACACCACCTGCTTGACCAAATTCCCTAGCCAACTCTCCCTAGCCCCAGCAAGCCAACAAGTGTGGTTGTGGTCTTGTTGATTTGATTGTAATAATTTTCTATTATTTTTTTTTCGGTTCTTGATTCTGAAGTAGTGGAATTGGAATCAAAACCTACCCTGTGAAAACCGGTTTCGGTTCCTACTCGGAACCAACGGGTGGGTACCCATCGATTCCGGTTCTACCCTTTACCCATGCTCATCCTTGCTAGCGTGTGACACTGTTCCTAGCGTAGCGCACTTGCGCGCGGTGCTACCCTACTGCCGCGTGCGATAATGACTTGCCATGGCGGGACTTAAAGGCCGTGCACTACTTGCGTGGGGCTAATGGGAGTGGCCCGTTCAAGGACACTGGGGCTTAAATGGTTGTTGCCATTTATAAGAAAACCACATGAGCTTTCGTGTGGGAATTAGAGGGTTGAAAACGAATTATCCCATTGTCACGGGATAAGGGCATTTTAGGGTATTGAATAAAGCATTTTGAGCTTTTACGCTTAGCCACCAATAAATGAATAAGTTGTCACTATTCTGGACTGTACAGTTAATTTAAAATTGGATAGGGACTAAACTATAATTTTTACAAAGTTTAGGGACCAATAAAAACTCTACAAAATTAAAGGGGGTAAAGTGAACCCTAAATTCAAACTTGGTAAATTTGACTTTATGCATTATATGATTAGTGTCTATTATGCATGGTGTTCGGTACTTGGCCATAGACCTTAGGTTTTATTGTTTGGATTTATATTTAAATTAGGGCCTACGCGTCTTGCCTTACCTCTCACTCTCTCAATGTAATACTCTTTTCGTCTAAATCCCCTCGAATGTAACTCGAGGTTTCTTTAAATTTATTTGTAAAGTAGAATAGGTTTTGAAAATGAGGCGAAGGCGTGACGAATCTTGAAGATGTTTTAATCTTTGTAATAGAATAATAAACCTAGGTAACTTACCAATTTCCCTTAAGCTCGGAGAAAATGGTGTTAGAAAGGCCATGTACCAACACAAGCTTGCTATATATTTTATTTAAAGAAACATGCTAAGGTTGAATGCCTAGACGATAACACACTAAATAAGATAAAAATTGGTGAGATTGTTTAAAGCATAAACCCCTCATAAAAGATATTAAGTCAAAAATAAATCGAGCCTTCCATCCCATGGGATTAATCAAACCATCGTTTGTCGTGGTCTCACTTGCCCTCACAGGAAGCCACTTCTACCTTTGGGAGGTGAATCATCATTGGAGTTTTTTTTTTTTTTTTTTGGTGGAATGGTAAGAATTTTATAAAAGAAACAAAAAAATGTACAAAAACAAAGGGCATACCCCAAGAGAAAGACTGATAAAACTCAGTCAGGAAAACACATGGAAGAAAACCACAAAGCCACAGATTGGCATAAAAGAGCACGCAGGCTCCCTACAAAACAAATTAGGAAGATGCCATAAACCACAAAGCCACAAACCGGCATAAAGAGCACGCAGGCTCCCTACAAAGCTAATCGGGAAGATGCCAAATCACACGGAGCTGGGCTGAGATCTCATACTTGGGTGCTAAAGCCAATATCTTGGCCTAGACTAAATCACAAATAGCTAAGCCCGTATCTCTGCCAAAGCTAGAATGCTGACGAAACACACGGTTATTCCGTTCAAGCCATAAAAATAAACTGTAGCTGAAAGGACTAACCGAGAAACAAGGTGCCTGAAGTCCCCTTTACGCCTAAGATGCAAGCTAGCCCATTAGAGCAAAGGAAGCCAAGAGAGAGTAGGCCATGTAGAGAGTGTCCTAGTAGTGACCTCCCGCCAGACATAACTAGAGAAGTCACAGCTGAAAAACAAATGGCCATGGGTCTCTGTAGCTGACCTGCACAAAACACACAGGGAGGATATAATGACACCATGAGAGCTGAGCCGATCTATGGTACGAAGCTGACCGAGTGAAGCAAGCCACATAATGAAAGAGTGGCGTGGAATATGCCCTGGAAACCATAAGAGATGATGAATTGAGTTCACAACCCATTTGTCCCGCAACACATCCCAGGCTGAATCAATAGAGAATCGTCTAGACGAGTGACCCTTCCACACAAGATGATCAAGATGGCCCACTGAAGGCTGCACTGTAATATAGTCCCATATATGCTAAAGATCTGCACTACTCGAAGAAAAATCACACGAACCATCTCGAATAATATCCGAAACCCAAGCATCCCATGGCAAACCAGTAGAAGTCAAAATCCTAAGAGGGAGCAAGTCACACAAAGGTCCTTGTGGTAGCCAGTGATCCCGCCATAACAAAGTGTCCCTACCATCACCGATACAAGTCACAATAAGATCCCGGCACCAATCCCTGCAGAGTAAGATCTTCCTCCAAGCCTATGAAGCCCCAGATGTAACTCGAATATGCCAAAAAGACCGGCCACGGAGGAGAACTAAACGGACCCAAGAGGACCATACAGAAGACCTATCATTAAGCAGTTTCCAGACGTGCTTAAGAGTCACTGCTCTATTCCAATCTTAGATCCTCTTAATCCCCAGACTACCCTCTCTCAATGGATAGCAAACAAAAGACCATGCAACCTTGGCACTCGAAGGGGACAAAGAAGTACCCTTCCAGAGAAATGGGGCCAAAATATTCTCAATCTGTCTAACTATAGCTGCCGACAAAAGAAACATGGATGACCAATAAACTTGTATGGAGAAAAGCACTGACTTGATCAGCTGAAGTCGGCCTGCATAGGTCAAAGATGTCGACGTCCATAGCCTGATCCGAGACAGAATTCGCTCAAACAGAGGCCTACAATAAGAATGCCGAAGCTGGGTAGAGATCAGAGGAACCCCTAGATATCTGACCGGTAACACCCCCAATTGGAAACCCAAAATAGACTGCAAATGAACTTGCTTCTCATCTGTAACTCCAGAAAGAAATAACTAGCTCTTCTCTGCGTTAGTCACCAACCCAGAAACCTTGGCAAAAGAATCCAAGGCCGATTTTATCAGGCTAACAGAGGAAGCATCTGCTCGACAAAACACCATCAGATCATCCACAAAACACAAATGAGTAATAGCTGCCTGCCTACTAGGGGTGTTCAAAAGTTCGGTTAACCGCTTTTCTAAACCGAACCAGATTTTCGGTTCAGGAATTTTTCCGAACCAAAACCGAATCAGTTTTAGGAAAAATCAGTTTTTCGGTTAACTGAAAAACTAGTTAACCATTTTATAAAAAGCGGTTAACCGGTTTTCCCTTTTTTTTTTTATAAAACTTTTTTTTTTTAATTTTGTCCTAAATTAAATTGTAAATATAGACAATACATTGGGAACTAAGAAAAAAAATTTGGGTTGGGATTTTAGATTGAGTGAATTAGGGATTTATTTTAGTTTAGGTTATTATTTATTTATTTAATATATATATATATATTTGAAAAATCAGTTTAGAAAACCTGTTTTCGGTTAACCATTTCTAATTTCTCCCGAACCAAAAATTCAGTTTTTTGAATTTTTCGAACCATAACTAAACCGTTTTTTTGGTTAACCGGTTTTTCGGTTCGGTTTGGTTTTTGCATTTTTTTGAACACCCCTACTACCTACACCTCCAATGATAATGAAACCTAGGGCTTTGAGAGGTTTCCCGATGGATGCTAGCTAGCCCCTCCATAGCCAACACAAATAAGTAAGGAGAAAGAGGGTCCCCCTACCGAACACCCCAGGAGGACCTAAAAAAACCATGAAGCTCTTCGTTCAGGGCAACAGAGAAATACGGTGTATAGATACATGTCATGATCCACCTCACCATACGCTCAGGAATCCCAGTGGTACGCAGCCCCAAGATGATGAAATCCCAACTCATAGTATCAAAAGCTTTCCGAATATCAACTTTTAGGGCACATCGAGGTGAAGTACCCCCAAGATGATAATTCCACAAAAGCTCCTGAGTCAGCAGAATATTGTCAAAAATCCTTCGACCCGGGACAAAAGCCGACTGAGAACTCCCAATAACATCCGGCAGCACTACTTTAAACCGATTCACTATCACCTTAGTAATGCACTTGTATAGTACATTACAACAAGATATTGCTCTAAAGTTAGTCATACGACTCGGGTTCTCCACCTTAGGGACCAAAGCAATCCTGGTGGCATTAACACATCTTGGCATTTCATTAGTAACAAAGAAATATCTCATCGTGTCTCTGAGATCTGTAGTAATAATCTCCCATGCCCACTTAAAAAACAAAGAAGTGTATCCATCCAGACTAGAGGCTTTATCATCCTGGATAGAGAATGAAGCAGTCCTAATCTCATCATCAGTGATAGGAGCAGTCAAGGGAGAAATCATATCAGAAGGAATGTGCCTAGAAAAATACCTGGAAGCCTCCGTGATCTGAGGTTGAGTAGGGGCAGCAAGAAGATCCTGAAAAAAAAACCTACTGCCAAATGCCCTAAACCCTGACTGTCAGTAATATGAGTACCATTCCCATCAGTCAAACTGTGGATGCGGATCCAAACCTGCCTGTGGATAAACGACTTATGAAAGAACTTAGTATTTGATCCCCTAAATTTAGCCACTGAACACGAGATCGCTGCTTAAAAAAAGCCTCCTCATCTCGACAAAGACTGAAATACTGATTGGCAAGGTTCCTCTCCTAAGAGGTACACTCAGTAGAAAGGGGGTCCCGATCCAAATTTGGTTGGGTTGTCGCCCACTGAGAACGAGCCTCAATCACCCTGCTGGAGATATGGCTGGAATCCCTAACATGTAGAGATTTGAGCTTCTGTTTCAATTACCCTAATTTCTGTGTAAGATGGAACATAGGATTGCCTACAATAGGCTAGTCCCAAACTGTCAGAACAATATCCATAAAATCTGCACAATCAGCTCAAAAATTCAGAAATTTAAAAGGGGATGGTACCTTGCCACGATGAGAGCCAAACCGGACAACCATAGAGCTATGATCTGAGACATCCCGAGGTCGAAACTCTGAAACTGTGGTCGGCCGATCAATGAACCAAGAAAGCGATGCAAAGACCTAATCGAGCTTCCGTAAAATAATCCCATCGCCCTACTGATTGGTATGCCAAGTATACCGAAGCCCAGTAAAAGGAACTCCAATCAACTCAATATCATGAATACAGTGGCCAAAATCATTCATATAACCATACCACATAGGATCACCACCCACTCTATCAAAAGCTCCCAAACTGGCATTAAAATCACCCAACACAAGCCATGGTAACCCCTCTGAATCAAACTCTGCCGCCTGATCCCTAAGGAAATCCCACAGGTTGCAACGGTTCCCAGGGTCATTAGAACCATACACAAAGGTAATCCCAAAGGAGAACCCCTCTGAAACATGAGTAACCCTGCAACTGACCTCTTGAAGAGAGGAATGAAGGCTATCTACAAAGTACAGAGAAGGATCCCCACATACTGTTGGAGTAGGTGCCCTATAGGCAATCAAGTATTGTAGGATTAACTCTTGGTAATAATGTTCATTAATTAATAATAAAAGGCATTTAATTTTATATCGTGTAAATAATTATTATTGCAATATGTATTGGTATGTGTCCTTAGAATGGTAGAACCATGACGAGGGTATCAAGTGTTTCAAATCTTGATAGTGAGAACCCTATGAGCACATATGGTGGCCATTCTAGAAACGTCCGTAGCCCCAGTATTATTCTGAAGTAAGGGCACAGATAATACGGCAAGGCTATCGTAGTGTTGAACGACCTTGTCGAAAGGCAGTGACTGATCTCACTTGTCAAGATTGTTTGGTGACAACCTGGTGCAACACATGGGTGCTTGTTGTAGGCGAATACAACGCAGCAAGTTCACTGGACAGACCCACTAGAGGATTCCATATGGATGGTAACCCCAGTGTCTATGGAACAAATCCTCTAACGAATGGTGGTGCATGTGATCCTTAGACTTGAGATCACCAGAGCGCCTTGTGTACCGATTGGTGTAGTTTGTCACTAGCCCAACGTAGTTCTATTTAGAGCTGTCAATATGGTGGTGATTGGCTGCATCAAGGAGTGTATCAAGACTATGGTGGATAGACAGAGGATTCATCACTCCCGGGTACGGGAGAAGTTATCTCACGACGCAATTCAGTAAATGGCAATAACACTAAAACTGTGGCCACAGTGGGATTGAGTTGTTGCTCTATCCAGTTTATAATATAGGTCATTGGTCCAGAAACTGAATACATAATATCGAGGGTAAGCAAAGGTTGATATTATTTCTATGCCTTCGTCTCGTTGAGATAACGAATGATGAAATGATCGAATTGTACGGTAACCATATCATTGACAAGTAGCTACTTTCCTGAATTCGAATCTATCGGGTGGCCATTATGCCTTGCTAGGGGCCAATCTTGGTCTGTGTATTAGTGAGATGATTAATTGGTGTTAATCGCGATACTATACACTGTCGGTAAGATGAGGAGCCTATGGGTCACACACATAGAAGATAATTTAAGACTCAGAAAGAAAGAAGGGCGTTTTCATCTTTTTAGGCGAAAGGGTATTTTGGTAATTTCACAGTGCAATTAAATTTGCTGAGGTCATAGCCTTTTATTTAATTTGTTAGAAAAATTAAATAAGTGAAATTACATTTAAATATGTGTTAGCATATATTTAAATAAATTATCATTATTGTTAAATTTTAATATATATATATTAAATATATATTAATTGATTTTAATTGAGATAATGATGAATTAAAATAAATATCTAATTGGGAGTGTTTGGAAACATGGTGTGTTTGCGTTGGAGCCCAAGCCTATTCCATATGGGAATAGGGCAATTAAAATGTTACTACGAAAGAAACGTTTTAAATGTAAAAGTGAGAGATAATTTTTCATTATTTCATTCATTGTAAAAGGAAAAGCTATTGCACCCATTTCACTCTCTCACGCCAGAATTGGTTTTTGCCTAAAATCAATTTTTCTTCATTTCTTCTTTGTTCTTAAGGATAAAGAGGGATCTAGCAAATCTCTCCTTAGTTCCTTGCGATTGTTTTCATGTGGACTACGTCGGTTCGACCCTACACATAGGTCAGTAGCAAAATACATTCAGAGACAAATTTGGAGGAGCCTCCAAACATGCGTATGGTTTCTTAAACTCTAGATTAATTTTCTGCAGATTCTTATTGTGATATAAATTGTAAAATTGTACCCTGATCTTGGTTCTATGGAACGATCCTTGTTATTATAGATTTTGTTTTCTGCTGCCTCAATGGATTGTCTCCTAATAGTGGTATCAGAGCTTAGGGTACCAGATTTTACAGTTTTTATGTGGATGGTTGATTACATGTATTTGATTGATAATATGTTGCCTTAAAGAATCTGCGTAAAATCTGCCCTAAGAGCATGTTTTAAGAAATTGATTAATCGATTAATTTTAATTTGTTGATGATCTGCAAGTTTGGTATATTGGGTGATGGATTTTTGTTGAAATAAGTGTGTATGATTGATTGCAAAATCCGTTTGGTGTGTATTTGGTTATTGTTTGAACTGATCTGGAGCTATAGATCAGTGCACACTCGCTGTGGCGATATAACCCATTGTTGCGGCGTGCGTGATTGGCTTTCAGGCTGATTGAGCAATCAGTGCTCGTCGCGGCGATCGTCCTTAGGATGAGTGCTGTACGAAATCAGCGCTCACTGCGACGATCGTCAATAGGACGAGCGTTGTACGAAATCAAGGATCGCTACGACGATAGAACCCGTCACCGCGACAATCGCATGTTGAGCGTGAACATCAAGTAAACCAGCGCACGCAATAGCGATCTATCCCATCGTCACAGCGAGCACACTTCCGAGTACATAGGGACCATATTGTAAATTTTTAAAATGTTTAGACCAAATACAGATCTGTAAATTGTTAGGGGGTAATTAATAATTAACCCACCAATTTCAAAAAATTGATTGTTTCTGAAATGTATGCTATGTACTTGTTTGTATATTGCATGGTGCCTGGTACATGAGCCTTAGACCTATGTTGAATGTTTTAAAATATTTTTGGGTATGTATGGTTGTAAATTTATTAAATAGGGCCTACGTGTCCTGCCTTTCTCCTCTTCTCAATGTACATTCTCATCTCATCTCATTCCCCTTGAATGTAAATCGAGGTTTCTAAATTTATTGATGTAAATAATTTTTATGATTATTTTTATTGTAAATTTAGAATGATGTTTTTGTAATGTACTTGAAGACGGAGCAAAGGACGAGGCAACCATACTTGAAGACTCAAGATATTTATTACAGGACCCCTAGGTGACCCACCAATTCCTCTAGGCTCAAGGAAATCGGTTTTAGTTGGGCCATGTACTGACACGTTTTAATATTTTGTTTAGAATGCATGCTAAGGTTGAATGTTCAATAACATGCCAAACAATGTCATTCTAACAAAGATAATAATCTGGTGAGACATTAAATAACAAAACCCTTAATTAAAGTATATTAAGTCAAGTAAGCCTTCCATCACCATGATTTTAATCAAACCACTGTTCGTCGAAACCTTGTTCACCAAAGCGAAGGGTACACTTATACCATTGGGAGGTTAAAAATTCATTGGAGTTTTCCTTAATGGTGATGGGTCGACTTAAAATGACGGTTTTGCTTGTTCACTAAAGCGAAGGTTGATAAACACGTCATAGGCATAGTAGAGCAGTACACATATTGTGTGTACGTGGTGACAGGTAGTGTCCACTCTACTGATACTGAGAATCACACTTGAGGATGATGGCATGTAGTGACCATTGGATTGTGTGATTGGCTTGTTGGTTTTTTCACATTTGAGGTTGATAGTAGGAGCTATCAACTGGTGTGGATTAAGATTTTTGGCCTACCTAATCAACTCATTTTGGCTTGTTCGCCAAAGGAAAGGTTTGAAATGGGCAGGATGGGATCTCGGTCCACTAGGAAAGTCAACGAGCTTTCCCGAGTTAATGGTGAGGACTATTGACTTGAGTAAAATAGTGGGAGCTTCGTTTAATAAAAGACCATATTAAACAATAATAATGAGCATGGTAATAACGGTTACTTATTCTGCACTTATAGATTCACTTAAAATTGAGCAAAATGATCCCAACATCACTGCGACAAATCATCGAACTAGGAGAGAAATGGAATGGTTAAAATTTCATTGACTGGTATAGAAGTATAAACAATATACTTCAGTCAAGTGATAGATTATACACTATTGAACAAACTCTATCACTAGAGCCTGTTGATAATTCTATCCATGAGATCGGGTATGTATATGTGAAGCATACACATGATGCAAAAGCAAAAATGACTAGATACGTTGTGCTTGCATCAATGGCACCATTACTATGATAGTAGTGCCAGAAAATGGATTTAGCTTCTATTCTTTATTTTCTTTGAAGAAATGAGAAGCATATGGTGTCTCGGTTGTTATTCAGATGTAGGATGGAAGAGGGTACCAAAATTGGCGATCATATACTCAAGTGGACCAAGTATATGTATAAGCTTGAGATTTTAGGATGTGGACTTAATGAAGGTTTAATGATAAACCTAATATTACAGTCTTTGCCAGATTCTTATTCTCAATTTGTCTATGACTTCATTGAGGAAGATAAGAAGAATACCCTTTCCGAGCTTTTGGATTTGTTAAAGGCTACTGAGTCAAGCATGAGACTGTTAGAAACATTGACGTTGGTTGAAGACAGCTCAAGTGAAAAGGAAAGGGCTAAAAAGTCATTAGAAAGAACTGTTGCAGAAAGGAAAGGCGTTTGTCCTCACTGTGGGAATCCCAGCCACTGGAGGAAACATTGCAAGGCCTTCCTAGCAAAAGGGAAGAAGAATGTTACTTCTTCATTAGGTAAGTTTTTGAAATCAACTTATCCCATTAACATCTTGGGTTATTAACACAAGATATGGTTCTCACATTTGACTGATGTGTAGGGACTACGACAGAGTAGATTGCTCACCGAGGGAGTGGTAGACTTACCAATTGGAAATGAAGCACGTGATGCTGCATTTGCTGTAGGATCTTATCCTCTGATTTAGCCAATGGGCTTGTTTCTTGGAACTTGTGGATTATTATAGTTTTTCTTCAGTTTCTAGAAATTATATTTTTGTGTCCACATAGGACAAATGAGAATATTAATTTACTAATGGATTATTGTCCTTGGATGTAAATAATATTCTTTATGGAACTGTTTCATAATAATATGTTCTTTAAGAAAGACAATAAGGGTAATCTCAAAATGACAATTATGCTAACTTTGGCAAGTTGAGCTAAACATGCCTGAAGGAATGTGGGATAGTATCACAACTCACCCCTCCTTATACACCCCAACACAATGGAGTGTTTGCAGGGAGGAATAAGACCTTACTTGACATGGTTAGGTCCATGATGAGTTTTAGTGATTTACCTGCATCATTCTGTTGTTATACCCTAGAGACTGCGACTCACGTTTTGAACCTTGTGCCATCAAAGTCTGTAGATAAGACTCCATATGAGTTAAAGAGTGGGTGAAATCCCAACTTGTCTTATCTAAGGAATTGGGGTTGTGAAGCTTATGTTAAGAAGTTGACTTCGAACAAGCTGGGCCCAAAATCCTGTAAATGTATATTTGTGGGGTATCCAAAGTAGACCAAAGTACACTATTTCTACCACCCAAAAGAGCACAAAATTTTTGTTGCTCGATCTAGTGTCTTCCTAGAAAATGAATATTTTCTAAGAAGTACTAGTGGGAGAAAATTAGAACTTGATGAAGTTCTAGAACCATAAGATATACTAGATGAAAGACGGGATGATGTGCCACTGGAAGTGGTTGAACATCAAGAGGAGGTTGCTCCACAACTTGTGGATCAAAGTGAACCACCTCAGGTAGCACAAGAGCTACGTAGATTTGGGAAGTACGCCATGAGCCCGAGAGATACTATTATCTCATGACTCAACATGGTGACGTACTAGTCTACCAAGAGGATGAACCCAGAACCTACGAGAACGCTATATCAGATCTAGATTCTGTTAAATGGCTTGAAGCCATGAAATCTGAGATGGACTCCATGTACCAGAACCAAGTGTGGTCTCTGGTGGAACCACCTGAAAGGGTAAAACCCATAGGGTGTAAATGGGTCTTCAAGAAGAAGACTGACATGGATGGCAAGGTGCATACTTATAAAGCAAGACTAGTTTCCAAAGGTTTCAAACAAATTCATGGCATTGACTATGAAGAAACCTTTTACCCTAATTGACTTGCATGATAGGGCAGAATATTCCAGAACGTTAGCAGTGTAGGTACGTCAACTTCAAGCCCGATTACAACCTTGATGCAGCGAGTATCTCTCAAAACTCAAAACATGAAAGTTGTAGATCTCTTTCTTAGAGTTTCACAACATTTTTAATCATCTCAATCAGAGCTCGGATGAGAGAGTTATGCCCAGATTACGAATCAATGTCGAAACTATTCGAATTCACCTAATTAGTTCCATTTTGCCTTTAACGCCTCCATTTGCATCCTAAATCAAAATAGAATAATAATGATATATTTAGGCAAAAAATAAGTATGTATAAAATACTAGACATTAAGGGGGATAAATATGACATTTTGCATTCTCATTACTTCTCCATGAAGGACTTAGGGGAAGCATCCTACATCCTTGGTATAAAGATCTATCGTGATAGATCGCGTAAGTTGCTTGGCCTAAGTCAGAGTGCATATATTGACAAGGTACTGAAAAGATTCAGTATGGAAGAATCCAAGAAGGGATTTCTTCCAATGTCACATGGTGTTTATCTCTCTAAGGAATTGTGTCCTAGAACACAAGATGAGAGAGATAGATTGAAGAGGATTCCATATGCATCACAATTGGATCCATCATGTATGCCATGCTATGTACTCGGATTAATGTCTCATGTGCTTTGAGCACTTATAGTAGATATCAATCGGATCTAGGTGAGCGTCACTGGATGGTTGACAAGAATATTCTTAAGTACCTAAAGAGGACTAAGGATATGTTCTTGGTTTATGGAAGGGAAGATGAGGTCACTGTAAGAGGATACAAGTGATGCTATTTCCAAATAGGAAAAGGGTGATTATGGTTCGCAATTTGGGATTACACAATTTTGTCTCAATGTAACTGTACTGAGCTAGAAGAGCCCAAATCAGTGTACTGCAGCGAATGCTACAATTGATGCTAAGTGTATTGCATTTTTAATGCTGCCGTGTAGGCGGTTTGGATCAAGAAGTTCATTACTGTACTTGACGTGATTCCAAGCATTGCTAATCCAGTATAGTTGAACTGCGATAACAATGGAGCCATTGTTGTGGCTAAGGAATCACAGTCTCACTAGTAATCCAAACACTTAGTTGATTCAATCTGATCTGAAGGATCGATAAGAAAGGGAATATGCAGATTTGCAGAATACCTACTAACCCACTATTAAAGTTTTTGTTGTAGCAGAAGCATGATGGGCACTTGGGTCATTCAATGTTGAGTGCATGAATGATTGGCTATAGTGCAAGTGGTAGAGTGTTGGAGTAGGTGCCCTAGAGCCAATCAATTATTGTAGGATTGACTATTGGTAATAATGTTCATTAATCAATAATAAAAGGCATTTTATTCTATATCGCGTAAATCATTATTATTGAAATATGTATTGATATATATCCTTAGAATGGTAGAACCGTGACGAGGGTATCAAGTGTTTCAAATCTTGATAGTGAGAATCCTATGAGCACATATGGTGGCCATTTTAGAAACGTCCGTAGCCCCAGTATTATTCTGAAGTAAGGGCACAGATAATACGATAAGGCTATCATAGTGTTGAACGACCTTGTCGAAAGGCAGTGACTAATCTCACTTGTCAAGGTTGTTTGGTGACAACCTGGTGTAACACATGGGTGCTTGTTGTAGGCGAATACACCACAGCAAGTTCACTGGACTGACCCACCAGAGGATTCCATATGGATGGTAACCCAAGTGTCTATGGAACAAATCCTCTAACGAATGATGGTGCATGTGATCCTTAGACTTGAGATCACCGGAGCGCCTTGTGCACCGATTGGTGCAGTTTGACACTAGCCTAATGCAGTTCTATTCAGAGCTGTCAATACGGTGGTGATTGGCTTCATCAAGGAGTGTATCAAGACTATGGTGGATCGACAGAGGATTCATCACTCCCGGGTACGGGAGAAGTTATCTCACGGCGCAATTCAGTAAATGGCAATGACACTAAAACTGTGGCCACAGTGGGATTAAGTTGTTGCTCTATCCAGTTTATAATACAGGTCATTGGTCTAGAAACGGAATACATAATATCGAGAGTAACCGAAGGTTGACACTATTTCTATGCCTTCGTCTTGTCGAGATAACGAATGATGAAAGGATCAAATTGTACGATAACCATATCATTGACAAGTAGCTACTTTGCTGAATCTGAATCTATCGGGTGGCCATGATGCCTTGCGAATGGCCAATCTTGGTCTGTATATTAGTGAGACGATTAATTGGTGTTAATCACGATACTATACACTACCGGTAGGATGAAGAGCCTAAGGGTCACACACATAGAAGATAATTTAAGACTCAGAAAGAAAGAAGGGCGTTTTCATCTTTTTAGGTGAAAGGGTATTTTGGTAATTTCACAGTGCAATTAAATTTGCTAACGTTTGATGTGTGTTTCCTACAACATGCAAATGTAGCAAGTATACTAGTCGCACAAGTAATAGAGTGATGAGTAGAGTATCATTCCCACGAGGATTGGTCGTTAAGCACTAAGTTTTCTACCATTTTCAAGTTGAAGCAATCAAATTCTTTTGGATTTAAGGGAGCAAATTAAGCTATAACTAAAACAAAACTTACTAAATTAAAGTTAAACTATGAAAGCAAGATTTTAAACGGGATAAAATCAATTCAAACAAACGGGTAGGGTTTTGACTTCATTCGGACTTTATGGGTTTTTTCTAAAGAATTAATTTAAATTCATATTCACTTTCATTGATTTTAAATCGAACTCTCTAATGTGTCCAACATACCTTCTCAGGCTATGTTTTCCTACTCTTCCCTATTAACCTTGTGCACCCAACAAATTAAAAGTTAATAAATCTAAGCTCATTACGCACAAGAATCCTAGATTGATTTCATTCGTTCTTATATCTATCTCTAGCATCCACTAATACAATGGTGATTACCAAAGAAGCTTAACACGAATTATCTCTCAATCTCATCACGTTCATCACATACAAACAATAAATACAGAATAATCACACAATCAAAGCAAGATCATATGAAATTAATAATCATTAATTTTCTAACCCATTAGAATCCGAACTACATCAAAACCTTAATCCAAAATAGGTTAGTTCATGGCTAAATCAATGAAACAATTAAAATAAACGAAAAACTCCAAGTTCAACATAATGGAAACAAGAGAAAAGGAAAAGAATCTCCCCAAATTGATGAATCCACTGGTTTCCTCGAATCTTCCACTTTGCTCAATCCAAATTCATTCAAAAATCAATCTAAGAAAATGTAAAACTGCTATCTCTCCCTCCACGAATGCCCTAAACAAAAAGACTAAGTATTTCTTTTATACCTTGCCCAAAATATTACAACTTAGCCTAAACACGAAACTGTGCATTTTACAAAAAGTGGAATACGCAGACTTCGCCACGGCGAAGAAGGAACCTCGCCATCTATGTATTGCTTCAATCTCTGTCCATTGACTGTAAAAGTGCCATTTTCGTCATGTGTAACTTCTACTGCTCCAGATGAGCAAGTTCTTGTAATCGTGAATGGTCTGGACCATCTAGACTTAAGTTTTCCGGGGAATAGCCTAAGTCTAGAATTGAACAACAACACTCTTTGCCCCACTTCAAAATCCTTCTTCCTGATATGCTTGTCATGCCACCTTTTTGTCTTCTCTTTGTAAATTCGAGCATTTTCATATGCTTCGAGATGGAACTCATCGAGTTCGTTCAAAGTCAGCATCCTTTCCTCCCCAGCAGCTCTTAAATCCATATTTAGCTGTTTGACTGCCCAGTATGCTTTATGCTCAAGTTCCACCGGTAAGTGACATGCTTTCTCATAAACGATCCTAAAAGGGGACATACCAATCGGATTCTTAAATACAGTTCGGTAGGCCCATAATGCATCATCCAATTTCCGTGACCAATCCTTCCTAGATGCATTAACTGTCCTTTCTAAAATGCCTTTAAGCTCTCTATTAGACAGTTCCACTTACCAGCTCGTTTGTGGATGGTAAGGCATTGCAACTCTATGTGTCACTCCATATTTACCCAACAGTGCATCCAATTGCCTATTGCAAAAATGGGAACCTCCATCACTAATAATTGCCTGTGGTACCCCAAACCTTGAGAAAATATGCTTTCTCACAAACTTAATCACTACCCTGGCGTCATTAGTTGGCAATGCAACTGCTTCAACCCACTTCGACACATAATCCACCGCTACCAAGATATATGAATTCCCAAAACAGTTTGGGAAAGGACCCATGAAATCGATCCCCCACACATCAAAAAGCTCAACCACCAGGATGTTGTTCAACGGCATCGCATCTCTTTTTGAAATATTACCACTCCATTAACACTGGTCACACTCCTGAATCATCCGGAAAGAATCCTTAAAGAGGGTTGGCCAATAAAACCCCGATTGTAGAACCTTGGCTGCTGTCCTAGTTCCTCCAAAATGGCCACCAACTTCCCTCTCGTGATAATGCCGTAGAATGCTTTTCATCTCCTCCTCTGGGACAAATCTCCGTATCACTTGGTCAACACAGTGTCTATATAGAAATGGCTCTTCCCAAAAGTATTATTTCAAATCTGAGAAGAATTTTCTCTTTTGTTGGAACGTCATACCACTTGGGAGCACCCTTGATGACAAATAATTTGCAAAATCTGCATACCATGGTGCTTCATCCACTCTCATCAACTTCTCATCCAGAAAGGTTTCTCTAATTGGGATTTCCTCCACATTTCCCTGAAGTGGTCTCTCAATTCTCGACAAGTGATCTGCCACCACATTTTCTGACCCCTTCTTATCACGAATTTCCAACTCAAACTCCTGAAGCAATANTCCAACAAGAGTAGAGAGCTTTAGTGGAGACTACTCAAGTATGAGGTAAGTAAATCCAACTCAAGCTAAAGTTTAAGAAATTCTTAAGTAGAGATTTATTTGTGCATGTATATCTATGATGCTTGTTGAGAAAATTGAGTAGAGATGTATGTCTATTTGTTGAAAAATTGAGTTGAGAAGAGTATTTATGTTATGTTTGTTGGGTATTTCCTTTATGGGAAATGTTTATGAGTAATAGTTTGAGATGAAGTTGGAGGAGATTGAGTAGATACTTTAGGAGTGTTCTTCTATGATAGGAACCATACCCATAGAAGGGAGTTTCCTCCCATTTTTGGATGGTTAAAAAGAGAAGGAGAGTTGTAGTTAGAGAAGAGTTTTTGTATGCACATAAGTTGTTTGATGAAATGCCTAAGTGAAATCTGCCCTGTCACTGCCGTGACCTTCTAAGTAATGTTTGGGCGACTTAAGGACTGAACTGGGCTGAGACCAAAACATAGAAGTTATAGCCCTGTTTCTATGCTTTAAAACGAGACCAAAACCGTAGCAATACAAGGTGTATAACACAAGTTATGGTCTTTTTAGTGCGACCTATGCAGAATAACTGTTTTGAGGAAATCTTGCATTTGGCATTTCAAAAGTGCATTAATGAGTATGAACCATCCATATGCATTAATTGTGCATTGAGAAGTAGCTTGAGAAAGAATATAGTATGTTGAGTATGAGCTACCTTATGAGTACTAGCCTAAGAGTAGAGAATTTTGAGTATAAGCTATACTATGAGTAATAGTTTGAGTGAGAAAAAGTAGAGCTCCCGTGGCGAAGAAGGAACCTCGCTGGGGGGGGGGGTGAAAAGGAGCTGACTAATGGTCACTGGCATTTCGCCAGCGAAGTTTCCTGGAAGGGAATTATGAAATTCGAAAAATTGCCCCCCGCGTGCTTCCGAGTCCAAAAAACTCAAAATCTCCTTATTCGCTCCAAAATTTCCATTTAACCTGAACACAACGCACCCAACCACAGCGTAATGGACATTTTATTTTTCCAACTTCCGCTACCCCTTTCCACACCTCTTTTTTCTATTTTCAGGCAACTTTTTTTTACCAACTCATACTAAGAATTTCAGTTATCCTAAAACCTCCAGCCTAACCCCAAGTTTCCTAAACCCTACAACGTATAATCTCGGATTATCTCAAGGTTGTAGCCTTTTATCTTAATTTGGTTTACGGAAAAATTACAATAAGTGAGTAATTTACCCATTCTATACCTAGTGCTAGCCATATATTTAAATAAATCTCATCTTAGTGCTCTGAACTGGTATACCCTACTCTGATATTTTAAATATAGACTAATTGATCTCCTATATTGCACGAGAATGAGAATTAAATCTAATATTATATGGCGCAGTGTTTGGAATTCACATGGCCGGTGTTTGTCGCCCCTTGGTCTTGACCCAACGCTCTCCTACTCCTTCCATATTGGGGATTAGTGCTTACATTAAATGTACTTATGAAACGCCGAAATGTTTCAATTGTCTAACATAGTGACCTGATTTTGACGCCTTCTTCTTTCAACTTATTTTAATTTCCACTAGCGTAATCAAACGGGCAAATTTATCGCCTTTTTACTTTCCTGCAACCACCGTTCACTCTTCTCACCGCCCAGAATTGGTTTTCTTGTCATATACAATTTTCAACTTCTTCTAACCTTGTCTTCCTCCGTTCTTATTTGACTAAAGACCCCGGTGATCCTAGTCCAACATCATATTTTCCCTTGTTCTTTCCGCGACCTAATCTTCATGTTGGACCTCCCTACCCCCGTCACAGTCTCCTTCCCCTCGTTCACCACGTCTACTACTCTATACACTTGGCCCCGCACCGGAGGCATTCTCTTACTCTTGTTATTTTTCTTGTTTCCACATTCCATTAGTATGTAACTATATCTCATTTTTTGGTTCCTCTAGCCTTGAGCCATCTTACCCACCCACCGCCTGCGCTCTATGGTTTTCTTTTTAAACCCCCCCTCCTAGTCCCACCCTTAAATCTTTGATACGATTCATAGTGTGAATTAATATTGTACAAATGGTAACCTGATCACTGGGTTCTAGCGGTAAGGATCAATTTGCCTATTATTGATTTGGTTTGTTCGGCTGCCCCAATGTGATGTCTCTAACACATACCATGAATCGGCAAGCAACTATTGTCCATTGTCAATTTGCACACAACCAACTGGCCAAGGAACGGGACAAATTGTGAGCACCCACCGGATATAGTATACAGACTACCTGTAACCTTAAGTTTCAACAAACCAAATCAAACCGCAAGACAATAGAATCCAATTCTCTCCCGCACTGTTCTCAAGAAGCCTTTAGCCTTAATATTCCAACTCCCTGGAACATTGGAACTGGGATAGAGAACAGCTATATATCAGTGTGGCCCAGGCCCCGCTTCTCCCCCGCACCTTCCCCCTTTTTCAGGGTGCGTAGGGAAACTTATCCAGACTAAGGTGGCTCTAGCGTCTGGACGGTCATCACTATGCAGAACAAAAGCAAGACAAACATACATTGCGAGGAATTAGATTGCCTGCATCCCAGAAGCTTTTCTAATGGTTTGTGGGTTTGACTTACTAGGTTGTAACTTTTGGTTGGATTTGCCTCCGCAAAAGGTTGGATAAGTAAAACTAGATGACTGGTAGAGAGTTCCCCATATTACCAAGCCTTGCACAGAGGGGCATTAGTGTCCAAACTCACCGATCTGAAGTTACAACTTGAGTCAATGTTGGGCCCCATGCTCTGTGTAATTGGCTTGTCTGCTTTACTTACTTTTGCGTTTCATATTAAGTTTGGTTATATTAAGGGTTGTCAATGACTAAAATTTGTGGCCTACCTACTCATCCTAGTTTGATTTGACTTTGAACCCGTGAGAGGTCCACACCATTAAGGAAATGACAGATTTGCCACAGGCAGACTTCCTCAGAAGACCATTGCACCTTTTCCCCTGAGTTTATTAGTTGATAGGCATTACCCACTTGAATAAAAAACATAGTGGAGAGACTTAATTGATAAAAAGGCTGATTAGATTACCAAATTATCTTTGTTCTAAAATTTATACTTGTAGCAAATCCATTAAGTGGTTTGACACCATTGTGATTCATCATCATAAAGAATATGCCGGTGGTAGACTTTTTCCATCTCATTGTATTGTATTTTCCAGATTGTACTAGGTTTTGAAAGTCAATTACCCCATTTGGGCCAAGCTTGCCGGGAACGCACAAGGTGATAAACATACTTGTGGACACACATCAAGATGAAATGGGTGCAAAGTTGGTTCCATATGCTAGAGGTAGCATGCCTATAGCCAATCAATCCATTCGTAGAATGTCTTTGTTGAATAATGTTCTCATAATCAATATAATAGGCAATTTCTAGTTCTATATCGCGTAACACATTATTATTGCATAGTTGGATTGATATGTATTAATGGTAGACCGTGAGCGAGGGTTACCAAGTGTTTCAACCATCTTGATAGTGAGAACCCTATGCAGCACATGTGGTGGCCATTTCTCCAGAACGTCCGTATCAACCATATGATTCAGTAGCCCACGTATGCTAACTCACCGTACAGGAACCCAGCCTATACAAGCTATAGTGTTGAACAACCCCCCTGTCGATAATCGCAGCGACGGACTCCACTTGTTCAAGGTTGTTTGGTGACAAACCTGGGGCCACAACACATGGTTTGCCCTGTCTTTTGTAGGCGGATATCCGCAGCAGTTCATACTTGACTGACCCACGCCAACAGGAATTCTCTATGGATGGTAACTCCCGTGTCAGGAACAAATCCTCTAACTGACATTGGTGGTCAATGTGGACCTTAGCACTTGACTCACCGTGAGGCGCCTTGTGTATTCCTCGACTCCCGGTACAGTTTGGACAATAGCCTCCAACCACCGCAGCTTCTTACCTTCAACGCTTAGCTGTCAGTACAGGTGGCCCTGATTGGCTCCTTACTACCCTACATTTAGGAGGGTATCAAATTTTTGGGTGGCTTTCACTAGGGGAGTGATTCAAAGCGATTCATCACCCTGCCACGTTCCTTGTATACTGCCCTAGGATCGACGTGACGCTCATGGCGCAATTCCCGTATATCGCGCCATCCATGCCCACCACCTAATACACTATTCGCGACCTCACGTCGGGCGCCACCTTGCAGTTGGTGATCCTATCAATCATACCTACGGGTCATTGCCGTCTAGAAACTGAAACTACTACCACTATAGCAGCTAAACCCGAGGTTGAAACTATTTCCCCTGCCCTTCGTGTCATAGAGTAATGTATGATGGAAAGGATCTAATTGCCCCTTTTCCCCCCCGGCTCAAAACCCATACCTCGCTTGAAGGTACGCTTACTTTTTCGCTGAATTTTACCCGACTATTACTACCGGCCTTCGTGCCATGCCCATGCATTGCTACGGCCCCCCGGCACAATCTTGCGCTATGGTCATTAGTTGAAGACGTAGAATTCGGTTGTTCCAATTCGATACCTCATACAATACCGGTACTGATGAGACCCAAGCCTATGGGGTCACACACATAGAAGCACTTAATTCTAAGAGCCAAGATCTAAGAAAGACAGGGCGCCTTTTTGTCTTTAGGGGCGGAAAGCGTACTTTTTTGCGTAATTTCACAATGCACACAAATTTGCTGCCAGGTCGTTAGCCCTTATTTCAAATGTTGTTAGAAGTCAATAAAATAAGTGAACATTAATTTAAATATTGTACGCACATCTATTTAAATAAATTGTCATATTGTTAAATTTAACCGATAATATTAATTGATTTTTAATGAGGGATAATGATGAAGTAAATATAATATTCTCTTATTAGGAGTGTTGGCAGCATACGGAGGTGTTGGGTTGGAGGCCCAAAGGACCATTACATTATGGAATAGGTTGCAACTTAAATTGGATATAACCAGCAAATTAAATGTGTCAATTTGAAAATTATGTCGGGAATTAATTTCGCATTCATTTTGATATGTTTCATTGAAAAGAGAAAAAACTCTACAGGCCCTAAACACACTCTCTACCCCCTTCACCACGCCCACACCACTTTTTCGCTTTTGTAACAGAACCAAAGTTCTTCTTGGGTGTTCTTATTGATTTTTCTGTATATTGTTGCCATTCTTAGCGAGCCCCGCACATCACATCTCATTTCGCCGCACACACATCACCACTCCCTTACTACGAGTGCTGGTGTTCACTTTTTCCTGCGACTGCCTTCATTTTACCCCCTCTCCGACTCCCCCTGGTCATCTACTCCTCTCTATCATGCCGTCTCAGCCCCTATCTCACCCTAACACCTGGGAGCTCTCCACACCTTTCCCTCCTTCGCGATACACGCCACATTTTTCACCCTTCCAGTGGCCCCATGTCGCACAATATTTTTGTTCGGCTATTGTACTCCCACACACACACCCTTCCCCCCTGGGAGGTGTCACGTTGAATCCCTCATACCATTACGTGTTTTCTTTTACGCGTTGCATTTTTTTGCACCCTCTTTGCTGTACGACTTTTTCTTAGATATCGTCACCTTATCCACTATCCTGTGATCGTCCACATTTTCTTCTCGCTAAACAAGGTTTCCCTGCTGTCCACTTGATTTGGGCTTTAAGGATAAGAGCTACCCGGTTTGTATTCTAATCAAATCTTGTGTGTTTACGCAGGAGCAACCACGGTGTCGACTTTCCCTAACCCATTGTTGATTTTTATTCGAAGCACTAGCGGTACTACGTATGTTTTTACGGTTTTTTTTATGTTACTTACGGGTCTCCGCATGCTACCCCGACGTGTTTTCGTTTGCATTTTAACACCATTTAGTCCGCCGACCCCTTGAGACATCTGCACATTCGAATAGAAACCCTTCTTTTCACGCCCATTTTTCTTTTTTCCTCGCCCCCCCCTTTCCGTTGTTTTTCCTTTTCACTCATCCCTTTTTTTCTACCCCCCCTACCCCTTCCCGCACCGTAAGAAACGTCATATGTTCTAAAATCCTTACTTCTTCTTGACATGATGGCACTTTTTCCCTCCACCTCTACAAAGTTGTTAAATTGGTTAATAATGTGGTGTGAATGTAATAGTGGTTGGTTTAAACAGCATGGTTTGACACTACCGTGGGTCGCGTTTGATTTGATTGGAGTGCGTTGTTCTGTTGTACACCAAACAACTGTTGCACAAAACGCGACCACTGTACTTAAATGTAGGGTATTTCAGTATACTCCCCGGTCTCGCTCACGGAGATAGTGCATATAGAGACTCTGGAATGTTTCTCGCTTTCCCCCTACGACCGAAGATTTTCTTCATCAACCTCCCCCTACCCCCCTTTTACCGCTTAGCCACGGCCTTACAAGCCCTTTGCACTTGTGTCCCGTCTCATTCACACCGCTTTTTTTCCGGCGAACTTCGATCCTTTCCTTCTTAAGCCCTTTTCCCTTTAGTCTTTCCCTTTCCCCAATTCTGTTTTTTTTGCACACAGTCCCCGTGTCGATATTTCGTCAAAGTTTACATAATCCTGTGTTTTAAAGCCCAATTGTACCCATTCGGCACATTTAAGAGGTTAACTTATATTTTTTACATAAATCCTACCAAATCCTCACAAACATTGATTATTTTTGACACACTGTATGACCTTTGATCTTGTTTTGTATATGCCCCCGGCGCGCCCCTGCGTATCATCCGAGCCTTAGATCCCCTAAGGTCGTGTATTGTTTTAAACGTATTTTTGCCCGGCTATTGTCCACACGCGGTTGTGATTTTATTACCCTTTTGTAAACTAGGGCACTGCGTGGGTTTCCTGTCTATCCCCCTTATTTCTTTACATCGTAAGTATTTCTTGCACTCTCATTTCATCAGCGAATGTACAATCGCGGTTTCTATAACGTTGACGTATTCACTAAAATAGTTTAATACTTAATTTTATTGTAAATGTTACGCAACTGATGTTGTTGTAATTGTACTTGGACGTCGGAGCGAAGGTGAGGCAACCTACTTGAAGACTCAAGATATTTATTACAGGACACCTAGGTGACCCAAAGATTCCTACTAGGCTACCCGTTACGGTTAGACTCCCCGACCCCGTGTGTTGACCGTCTCAGGCACCGTATCTGGCAACGTTAACCCCTTTATCTTTTCTTTGTTAATGAATTTTGTACTGCCGTTTAAGGCCTTTTTTGATCAATGGTGATCACTAATTCACCCTGCCCAAACCCACATGTCATGTCTACCACACCTATCCTCCTTTAACCGCAGAACCTTTTAACTACTGACCTGCCCCACCGGCAACATTACATAATTATAAATACCCCCTTGCTCCCCGGCAACTCCTCACCTTTCTTTATCGCCTATCCTTTAACCGTCACCCGAATTGCTCCGGTCCCCATCACCCATGGTTTTTGTAATCAACCACTGTTTTTCTTGTCTCGAGTGTTACTCACTCATGTGTCGACCAGTCACAGACAACTCAATCGTGTATCAGGCATTGTGCAACTGGACGTGGTGAGCCTGACCCACTCTACGTGACTTCCGCTAAGTTACAAAGAAAATTACACTGTATTCGGAGTTTTCCGATTACTGGCGCGATGGATTGGAAGACCTTTGGTCGACATGTGCATGTGATACAATCGTCTCTCTCTAGTTGTCTTGACTTGTCTGTCGACGCGCCACACATCTGAGAAGGGGCACAGATTGGTTGATAAACCTCGTGCCCCTATTGTGTGCATGATTCGGACTCATACATCTTACCGGATGTACCGTGCTTACCCGCTCTTCGCTTCCACACCGGTTACACAATCAGTTGTCCTATCGCCCAGTGCGCGACATGTACTGTTTTGGGTCCAACTTCTATCCGATAATGAGAATCACACTTGAGGACAAAATGGTACGAGACATTCGATCACTGGTCGTGTTATTGGCTTTCGTTCGCGCCTTTCTTCCCCCTTCTCCCTCTACATATTTGTGATGCGTTCTGATAGTACAGCTCTTTATCCGCCCCTACTCACAGCTTTTTCTTCCTGTTTGCGCTGCTCTTCTTGCGCTACCCATGACCAGTCCTGTTGGGGGTGCCTACATTAATTTCCCCAACTTACTCACGTTGATTTGTCCGTTTCTTTGTTCTTTCTTGATGTATCACTACCAATCGCTGTTAAGTGCTCTTGATCTGAATCATTAATAATGTTTCTCCTTTCCTCGTTTTGCCCTCACGAGATTGTAGTCCTTCGATTTTTCTCAACCTTCCGCGCGCCTACTTTTTTTCCCTAGTAGGCATACAGCTCACCATTTACTTACCCTCTGTGCTCGCGTTTCGCCCTCCCACACCCTTCCTTTTTCTTTTTCACCTGTTCATTTTCTTCGCCGCGTCCAGTTTCCGCATATGGCCTTGAGTTCAATAATACCGTTTGCGAGGAGATCCCCGGTCCTCTTATACTTTCTTTCTTCACAAAGACCGCCTCATACTCTCTCTAAATGCTATGAATGATTACCCGTTTGTACCTTCTTATCATTTCATCTTCACCTTCTATCGCACCCTCGTTTTATTCGCACCATATCCCCCCTGTGCAACTTCCACATCTTACTCCATACAAGGCCACACCTTATAATTTGACTTTCACCTCCTTTGCAACTACACTAACCCCGATAAATCGAACCAAAAGACAACAGGTAGGATTGGTTGTATTCATACGACCTCTCCGCACTCTGGATCTTATTCATTTTCTGCCCTTCTTTTGTTGATTTCATTAACCCTCTATAATTTCGTATGATGTAAAGAAAGCCCCCGTTGCTACGGCTATTATCACGATTGAACGAACACCTTCGAGTTCCTTTCCATATCTACCCCCACTGGCCCCTGATGCATGATCCAGCCTATTGTCCTACACCATTTTTACAGGAACAGTCAAGTGTCCATATGATTGCAAGAATTTGTCCCTTCTTGTCTGATGATTGCTGATAGTGTACACATGGCTTGATCAGCTTAGCATCGAATGACACCTACGCTTTTGCCATAGCACTTACCAAAGACTATTCTCTCACTGTAGCAACTCTCCTATGCTCATTTTGTCACTGACTCCAGCATATTTACCCCTGAGGAATGGCGCGCGCATTTCCTCGATGATTTATGATTCCACATACATGTATTGCATCCCCCTCACCTTGAGCGTATCTGCGTCCAAGGTGACACGATTTTTATCTCCAGTTCACTTGTTTTTCTATCTGTCGTCGCGTCAGTACTCGTACTCGATTTCGAGGCCATACAAGTGACCAAGTTGGAATACTCTTCACTCAGCCCCGCCTCCACAGATCCCGGATCACCGCACACTCATTCTCTCGAGAAGCTCAAGACTTTTTCCAGCCACTCGAGACGTGTAGCATCCTGCTAGCTCCCATGTTGTTTCTCGTGCGACCACTCCTCATAGATCTCCAATGCGCCGCACATGTCTACTTCTACATTGTGACTTATGTAGACTATTGTCACCCCTGCAATTACCTTCCCTTGTCCCTTGCACTTTCTCATATGGTCCTTCGGTCATATTCCACTGGTACTTTGACACATCATATGATACACGCAACGGACGACAACATCCACCCCCTCGGTTCAGAATATTATTGTTCCACCTGTTTAATCGGTTATTGCTGACGGACGGCAAGAATGCTTCAGGTAATTGAACACAAGGTCCAATACCTCGTCTTTTAAAAACACAACTGGATGCTGACCAGTACAACGGTACCAACGCGGTACAGGACACAACCGGACAAGGCCACAAATACCAACAATTTTCCATATGCCCCACCACACCCCGACATTACCCCGGTGTGCACTCTTTTGCGTCCCCTTGCAGACCGTGGTACATCTACGGCCAATAGGGCAACCAGAGACCGTATGACTCATTGTGTGGCAAGCCCTGGCCCCCCCCCTTGGCAGCGACTCACCTACAAGGCACTTTCCCTCCCGCCAATTGCACAGATACGTCAATGTTCACCCGCCAGGTCTATCTCGATCCCCTTTATGTGTAGGTATGTCCCTATAGATTTATCATGAAATTTTCTCCCTCAATTTCTATTTGGGTTCATGGTACACAGGATGTTTTGTGTCACTCCAATTTCTTTTGTACTACCGTGTGCAACTGGTGTTGCTCGACCCTCGAACGGCAACGACTGCCCTACGGATCCTGTTGCCTAGCCAAAGGGAGTACGGCCTGGACCCCCTTACGCATTTGTTGGCAACACTTGCCGCCAGCAGACATGGGGCTTCGCATTCAGCTTGCTTGCAGGACTTACCCTTCGCTTTACTCTCTAGCCCACGGCCCCTTCCCATTGTTCGATTTTATCTCAAACTAAGTATCATTTTCCTCCCAGATATTCCTGCTTTATCTTCTAAGTAAACTATTTATTGTCCGTATCAGTTTCGCGGTATTTTACCATATGTCGCCTTTTTTTGGTATCTGCATTCTTGAGATATTAATGGATGTTGTCCTTTAGTTCTTGAATTTCCCTGGGATCTCTCAGTGTGGACTATCTACAAGCGTTAGATAATTTGGGACCTTATCGCCTTAGTTGATTTAAACAATACAAGATTATTCATCAATTATGTGTAACCACAAGAATAGCTCAAACTGCTCTCAGCGTTGATTAACAGACCCTCTTATCCCCCACCCAATTCCCATCCATACCTCTCTATGGCCCCCCATTTGTAGCACCCCCTGGGCGCCCTTCCATCGCTTAAAAGAATCGTATGGCAAAACCTGCCTATACAGGGCCTGGAGATTTTCGTGCCCCACTTTTGGTGTTCCACGTAACGGCGAGGGGGTACTGGTGACTGCTTGTACTGCACCTTTCTATCGCCCCGGCGACAGAGATGACAAAGATCCAGAAGGGGAGGGGCGTTGTTTTGTCTCCCCCCTTCCCCTTCCTCGGTACCCAAACTCGTGCACTATTCCAGGGCCCGTCTTAACCCCCCGTTTCGACCCCCCAACTGTTACGCGACATCCATACGCGGACTGTATGTGGTCCACCACCTAAAAAGCCTTGAACCGCACTATAGACGCCCGCCCGGGACGATCTTCCCCATCATCCCTCTATTCACCATTTTTAGGGCATGATTATCAAGTATTCCGAGTTATGAGTCTACTGTTCTAGAGGCACGATTACGAGATTCATATACAGTGGCTAATCTTCTATATCTGAGAAGATTGTGAGCCTTTTGAGTGTTCCACTACTTGCCTATTGCCCAGGTCAAAGGTTCAGACACCCGTCCCCTTCTTCTCCCTTGCATCTGGAAAATTATCTCATGATTACAGGATTCCTCAGCAGTCTTGACTGCACATCAGTCGATTTCGAATCAGTTATAGTCGATTCCTGTACTCTGCTCGCCGCCACTCAAATCCTTTGTGCCACCGGTATCTGTAATAATTAACGCTCCATGTTTCGCCCCCGAGTTTTTGGCACGCCTTAACCGTGCACCACCTTCGCCTCCAGCATGTCACACTGCACCTGAGATTTCGTCTTCGCCAGTGCAATATTATCAACTTAAATCACCCCTCTTTCCACTATGTCAAACCCGAGAACCAGTTACAATCGAGCTTTTTCCCAGTGTTCATAGTTTCTCATATAAGGACCGGTCAGTTTCGATGCGACTACAATTCTTATCTCCAACGCGCGTGTTTATCGGGTCCGATTCTACGCTCATTGTAGAATCTTGCGTTGTTCATTTGGTGACCCCATTTGTGACTCCCCTTTTACACACAGCATAGTTCTGGGGTAGCCCTAGAAACTGCTACTCACGTTTTGAAACGTGTGTCGTCAAAGTGGAATAGAGGAAAAGACCTCCTAATGAGCTATGGAGTGGGCGAAAGCCCAACTTGTCTTATCTAATGGATTTGCACAGTTATGCGCGAAGCTATGCTTAAGACTAAATGACTTCCACGATAGCAAGCTTGGCCGCGCACCCATCCATGTAAATTATATTTGTGGGGGTTTTATTGTGTCACACACGTGAGTGCCAACGGTAGTGAAGACTGTATTTTACCTACCACCCAGAAGAGCAGGCAAAAATTTTTGGCTTGCTCGATCAGGTGGTCTGTCCAGAAAAGGAATATCGTTTAGACATGATCTCTCAGTACATCAGGTGGGAGAAAGTGAGAGGACTCGAGGAAGTTCTGTAGAAACAAGCAATCCTCATACGGAGAATCAGCACTCAAACTTTCTATGATTAGCCTCCCCAATGCGATATCAGGGACAGAATGTAGCCACCACCACGACAGTCGTAACTTGACGACGCATCATGTATGGAGGTTGTACTCGCACAACTTGCGGTCAATAGTGAACGCCCTCAAGGTAGACAGTGTCCAAGAGCCTGCGTGAGATATGGCCGGTCGTATGAACACCATAGAGCCGGCGTAGATACTATAATTGTCTTCACTCGGAGAGGATCACTAACACTGAGGTGGGGGGGCACCCCCTTTGTTTAGAGGATATTGGATCGCCTACTAACGACTGGGTATCGTTAAGCATCCACTATGAGTAAATCCCTTTGAGTGAACCTACAAGACGCGTGATATCTTACGGATTACAGATTCTGGTTAACCTTGAATCGTGCTGTGAAGCGCATTTGAAATCTGACGAAGTGGGGCACCTGCCAGCACCAGCACAAACCACTCAAGTGTGCCGGTCTCCTCCGTAGCGGAACCCACCTGAAGGGGGTTTGAATGCAACACACTCCATTAGGGTGGTTTTATCAGAATGGCCAGAAGCAATCTTGACAAGGAGTAGAAAGGAGGATCAGTCCTACATGACTTGGGGCCTTTATACTAACCATGGCATAATGATGAAGACGGCCCTTCACAGCGGACCTAGGTGACTCACAGAAGGTGTTCATAAATACAAACACAGTTCACTGGCTGCTCACTTTTGCCCGACTTATGACTTAGCTGTCAGACCTCAGATTTATACCTAGGTGGCTACACGATTACAGAATTCTCTATTCGGGGACAATTATTGATTTGTGGCAACTCTTCGCCTGGCGCATAGTCATGGGCTAACTCATGGGAGTATTGGTGGCCTCATAATGGATGTTCATAAAAAATGCTTTCCTGTCAAATACGCTAATTGACCGGAGCCGCAGCTGGGATGCTTGGATACCTATAGTACACAACCAAGTGACTCGTGGCCATTCTGTTACTTGGATGAGATCACAGCCTATATACTAAGGATATGCCAAGTATTGCATGAGATCCCATTTAGGACTCAAGCAATGCATTTTCTAAGCGCGAGCTGGAAACATCGTTTTGATAGAGAGACTGATAAAATGCGGATTTTATTCATGTATCTTGCAATTTGTATCAAACATATATACTGGAAGATGCGGCCTTAGTGTTTAGCAATAGAAAGTGAAGTGGCCGCAGCGTTTTCCAGATGACGCATTTCGTCCAAGGGGTATGCGTATGATTACAATTCCTCTTCTTGATCGGCGATCTTTATGACTTTCCTTATTTACATCCTTACGAAACCTTGCAGATACCTCGGTCAACATACTGACTTGGTGATCATAAGTATTTGCGTCTCCCACGAACAGGTTGAACATAGGTGATTATAAGTAGCCTTACATCCAGTGGAGATAGATTACTATCCATATAGAGTGCTAGCATCGGTTCGTAGGTTGCGCTGTCGTGGGCAGAACTAGAGGACTGTGTTCAAGAGTTGCAAGATGAGGGACTACATAGACGTAGCTAAAGGAGATATGTCGTACAGATTTGCACTTTAGCTAATTTGCCGACGGATGACTATCCACATAGGAAACAATCAGACCGTCGTCTATCATTCTGATGGTCAGCATATGGTGAGTTTATCTTCTGTCTCTACTACGAACCGGTAGTCACTAAGACCTGGGAAACAAAATCGAGGGGAATGAGAAGAGAGAGGCTGAAGATGGTGAGCCCTAGCTTGAGCACATATGCTGCTCCTTAATGTCACACTAGCTCGTTCTATATTGTGGAGAATCCAATCATACCATATTGGTATGGATATTGGCCACAGGCTACTTGTACACTCGGAATGGGATCTGATATTTGAAATGTCGACACTTCTTGCAATCGGCACCGAACTGCCTCCTTCGTGTTGCTCGCAGTCTAGATATCAAATAATGACGCGGATAAATAATGTACGTCAGCCTCATTGTATAGTTCGATACGTAGCATGGGTTGGCTTGGTTAGAGCTCTTTCATTGTGTCTCACTAGCTTAGGCTTGGACCTGATAGTACCGCGCCCATCCGAGACATGGA
Organism: Pistacia vera; assembly: GCF_008641045.1. Taxonomy (NCBI): domain Eukaryota; kingdom Viridiplantae; phylum Streptophyta; class Magnoliopsida; order Sapindales; family Anacardiaceae; genus Pistacia; species Pistacia vera. Next base: position 319,466 of record NW_022195917.1, read on the forward strand.
GGTTGGCACGCGATCTGCTATATCATTAGTTTGTCTCTGTATTTTCGTGCAACTCGACGAATGTATCGGGTCGATGAGCAGTGGCTCATGCTTCACCCTGACCTAACGTAGGATACCTGACCCAAAGGATGCAAATGATAGCTGGTAGATTCCAAAAAGGCAAAGAAGACATCTCGCTTATGATTAGCTTTTGATTTCGCCATACTTCACATTATATCAGGTTTTACGGTGTGACTACTATTTCTGTCCAACACCAGTTTTATTGCTTGTACCCCTTACTTTTGCGTCCTTCTCTCCTTCTAACCTTTTTCCCCCCTGTATTCTCCGCTCTCCCCCCCCCCCACTCATTGGCGCGTTAAAGGGAGCTGTTGCGATGAGACCTATACAAGCAGAAGCACTCGGTTAGGAGAATATACAATGGGTTGAGGCTGAGTATATGCATTGTCAGATGCGGCCAAGGAGGCAGTCTGGATTAAGAAGTTCGTCATTGAACTTGTTGTGGTCCCACGATTGTTGATCCTATAGACATCTATTGTGACAATAATAGAGCAATTGCTCAAGCTAGGGAACCACGGTCTCATCAGAAGTCCAGACACATACTCAGACGATTCCATCTCATCAGAGAGCATAGTGAGAGGAAAGACGTGCAAATAGTAAAGGGCAAATTGAGGACAATCTCGCAGATCCAATGACAAAGCCTCTGTCGCAGCAGAAGCAGATGAAAGGCACTGAGATCATTTGATGTAAATACATGAATGATTGGCATTAGTGAAGTGGAGATTTGCTAGAGTAGATGCCCTAGAGTCAAATCATTGTAGAATTGACTTTTTGTAATAAGTTCATTAATCAATATAAAAGGACTTTTATTCTAATCGCGTAAATCATTATTATTGCAATATGGATTGATATATGTCCTTAGAATGGTAGAACTGTGAATAGGGTTCAAGTGTTTCCAATCTTGATAGTAAGAACCCTATGAGACACAGTGGTGGCCCTTCTAGAAACGTCCGTAGCCCAGTATTATTCTGAAGTAAGGGCACAGATAATACGGTGGGCTATCATAGTGTGAACGCACTTGTCGAAAGGCAGTGACTGATTCACTTGTCAGATTGTTTGGTGACAACTGGTGCAACACATGGGTGGCTTCTTGTAGGCGGATATACCAAGCAATTCACTTGACTGACCCACCAAAGGATTCCATATGGATGGTAACTCCAGTGTCTATGACCAAATCCTCTAACGAATGGTGGGGCATGTGATCCTTAGACTTGAGATCATCGGAGCGGCCTTGTGTACCGATCGGTACAGTTTGACACTAGCCTAACGCAGTTCTATTCAGAGCTGTCAGTACGGTGGTATTTGCTATATCAAGGAGTGTATCCAAGACTATGTGGATTGATAGAGGATTCATCACTCCGGGTACGAGGAGAAGTTATCTCACGGCGCAATTCAGTATTGGCAATGACACTAAAACGTGGCCACAGTGGGATTGAGTTGTTGCTCTATCCAAATTATAATACGGGTATATGGTCCAGAAACTGAATATATAATATCGAGAACTAACCGAAGGTGACACTATTTCTATGCCTTCGTCTCGTAGAGATAACGTTCTGATGAAAGGGTCGAATTGTACGGTAAAATATCATTGACAGGTAGCTACTTTGCTGAATCCGAATCTATTGGGTGGCCATGATGGCTTGCTACGGGGCCAATCTGGTATGTGTATTAGTGAGACGATAAATGGTGTTAATCGGTAACTATACACTATCGGTATGATGAGGAGCCTATGGGTCACTCACATAGAAGATAATTTAAGAGCAAGAAGAAAGAAGGGCGTTTCGTGCTTTAGGGGCCGAAAGGGTATTGTCACACCCCATTGAAATACGTAGCCACTGTTGACGTATGGCCTAAAGGATTACTGAATTGCCCCTAAATGAGTTTATTATATTGTTCATGTTGTTGGTTGGTCTTTGGTTGAGTGTGGACCTGGAATTGATCAAGACTTAGCAAATTTTGGAGTTTCAGTCTTCGCCGGGGGCGAGGGAGAAGCCTTTGCGCGGCGACGTGGTTCTATGTTGGCGTGTGTTGGTTCTGGCATGTTTCGCGGGGCGACAGAAGTTCTTCACGCGCCTCGAGACGGCAGAAAAGTTCTGAAGTTTTCTAGAGATTCTCCATAGGGGTAAAATGACCATTCTACCCTAATTAGCAAGAAAAGTGGTGGGTAAAAGCAAGGAAATTTCATGGAGAATAGGTAAAATGGGGGGAGGTTTGTAAGAATTAAAAGGATAAAGGTGGAAATTTCAAGAAAGAGTAAGGGCAAAATGGGGAAAGAGGGATATTATATGAATTAATAAGGGTTGAAATCTCTAAACCCATTCATTGTTACTATTCCACCGCCTCTTCATCTCCCATTTTCTCTCAATTACTCACTCAATCTTCCAAGGGATTTTGAGAGGTTGATTTGGAAGTTGACAAAGATTGATCTAAGCAAGAAGAGGTAAGAACCCTCTCTAAGATGAGTTTTTTGATGTAAGGGTTAAAATTCTGACTAAGTTTAGGCTTAGGAAATAAGGAGAAACTAAGGGGGCATCGGAATAATAACGTGGGGTTTACACTCTCTCTGTTAAGTCGTCTAGCGGTTCTCTCAATCTCAAGATCAACAGGAACCACTGGCTGACGTCTCGCTCTTCGCATAAACTGCACAGAATTAATGAAAGAAAGTGAGATCACAAACCAACTGAAAATTTAAAACAAAAATTACAACTTCAATCTAGCTAACTATAGAAAAACTCAATGTTAACTTAAAACTCAATCCCGGGCAATGGCGCTAAAAACTTGATGCGTGTTTCCTACAACATGCAAATGTAGCAAGTATACTAGTTGCACAAGTAATAGAATGATGAGTAGAGTATCATTCCCACGAGGATTGGTCGCTAAGCACTAAGTTTTCTACCGTTTTCAAGTTGAAGCAATCGAATTCTTTTGGATTTAAGGGAGCAAATTAAACTATAACTAAAACAAAACTTACTAAATTAAAGTTAAACTATGAAAGCAAGATTTTAAACGGGATAAAATCAATTCAAACAAACGGGTAGGGTTTTGACTTCATTCGGACTCTATAGGTTAAACCTAAAGAATTAAACTAAAATCATAGTCACATGCATTGATTGTAAATCGAACTCCCTAAGGTGTCCAACATACCTTCTTAGGCTATGTTTTCCTACTATTCCCTATTAACCTTCCGCACCCAACAAATTGAAAGTTAATAAATCTAAGCTCATTAAGCACAAGAATCCTAGATTGATTTCATTGGTTCTTGTATCTATCTCTAGCATCCAATAATACAATGGTGATTGCCCAAGAAGCTTAACACAAATTATCTCTCAATCTCATGATGTTCATCACATACAAACAATAAATACAGAATAATCACACAATCAAAGCAGGATCATATGAAATTAATAATCATTAACTATCTAACCCATTAGAATCTGAACTACATCAAAACCCTAACCCAAAATAGGTTAGTTCATGTCTAAATCAATAAAACAATTAAAATAAATGAAAAACTCCAAGTTCAACATAATGGAAACAAGAGAAAAGGAAAAGAATCTCCCCAAATTGATGAATCCACTGGTTTCCTCGAATCTTCCACTTTGCTCAATCCAAATTCATTCAAAAATCAATCTAAGAAAATGTAAAACTGCTATCTCTCCCTCCACGAACGCCCTAAACAAAAAGACTAAGTATTTCTTTTATACCTCGCCCAAAATATTACATCTTAGCCTAAACACGAAACTGTGCGTTTTACAAAAAGTGGAGTACGCAGACTTCACCGTGGNCCAGCCGTGCCTCCGGTAAGATGAGGTCGTGACCGTCACACAGAGTGGAACACGAGGTTCCAACCGTGCCTTCGGTAAGATGGGGCCGTGACATTCAAAGAGAGAGAGATTGTACACTCACATGGCCAAAGGTTCCGAATCCATGCATAACTAAATCCGATCGGTAACGAATTGAGCGGAAGTCACGTAGAGTGGTAGCACCCAGCCGTGCCTCCGATCAGATGAGGTCGTGACATTCCAATGAGTAAGAATGAGAAAGAAAAGAAATAGAAAGAACAGAGATGAGAAAAGCTAAGAGTTAAGAAAGAACAGAGATGAGAAAAGCTAAGAGTTAAGCTGTATTATGAGTACACTAGCTTGAGTATGAGTACTAGCTTGAGAAAGAGATGAGCAAACATGAGAAGAATAAGAGAGAGATAAGAGCATAGAGTAGGTTATGCGATGGGGAACCCATGAGTAATGGGTAGAGTATTCCCGCATGTGCGCCGTGTTGAGAGAGCGGCATGAGTATGAGATAGAGAAGTGGTGTAGCCCGTGAGAGTGCATGCGGATGAGGGCTATACCCGAGTACTCAAGAGAGAGAGAGATTATACACTCACATGGCCAAAGGTTTCGAATCCATGCATAACCAAGTCCGATCGGCTAGAATGAGGAGAAGTCACGTAGAGCAGGAGCGAGTTCCGACCGTGCCTCCAGTAAGATGAGGCCGTGACTACTAAAGAGAGTTAACAGAAAAGAATTATGAGAAAGAGAAACAGAAGTGAGAATGAGATAATAGAAAGAATTAAAGCTTGAGAAAGCCTNTATCAAGGTTGTAGCCTTTTATTTAATTTGTTAGAAAAATTAAATAAGTGAAATTACATTTAAATATGTGTTAGCATATATTTAAATAAATTATCATTATTGTTAAATGTTAATATATATATTAAATATATATTAATTGATTTTAATTGAGATAATGATGAATTATAATAAATATCTAATTGGGAGTGTTTGGAAACATGTGGTTTTTTGTTTGGAGTCCAAGCCTATTCCATATGGGAATAGGGCAATTAAAATGTTACTATAAAAGGAATGTTTCAATTGTAAAAGTGAGAGAGAATTTTTCATTATTTCATTCATTGTAAAAGGAAAAGCTATAGCACCCATTTCACTCTCTCACGCCAGAATTGGTTTTTGCCTAAAATCAATTTCTTTTCATTTCTTCTTTGTTCTTAAGCCTAAAGAGGGATCTAGCAAATCCCTCCTTAGTTCCTTGCGATTATCTTCATGTGGACTACGTCAGTTCGACCGTACACTTGGGTCAGGAGCAAGATACATTCAGAGAAAAATTTGGAGGAGCCTCCAAACGTGCGTATGGTTTCTTAAACTCTAGATTAAATTTTTGCAGATTCTTATTGTGATATAAATTGTAAAATTGTACCCTGATCTTGGTTCTATGGAATGATCCTTGTTATTATTGATTTTGTTTTTCGCTGCCTCAATGGATTGTCTCCTAACACATACCAGAATTCGGCAAGCAATAGAGTCCATCACATTTGACAAAAACTGCCACGAAGGACAAATTGTTGAGACCACCGACTATAGATAAGACTACTGAACCTTAGTTTTCAACAAACCAATCAAACCGAAAGACGAATCAGAAATCCAATTCCTCACCGCACGTTGTTTCAAGAAGCTTTTAAAGCCTCTAATATTCCAACTCCCTAACATTGGAACTGGGATAGAAACAAGCTATATAATCACTTGGGCCTAGGCCCCGCTTTCCCCGGCCCTTCCCCTTTTTCAAGGGTGGTAGGGAAACTTATCCAGATAAGGTGGCATCTAGCGTCTGGAGGTCATCACTATGCAGAACAAGCAAGACAAACCTATTGGAGGAATTAGATTGCCTGCTCCCAGAAGCTTTTCCTTAATGGTTGTGGGTTATGACTTAACTAGGTGTACTTTGTTGGATTTGCCTCCGCAAAAGGTTGATAAGTACAACTAGAGGCATGGTAGAGTAGTCCATATTAAAGTTGCACAAGTGGGCATGTAGTGTCCAAACTCACCGATCTGAAAGTTACACTTGAGTCCAATTGGTTGGTGCCATTGGCTTGTGTAATTGGCTTGTCTGCTTTACTTACTTTTGAGTTTAATAAGTTTGGTTATATTAAATGGTGTAAGCTAAAATTTGTGGCCTACCTACTCATCCTAGTTTGATCTACTTGACCCCGTGAGAGGTCAAATTAGGAATGACAGGATTTCAGCCCACTAGGAAGACCGATTGACCTTCCTGAGTTTAATAGTGAAGGCTATTAACTTGAATAAAAATAGTGGGAGCTTATTAATTGATAAAAGGCCTTGTTGATTAATAACAAAATTAACTTTGTTTAAAATTTATACTTGTAGAAATCCATTTAATGGGTTGACACCATTGTGATTGATCATCAAAAGAAATAGGCTGGATGGTAGTACTTTTTCATACATGTATTGATATCTTCAGATTGTACTAGGGGTTTGAAAGTCAATTACACCATTGGGCAAGCTCTGCGTGAAGAGCAAGGTGATAACATCACTTGGAAACATCAAGATGGAAAAGGGTGCCAAAGTTGGTTCTCATATGCTAGAGTAGATGCCCTAGAGCCAATCAATCATTGTAGAATTGACTCTTTGTGATAATGTTCATTAATCAATAATAAAAGGCATTTTATTCTATATCGCGTAAATCATTATTATTGCAATATGGATTGATATATGTCCTTAGAATGGTAGACCTTGACTGTGTGCTCAAGTGTTTCAAATCTTGATAGTGAGAACCCTATGAGCACATGTGGTGGCCATTCTAGAAACGTCCGTAGCCCCAGTATATTCTGTAAGTAGCACAGATAATACGGTAAGGCTATCATAGTGTGAACAACCCTGTCGAAAGGCAGTGACGGATCTCACTTGTCAAGGTTGTTTGGTGACAACCTGGTGCAACCATGGGTGCTTCTTGTAGGCGGATATACCGCAGCAAGTTCACTTGACTGACCCACCAAAGGATTCCATATGGATGGTAACTCCAGTGTCTATGGAACAAATCCTCTAACGAATGGTGGTGCATGTGATCCTTAGACTTAGTCACCGGAGCGCCTTGTGTATCGATCGGTACAGTTGACACTAGCCTAACGCAGTTCTATTCAGAGCTGTCAGTACGGTGGTGATTGGCTATATCAGGAGTGTATCAAGACTATGGTGATTGACAAAGGATTCATCACTCCGGGTACGAGAGAAGTTATCTCATGGCGCAATTCAGTATATGGCAATGACACTAAAACTATGGCCATAGTGGGATTGAGTTGTTGCTCTATCCAAATATAATACGGGTCATTGGTCTAGAAACTGAATATATATATCGAGACTAACCGAAGGTTGACACTATTCCATGCCTTCGTGTCATAGAGATATGTATGATGAAAGGATCGAATTGTACGGTAACCATATCGTTGACAGGTAGCTACTTTGCTGAATCCGAATCTATCGGGTGGCCATGATGCCTTGCTAGGGGCCAATCTTGGTATGTGTATTAGTGAGCGATAATTGGTGTTAATTGCGATACTATACACTACCGGTATGATGAGGAGCCTATGGGTCACACACATAGAAGATAATTTAAGAGCCAAGAAGAAAAAGGGCGTTTTTGTCTTTATGGGCGAAAGGGTATTGGTAATTTCACAATGCAATTAAATTGCTGAGGTCGTAGCCTTTATTTAATTGTTAGAAAAATTAAATAAGTGAAATTCCTTTTAAATATTTGTTCGCATATATTTAAATAAATTGTCATTATTGTTAAATGTTAATATATATAATATGATTTTTAATTGAATAATGATGAATTAAATTAAATATCTTATTAGGAGTGTTTGGCAGATACGGAGGGTTTGGGTTGGAGCCCAGCCCATTCCATATGGGAATAGGGCAACTTATTGGACTATAAAAGAAAAGTGTCAATTGAAAATATGTGGGAATTCATTTTATTCTTTGATTTTTTCATTGAAAAGAGAAAAACTCTCCAGCCCTAAAACACTCTCACTCTCACGCCACTTTTGCTTTTGTAAAGAACCAAAGTTCTTCTTTGGTTTGTTCTTCTGATTTCTTAAGGCCAAGGAGGATCAGCAAATCCCTCCTTGGTTCTTGTTATGTCTTCATGTGGACCTCTACGGTTCGATCCTACACTTGGATCGGTAGCAAATACGTTCAGAGACAATATTGGTGGAGCCTCCAAACGTGGGTATGAATCTAAACTTTAGATTTATTTTATTTTCTGTAGATTCTTGATATTATACATAAACTGTAAAATTTGTGCCTTGATTTTGGGCTTTAAGGAACGATCTACGGTTGTATAAAATTTGTTTTCCGCTGAGCAACCGGGTCGTTTCCTAACAATGGTATTAGAGCCTAGGGTACTAGATTTTACGGTTTTTTATGAATGGTTGATACATGTGTTTGTTGATAACATGTTGCCTTGATGAATCTGCCATGAAAACCCAGATTTTGTGAAATCTAAAAGATATGTAAATCCACTTTTGAATGATTGAATCAATTGTTAAATTGGTTTAATAATGTGTTGATGATGTAATATTGGTTGGTTAATACCTGGTTGAACGTGGTGTGCGTTTGATTTGATTTGGATGCGTGTTTGTACACGAAAAAACTGCAAAAACGCGAACTGTACAAATTAGGGATTTCCAGGTCTCGTCACGGCGAAGTGCCTCTAGAGCCTCTGGAAATTTTCGCCCCACGAAGAGATAAAACCTTCGCCGCGGCAAAGTCTGTGCTTCCTCACCGCGGCGAAGCCATAGTTTCCCATTCTGTATTTTGCAAAGGGTCTAATCTGTAGTTTTTAATAACCTGTAAAGCCAATGTACATTCTGCACATTTAAGAGGGTAATTAATTAATAAACCCACCCAATTCAAAAATTGATTATTTTTGAAATGTATGCTTTGTACTTGTTTGTATATTGCACGGTGCCTGGTACATGAGCCTTAGACCTAAGGGTGAATGTTTTAAATTATTTTGGGTATGTATGGTTGTAATATTTTAAATAGGGCCTGCGTGTCCTGCCTTCTCTCTTCTTCTTAATGTACATTCTTTTCTCATCTCATTCCCCTCGAATGTAAATCGAGGTTTCTAAATTTGCTTATATAAAATTAGTTTATATTAATTTTATTGTAAATTTGAATGATGTTGTTGTAATGTACTTGGAGTCGGAGCGAAGGATGAGGCAACCATACTTGAAGACTCAAGATATTTATTACAGGACCCCTAGGTGACCCACGATTCCTCTAGGCTCGAGGAGATCGGTTTTAGTTAGGCCATGTACTGGCACGTTTAATATTTTGTTAGAATGCATGCTAAGGTTGAATGTTGAATAAAATGCCAAACAATGTCATTCTAACAAAGATAATAATCTGATGAGACATTAAATAACAACCCCTCAACTAAGTATATAAGTCACGAATGTCGTCCATCCCATGGTTTTAATCAAACCACTGTTTGTCGGAACCTTGTTCGCCAAAGCAAAAGGTACACTTCTACTAGTGGAGGTTAAAATTCATTGGAGTTTTCCTTACTGGTGATGGGTCGACTTAAAATGACAGTTTGCTTGTTCGCCAAAGGAAGGTTGATAAACGCTCATAGGCATAGTAGAGCAGTACACATTTATGTGTACGTGGCGACATGTAGTGTCCCTCTACCGATACTGAGAATCACACTTGAGGACAATGGTTAGAGCCATTGAATTGTGTGATTGGCTTGTTGGCTTTTTCACATTTGAGGTTGATAGTAAGAGCTATCAATTGGTGTGATTAAGTTGTTGGCCTACCTAATCAACTCATTTTGCTTGTTCGCCAAAGCGAAGGTTTGAAATGGGCAGGATGGGATCTCGGTCCACTAGGAAAGTCAACGGGCTTTCCCAAGTTAATGTGAGGGCTATTGGCTTGAGTAAAATAGTGGGAGCATCGTTTAATAAAAGACCATATTAAATTATAATGAACTTTATAATAACTTTATCTTTTCTGCAATTGTAAATTTACCAAAATGAACATTATGAACCGCAACCCGATAATCGAAAAAGAAAACAGGTTGGATGGATCCAATTTCTCAGACTGGTATCATAATCTTCAGATTATACTCAAGTCAGAAAAGAAATTGTATATCCTTGAAAAGCCATACATGGCTGAGCCTGATCCGATGCCACTCAGGAAGTTAAGGATACTTATCAAAAGTTCCTTGATGATGCTGATAGTGTACAATGCTTGATGTTAGCATCGATGACACCTATGCTGCAAAAGCAGCATGAGAATATGGATGCTTCTTCCATTATTCTACCCTCAAGGGGCTTTCGAAACAAATGCTCGACATGAGAGGTACAAGGTGTCGAAAGCACTGTTTGGGAGTCGTCTGACTGAGGGTGCCCAAGTTGGTCCTTATGTGCTCAGATGATCAAGCACATAGAGAGGCTTGAGACTTTGGGATGTGGCTTGGATGCAGAATTACAAATGGATTTAATTCTGCAATCCTTGCCTGACTCATATGCTCCGTTCATAATGAATTTCAATATGAACATGATGGAGAAAACCCTGTCAGAACTTCTGAACATGCTGAGGACTGCAGAGCAGGACTTGAAAAGTCCAAACCGTTTTACTGGTTGATGCCAGTAAAGGAAGGGTAAGGCCAAGGCCAAGGCCAACACCCAAACCCAAGCCCAAAGGACAGGTTGCTCTTGGTCTTGAGAGTGGCATAGGAAAGGGCAAGTAGTCTGCTTCTTTTGTGGCAAGCCTGGCCACTGGAGGAATCACTACAAGGCTTTCCTCGCAAGCAAGAAGAAGTCAGAGGCTACGACTTCAGGTACTTTCATGATTGAGATTAACTTCTCTCCCTCAACATCTTGGGTCATGGACACAGGATGTGGTACTCACATTTGTACTATGTGCAGGACTAAGGCAGAGTGAGTGCTCGCCAAGGAGAGGTGGACTACGAGTTGGAATGGAGCACATGTGGCTGCATTAGCTGTAGGGACTTATTGTTATCTTCGCCCACGGGCTTATTGTTGGAACTACATAACTGTTATCATGTACCTTCTATTTCTAGAATATTATTAGTATCCGTTTTGGATAATATGGGGTATCATTTTGAGATATCTAATGGATTGTTGTCCTTTAGTTGAATGGTATTCTATTTGGAATTACAAGGTTATATAATGGATTATATGTTCTTGATTTAAACAATAAAGATATTCTCAATATTGAAACCAAGAAGCTAAACATAGCGATCAAAACCAAACATATCTATGGCATTGTAGATTGTGTCTGTTAATAGACTCTATTGCAAAACTTCAAAGGGATGGAGTTTTGGCCCCTTTTGACTTCCAGTCATTTGAGGTATGTGAGTCATGCCTTTTAGGCAAGATGACCAAGTCTCCTTTCACAGGACAAAGTGAAAGGGCTACTGAACTGTTAGGCATCATCCATAGTGATGTATGTGGTCCACTAACAGTTGAAGCAAGAGGTGGATATTCATACTTCATCACTTTACTGATGATTTCAGTAGATATGGTTATGTCAACCTATGAGACATAAATCTGAAGCCTTTGATAAATTCAAGGAATTTAGGAATGAAGTACAGAATATGTTGAGCAAAAGTATTAAAGCTCTTCGGTCGATCAAGGAGGTGAATACTTAAGCTCAGGTTTTCGAGTACCTGAAGGAATGTGGGATAGTATCACAACTCACCCCTCCTTATACACCCCAACACAATGGAGTGTCAGAAAGGAGGAATAGGACCTTACTTACATGTTAGGTCCAATGAGTTTTAGTGATTTACCTGCATCGTTCTGGGGTTATGCCTAGAAACTGCGACTCACGTTTTGAACCGTGTTCGTCAAAGTGGATAGATAAGACTCCATATGAGCTATGGAGTGGGCGAAAGCCCAACTTGTCTTATCTAAGGATTTGGAGTTGCGAAGCTTATGTTAAGAAATTGACTTCGAACAAGCTTGGCCCAAAATCCTGTAAATGTATATTTGTGGGGTATCCAAAGAGACCAAAGGATACTATTTCTACCACCCAGAAGAGCGCAAAATTTTTGTTGCTCGATCAGGTGTCTTCCTAGAAAAGGAATATTTTCTAAGAAGTACTAGTGGGAGAAAAGTAGAACTCGATGAAGTTCTAGAACCACAAGATATACTGACGAAGGACGGAAGATGTGCCACAAGAAGTGGTTGAGCATCAGAGGAGGTTACTCCACAACTTGTGGATCAAAGTGAACTGCCTCAGGTAGCATAGGAGCTCGTAGATCTGGAGAGTATGCCATGAGCCCGAGAGATTTGGTTATCTCGTGACTCAACATGTGGACGTACTAGTCTATCAAGACGTAAACCCAGAACCTACAAAGACGCTATATCGGACCAGATTCTGTTAAATGGCTTGAAGCCATGAAATCTGAGATGACTCCATGTACCAGAACCAAGTGTGGTCTCGGTGGAACCCCTGAAGGGGTAAAACCCATAGGGTGTAATGGGTCTTCAAGAAGAAGACTGACATGGATGGCAACATGCATACTGATAAAGCACGGCTGGTTGCCAAAGGTTTCAAACAAATTCATGGCATTGACTATGAAGAAACCTTTTCCCCGGTTGCCATGATAAATCCTTCAATTATGCTTGCAATTGCTGCATATCATGACTATGAGATTTGGCAATGGATGTCAAAACTGCTTTCCTGAACAGAAACCTGGAGAGGATGTGTAATGACACAACCTGATGGTTTCGTTCTTGATAGTCAAGCTAATAAGGTTAGCATTGCAGAGATCCATTTATGGACTCAAGCAAGCTTCAAGGAGCTGGAACATTCGTTTTGATGAGGCCGTAAAAGAATTCGGTTTTATCAAAAATGAAGATGAGCCTTGTGTTTACAAGAAAGTGAGTGGGAGCGCAGTAGCATTCCAAGTGTTGTATGTCGATGACATACTTCTGATCGGGAATGATATACCGAACTTGCAGTCGGTAAAGACTTGTTATCCAAGTGCTTCTCCTGAAGGACTTAGGGGAAGTACCTACATCCTTGGTATAAAGATCTATCTGATAGATCGCGTAGGTTGCTTGGCCTAAGTCAGAGTGCATATATTGACAAAGTACTAAAACGATTCAGTATGGAAGAATCCAAGAAAGGATTTTCTTCTGATGTCACATGGTGTTTATCTCTCTAAGAATTGTGTCCTAAAACACAAGATGAGAGAGATAGATGAAGGGATCCCATATGCATCAGCAATTGGATCCATCATATATCCATGCTATGTACTCGGATTGATGTCTCATGTCTTTGAGCACTTGTAGTAGATATCAATCGGATCCAAGTGAGCGTCACTAGATGGTTGTCAAGATATTCTTAAGTACCTGAAGAGGACTACGGATATGTTCTTGGTTTATGGAGGGGAGATGAGCTCACTGTAAAGGATACAGTGATGCTAGTTTCCAACGGACAAAGATGATTATCGATCGCAATCAGGGTTCGTATTTTGTCTCAATGGCGTACAGTGAGCTGGAAGAGCTCCAACAAGCACTGTAGTAGACTCTACAATGGAGGCTGAGTATATTGCATTGTCAGATGCGGCCAAGGAGGCAGTCTGGATTAAGAAGTTCGTCATTGAACTTGTTGTGGTTCCCACGATTGTGATCCTATAGACATCTATTGTACAATAATAGAGCAATTCTCAAGCTAGGGAACCACGGTCTCATCAGAAGTCCAGACACATACTCAGACGATTCCATCTCATCAGAGAGATAGTTGAGAGGAAAGACGTGCAAATTAGTAAAGTGCAAATTGACGACAATCTCGCAGATCCACTGACAAAGCCTCTGTCGCAGCAGAAGCATGAAAGGCACTTGAGATCATTTTGTATTAAATACATGAATGATTGGCTATATGCAAGTGGGAGATTGCTAGAGTAGATGCCCTAGAGCCAATCAATCATTGTAGAATTGACTTTTTGTAATAATGTTCATTTATCAATAATAAAGGCATTTTATTCTATATCGCGTAAATCATTATTATTGCAATATGGATTGATATTGTCCTTAGAATGGTAGAACTGTGACTAGGGTATCAAGTGTTTCAAATCTTGATAGTAAGAACCCTATGAGCACATGTGGTGGCCATTCTAGAAACGTCCGTAGCCCCAGTATTATTCTGAATAAGGGCACAGATATACGGTAAGGCTATCATAGTGTTGAACGACCTTGTCGAAAGGCAGTGACTGATTTCACTTGTCAAGATGTTTGGTGACAACCTGGTGCAACCCATGGGTGCTTCTTGTAGGCGGATATACCACAGCAAGTTCACTTGACTGACCCACCAAAGGATTCCATATGGATGGTAACTCCAGTGTCTATGGAACAAATCCTCTAACGAATGGTGGTGCATGTGATCCTTAGACTTGAGATCATCGGAGCGCCTTGTGTACCGATCGGTACAGTTTGACCGCTCCTAACGCAGTTCATTCAGAGCTGTCAGTACGGTGGTGATTGCTAATCAAGGAGTGTATCAGACTATGGTGATTGATAGAGGATTCATCACTCCGGTCGAAGAAGTTATCTCACGGCCAATTCAGTATATGGCAATGACACTAAAACTGTGGCCACAGTGGGATTGAGTTGTTGCTCTATCCAAATTATAATACGGGTCATTGGTCCAGAAACTGAATATATAATATCGAGACTAACCGAAGGTTGACACTATTTCTATGCCTTCGTCTCGTAGAGATAACGTATGATGAAAGGATCGAATTGTCGGTAACCATATCATTGACGTAGCTACTTTGCTGATCCGAATCTATTGGGTGGCCTGATGCCTTGCTAGGGCCAATCTGGTATGTGTATTAGTGAACGATTAATTGGTGTTAATCGTGATACTTACACTATCGTAGTATGAGACCTATGGGTCACACACATAGAAATAATTTAAGAGCCAGAAGAAGAGGCGTTTTCGTCTTTATGGCAAAGGGTAGTGAACACCCCACTTGAAATACGTAGCCACTGTTTACGGTATGGCCTAAGATTACTGAATTGCCCCTAATGAGTTTATATATGTTCATGTTGTTTGGTTGGTCTTTGGTTGAGTGTGTACCTTGGAATGATCAAGACTTAGCAAATTTTGGAGTTTCATCTTCGCCGGGGCGAGGGAGAAGCTTTGCCGCGGCGACGTTGGTTCTATGTTGGGTGTTGGTTCTGGCATGTTTCGCCGGGCGACAGAAAGTTCTTCACCGCGGCATCGAGACCAGAAAAGTTCCTTGAAGTTTCTAGAGAATTCCCATAGGGGTAAAATGACCATTCTACCCCTAATTAGCAAGAAAAGTGGGAGTAAAATGCAAGGAAATTTCATGGAAATAGTGTAAAATGGGGGTGAGTTTGTAAGAATAAAAGGATAAAGTGGAAATTTCAGAAAGAGTAAGGGCAAAATGGGAAAGAGTGGATTTATATGAATTAATAAGGTGAATTCTCTAAACCCATTCATTTCACCTATTTCCACCGCCTCTTCATCTCCCATTTTCTCTCAATTCTCACTCAATCTTCCAAGGGATTTTGAGAGGTTTGAGTTGGAATTTGACAAAGGATTGATCCTAAGCAAGAAGAGGTAAGAATCCCTACTCTAGAGAGAGATTTTATTTAGTAAGGGTTAAATTCTTACTAAGTTTATGCTTAGGAAATAAGGGAAAACTAAGGTCCACAGAGTAGAAGAGCTTTAGTGGAGACTACTCAATTATGGGTAAGTAAATCCAACTCAAGCTAAAGTTTAAAAATTCTTAAGTAGAGATTTATTTGGGCATGTATATCTATGATGCTGTTGAAAAATTGAGTAGAGATGTATGTCTATTTGTTGAAAAATTGAGTTGAGAAGAGTATTTATGTTATGTTTGTTGGGTATTTCCTTTATGGGAAATGTTTATGAGTAATAGTTTGGATGAAGTTGAGGAGATTGAGTAGATACTTTAGGAGTGTTCTTCTATGATGGAACCATACCCATAGAAGGGAGTTTCCTCCCATTTTTGGATGGTTAAAAAGAGAAGGAGAGTTGTAGTTGAGAGAAGTTTTTGTATGCACATAAGTTGTTTGATAATGCCTAAGTGAAATCTGCCCTGTCACTGCCGTGACCTTCTAAGTAATGTTGGGCGACTTAAGGACTGAACGGGGCTGAGACCAAAACATAGAAGTTATAGCCCTGTTTCTTGCTTTAACGAGACCAAAACCGTAGCATACAAGGTGTATAACACAAGTTATGGTCTTTTAGTGCGACCTATCAGAATAACTGTTTTGAGGAAATCTTGCTTTGGCATTTCAAGTGCATTAATGAGTATGAACCATCCATATGCATTAATTGTGCATTGAGAAGTAGCTTGAGAAAGAATATAGTATGTGAGTATGAGCTACCTTATGAGTACTAGCCTAAGAGTAGAGAATTTTGAGTATAAGCTATACATGATAATAGTTTGAGTGAGAAAAAGTAGAGAATGTTGAGAATAGCAACTCTTAAGAGTAAAGAGAATGAGAATACTCTGATAGTAAAGAGAAAGTTGAGAAAGAGTAGAGAATTACTCTAAAGTTAAGCTCATTATGATGAGTTAGCTAGAGAAAGAGTAGAGATCTTGTGCACAGAGTTAAAGAAGAAATAGAGTAGTTGTGCGATGGGGAACCTGTGAGTGACGATAGAGTCACGCAGAGTGGACACGAGGTTCCAGCCGTGCCTCCGGTAAGATGAGGTCGTGACCGTCACACAGAGTGGAACACGAGGTTCCAACCGTGCCTTCGGTAAGATGGGCCGTGACATTCAAAGAGAGGAGATTGTACACTCACATGGCCAAAGGTTCCGAATCCATGCATAACTAAATCCATCGTAACGAATTGAGCGGAAGTCACGTAGAGTGGTAGCACCCACCGTGCCTCCGATCAGATGAGGTCGTGACATTCCAATGAGTAAGAATGAGAAGAAAAAGAAATAGAAAGAACGAGATGAGAAAGCTAAGAGTTAAGAAAGAACAGAGATGAGAAAGCTAAGAGTTAGCTGTATTATGAGTACACTAGCTTGAGTATGAGTACTAGCTTGAAAAGAGATGAGCAACATGAGAAGAAATAAGAGAGATAACATAGAGTGGTTATGCGATGGGGAACCCATGAGTAATGGGTAGAGTATTCCCGCATGTGCGCCGTGTTGAGAGAGCGGCATGAGTATGAGATGAGAAGTGGTGTAGCCCGTGAGAGTGCATCGGATGAGGGCTATACCCGAGTACTCAGAGAGAGAGAGATTATACACTCACATGGCCAAGTTCGAATCCATGCATAACAAGTCCGTCGCTAGAATGAGGAGAAGTCCGTAGCAGGAGCGAGTTCCGACCGTGCCTCCAAGATGAGGCCGTGACTACTAAAGAGAGTTAACAAAAAGAATTATGAGAAAGAGAACAAAGTAAGAATGAGAAAATAGAAAGAATTAAGCTTGAAAAGCCTGAGAAAGAATGGAGAGAAAAAGAGAGAAAGCCTGAGAAAGAATGGGAGAGTTCGAGCTAGTAAATAAGCAGAAGAAGAAATATACAGTTCTTTTACATTAGTTGCATGTCCATCTCATACATCATGCACCAGATTTCTTCCATGGTTAGTGAGAGCATGATGAGAATAAGAGAGAGGACCATGAGTTTCCTTCATAGTGATATGACGAGAACAAGAGAGAACCATGATTTTCCTTCACAGTGAGCAGAATAAGAGAAGGAGAAAGAGAATAAAACAAAAAGAAAGAAAAAGAGCAAACAAGTTAAAGGACAATAACAGTATTAGAAAGAAGAGAAAAACAGTGAGAATTAAATATAAAACGGTAGAGTAAGGAAAAGAACCAAAGAGTGAGTTGCGGGAGAGTAGTAGAGAATTTACTTACTGAGCATGTTGTCTCACCCCATTGTTCTTCTCTGTTTTGCAGGAATTAGGAGCAGCGGTCGGATGGACGTCGAGGAGCGAAGAGTATTGGCACCACTGTCCACCAGCTATGATATTTTGTATTAATTAGAAAGTTTTTAATACATAGTATTTTGTATTTGTAAAGAAGTATATTTTAATGAGTAAAGAAAAAAAAAATTTGAGCCCACTATCTTTCATATTATATACATATCTATATTTTACATAGTACGTATTATAAAATAGTACTAAAGAGGAGTTTACAGGTTTTTGGTAATTTCACAGTACAATTAAATTTGCTGAGGTCGTAGCCTTTATTTAATTTGTTAAGAAAATTAAATAAGTAAATTCCGTTTAAATATTTGTTTGCATATATTTAATAAATTATCATTTTGTTAAATTTAATATATATATTAAATATATATTAATTGATTTTTAATTGAGATAATGAATATTAAATTAAAATATTTAATTGGGAG
The DNA here is from genome assembly GCF_008641045.1 of Pistacia vera. Lineage (NCBI taxonomy): Eukaryota > Viridiplantae > Streptophyta > Magnoliopsida > Sapindales > Anacardiaceae > Pistacia > Pistacia vera. Next base: position 337,739 of record NW_022195917.1, read on the forward strand.
TGTTTGGCAAATATGGAGGTGTTTGGTTGGAGCACAGCCCATTCCATATTGAATTAGGGCAACTTAAATTGGACTATAAAAGAAAAGTGTTAATTGAAAATATGTAGGAATTCATTTTATTCATTTTGATTATTTTTCATTGAAAAGAGAAAAACTCTCCAGCCCTAAAACACTCTCACTCTCACGCCACTTTTGCTTTTGCAAAGAACCAAAGTTCTTCTTGATTTCTTAAGGCTAAGGAGGATCTAGCAAATCCCTCCTTGGTTCTTGTTGATTGTCTTTGTGTGGACCTCTACGGTTCGATCCTACACTTGGATCAGTAGCAAACACGTTCGGAGACAATATTGGTGGAGCCTCCAAACGTGGGTATGAATCTAAACTTTAGATTTATTTTATTTTCTGCAGATTCTTGATATTATACATAAACTGTAAAATTTGTGCCTTGATTTTGGGCTTTAAGGAACGATCTACGGTTATATAAAATTTTGTTTTCCGCTGAGCAACCGGGTCATTTCCTAGCATCATATACTCGACATGATTGGGTATATCAAGAGATTTGAGACTTTGGGTTCTTGTTTGGATAGTGACTTGGCAATCGATTTAATCCCTTACTAGATTCTCAGTTCATATATAACATGAGCATGAATGAGAGGTCCCTTTCTAAGCTCGTTTAAGGACTATAGAGTAAAAGGCTGAAGCCAGTAGTGATAGTAGTCGCTAACACTTAATGAGGGGCGAACGAGAGTAAGGGTGAGGCTAACACTAAACCCAAGCTTAAATCCAAACCTTAGGATACTCTTAAGTTTATGAGCAAAGATGGAAAGGTTATTTCTTCCATTGTAGCATCCCTGGTCATTTGAAGAAACATTACAAGGCCTTCCTAGCAAGCAAGAAGAAGAAGAAGCCTGCATCTTCTTCTAAAGGTATGTACATGATTGAAATCAATATATCTCCTGTTACATCTTGGGTTATTGACACAGGATGTGGTTCTCATATTTGCACTTCTATGCAGGGGCTGCGACAAAGTAGACTACTCAGTCGAGGATAGGTGGACCTACGAGTTGGGAATGGAGCACGCATTGCTGCATTAGCTGTAGGGGTTTATTATTTGAGTTTGCCTTCGGGCCTTGTATTAGAACTTGCGAATTGTTTTTATGTTCCTTCAATTTAAAAGAATATTATTTCTATGTTCGTTTTGAACAACGTTGGATATCAATTTATGATAACTAATGGATTGATGTCAATTAGTTTTAATGGTATTCAATATGGAATTGCAAGATTACATAATGGTTTGTATGTTCTGGAATTAAATAATAATAAGATTTTCAATCTAGAGAATGAGAAAGCCAAGGTTGATGGCTTTAATCAAACTTACCTATGGCATTGTAGGCTTAGTCATGTGAACCAGACTCGCATAGCAAAACTCCATAAGGACGGAGTTTTGGACCCATTTGACTTTAAGTCTTATGAGGTATGCAAGTCGTGCCCAGTAGGCAAAATCACTAAGTCACCTTTTACTGGACACAATGAAAGGGCAAAGGAACTGTTAAGCATCATCCATAGTGATGTATGTGGAACATTATCAATACAAGCCAGAGGTGGATATTCTTACTTCATCACGTTTGCTGATGACTTCAATAGATTTGGACATGTCTACTTAATGAGACATAAGTTTGAATCCTTTAACAAGTTCAAAGAATTCAAGAACGAAGTACATAATCAACTTGGCAAGAATATCAAGGTTTTCCAATCTGACAGGGAAGGAGAATACTTGAGCTCAGAGTTTGATGCATACCTTAAGGAATGTGAGATTATATCTCAACTCACACATCCTTACACTCCTCAGCACAATAGAGTGTCTGAGAGGACGAATCGAACCTTGTTGCATATCGTTTGATCAATGATGAGTTTCACATATTTACCCATATCGTTCTGGGGCTATGCCCTAAAGGCTACGACATATACACTGAATCGTATACTATTGAAATCAGTGGGTAAAACACTATATGAAATATGGAACGGGCGAAAACCCGTTTTGTCTCATCTAAGAATTTAGGGTTGTAACGCTTATGTCAAGAAATTGACTTCGAACAAGCTAGCCTCAAAATCAGAGAAGTATATCTTTGTGGGGTATCCTAAATAGACAAGAGGATACTATTTCTACAATCCAACAGAGCAAAAAGTTTTCGTTGCTCGAACCAACCGGAGTCTTCTTAGAGAAGGATTTCCTTCAAAGAGAGATGATGTAAGAAATGTAGAACTCGATGAAGTTCTAGAAGCACAAGATGCATCAAACGACGGACAAGATGACGTGCCATCGGAGATGGTTGAGCATCATGAGGAGATTGCCCCACAGAGAGTGGAACAAAGTGAACCTCTAGCACAAGAGATGCGTAGGTCTGGGAGAATACATCGAAAGCCTGAGAGAATGGTTTTCTCGTGACTCAAAGTGGTGACGTATTAGTCTATCAAGATGATGAACCTAGAACCTATAAAGACACTTTGTCGGATCCAAATTCTGTAAAATGCCTTAATGCTATGAAATCTAAAATGGACTCCATGTACTAGAACCAAGTATGGGATTTGGTGGATCCACTCAAAAGAGTCAAAACCATAAGGTGTAAATGAGACTTCAAGAAGAAGACTGACATGGATGGGAATATTCAAAGTTATAAAGCACGGCTGGTTGCAAAAGGTTTCAAACAAAAACATGAGATTGACTATGCTGAAACATTTTCTCTAGTAGCAATGCTGAAGTCCATCAGAATTATGCTAATTATTGTTGCATACCATGATTATGAAATTTGGTAGATGGATATCAAAACTATTTTCCTGAACGGAAACCTTGAATAGGACTTCTATATGATGCAACCCGATGTTTCATTCTTGATGCACAAGCAAAGAAGCTATGCAAGTTGAAGAGATCCATTTATGGACTCAAGCAAGCACCAAGGAGCTGGAACATTCATTTTGACAAATCCATAAGGAATTTGGGTTTATGTAAAACAAAGATGAGCCTTGTGTATATAAGAAATTTAGTGGGAACGCAGTGGCATTCCTAGTGTTGTATGTCAATGACATATTAATCATTGGGAATGATATACAGAACTTGCAAACGATAAAGACTTGGTCATCCAAATGCTTCTCTATGAAAGACTTAGGGGAAGCAACCTACATCCTTGGTTTAATGATCTATTTTGATAGACTTTGTAGGTTGTTAGGTCAAAGTCAAACTACATACATTGACAAAGTATTGAAAAGATTCAATATGGAAGATTCAAAGAAACGTTATCTTCCAATGTCATATGGTGTGTATCTCTCTAAGGATATGTGTCCTAAAACACAAGAGGAGAGAGATAGGTTGGGTGGTATTCCTTATGCTTAGGCAATAGGATCCATCATGTACGCCATGCTATGTACTAGGATTGATGTCTTATATGCCTTGAGCAATTGTAGTAGATATCAATCGGATCCTGGTGAAAAACACTGGATAGTAGTCAAGAACATTCTTAAGTACCTTAAGAGGACTAAGGATATGTACTTGGCTTATGGAGGAGATGATGATCTCACTGTAAGAGGATACAGTGATTCCAGTTTTCAAACTGGCAAGGATGACTATCGATCGCAATCAAGTTCCAAGTTTTGTCTCAATGGGGCTGCAGTGAGTTAAAAAAGTTCAAAACGAAGCACTATAGCAGATTCTACAATGGAAGTTGAGTACATCGCATTAGGTGATGTGGCCAAAGAGGTTGTTTGGATCACAAAGTTCATGACTGAATTAGAAGTGGTTTTGAGCATTGTTGATCCAGTTGTGCTTTACTGCGACAATAATGGCGCTATAGCTCAGGCTAAAGAACTACGATCTCACCAAAGATCCAAGCACATACTCTAATGATACCATCTCATTAGAGAGATAGTGAAGAAAGGTGACGTACAAATTGACAGAGTACCTACTGACGATAACATTGCAGACCACTAACGAAAGCTCTGTTGCAACTGAAGCATGATAAGCACATAGCATCATTTAGGATCAAACAAATAAATGATTAGCTATAGTGCAAGTGGGAGATTGTTAGAGCAGGTGCACTAGAGCCAACATTATAGCTCTTATGAACTCATATTTTATATGAATAAAAGGCAAACGCTTCTTTATAAGCAATATACTATAGTATCTATTTACTGCGTGTAATCTTTCGAAAGGTTGAAACTAGTGACGAGGGTATTAAGTGTCATAAATCTTAATTGTGAGCACAAATGGTAGCCCTTCTTAAACCGTTCATAGTCATAGTATAAATCTGACCTAGGACACAGATTATACAGAGAGTATCATCATGTTGAATGACACTATTGAAAGATAGTGACATGTCTCACATGTCGAGGTTGTGAGCATCAACTTGGTGCAATGCATGGGTGCTTGCTTTTGCAAGTCTACTGGACTGACCCATAAGAGGATTCCATACAAGATGGTAACTCAATGTCTATGGAATATATCCTCTTACGGATGGTGGTGCATGTGGTCCTTCGAATTGAGATCACCAGAGCGTTGTGTGTAAAGATCAATGTGATTTGACACCAACCTAATGTCGTTTCTCTTGGGGATTACCAGAACGGTGGTGATTGGTTACATTGGGAAGTACACTATGGCTATGGTGGATCAACAAAGGATTCATCACTCCTAGTTACAAGAGACCTTATCTCGGCAAGATATTTGGTTAAAGTGATGCGTTGTTACTACAATATGCAAAAATAGCAAGTGCACTAGTCACACAAAGTAATAAAGTGATGAGTGAGTATCGTTCCCACAAGGATAGTGTTACTAAGTACCGATTTCTCTAGTTTAAGTCCTAATTGAAGAAACAATAAATTGGATTGATGGAAAATTAACAAACTAAATACAAATTAACAAAATATAAATGAATGCTAATGAAATTAAAGCAAAACCCAACAACTTAACTAATTAAACAATGCTAAAAAAAATGCTAGGGTGTTGATTTCACCTAGATACGCTAACCCAATTCATAGAATCTATTACCCAAGTTCTAATTCCTTGATTGAAAATCGAATTCCCTAAGTTGTAAAACATACATTCTTAGGCTACATTTCCCTATTAAGCTTCCGCACCTATCAAAATGAAGATTAATAGTTCAAAGTCTTTTACGCTTTATGGAATTCTATCTAGATTTCATAGATCGCTAAACCTAACTCTAGCGCTTGCTTAATCTGCGGTATTTATCCCAAGAGGCACAATCACAAATTACTTCTCAGTTTCATTGTGAATAATACACATTTGAATGTGATCAAGCATCCAAAAGTCATTAAGTAAAGAGATAAACTCTCAATCATGAAATTAAAACTCAAAGTAAATCAATTCATATAAATTTGAATCATTGTATCAAGGTTACATCAAACCCTAGCTAAAAAACTCAGTTCATACTCAAAAACGAAATAAAATAACAAAAACAAACTGAATCAGGATTCATCATTGAAAAACAAGCAAAAGATGGAGAAATCTTCTCTAATTTGCAACCCAAATCTTCAATACTCTTCTCTTTCCAAGAGCTGCCTTCCAAATGACGAACCAAGACCCCTTTTCTCTTCCTTTTCGCTCTAATTTATACCTCTCTCACTTAAGGATGAAGCCCTAGCAAGCCAAAACGTGTCATTCTATTTTTACATCTGATGCAGGTTTCGCCGCGGCGAAGCTTTTTCCTTGCCACGGCAAGGACTTTCGGGCCAAATTTGAGCATGATAGAGTCTGAATATGGAAAAGTGTTAAACATATTAATTTTAACCCTTTCAATTTTATTTCTTTTCGTTCATTAATCAGCACAATCCGAGGTCCAAAGCTCAAGTTATGGCAGAAATACTGAAGCACATCCAAAGACGTTTTTCTTCAGTTCCCAGCGTACTTTTCACGAATTCAAGCCAAGTGTTCACCCTTTTCCAGTCAGAATTAGGAAAACCCAAAACATGAAAGTTGTAGCTCTTCTTCTTAGCGTTCCAAATTTTCTTAATTCAGGTCATTCTGAGTTTCCAAGCTCAAGTTACACAATTTACGCTCAAAACTGTCATTTATGCTCAAAATCATCGTTTAGGCCTGCAAAGACAAATTAATAGAATTAGGTAGCAATTATGGCCCAAATTGTGTGAAAAGTATCCTAAATCCTATCAAAATTCAATGCAAAATCATAGTGTAAAATATGATTATCAAATACCCCCAAACTTAAGATTTGCTTGTCCTCGAGCAAAAAGGAATAAAAACTCAAAGAAAGAAAAGCAACAAACAACCAAAAACACAAAACAACAAAACTGAAAATGAACAAACAAAAATTAGACTTAAAGTCAACACAAGAATTGCCTAGAATTTATTTAAGTCTCTAATGTTGTTTAAAAATTATTACTAGAAAATGTTCAACACTCCAAGAAGTTATAAGTTGCATCGACTATCTTTCTCTATTGGTCCCCTGAGTAGGTGATCCCCACTTCAGTCCACATTCTGACTTCCCAGATTATTTTATGCAGAAATATAAAGTTTATCAAATGGTGGCAGACTCCATAAGCCTAAGTATGGAACTACTTTCCACTAATGTAGACTAGACATCGCTAAGGATCAAAAGGTCTTTGCAAGCTTATAACATTAGGCTCGGGTAGTGGGCTCCAAGGAAAATGATATGATAAACAAAGTAAGAGAACTCGGCTTTCCTCATACAAACACTAAGAGCTACATCAATCTTCGCTTTCTTTCTCAACCACCAATCAAAGTGTCAACCTTTTTACAACTCTCAAACTTATGCATTTCTTATTTTTTATTTTGAATTGAACTAAATTTTTACAATAACAAATATTTACAACACCATTGAGGTCTATTGCCCCTTCTTCCTGCCCTTTTTGCAACCCCCAAACTTAAAATTTTGGTCCATCACTTATTCACACACCTTTCAAAGCTCTTTTGTATCATACATTAGGTCCATAATTCTCCTACAGGGTATGATAAAGTGTTTAGGGTATAGGGATTGGACAATTTTTGGTTTGCAGGGAAAATAAGGCAATGATAATCTCTTAAGGCTCAAATGGGTGACTAGGGAAAGATTCATTCATGGGTCGGCTGGAAAGGCTCAAACGTTCCGAAAAATGCCTAAACCATTTCCTCAACAATGTCTAATCCTAAAATTTTGCCTCAAGCACTTCTCTACTAGGTTCTAGCGTCCACCAACATTATCAAACTTCACCTAACCACATAAAATGAATCTAAGCATGCTGAAATAAATGAAAATGGTGCTGAACCACTCAACAAACCTCAATCAAAATTCAGTCAATAACCATAAACTTGAGGCAATGCTTAACATTTTCCAAAAATAATATCCCAACAATTCTAGTTTCATCATAGACTTATGCAATTCATCTAGGCAACAACAACACAACACACTAAACAAGTAACAATCAAAGAACTTAAAACAAAAAGAAACACAATTTCGTGCTAAAACACACAAACAAACTAGACATAGAAATTTTGAACATTTTCCTACCCCCAAACTTAAAATGACATTGTCCTCAATGTCACATCATGCACATCCAAGGAATAGAAAAACAAAAGTAAAGGTTACAAGATACTTCCCTGATTAATCCATAAAGGTTTATTTTTGTGCAAAATCTTGTCATCCATTCCTTGGCTTCCTCATCATCATCATCTTTCAAACAATTGAAAGTCTATGGTGCCAAATGTGTTAGATACCCTCACCAATTAATATGAAAGAATTACATCCTGATCTCAACCTTATTGAACTAAACCTAAAATCTAAACAAAAACAAATAAAGAGCTAAAAACCAGGAAATCAACATCAGTTCCTACTTACAAAACATAAAGAAATAAAAACTAAAACTAAAAAGAAAAGTGCTTCAGGCAATAATCCTCTTCTACTTCTTCCTCTTCACACAACTTGCAAATTTGCTGAAAGCACTTCAACACAATAAACCCAGCTTCCTCAACACCAAATGAAATCAAAACCAACAATTTCTACACTCCAAAATCAACTCAATCCTCAAATTCTCAACCAACATCCACAATCAACAAATTCAAGCAATTTTTCAACAAAAACAAATCCACAATTGAAAGTGAACAAATAAATTGCACAAAAACTCTTAACCTTACCAAGCCCAAGCTTTCCAACCTTCAATTGCTCCAATTTCATTAAAAATACAAAGAAAGTTCTAAATTTTCAAAACCTAAGAGTTGCTAAAAATATCTTCAAAATTGGTTAAACCGGGGCAATTGAAAGGTTCATGATTGTTTAAAGAGGTAAGGGAGTGGAATGGTGCAAGAATTTTGAGGGAAAATGGTGAGAAATTGAAGAAGAGAAAAATAAATTCTTTGGAGGCTCGGGCTTGAAATCGCAAAAATGGAGAAAATGAAGGTGGGTTAATAAAGATTCTCACGTTTGCCGCAGCCAAAAATTCCAGAGCATACAGTGCCGCGGTGAAATACACACTTTGCTGAGGCGAAATTCCCTTAGGTCAATTTCGCAAAACCCTTTCTGCTACGGCGAAAAATTCTAGAAAACACGTCGCCTCGGCAAAGAAAATGCTTCGCCACGATGAAAACTGGAAGTTTTTCTTTTTTCGCCTTAGTTCGATATTTCACCTGAAACACCCAAAAACACACGAAATTAAAATCATTCTAATTCATAAAACAAATAAAAAAATTCAAAACAACAAACAAATGACAAACAAATGAAAAACAAAGGAAAACACTTGGGTTGCCTCCCAAGAAGCGCTTGTTTATAGTCGGAAGCTCGACTTTCTCATTCTTTCATCAATGTGGATCCTTGTGGGGTTCTTCACTTCCCATTGCCACCTCTTGGTCTTTCCTTTGGAATTTTGGACATTCTCATAAGCATCTTTTCAGAACTTCAAATTTGTATATGCATGCTTGAGATGAGATGGTGATTGGTTGAGTCCAATGTTTGGAGTCTCTTCCAACACCAATTTTGACTTGTGTGCATTTACACCAAATTCCTCAAATTGTTCCTTGTGAGGTGAGTTGCTTGGTTGAAATTCCCCTAAGTATCTTGCACACCTTTCTGCTTTGAAAATTTCCTCCTCATTAGTCTTGTCTTCATGTTCTTCCCACTTTTCTTCATTGTGGGGTTGCTTCAACACTATATCTCTCCTCAATGTTATGAAATTTAATTGTTCCTTAGGATTTGTGACCATTGTGCTTGACAAAGAACCTTGAGATCTCTCTATCACTTGTTCAACCAATTGCCCCACTTGAACCTCCAAATTTCGAATGGACACTCTTGAAGTTTGAGCGTGTCTCATTCATAAATCTTGTGGTTTCTTGCATGAATTTCCCGAACATATCCTCCAATTTCGACATTCATTTCTCACATGGTTGATGATTCAGCACTAGTTGATGGTTTGGCACTGTCCTTTGATTTAATTCATTGCTTTGATTGCTCTAGGACAAATTTGGGTGATTCCCCCAACCAAGATTGTAAGTGTTGGAGAAGGGGTCATTTTGCAGCCTTTGTGAACTAACCATGTAATTCACTTGCTCGGTTGTTGAGAAGATTAATTGGTTTCCATCTTGGCATTCCACACTCCCATGGTTTCCTGCACAAAATTCACAAGTTATAAAAGGTGAGTGAATAGAATTTACATTCATACCGCCCAATTGGCTTTGAAGTGATGCAATTTGTGCAAATAATGTGGCGAACACATCGACTGTAACGCCCCACTTGAGGTACATAGTAAATTATGTTATATGCTTGAATGTTTGTTGATGTGTTCTCTTTTGAGCTTGCATGTTGTTATTTTGGTTGGTTGGCCCTTGGTTAAGTGTTTGCCTTGATTTTGGTTGAGTTTTGGCGAATTTTGGAATTTTGGTCTTCACCGGGGTGAAGAATAGTCTTCGCCGCGGCGACGTTGGCTTTGTAATTTACGGTGTCGGTTTTGTAATTCTTCGCTGGGGCGACGGAAAGTTCTTCTCCACGGCGACGGGCCGGCTGAAAAGTTTAATGAAGTTTCTAGATATTTTTCCATAGGGGCAAAATGACCATTCTACCCCTAATTAGTAGGAAAAGTGGGGAGTGAATTGTAAGGAAATTTTATGGAGAATATGTTAGAGTTGGTGTGTGATTGTAATGATTTAAAGGACAATGATGGATTTTTCAAGAAAGAGCAAGGGCAATATGGGAATGAATGAAGATATTTTGAGCTAAAAAGGGTTTAAGCTTAGTAAAACCTTTATTCTTCATCTTCCACTGCCTCTTCCATTCTCTATTTCCTCTCAACTTTCCCTCCAACCTTTCAAGAATTTTAGAGGGCTTTTTGAGTAGTTTGGGGTAGAAAATTTATCTAAGGCATCCTAAGGTAAGGATTCTTGCTTTAGATGTGAAGTTTTGCATATGTTTGTATATTGAAGTCTGATGGTGTTATTGTTTAAAGGGTAGAGAAGAGACAAGCAATCTAAAGGAAATGAAAGTGTTAGTGAGATCTCTCCATTACAAGGTAAGTAAATCCCAATCCAAGTTGATATTTGAGAACTCTTTTGAGTAGAGATTTAATAGAAATTGTGTAAGCATGTTAGATGATATGTTATTGAGATGGAGATGAATAATTGCTTTGTGGTTGTTAAATACACTTCAATTATGAGAAGTGTGATGTGTGATGAGAATGTCGTTTGAGATGAAATTGGAGGAGATTGAGAAATCTCTTTGGAAGTGTTATGTTATGACAAGAATTATAGCTTGGTGAGGGAGTTTTCTCCCATTTTGGATGGTTCAAGAGGGGGATAGAACTATAGATAAAGTAGAGTTTATGTATGCACACTAGTTGTTTGATGAAATGCTTAAGAGAATCATGAGTAGTAAACCTTAATTCTTGCAACATTGCATGTTGGCATTTCATGAGTGCATTAGTGGAGATGAACTATCCATATACATTAATTGTGCATTGAGAAGTGGCTTGAGAAAGAGTAGAGAACTGTGTGAATGAACTACTCTAAGAGTAGAGAGAATGAGACGAGCACTAAGAGCGGGTTGGTGCTTTGTGATCTCCACCCGGTAGTCATTAAGAACGGGTTGGTGCTTTGTGAACTCCACCCGGTAGTCACTAAGAACGGGTTGGTGCTTTGTGAACTCCACCCAACAGTCACGAAGAGTGGGATGGTGCTTTGTGAACTCCACCCGGCCGTGCCTCCGGTAAGATGAGGTCGTGACATCAAGTGAGAAGGAATGAGTAAACATGAGAAAGAACAAATAGAGAACGAGTAAAGTCACGAAGAGTGGGTTGGTGCTGTGTGAACTCCACCCGGCCGTGCCTCCGGTAAGATGAGGCCGTGACATATAGTAGAAGTTAAGTAAAGAGAGCAGTGTGAAAGAGAAAATAAATGAGATGAGAAAAAGTGTAAGGAAAGAATTAAGAGAAAGAGTTACGGGGACAGTCGAGTAGAGGATATACTTACTTAGCATTATTTTCTGCTCACCCCGTTGTTTTTCTTTGTGGTTGCAAGATCTAGGTGAGAACGCGATTGGATGGGCATTGGCAAGCGAGGAGCAATAGCTACACTGTCCACTATTTTAATGGCATTTTGTAAATGATATTCTAGTTTGTATAAAGAATGTTTATATGTAATAAAAGAAAATTTTTGGGCCCAACTACTTTTAGCACAATACATGTATTTTACTGATGTATTTCTATGAGTATCCTAGTATTAAGCAGTCATTACATTTTTGGTATCAGAGCAAAGATTTTGGGATTTGACAGTGTACTATTCTGATCGCTACGACGTCCGATAACCGACTGTGTGAGTTAAATCTTTCCTTACTATAAATGTTTCTCGAATTGATTAAATGTGACTGTTTTGTAGATGAGGCGTAGTAACTGAAAGCGTGGTAAGGGTGCGACAAATGAGGGAGAATCTTCTAACCCACCAGAAGCTACGCCCCTTGCCTTGGATGAAGCTAGAGTTCGGGGAATTATATAGCAAGTTATGGCAGAAACCCAAGGGAGAGTTGTAACCCCCGTGCAGGTACCACTAACTACGAATGTAGGAAGAGAACAACCGGTACCTCCCCTAGTACATAACAGAGTTGAACCGATTTATGGTCTTCCCAGTCAACATCAACCCTCAGAGTTTAAGGGTACTACGGACCCAGTAATAGCACAAGAATGGTTTAGGTCCGTAGAGCGAACAACAGGCTTATTCCCCATGACGGATCGAGAGAAGATCCGGTATGCGATTTTCCTGTTTCGGGGTGATGCTCGAATTTGGTGGGAACTAATGGAAGAAACCCATGATGTGGCAACGACGACTTGGGAAGAGTTTAGGCAAGAGTTTGAGGCTGAGTATAGAATAGAGGACCGAGTTCATGAGAAGGTCCAAGAATTTATTAGCTTGCAGCAGGGGTCTAGTACCGTGAAGGAGTACTGATAATCATATTTTACACTATGATTTTGCATTGAATTTTGATAGGATTTAAGATACTTTTCATACAATTTGGGCCATAATTGCTACCTAATTCTATTAATTTGTCTTTACAGGCCTAAACGATGATTTTTAGGATAAATAACAGTTTTGAGCATAAATTGTGTAAACTGAGCTTGAAAACTCGGAATGACCTGAATTTAGAATCTTTGGAAAGCTAAGAAGAAGAGCTACAACTTTCATGTTTTGGGTTTTTCCTAATTCTGACTGGAAAAGGGTGAAAACTTGGCTTGAAGTCGTAAAAAGTATGCTGGGAACTGAAGAAAAAAAGGTCTTTGGACGTGCTTCAGTATTTCTGCCATAACCTAAGGTGTAAACCTCGGATTGTGCTGATTCATGAACGAACAGAAAGATAATTTAAATATCTACAATTCATATGTTTAACACTTTTCCAGCTTCAGACTCTATCATGCTCAAAATTGGCCCGAAATTCCTCTTTCTTCGCCGCGGTGAAACATGCATCAGCTGTAAAAATAAAACGACGCGTTTTGGCTTGCTAGGGCTTGGTCCTTAAGTGAAAGAGGTATAAATTAGTCCTAAAGGGTTACTGAATTGCTCCTATAAATGAGGTTGTATATTGTTCATGTTGTTTGGTTGGCCCTTGGTTGAGTTTATGTTTTAGGTTTGGTTGAGTGTTTACCATGGAATTGATCAAGACTTGGCCGATTTTGGAGTTGCAGCCTTCGCCGAGGCGAGGAAGAAGCTTCGCTGCGGCTACATTGGCTTTGTGTTTGGCAGTGTCGGTTCTGGAATGTTTCGTCGGGGCGACGGAAAGTTCTTTGCCGCGGCGACGAGATGGCAGAAAAGTTTCTTAAGGTTTCTAGAGAATTCTCCATAGGGGTAAAATGACCTTTCTACCCCTAATTAGCAGGAAAAGTAGGGAGTAAAATGTAAGGAATTTCATGGAGAATTGTGTAAAATGGGGGTGAGTTTGTAAAGAATTAAAGGATAAAGGTGGAATTTTCAAGAAAGAGTAAGGGTAAAATGGGAAATAGTGTATATTATATGAGTTAATAAGGGTTGAGTTCTCTAAACCCCTTCATTTCACCCATTCCCATCGCCTCTTCATCCCTCATTTTCTCTCAATTTCTCACTCAATTTTCCAAGGGATTTTTGAGAGTTTTGAGTTGGAATTTGATAAAGAAGTGATCCTAAGCGAGAAGAGGTAAGAATCCCTACTCTAGACATGAGTTTTATTTATGTAAGGGTTAAGTTCTTACTATGTTTATGCTTAGGAAATAAGGGAAAGCTATGGTCCAACAAGAGTAGAGAGCTTTAGTGGAGACTACTCAAGTATGAGGTAAGTAAATCCAACTCAAGTTGAGATTAAAGGAATCTTATGAGTATAGATTTCTTTATGCTTGTTTATATTATGCTTGTGTTGATATTGAGATGATATGAGTAGTTATTTATGTTGATTGTGAATATATTTGAGTTATGAGAAGTGTTCTACTTGCATGATGATGAGTTGAGTTTGATTGAGATTGGAAGAGGTTGGAATAGATTTTTGGGAGTGCGTTTCCTTGACAGGGAATGAGATCATGCAAGAGAATTTCCTCCCATTTTGGGATGGCCTAAGAGAGAAATAGAGTTCTCAATAAAGTAGAGTTTTTGTATGCACATGAGTTGTTTGATGAAATGTCTAAGAGAAGCATGAGTATGAGTAGAGAACCATAATTCTTGCAACATTGCATGTTGGCATTTCTTGAGTGCATTAATGAGCATGAGCCATCCATATGCATTGGTTATGCATTGAGAAATAGCTTGAGAAAGAGTAGAGAATTTTGAGTATAAGCTATACTATGAGTAATAGCTTGAGAAAGAGTAGAGATCTTTGTGAATAGACTACTCTAAGAGTTAAGCTATACTATGAGTACTAGCTTGAGAAAGAGATGAGTATTAGCTTAAGCAAGAGTAGAGATCTTTGTGAATAAACTACTCTAAGAGTAAAAGAAGAGAATAAAGTAGGTTGTGCGATGGGGAACCCGTGCGTGATGAGTGAAGTCACGAGAGTGGGTGCTTTGTGATCCCCAGCCGTGCCTCCGATCAGATGAGGTCGTGATCGACACGTAGAGTGGAACATGAGATTCCAGCCGTGCCCTGGGTAAGAAAGGGCCGTGACATTCAAGAGATATAGAGAAAGAATGTACGCTCACATGGCCAAGGGTTCCGAATCCATGCATGACCAAATCCGATCGGTAGAGAAATGAGTAAAAGTCACGTAGAGTGGTATCGCCTATTCGTGCCTCCTGTCAGATGAGGTCGTGACATTCCAATGAGTAAGAATGAGAAACAAAGGAATAGAAAGAATATAAAGAGAAAAGGAGTAAAGTCACGAAGAGCGGGTTGAGTTCCCGGCCGTGCCTCCTGTAAGATGAGGCCGTGACATACACCAGAGGGTGTATAGCAAAGAATATGAGAAACAGAAACAGAAAGAGAATCAGTAAAAGTCACGTAGAGTGGGAGAAGTCCCAGCCGTGCCTCTGGTAAGATGAGGCTGTGACATGCAAGTGAGGAAGAATGAGTAAACATGAGAAATAATAAAGAGAGGCAATGAGTAGGGTTACGAAGAGTGGGATGAGTACCAGCCGTGCCTCCGGTAAGATGAGGTCGTGACCTAAAACAAAAAGTTAACAGAAAAGAGTTATGAGAAAGAGCGATAGAAAGAGAATTAGTAGAAGTCACGTAGAGTGGGAGAAGTCCTGGCCGTGCCTCTGGTAAGATAGGGCCGTGACATTCAAAGAGTGAGTTAGTAGAAATGAATTATGAGAAATGAGAAGGAGATAATAGAGAGAAATAAAGAATGAGAAAGCTTGAGAAAGCTTGAGAAGGAGTGAGATAAAAAAGAGAGTATAAGAAAGAATGAGAGAGTTTGAGCTAGTAAGAATCAAGAGTAGAAGAAAGAAACATGCAGTTCTTTTGTATTAATTGCATGTACAGCTCATACAGTCATGAACCATGATTTTCCTTCATGGTGAGTATGATGAGAATAAGAGAGAACCATGATTTTCCTTCATGGTGAGTATGATGAGAATAAGAGAGAACCATGATTTTCCTTCATGGCGAGTAAGAATAAGAGAATGAGAAAAGAGAATAAGAACAGAGAGAAAGAAAGAATAAAAAGAGCAGAATAGAGTTAAAGGAGAATAAAAGTATTAGAAAGAGAGAGAAAAACAGTGAGAATTAGAAATAGAAGAATGGTAAATTAAGGAAAGAACCAAAGAGTGAGTTGCGGGGACAGGTAGTTGAGGATTTACTTACTGAGCATTGTTGAGCTCACCCCGTTGTTCTTCTCAGTTTTGTAGGAAATAGAAGCAGCGGTCAGATGGACGTCGAGGAGCGGAGAGTATTGGAACCACTGTCCACCAGCTATGATGTTTTGTATTAAGTAGAAAGTTTTTAATACATTGTATTTTGTATTTTTTATGAGTAAAGAAAAAATTTGAGCCCACTATCTTTCATACGCTATGTATATCTATAATTTACATAGTATGTATTATAAAAATAGTCATAGAAAGCAGGTGTTACAACAATGCTATTGGTGTTACCATGTAGGTCCACCATGGGTTAGCCGTGAGTCAGTTTCGGATCAATCCAGAACCTTGTTTGGAGGCTCAATGACTATGGTAAACATCTAGCAATGTGTCATAGCCCCTAAACCACAATAAAGGAATAGCTCCATCAAACCTGTATTAGGTCATATTTGCCATGTGGGTAACGTACTTCCGTTGTCATATCCTGATCGAGTACGGATTCACGGATCAATAAAATCCTAAACTTGATATCATTTTAAATCATTGATCAATATGTTTGGAACTTTTCATCACGAACTTACCTTCATATGACTAATGTTATACTCTAATTAGAGATTTTGGTTTCTAACATTTATCAACATTCATTCAAGAACTCAAATCCAGATAGAGTTAAAGGTTACTCCCGATCCTATATTTCCGAGTCAACGGATCCCGTCTTGACCATCGTTCATTTCCACATATGAACAATGCATGACCAAGTAGGCTTTAACATACAATGCATGGCTAGACTCGTACTTATGCACCATATGAACTAGGCACATCCGTACTTGGTCTGACCATGATGTCTGTAACACCCACTTTGAGGTATGTAGTTTTGTATGCTTATTTTTGTCTTGCTGTTGTTTGTTGGCCCTAAGTTAAATTGATATGTTGTTATTGTGGATTGGTTGCCCTTGGTTAAGTTTGTAAGTTGTTGAAGTTGCTTGGATGCACGGATTTTGGTGAAGGACTGGCCAAATCATGGAAGTACAGACTTCGCCGGGGCGAAGAAGAATCTTCACTGCGGTGATGTACACTCTGTATTTTTTCGTCGGGGTGAAGAGTCAGTTGATTTTTCTTGTGAAGTTCCTAGAGAAAATTTCCATAGGGGTGAAATAACCACTCTACCCCTAATTAGCAGAAAAAGTGGGGAGTGAAATACAAGGAAATTTCAATGGGAACGCATTGGAGTGGGGGTGGATGTGTAAAGAATTAAAGGGTAAAGATAGAATTTCCAAAAAAGGGCAAGGGCAAAATGGGAAAGAGTGCTTATTTATATGAGCTAACAAGGGTTTAGCCTTAGAAACCCTCCCATTCTCTACACCCTATACACTTCTACTACTCTCCATTTCTCTCAATTCTTCATCCATTTTGCTAAGGAAATTGAGGGCTTTTGGTTGGATTTTGACAAGGATTTGATCCTAAGCATCAAGAGGTAAGGATTCTTGCTCTAGTTATGAGATTAATTTGAGTAAGTGTTGAATTCTTATAAAGTTTATGCTTAGGGTTTGAGAAAGAGAACAAGTCCAACAAAGATAGTGAGCTTTTGTGAAACTACTCAAGAAAAAAGAAATTCTCACATACACTCCACCTTAATTGAGTGGCATAAGAAGAAGAAGAATTTGTACAGCCCGTAAGAGTGTATGTGGATGAGGGCTGTACCAAGAAGAATTTCCTACATGCACGCCACCTTAATTGAGTGGTCTAAGAAAAATAATTTGTACAGTCTGCAAGAGTGCATGTAGATGAGGACTGTACTCACACCGCTAGGGTTTCTAGTCTTATTGGCAAAGAATAAGAATAAGAATAAATAAGAATAAGCATAAGAGTAAAAATAAGACTGATAATAAAAATAATAAAGAATGAGGAAGAATGAGAAAGATTGAGCAAGCAAGAAAAGAAAAGAAGAGCTTGAGCAAGCAAGAAAAGAAACAGAATAAGAAATAGAAAGAAGAAAAGAAAACGCATGTCTATGCATTACTACATATGCATTTCATTCATGTATGTTACCATGATTTCCATCATGGTTAGTGAGAATAAGAAAGAAAGAATAGAAAGAAAGAAAGGAAAGAACAGTGAGAACTAGAAACAGAGAAAGAATGAAGAAGAAAAGAATAAAGTAAGGAAAGAACCAAAGTGTAAGTCGCGGGGATAAAGGAGTAGATGATTTACTTACTGAGCATTTTTGTGCTCACCCCATTGTTTTTCCATGTTTTGCAGGAAGTAGGTGAGAAGTGGTCAGATGGATGTCGACAAGCGGAGAGAAATGACATTACTGTCCACCATTGTAAAAGTTTTTGCATATGTGATTTTGCTATGTACAGAATAGTATATGTTAAGTAAAGAAAAATTTTGGGCCGAACTAGTTTTCATTTATTAAGTATGTATAGTTTTCATAGTATATTCTCTAAGTATACTAGTTGAAAAGAAGGTATTACAATGTCTCAGGTCAAAGGACTACATCGTACACTAATATGACCAAACAATAAATCATTGACTACATGCAATTCCATGTGATTCATCGTTTGTCAGTCATGTTTGAAAAATAGTTCACCAACCGTTAATCCATACTAATACCCCAGTGACATGACTATCATTATCATTCGTACTTATATTAACTCATGAGATCCCTTTTTTTTTTTTTTTTTTTTTGGAGGCACTCAGTATGCCTATTGTGCAATCTTGTTGCCTAGACAATATTGCTTCCATAGGGAACCTTTTGATAATTTCATTTACTTGAAAATGGATTATTAGGACAATTCATATATATACTTTATTTAAATGCATGGAAAATTAAAGGAAGCAGCTTATATATATGAATCAAAGAACTCTTTCTTTTATTTATTAATATATCGATACAGGACAAAATGCTCTAAAACTGACAACACGAATCGTTTCTAGGGCATACACTAACAAACTCGTGCTTGAACTAAAGCCATTCGATGTTGCATCTCATATCCATCTTCTCAAGATGATGGTCCAACTACTTCTGTGTCATCGCCTTAGTTAGTGGATTAACCACATTTTCTACTGATGGTGTCTTCAAAATTATAATCTCTCAAACTCCAACGAATTCTCTCAAAATTTGATACTTCCGCTGAATATGTTTAGATTTTTTGTTTGCCCTTGGTTCCTTTGCTTGTGCAATAGCTCCAATATTGTCACAGAACATGCTTATTGGATAAGTTATGTTTGGAACCACATCAAGTTTTGATACGAACTTGTGCATACAAATAGCCTCTTTTTCTGCTTCTAAAGCAACAATATATTTAGCTTTTGTAGTGGAGTCCGCTGTAGTTGTCTGCCTGGAACTTTTCTAGCTAACAACACCTCTATTACATATAAAAATAAACCCTGACATATCGTCAATATCTGATTGGAAATTAGAATCTAAGTATTCCTAAATGTTTAACTTAAAAACATTCGTAACTCAGAATAAGATCCTTAGTTCTTCTCAAGTACTTGAGGATTGATTTTACAGCCGACCAATGTTTCTCCCCTGGATTAGACTGATATCTGCTTGTAAAACTTATAGCATAAGCTATATCAAGTCCTGTACATAGCATTGCGTACATTAGGCTCCTTATGGCCGAGGCATAAGGCACATTACGCATCTACTATCATTTTTCATCAGTCTTTGGACCCATCTCTTTGGAAAGATGAAGACCATGAGTGAAGGGCAAGATACCTCTCTTAGAGTTCTGCATGACGAATCTTTTCAGAATTTTCTCTATGTACAATTTCTGGGAAAATCTAATTACCCTTTTCGTTCTATCTCTATAGATTCGAATTTCAATGACATAGGTCACTGCTCCTAAGTCTTTTATTGAGTAGGTTCTAGATAACCAGACTTTAACCTCTGTCATCATGTCTATGCCATTTCCCATCAAAAGTATGTCATCTACATACAATATAAGAAACATTATGGCATGATCTTTAACCCATTTGTATACAAAGGACTCTTAGAGTTCTGCATGATGAATCTTTTCAGCATTTTCTCTATGTACAATTTCTGGGAAAATCTAATTACCCTTTTTGTTCTATCTCTATAGATACGAATTCCAATGACATAGGTCACTGCTCCTCAATCTTTCATTGAGAAGGTTCTAGATAACCAGACTTTAACCTCTGTCATCATGCCTATGCCATTTCCTATCAAAAGTATGTCATCTACATACAATATAAGAAACATTATGGCATGATCTTTAACCCATTTGTATACACAGGGCTCATTTGGATTCTTGACAAAACCAAAAGATTTGATTGTGTCGTCAAATTGGATGCTCCAGCTTCTTGAAGCTTGCTTCAATCCATAAATGGATCAATGCAACTTGCATACCTTATACCTTTCAGGAAAAGGATACAAAACCTATTGGATGTTTCATATAAATGTTTTCCTCAATAAACCCATTAAAGAAAGTTGTTTTGACATCCATCTTCCAAATTTCATAATCATGGTGTGCTGTAATGGCTAGCATTATGCAGATGGATTTAATCATAGCTATGGGCGAGAAGGTTTCCTCATAATCCAACCCTTGTTTCTGAGTATAACCCTTTGCTACCAGTTGAGCTTTAAAGGTCTTTACCTTCCCATTCTTGCCAACTTTTCTCTTGTAGACCCCTTTATAGCCTATAGGAACTATTCCCTCTGGTGGATCCACAAAAGTGACCATACTTGATTAGCATGCATTGATTATGTCCCAAAATTCATTGCTTCCAGCCATTTTCCTAAATCTCTTCCCAGTATTGCTTTTTCATAGCTTCTAGGATCATCACCATGATCATCTACTCCTACTAAGTAAGATTCAAAATCTTGCTCTTGTAGGAACCCATATCTTTCCAGAGGTTTAGATATTTGATGCGTGTTTCCTACAACATGCAAATGTAGCAAGTATACTAGTCGTACAAAGTAATAAATTGATAAATAGAGTATCGTTCCCATGAGGATAGTGTTACTAAGTACCGATTTCCCTAGTTTAAGTCCTAATTAAAGCAACAATAAATTGGATTGATGGAAAATTAACAACTAAATACAAATTAACAAAATATAAATGAATGATAATGAAATTAAAGCAAAACCCAACAACTTAACTAATTAAACAATGAAAAAAAAATGCTAGGGTGTTGATTTCACCTAGATACGCTAACCCAAATCATAGAATCTATTACCCAAGTTCTAATTCCTTGATTGAAAATCGAATTCCCTAAGTTGTAAAACATACCTTCTCAGGCTACATTTCCCTACTTATCCCTATTAAGCTTCCGCACCCAACAAAATGAAGATTAATAGTTCAAAGTCTTTTAAGCTTTATGGAATTCTATCTAGATTTCATAGATCGCTAAACCTATCTCTAGCGTTTGCTTAATCTATGGTATTTATCCCAAGAGGCACAATCACAAATCACTTCTCAGTCTCATTGTGAACAACACACATTTGAATGGTGATCAAGCATCCAAAAGTCATTAAGCAAAGAGATAAACACTCAATCATGAAATTAAAACTCAAAGTAAATCAACTCATATAAAATTGAATCATTGTATCAAGGTTACATCAAATCCTAGCTAAACAACTCAGTTCATACTCAAAAAAAAAATAAAATAACAAAAATAAATTGAATCAAGATTTATAATTGAAAAATAAGCAAAAGATGGAGAAATCTTCTCTAATTTGAAGCCCAAATCTTCAATAATCTTCTCCTTCCATGAGCTGCCTCCCAAATGAGGAACCAAGACCCTTTTTCTTTCCTTTTCACTCTAATTTATACCTCTCACTTAAGGACCAAGCCCTAGCAAGCCAAAACGCGTCGTTTTATTTTTACAGCTGATGCAGGTTTCGAAACGGCGAAGCTTTTTCCTCGCCGCGGTGAAGAATTTTGAGCCAAATTTGAGCCTGATAGAGTCTGAATCTAAAAAGTGTTAAACATATGAATTGTAGCCCTTTCAATTATTTTTCTGGTCGTTCAATAATCAGCACAATCCGAGGTCTACAGCTCAAGTTATGGCAGAAATACTGAAGCACGTCCAAAGATGTTTTTTCTTCAGTTCCCAGCGTACTTTGCACGACTTCAAGCCAAGTTTTCACCCTTGTCCAGTCAGAATTAGGAAAACCCAAAAACATGAAAGTTGTAGCTCTTCTTCTTGGCTTTCCAAAGCTTCTAAATTCAGGTCATTCTGAGTTTCCAAGCTCAAGTTACATAATTTACGCTCAAAACTGTTATTTATGCTAAAAATCATCGTTTAGGCCTTCAATGTCAAATTAATATAATTAGGTAGCAATTATGGCCCAAATTGTATGAAAAGTATCCTAAATCCTATCAAAATTCAATGCAAAATCATAGTGTAAAATATGATTATCAAATAACCCCAAACTTAAGATTTGCTCGTCCTCGAGCAAAAAGGAATAAAAACTCAAAGAAAAAAAGCAACAAACAACCAAAAACACAAAACAACAAAACTGAAAATGAACAAAATAAAATTAGACTCAAACTCAACACAAGAATTGCCTAGAATTTATGCAAGTCTCTAAGGTTGTTGAAAAATTATTACTAGAAAATGTTCAACACTCCAAGAAGTTATAAGTTGCATCGACTATCTTTCTCTATTGGTCCCCCGAGTAGGTGATCCCCACTTCAGTCCACATTCCGACTTCCCGGATTATTTTATGCAGAAATGTAAAGTTTATCAAATGGTGGCAGACTCCATAAGCCTAAGTATCGAACTACTCTCCACTAATGTGGACTAGACATCGCTAAGGATCAAAAGGTCTTTGCAAGCTTGTAACGTTAGGCAAGGGTAGTGGGCTCCAAGGAAAGGGATAGGATAAACAAAGTAAGAGAACTCGGTTTTCCTCATGCAAACACTAAGAGCTACATCAATCTCCACTTTCTTTCTCAACCACCAATCAAAGTGTCAACCATTTTACAACCCTCAAACTTATGCATTTCTTATTTTTGATTTTGGATTGAACTAAAGCAATTTTTTTTTTTTTCAAATATAAATATTTACAATAACAATTATTTGCAACACCATTGAGGTCTATTGCCCCTTCTTCGTGCCTTTTTTGCAACCCCCAAACTTAAGATTTTGGTCCATCACTTATTCACACACCTCTCAAAGCTCTTTTGTGTCATACATTAGGTCCATAATTCTCCTAAAGGGTATGATAAAGTGTTTAGGGTATAGGGATTGGACAATTTTTGGTTTGCAAGGAAAATAAGGCAATGATAATCTCATAAGGCTCAAATGGGTGACTAGGGAAAGATTCATTCATGGGTCAGCTGGAAAGGCTCAAACGTTCCAAAAAAATGCCTAAATCATTTCCTCAACAATGTCTAATCCTAGAATTTCGCCTCAAGCACTTCTCTACTAGGTTCTAGAGTCCACCAACATTATCAAACTTCACCTAACCACATAAAATGTTTCTAAGCATGCCAAAAAAATGAAAATGGTGGTTGAACCACTCAACAAACCTCAATCAAAATTCAGTCAATAAACCTAAACTTGAAGCAATGCTTAACATTTTCCAAGAATAATATCCCAACAATTCAAGTTTCATCATAGACTTATGCAATTCATCATCGGCAAAAACAATCAAACTAAATAAAATAACTAAATTTTTTTTTTTTTTTCCGTTTAAGGTGTACGTGGCGTTGTTATACCAGAGGTTGCCAAGTACTGCTAGGCAGTTTTTAAGGCGGGTTCTGGTTTCCAGCCGGTATACCCTTAAACCAAGCTTTATGTCTATTTCCTACCCCCAAACTTAAAATGACATTGTCCCCAATGTCACATCATGCACATCCAAGGAATAGAAAAACAAAAGTAAAGGTTACGAGATACTCCCCTGACTAATCCGTAAAGGCCGATTTTTGTGCAACATCCTGGCATCCATTCCTTGGCTTCCTCATCATCATCATCTGTCAAACAAATGAAAGTCTATGGTGCCAAATGTGTTAGATACCCTCACCGATTAATATGAAAGAATTACATCCTAATCTCAACCTTATTGAACTAAACCTAAAATCTAAACAAAAACAAATAAAGAGCCAAAAACCAGGAAATCAACATCAATTCCTACTTACAAAACATAAAGAAATAAAAACAAAAACTAAAAAGAAAAGTGCTTCAGGAAAATTTTCGCAAAAATGAAAGATCACGCGACTATTAAAAGAAAACAGACTTCGCCGCGGCGAAGTTCTTCATGATAAAACCCTAAATTCAAACCCAGTCGTCGCCGCGGCGACAACAAATTCTTCGCCGCGGCGAAAAATTACAGGAGCTACAACATTCTTCAGGGCACTTCGCCCCGGCGAAGAACAATCTTCGCCCCGGCGAAGTCTGAGCTTTTTCTTTCCTTTTCCTTAGCTTCAAACTTCACCTGAAACACCCAAAAACACACAAATTAAAACTAATTCAAAATCATAAGAAAACTAAAACAAATTCAAACAGCAATGAAATGAAAAACAATTGAAAAGACTTGGGTTGCCTCCCAAGAAGCGCTTGTTTATAGTCGAAAGCTCGACTTTCCCATGGTCCTTCGTCAATCCGGATCCTTGTGGGGTGCTTCACTTCCCATTGCCACCTCTTGGTCTTTCCTTTGGAATTTCGGACATTCTCATAAGCATCTTTTCGGAACTTCAAATTCGTATATGCGTACTTGAGATGAGATGGTGATTGGTTGAGTCCAATGTTTGGAGTCTCTTCCAACACCAATTTTGACTTGTGCGCATTTACACCAAATTCCTCAAATTGTTCCTTGTGAAGTGAGTTGCTTGGTTGAAATTCCCCTAAGTATCTTGCACACCTTTTTGCTTTGAGATTTTCCTCTTCATTAGTCTTGTCTTCATGTTCTTCCAACTTTTCTTCATTGTGAGGTTGCTCCAACACTATACCTCTTCTCAATGTTATGACATTTAATTGTTCTTTAGGATTTGTGACCGTTGTGCTTGGCAAAGAACCTTGAGATCTCTCTGTCAATTGTTCAACCAATTGCCCTACTTGAACCTCCAAATTTTGAATGGACACTCCTTGATTTCTGAAGTTTGAGCGTGTCTCATTCATAAAACTTGTGGTTTCTTGCATGAACTCTTCGAACATATCTTCCAATTTTGACACTCTTTGCTCACATGGTTGATGATTCACCACTGGTTGATGGTTTGGCACTATCCTTTGATTTGATTGACTGCTTTGATTGCTCCAAGACAAATTTAGGTGATTCCCCCAACCCAGATTGTAGGTATTGGCGAAGGGGTCATTTTGCAACCTTTGTGAACTAACTATGTAATTCACTTGCTCGGTTGTTGAGAAGACTAATTGGTTTCCATCTTGGCATTCCACACTCCCATGGTTTCCTGCACAAAATTCACAAATTATAAAAGATGAGTGAATAGAATTTACATTCATACCTCCCAATTGGCTTTGAAGTGATGGAGTTTGTGCAAATAAGATGGCAAACGGATCGACTTCATGTAGACCCATTATTCTCTTCGGCATTGCTCTCTCATTAGGTCCTTGGTAGTTATTGTTGGCCATCACCTCAAGCAATCCATAAGCATCTTCCAGGGTCTTGTTATTTAAGGCTCCACCTGCTGCCACATCTACCATAATTTGAATATGTGGTAGCAACCCATTGTAAAATGTTTGGACTTGTCTCCAAAACGGTAGACCATTATATGGACAATTCCTTAACAACTCCGTGTACCTCTCCCAAGCTTCATATAGTGATTTATCGTTGCCTTGCATGAAAGAGGTAATGTCATTTCTCATACTTAAGACTATACAATATTTACGATTAACTAAAAAAAAAAAAAATGAAATAAAAGTTTCAATTTAGCACTACACTAGATACTATCAATATTAATAATCAACTATCCCCGTCAACGGCGCCAAAAACTTGATGCGTGTTTCCTACAACATGCAAATGTAGCAAGTATACTAGTCGCACAAAGTAATAAAGTGATAAGTAGAGTATCGTTCCCACGAGGATAGTGTTACTAAGTACCAATTTCCTTAGTTTAATTCCTAATTAAAGCAATAATAAATTGGATTGATGGAAAATTAACAAAATATAAATGAATGATAATGAAATTAAAGCAAAACCCAACAACTTAACTAATTAAACAATGCTAAAAAATGCTAGGGTGTTGATTTCACCTAGATACGCTAACCCAAATCATAGAATCTATTACCCAAGTTCTAATTCCTTGATTGAAAATCGAATTCCCTAAGTTGTAAAACATACCTTCTCAGGCTACATTTCCCTACTTATCCCTATTAAGCTTTCGCACCCAACAAAATGAAGATTAATAGTTCAAAGTCTTTTAAGCTTTATGGAATTCTATCTAGATTTCATAGATCGTTAAACCTATCTCTAGCGTTTGCTTAATCTATGGTATTTATCCCAAGAGGCACAATCACAAATCACTTCTCAGTCTCATTGTGAACAACACACATTTGAATGGTGATCAAGCATCCAAAAGTCATTAAGAAAAGAGATAAACACTCAATCATGAAATTAAAACTCAAAGTAAATCAATTCATATAAAATTGAATCATTGTATCAAGGTTACATCAAACCCTAGCTAAAAAACTCAGTTCATACTCAAAAACGAAATAAAATAACAAAAATAAACTGATCAAGATTCGTCATTGAAAAACAAGCAAAAGATGGAGAAATCTTCTCTAATTTGAAGACCAAATCTTCAATAATCTTCTCCTTCCATGAGCTGCCTCCAAAATGATGAACCAAGACCCTTTTTCTTCCCTTTTCACTCTAATTTATACCTCTTTCACTTAAGTACCAAGCCCTAGTAAGCCAAAATGCGTCATTTTATTTTTACAGCTGATGCAGGTTTTGCCGCGGTAAAGATGTTCGGGCCAAATTTTAGCCTGATAGAGTCTGAATCTGGAAAAGTGTTAAACATATGAATTGTATCCCTTTAAATTATATTTCTGTTAGTTCAAGAATCAGCACAATCCGAGGTCTACAGCTCAAGTTATTGCAGAAATACTGAATCACGTGCAAAGACATTTTTTTTCTTCAGTTCCCAGCATACTTTTCACGACTTCAAGCCAAGTTTTCACCCTTTTCCAGTCAGAGTTAGGAAAAACCAAAAACATGAAAGTTATAGCTCTTCTTCTTAGCTTTCTAAAGCTTCAAAATTCAAGTCGTTCAGAGTTTCCAAGCTCAAGTTACACAATTTACGCTCAAAACTGTCATTTATGCTAAAAATCATCGTTTAGGCCTGCAAAGACAAATTAATAGAATTAGGTAGCAATTATGGCCCAAATTGTATGAAAAGTATCCTAAATCCTATCAAAATTCAATGAAAAATCATAGTGTAAAATATGATTATCAATATTCTAGAAGACTTTTGTACTGGAACCATAATATCAGATACTGAGGTTTGCTAAGTGGATGTTCCAGCATCAACGACCTTGGCTCTTCG
Source organism: Pistacia vera (assembly GCF_008641045.1). NCBI lineage: Eukaryota > Viridiplantae > Streptophyta > Magnoliopsida > Sapindales > Anacardiaceae > Pistacia > Pistacia vera. Next base: position 364,963 of record NW_022195917.1, read on the forward strand.
AACTCTTCCTTGAGTTCAATATTTCTTCCAATGCCGCCTTCCTCTAAGAACTCATTCTTGAGAAAACATCCAGTTCTACTTATCGAAACTCTTTGATCAGACGAGAAGTAAAAGTAATAACCTAACTATCTTTAGGATACCCAATGAACCGACCCTTCTCGGATTTAACATCTAGCTTATCAGATTTAACTGATTTAACGTAAGTTGGGCAACTATAATCTTCATGTAATTCAGACTTGGATGTTTTCCATACCATGTCTCTTACAAAGTTTTCTAGACAAATTTAGACAAGACTCTATTAAGGATGCGCAGAGCGGTCTAGAGAGCATATCCACATAACGACGTTGGCAAGTCTGTAAAACTTACCATTGATCGCACCATATCTAATAGGGTACGATTCCTCCTTTTAGACACTCCATTAAGCTAGGATGTGTATGAAGGAGTTAACTGTGAGATGATCCCATTTGCCTTTAAAACTCTTGAAACTCTATACTCAAGTATTCACCTCCACAATCTGATCGTAGTGTTTAGTACTCTTTCTAGTCTGTTTTTCTACTTCATTCTTGAATTCTCTGAACTTTTCAAAGGATTTAGATTTGTATTTCTTTAAATATAAATACTTATACCACCGTGATATATCATCAGTAAATGTAATGAAGAATTCAAATCGTCCCCAGGCAAAAATATTGAGTGGTCCACATACACTGTATGTATGAGTTCCAAAAGTTCTTTAGCTCGCTCTCCTTTATTCTTAAAAGAAAACTTGGTCATCTTTCCTTGGAGATATTATTCATAGGTTGGATAGGGTTCATAACCCAATGAGTCTATGCTCTCACATTCTCCAAGCTATACTAATCTTCTCTCTCCTATATGACCCAATCTATGATGCCATAAAATTTTAGGATTTGTTTCATATCGAGTTCTTTCATTGGTATAGAGTTGGTTGAATTATAATCATTTAGTTCTAACACATACAAACCATTTGAATTTATAGCTTTACCAACTAAAACATTTCCAAAATGTATTGAACATTCATTTCCATTAAACAGTACATAATAACCTACTTTACACAAAATAGAAATAGAAATGATGTTTCTAGTGGCTTTCTTCAAAGCACAATACTTTATACAAATTTAAAACATGTACTGAAGGTAGTCTTATTGGGAAGTCCCCATGGTCTCGGCTGCAATGCATGCCCCATTTGCCATCCTCAAAATGATCTCACCCTTTGCCACTATAGAACTATTATGAACTACTTGCAAAGACATACAAACATGTGATGTTGCTGCTGAATCTAATATCTAAGAATGATTATCTGAATTAACAATTAATTCATATTCAATCATAAAACATTGGTTCATAATAGCTTTTCCTTTACCCTTTCTCAGACTGTCTAGGTACTAACGACAGTTCCTCTTCCAGTGTCCATCTTCCCCGTAGTGGAAACATTTTCCTTTTGCATTGGCCTTCTCTACCTTTTCTATTGGCGGTCCAACTTTTGGTATTTTCTTCTATTGCATTTTGGGCATTTTATTGGCCCTACTCATGGAGGCGGCAAAAACATTATCATGTCCTTTTCCTTTCATATTCTACTTATAGAATTCTTGAAGTTCATTGAGCAACTCTAGGAGAGTTCGCTCAATCCTATTCAGATTGTAGTCAGTTATAAACGGTTTATAACTTGGAGGAAATGATTGTAGAATCAAATTCACATTGACGCAGTCTGGCATGACCACCCCATACACATCCAGCTGTCGTAATCCACTGATTATCTGAATTGTATGATCATCTGGAGGTACACCTTCCCTTGGCTTCATGTTAAAAGGGGAAACACACAACTCATACTCAACCACTCTTGGATTCTTACTGTATAACTCTTGTAGAGCTGCGAGGATATCATAAGCATTTGAAACTTTTTCATGCTTGGTTTGAAGTTCTCTATTTATTGAAGCAAGCATGTAATTACAAGCCCTCCTACTATCCTCTTTCCATTTTTCAAGAACATCCTGCTCATCTTGAGGAGCATCGGGTCCAATATCGAGTGGAAGAGGTGCTTCCAGGACATAAGCTATCCTTTCGAAATCCAGAACGATTTTGATATTTCTTAGCCAATCCCTAAAGATGGTTTCAGTTAATAAGTTATTGTCCATTATCCTCAGGAGAATGATGTTGGCCATTTTTCTTGATTAGTTATCAAAATTTTAAGATGAAACTGCAAAGAAAAATAAATGTTTATTAGTGTCTTCTTATCTTAAACCCTTTTACTGCATAATGAAATTAGCTCTCACTATTTTATTCAAGTCCCACACTCCCTTAGGCAAGATCTGGAAATTTTCGTTAGATTAAATTTCTTAGTGCGGAATCAATTTCTTATTAAATTCAATCAACCTCGCATAATAGAAGTCTTAGTCAATTAAATTTAATAAGTAGGAAACTATTTTCCTTTTATATCACTATATAAGACTTGATTCATATTCATTGCCCTAGCTTCAGATACCTCACATAATAGAAGTCTTGGTACCCTAGGTTAGTTAAATACAAACCATTATGCTTTCTTAAAATGGCATTTTCATCATGTCCTCACCTAATAGAATTTTGGTCAAGATGAAAATATACATCCAATAACAAGATTAACTTAATTTTATGACATAAAGATCATATCCCTCACATAATACAAATCTTGGGATATTAAAATTTATGTTAAAGAATTTTGTTATCTCATAATGGGAGGCATGGATTTAATAATTTTCATTATGGAGATTTAGGTTTAACTTTAGTTAATTTTAACATGCTTATTTAACATTCATTCCATACATATAACATATATATGCATAACTAGTTGAAAGGCCCGTGCGTTTCGTGGGTTGTTTATGAATTTGTTTTTTTTTCTTTTTTGTTTGAATAATTGGATGTTTCAATTGGTTGCTATCTACTATAGAGGTACAGGCATTATATAGGTCGAAAATGATCCATTGAACCCCCTAATTATGTTAGTTAAAAATTACAGAATGTACTGACATAATTAGAAAATTATATAATATAAATAGTATCCTAAAACCAACAAAAATAGTAGATTAGAAAATATTTGTGATAGTGTTTAATTGAATGTTCAATTACAATTTGATATAAATACTACATGTTAATGTATATCAATTTAATCCAAATAAGTAATATTAAATTGTATGATTAATATTATTTGGACCGGTGGTCCTTGACAAAGTTTTACTGTTGAACCAACGGTCCAACCGTTTTGTGTGAAAATCAAGTTACTACTTATTTAGGGTTCTCTTCTTTTTCCTTTTTTTCATTTCTTTGTAATTCCTATATTAAATGTATTTATGTTTTGGTACATGATTGATAGCATGAAACAAAAGTAATCACTATTAAATTGTTATATAATTGTTATTTTTTTCTATTGCCCGTTTATTGTTATTTATTTTTACTGTAAACTAACGTAGGTATATACGATTTGTGGGAAAAAAAAAAAAATTGCTCCTCATAGCTACTATATACTTCCAGCTAAAGTAATGTAATACCCTCAACTCTTTTGACTATTGATTTATTTATAGCATAATCAAGATGATGCCTTCATCCTATATGTCAGCTCCTTGATCTATGAAAAACTTAAATATTTCAACATTTCCTTCACTGATAGATATAGATATACAGAAAAATAGATATAAATAGATAGATATGTTGTGCCGAACCATTAGTCTATATTAATAGTGGGTAAATTATCTCTTGTGCTGCCAAAGTATTGAAATGGATCATATTAATAGCGAGGTAGACCATAGTGATCCAATCAATGATTAATAGAGATGGATGACTACAGAATTAAAAGTAATAGGAGGTGTTATGCCCAAAAAGTTTAACTGATTATAGGAATATACTAGTAGCCTACAACATCATTGTTGGAGCTTAAAACACATCTTCAAATATTTATTTGATAATTGTGCTGCCGAACCATAAGTGGCTGTATGAAATTTTGATGTATGTGATTCATAAGTGGCTCTTTAAAGGCTACGAACGAAAATTTATAGCATGATTTGTTGGGTAATGCCGAACAGAAATTATAGCATATTGTTCAACATGTTATGAATGGTGCAGTCGAACCATAATGATGTGTATAATCCATATTGATGTGCTTTAAGCTGATCAGACAAAATTAATTGTTAATGGTTCACAATTTGATGTATGTGGTTCATTATCAATTATCAAATAAATATTAAATAGGCTGCCGAACCACCATATTGATGTATGTTGTGCTGAAGTATAGCCTAAACACATCTTCATTTCCACTATATTTTAACAATATTATCCCTTGCGCTGTAATTATTGAAAAACACTCCCAAAATAGGTAAATAAAGACAGCAATCATGTAGCTGGCATATTCTATTTCATGGATTCTCAAATACAATGGGTCACGGATTTTACTCAAACATGTGCTGGGCCAATGGGCAAATCACTTTTCTAGCCTATGGGGATTACTGTTTTCCTTTACATATGGTTCAACTTTGAAAAACCTCGTCACATTGATTTAATTATGCAATATGTTAAAACAACAGAAAACTAATAATTGATTCGTGTAGAGTATCCTTTCTGTTATAATGTATTAAATAATACAATGTATTCTCCAAATAACAAAGTCCAACATAAAAGTAAACTGACTTTCAAGACTAACCTTTGCCTCATCATCCCTGACTGAATGAAGGCGAAAGCAGACCTTAGTGTCATAAAGCAGACAAAGTTCTCATTTGTCTTTGGACATCTGCCAATAGATACGACATGTACAAAATTTCAAAAAGAAATAAAAAAAGCTAAATGAAGGGGACTAAAATTATGAAAATCATATCCAAATGTGGATCTATCTCGAACTTAAATTGGATTTTAAGCTGCCTGCAATGAAGAAGCTATATTCCCAGTATAATGTTTCAACTCATATAACAATATTAGTAGTACATGATAATTGACAAAAGGAAACAATAGCAAATATGTCGAAGCATGCATACCCATGAAGCCTGCAGGGTAAGTCTTATCAGTGCGAACCTTTGGATCAACCAAAACATGTCGCTGCATCAAAATTGTAATGACTTCACGGTATGTAAAAGGGCATACTTCAACTTGTTTCACAAGATGAGGATTAGTGGCAAGCACTCCCTAGACTTGTGGGGCCCAGATGAAGGCTTGGGAGCCTACATGAAGAAATAGGAAAAGTCACAACCAAAAGCATTAGTGAACCAAATAACCAACAATCACCCAAAATCTTCACTTACAAATGCACCCCAAGTTTATCAAGCATCCAATGCTTTGGGGCATTAAGCCTCTTCAAATGTTTCTTCAAACCTTTAGCTTGTAGCACACCATAAAAACCAAATCTCAGCAACCACAATAACATTGACATATTATTAAAAATGAATGAGAAAATATGTCAATAAATGCTATAGACTAGGAAACAATCATAAAAAGAGATCATAATACATCACCTTAAGCCCAACACAGAAAGGCAATTCTGCTTCTTTATCCATCTTATCTGTTGATGAATCTTTATTGTCCAAGTATACTGAGTAACTGTTAGGGCCAAAAATGGTCCTCGGCCCAAATAGGAAAGCAGGACCATTTGTGAAGACGAGACTAAGCCTAAATCCCAAAGAGGCCCAAGCCAGATTAGTCTCATTCGATACGAGATATGGCCTGCCCAAACCATCTAGGCACAGGCCTCCCAGTTCCAGTTCACTTCCTGGGCCTATAGGCGAGTTCCGAGCCCACAGCCCACTGATCACATTCGTGTTCCTGATCAATCTCCTACTCGAAGTCATTTCCCTGTTCAGAACACTTTCCTACTCTAAGTTACTTTCCTGATCAGAATCACCTTCCTATCCGGACACTGGTAAGACAGCTTTCCACGGCCCTAATTCTTCTAGGGTTTACATTAGAGTCACATTAGGACTCCTACTCCCACCAGGATTGGGAGACTAGACAGTCACTATATAAACAGAGGTCAGCCCTCTCATAAAACACACTGCATTACACCTTCACATCCGAAGCTCCTACTTGAGAGCTTTACATCACTGCCGTAGTCACAGTCTCCGACTAGACTTCTGGTAACCTCTTTACTCCCTCGCCCTCACTATACTAGCTTCTTTCAGCCTTGCTGACTTGAGCGTCGGAGTGCCTACGGCAAACACCACCCCGGTGTTTCTCGTTTGCTTCACGCGTTTGTTTTTCTACGTGTGCAGGTATAGCGGATCGCTAGTGGCCTCAACCTCACGGGATCAGACCCTCCTTCCGTACAGGTAGATTTTTACATCTATAGTTTGGCACCCACCGTGGGGCCTCTAGCAATCATTCGGCTTGACGAACCCTGCTACGTAGAGGAACTTTCCATGGCTGACAACTCCGACAACACTAACCCTGGCCACGAGGCCAAACTGGAAGCTCTAACCGCTCTCATGCAACAGAACTTGGACAAGGTAGCTGCATTGGAAGCCGAGAATAATGCAATCTGGACAGAAAACACGTCCATCAGATCAGAAAACCAGTCTCTCAAGGAGAAGGTTAGTCAATTCTACGATCTAGAGTTCCTGCCTGGCCAAGCACCCCCCAATCGGTTCTGCACCCCTATTCCATCCATGCAACCTCTCCTTACGCCAGAGCACTGACCCTCAGTCTCCGGCAAAAGGCTGTATCTGCTAAACCCGTTTGTGGTCGATGATTCTGTCCTGATCCATAGAGATAAAGATATGCCTATGGAACATCATTCAGCCGATTCATCCAAGCATCAAGATCAAGACGACCCAATAGGAGAAAGCCCTCATCCACAAGACCAGCCCAATCTAATCATCCCACCTTACATCCAGTCGACCATCCCAACACATACTCCACTCGGCTCAGCTCGGCTCATCTCATCCTCACGGGATGAACGACCAAACTAAACAAACAGCACCCGAGCCCATCCATCCTGACCAACCAAATGACTATCAGAGGACTCCCTTGACCATCCATGTAGGGCGAAACACCAGAACAGTTACCATGGGAGTCATCCAACGGAAAGGAATGACCGAAGATCTATGCTACCAGGGAACGCACGAAGGAACAACTCGTCAGACTACCCCACGAGGGATGACCCAATGGAACGTACCAAAGACAATTGCAAAGACTGACCCGGTCATGTGGGATGACCTAGTGGCGTCCCCTTCTCCTATGGAACAGGTACTAGCCAAGAGATTGGCCGATGTGGAAGCAGTGATGCGACACATTCCAGGAATGCCGATCCCAACCAAGAAGAGCAGGCCCCATTATTATGCGGATTCACCCTTCATGGATGAGATCACCCTAACCGACATGCCTCATAAGTTTACTATCCCCAACATGAAACTATACAACGACACAACCGATCTGGACGATCACATAGCCTCGTACAAGCAGCGGATGTTCACCGTCTCAATACCCCGACCGCTTAGGGAAGCCTGCATGTGCAAAAGTTTCAGTTCGAGTTTATCCGGCCCAGCACTCCAATGGTACACGAAGCTCCCGAACGGATCCATCAATTCATTCGCTCAACTCACCGACACATTTGTTGAACAGTTTGCCAGCAGCAAGAAACTCGAGAAGCTGTCGGCTGACCTATACAGAGTATACCAGAGAAGGGAAGAGCCATTGAGAGAGTATGTCAGTAGGTTTAACAAAGAGAAGATCTCTATCCCTACATGTAACCCTGAGATAGTCATAGATGCCTTCAGGAAGGGTCTCCTCCCGGACGAAGAGCTATACAAAGAACTTACAAAGCTGGGTTGCACCACAATGGAAGACGCTCTGGCCCGGGCAGTGATCCAAATAAGGTAAGAGGAGGATGAAATAAACCGAACGATTCACTCTAGATACGATTCAAGGCAGAATGACAGGAAGCCAGAACATAGGCCAGCGGAGCACTGCTACCAACCCTCAGGATGCAATTCGAGCAGAGCAAGGAAACCATATGATCGTCAACTGATAAGAACCGAGAGCAGACAATTCAAACCGAACCGGTACAAGATACTGGAATACAGCCTCAATGTCGAGCCAACCTAGGTCGTCGCAATTATGAAATGAATGGGGTCCACTGTTAAGTGGCGAGGCAAGCTCAATCCCAAGGCAAAGAAAGACAAGACCAAATGGTGTGAGTTCCACGGCTATCATGGGCACAATACCACAGAATGCATCGCCTTACGGCTAGAGGTCGCTGCACTTCTAAAGAGGGGACATCTCCGGGATTTGCTAACCGACAAGGGGAAGAACACCATCAGCCATAAGAATTCAAAAGAACCATCACCACCTCCACGAGAACCTACACCAAAAGGTTTTTGTTCGCTCATCTCTGAAGGATCAGAGATTAGTGGAGTAAGTTACTCATCGGCCAAGTGATACGCCAGAGCCAACGACCACCATGAAGTCCAGTCCATCCATCCGATCTCTCGATCACACACACATCAGGTAATTCAGTTTGAAGATGACGAGCCGGTTGCCTTTGCCGCTCATCATCACGATGCCCTAGTCATCTCCCTATAGGTCGCCAACCTCCTAGTAAAAAGAGTATTTGTAGATGGAGGCTCTTTAGCAAACATCCTATTTCTCGAAACAGTGAAGGCTATGGGATTGGAAGAGGCAAACATCAACAAACAGCCGATGCTGCTAGTTTATCTGAACAGAAGTATACTATCGGGGAGATCATCCTCCCTATCTACGCCGGCGGAGTTAACAAACAAACCTTTTTTCTGGTAATCGATTGCCCCTCGCCATGCAACATCATCTTGGGCCGACCTTGGATCTATAACATGCGGGCAGTCCCGTCTACCTTCCACCAGACGATCAGATTTCTTACCAAGTGGAGGGTACGGGAGATCAAGGGTGACCCCAAAACTTCAAAGGATTGCTACAAGAACGCCTTTAAAGGCAAGGGTAACTCTTCATAGCAATTACAGACTCATCCAACCCCACTAACTGAGCCGGACCAACCATCTATGGAAGAGTTGGATGAAGTACAGATACATCTGGACGATCCTGAGAGAAAGACACACATAGGGTCCTACCTCAAGCGCGAGACAAGAGAGAAGTTGATAGAATTCCTCAAACTCAACCAAGACTGTTTCGCCTAGTCCCACACCAACATGACCGGAGTCAGCCCGGAAGCAATGGTCCACCAGCTCAAGGTAGACCCAGATCACCCACTAGTGAAACAGAAGAGAAGGAAATTCACACCAGAGCGTAACCGAATTGTTAACGAAGAGGTTGAGAAGCTCCTGTGCAATGGTATGATCAAAGAGGTGCACTACCCCGAATGACTGGCGAATGTCGTGCTCGTAAAGAAAAAGAACGAGAAATGGAGAGTATGCATCGACTTCACAGACTTAAACAAAGCCTGCCTCAAAGATTCCTTCCCGCTCCCACATATCAACATGATGGTCGATGCAACTGCAGGTCACGAGCTCCTAAGTTTCATGGATGCTTTCTCAGGGTACAACTAGATCTTGATGCACCAGACGACCAAGAGAAGACAGCCTTCATCACGGAAAGGGGAACCTATTGCTATAAGGTGATGCCATTCGGCTTGAAGAACGCCGGAGCCACCTACCAACGGCTAGTCAACAAGATGTTCGCCGAGTACCTAAGAGACACCATGAAGGTATACATCGATGACATGCTCGTCAAGTCACTGATGGCCAAACAGTACCTCGACCACCTCAGCCAGGCATTTGCCATCCTCAAAAAGTACAACATAAAGCTACATCCAGTCAAGTGCTCATTCGGGGTCTCGTTAGGAAAGTTCTTGGGCTACATGGTGACTCAATGAGGGATAGAAGCCAACGCCGACCAAATCAAAGCAATCCTTGGTATACCGTCTCCAACTTGCATGAAAGACGTCCAGCGCCTCGCAGGACGTGTAGCCGCCTTGAGCCGCTTCATCTCCAAGTCAGCTGACAAGTGCCATCTCTTCTTCCATGCCCTCAAGAAATCCAAGAAGTTCGAGTGGACCACCTCATGCGAAAAAGCCTTGCAACAGCTGAAAAGGTACCTAACCTCCCCTCCGCTCCTCTCCAAACCTTTGGACGGGGAGAAGCTCTACTCTTACCTAGCGGTCTCAGAGACAGCTATCTTAGCAGTACTAGTTCAGGAAGAAGAAACAAAGCAATTGCCGGTCTACTATGTAAGTAAGTCACTCCTTGATGCGGAAACGCGATACAGTCAGCTGGAAAAGTTAGCCCTCGCCCTCATCCATGCATCCAGGAAGCTCAGGCCGTACTTTCAGTGCCACTCAATAGTTGTACTCACCTCCTTCCCACTCAAGAAGATATTAAACAAACCGGAACTATCAGGCCGACTCCTGCAGTGAACAGTAGAGCTCGGTGAGTTTGACATATCATACCAGCCATGCACCACTATCAAATCCCAGGCCTTGGTCGACTTCATTGCTGATTTCACCCCGAATACCACCACCCAAGCAGAAAGTGAGTTATTATGCATGAACGGCGGATCACCATCCAAGTAGACCCTCTTAGTAGATGGCTCGAGTAACGTAAATGGAAGCGGACTTGGAGTGGTACTGGTCGCACTAGAAGGAGGCATCATCTAGCGGGCAATACGGTGTGGGTTCAAGTGCACGAACAACGAAGCTGAATATGAGGCACTCATAGCTGGACTTTCCTTAGCCAAAGAAATTGGAGCGAAGAAACTAGAAGTGAAGTCTGACTCCCGGCTCATGGTCAATCAATTACAAAGCACACATCAAGCACGCGACTCGAATATGACATCCTACTTGAGCATGGTCAAGGAGCTACAGGCACAATACGATGAGTTCTCCATCGTCCAAATCCCTAGAGCGGAGAACTCTCACGCTGATGCTCTTGCCAATCTTGGCTTAGCCCTCAAATGCTCTTCCCCTTCGTCCATCCCTCTATTATTCATGCAGTGGCCTGCCAACTGGGAGGGACAACAACCAAACAAGCTGCCCGAGGAAGCCATGGGAGTTGGACTAGCCAACTGTTGGATGACTCCGATAGTGAGATACTTAGAGCATGACGAACTCTCTGCTGACAAGAATAAGGCACGATGACTAAAAACAAGAGCCGCCAGATTCACCATACATGAGGGCCAACTCCTTAGAAAATCATTCTCGGGCCCCTACCTCAAGTGCACAGGCCCAGAGGAGGCCCAACGTGTCCTTGTCGAGTTACATGAAAGCAAATGTGGGAACCATGCTTGGGGACGCAACCTTGCACACCGAGTAATCACTGCTGGATATTACTGGCGCGTCGATTCGGTCGCTTATGTGAGGAAGTGAGACAGTTGTCAAAGGTTCGCCCATATCTCACACCTCCCACCAAAGTGACTACATTCCATCCTCACACCCTGGCCCTTTATGAAGTGGGGAATGGACATCATGGGAAAACTACCTACTGTTCCTGGATAGCGAGTATTCATGTTAGCTATGACAGACTACTTTATGAAGTGGATTGAAGCTGAAGCCTTTTCGCACAAGTCAAAGACCGAGAGGTAAAAGCCTTCATCTAGAAGAATGTTATCTGTAGGTTCGAGATACCGAAGGAGATCGTCATCGACAATGGATCCCAATTCATCAGCTTAGGCTTCAGGGATTTCTGGGATGTGTGGAGAATAAAGTTGAGCTTATCAACCCCCCCGCAACCCCCAGTCTAACGGCCAGGTCGAGTCGTTAAACAAGACCATCATTCAGACACTGAAGAAGCGGTTATAGAAAGTAAAGGGTGCATGGGCAGATGAACTACCCGGAGTCCTTTGGTCATACCGAACCACAGCTCCCTCGTCAACAGGCGAGACCCCATTCTCCCTCATATACGGTTTGAAAGCAGTAATCCCAGCCGAAGTGTCAGTCCAGTCCACCAGGCTCCAATGGACGGACAAAGAATCAAACGACCAGAACCTTTGCCAGAACCTGAACACCATCGACGAGCTACGCAAACGGGCGAGCATCCGTAACGCGGTCTATCAGCAATAGGCCGCTCGACATTACAACCGCAACATGAGGATCTGGACTTTCAAGATAGGTGACTGGGTCCTCCGCAAGGTCTTTCAAAACACTAAGGAGGTCAACTCTGGTAAACTCGGTCCCACTTGGGAAGGCCCATACAAGAAAACTAAAGAAGCAGAGAAGGGCGCCTACAAACTCCAAACCCCTGAGGGCAAAGACATCAGTAATAGTTGGAATGCCGTTCACCTCAAGCGCTACTACTTCTATGTGAACTTAATCTTTTTTCTATTTTTTCCTTGTTTGTTTTTAAAAGGATAAATGGGCCTATCCACGTCCTCTTAGACAATCGGCCTCATGGCCGAATATTAATAAAGTACTATTCAGAAATCTTACACCTCCAAATCGACTCCGATCGATCGATTATTGTTTACACCTCCAAATCGGCCCTGTCCAATCCACGATTTCGCACCTTCGAATTGACCTAGCTCGATTCAACACCTTCAGATTGACCTTGTTCGGTTCACGAAAACACCTTCGAATCGACCCAGCTCGGTTCACGAAAACACCTTCGAATCGACCCAGCTCGGTTCACAAATACACCTTCGAATCGACCCAGCTCGGTTCATGGAAACACCTTCGAATCAAGGTTCACGAAACAAATTCGAAGGGACCCCGTTCGGTTCACAAAAACACCTTCGAATCGACCTAGTTTGGTTCACGAAAACACCTTTGAATTGACTCCACTCGATTCATGAAAACATCATCAAATTGACCTCGCTCGGTTCACGGGATCATCTTCGATCGGCCCAGCCCGATCCACAAAGAGACGTCATCAAATCGGCTTAGCCTGACCTACAATTTACACCTTCAAGTCGGACCCGTCCGACCCAAGAACTCACATCTCCAGGCTAACTTCATCCAATCCAAGACTTAATACTCGGTCGGCTAGACCGAATGAATGGTTCTTACTCTGGCAATAAGCGAAACGCCAACCTAGCCCAACATAAGGCTTACATGCCTTAGCCGCTGGGTCACACTGAAGTAACAAACACAACCTGGTGCATCTACAAGAAAAGAAATAATGAACTCATTCATCCATAAAGGAAGCATCAGAAGTTAGAACAACCGAGTACAATAACATATGGCCTCAAAGGGCTCAGATCAAAAAACAAACGAACGGCATACGCCAAGAAAAAAGGCATCGCAGGCCCCAAAATATAGGAAAATACTAAGCTAACTATCCCCAGCACGAGCTGCCTCCTCCATCTCCGACTCAGTCATAATGTCTACACCACTAGCACCCATCCTAGCAGCTCGGTCGCTCACATCCCCAACACCTGACGGCCCCAGTTGACTAGCAAGGTCAGACATCTGCTCTTCGTCCTATAAACCTGGATGACCAGCTCCCTCTTCCAGTAACTCTCACATGAGTTGGATGTCTTCGTCCGAATCCCAATGAGAAGTCTTCCCTTCCTTGAACTCAAGCATGAGTTCACCGCGGGCCTTGATGATAGCGTCATCAGTAATAGAAATACACTACTCCCTTAGAGACTCAACCTCTGCGGTCTTCTCGGCCAACTCACGCCTCAACTGCTCTAACTCACACTCGTTATCCCGCAGACGCTGCTGAAAGTCTTGCTCGGCCTTTCAGGCTGCCGCTTCCTTTTGACGGAGACTGGTGTTGGCCTTGATACATCCTGTATCCGTTTCTCCTGCGCCATGATAGACTTCCTCAAATGAAGACTTCTAGTGAGTACCTGCACAACAAAACATTGCCATCAGAACAAGATTCAGGAACAAAATCATTAAATACAACTGTCATACCTGAACAGTGTAGGCTACCCCCCAATCAGCCGCAGCAACTGCACCCATCTGGTTAAGATGTGCCTCGTTCGTCAGGAGCAAAAATGAGTCGGCCAGCTTACTTATGGTAGTCGCATCAGAGTAAGTCAATGCATTAGCCAAAATCGTGATGGTAATCGTCCCGGCCTCTTTATCCATAACCGTAGTCTAGGACGACCCAGCCCCAACTACAGGCTGCTGACTCGGCGGCTGCTGACTCGGCAGCGTCGCTAACACATCCTCTGCTCTCCTATCCTCCCTGGCTAAAGACTCCCTCTTCCTCTTCTCGCGGAGTCGGGCGATCGATTCGCTCGCGCTAGGGACGGTCAACTTCTTCATTAGTGACTCTGCAAGTGCAAACTCTCTAACGGCTAGTGGGTTCAGCTCGAAATCACCAAAAATGATATGGTTGCAGTATCGACTCAGAAGCACATCCCAAGTCTGCTTCAGCGAGGGGAAGGGAGTACTTCTCTGTATCGCCTCTACTTCGGCCCAAAGAATGTTGGTCCTTAGGTTGGACTCGGCTAGCACTACTCGCCAATCCCTCAGCTCTAATGGGATTGCTAGCACTTTCTGAGTCACTAAGTCCAAGCCGTCTCCACTCTGCCCAGCCCGATTGAATTCAAGCTCTGCAAACAAAAAACACAATCAAGATTTAGTAATCAAAAGTACAAAAGAATCAGCTAAGTTCTCACCAGTAGCTCGCCAGCCGATCGAGATCTCGCCTTGACCCCTCTCTCCAAAAACAGCCTGACCCCTCAGGTAGAAGTATCAGTCTTTCTAGTTCTTATCACTGGACCGTAGGTCGGTCACCAAGTGAGATCGATCAAGCCTTAAGTTCAATAGATACCGACCCTTCTCCTTGTCGTTCTCCTTCAAGAAATACGAATATAGCAGTTCGTGCAGCCCGAACCTCACTTGGTTCCGAACACAGAGGTCTTCCAAGGCCATCAGCAATCTCCAAGCATCCGACATAAGCTGAGATGGGGCAATCATAAAATAGTTCAATACCTCCCACACAAGGCAAGGGACAGGTAGCCTCAACCCATCATGAAACCACTTCTTGTAAACACTAGTCCAGCCTTTTGCCTCCCAGTCGACCCGCTCGTATGACCACGGCGTCCGGATATTAATCGAACTCGAAATGTGATACAAGGTCCAGATACGCCAAACATCACTATCCGTCAACACGAGCGGATAATCTCTAGTCAAAATGTCACTGCCCTATTGGCTCGGCTCTCCCTTGGAGCTGTTACTAGAGGAAGCTGGAATATCAACTCCTTCAGAGTCTTCCCCACTTCCCCCATGCCGACCCAAACCACTCAGCCCAGGAGTACTTGCACCTAGGGCAGCTACACTAACTCCGGTCGGCATCCCAATCGGGACGCCCTTTTTGGGCATCATCACTATGGTGGGGGCACGCTCATACTCATCCCCAGCACCCACCACAATTTCACTCAAACTTGCTGATTCAATATCTGACATAATGGCCCAATCGCCCCACCCAACCGACCGACTCGGTCTTGGATTCAAAATTCACAGCTGTCGAAGAAACACTCATCCTGAGGCACCGACCGAATGAAGATACTACACCCAACCGTCGATCGCCCTTCAGCACCAGTCGACCAACCTGGCTACACGTCAAACTACTAAACCTCAGTCGACCCTATGTATCGACCGACCGGCCCTACCCAAAACTTTGAAACTAAAAGAAAGCCAAGCGCCAAGCGACTGATCGCCCATTCCACCTGACCAAGTAAGGCCATGGTGTGCTGTCGTAGGCAACCAAGATTAAAAACCTTCCTAACCTAACTACTGAACTGTAAATAGGGTAAGCAAGGGTCAATCCCACGAAGAGTGTCTAGCCGAATTTTCGATGATGTGAACAAGGCTGGGGGGTTTTGAGTAAAACAGAAAACAGTCTTAGCAAAAATCAAAACAAAAACAATTTAAATCTAAATCAATTAATATAACGAAACTTGGTCTCGTCAACATCCACCATCGGAATCTTACAACTGATCATTGATGCAAAATTAAATCAATTCATACCTGAATATTCACCGTTGGAACTATTTTCCTATCTCTCTTTAATTGTAATTAATCAAGAAACAAGCGATCCTAATTAATCTTACCACTAAACAACCCTAGACAAGCGCTCAAGATTTAATCTAATGGCAGCCTTAAGAATTAGAGAAATCGATGAAGCTAAACAACACAAACACAAGCGGTTGTATTTAATTTAGTTGAATATTCTTCTTAAGATTACTAATTCCTGACGCAGCGAATTATTAACCCTAATTGCTTCACAAGTTAGAGGGATCAAACAATTACGGATTTGATATCTAACTTAGCAGTAGATTGCAACGAATAATACACTAGTAGGCCTCCTAGTAATTAATTGCATCAATCATGAAGATATGCACAGAATAACATTCAATACTCGAACACGAAAATTGAACATTAAAATAAAATAGATTAGATCTCACAGTTGGTTGATTCCGAGGTCTCCGTTTCCGACGACCAAGTTACAAAAGCTTTAGCCGCTCATAGCCATCATCCAAAAACTCAAAAGAGAAAGAAAAATTCCAGAGAAGAGAAGAGAAAGGCGTGGTCCCCCTCCAAAACCCTAATCTGATCCCTTTAGCAAAAATCCAGATTCAAGTGTTTGAATCCCACTCAATCTCCTAAAAGAAATATTCTAATATCCTAAATTAATCCTAATTTGATTCTAATTAATTAAAAAAAAAGATAAAGTCTAAAATAAAATAGGAAAGTGGTGATTCTGAGCTGTAACTTGTGTGCCACATGTCCTCAAATCTTCCAATAATAACCTGCCCAATTGATTTGCATGACAAGGCAGAATGCTCCAGGACGTCCAGTGCAGATGCGTCAACTTCAAGCGCGATTACAACATTGATTCAGTGAGTATCTCTCAAAACTCAAAACATGAAAGTTGTAGATATATTTCTTACCGTTACATAGAATTTTGAATCATCTAAATCGGAGCTCGGATGAGAGAGTTATGCCCAGATTACGAAACAATGTTGAAACTGTCCGAATTCACTTAATTAATTCCGTTTTGCAATTAACGCCTCCATTTGCATCCTAAATCAAAATAGAATAATAATGAGTATATTTAGGCAGCAAATAAGTATAAAAGACTAGACATTAAGGGGGGTAAATATGACATTTTGCATTCCCATCAGGCCACAAACACCCAGTTGTCGCTCATCCCCCAACACCGATTGACCTACCAGGCAACGAGTTCAACCCTAAGCCTTGATCGACCCTTCCTACCGACCAACCCAGACCTTGAGTCAAGCCTTTCTTCGCTCGCCCAAAGTGGTTGACTCGCCTTCAGATCCAACACAGCCTACTCACCCTTGCCCTCTGAATAACCAACTCAAAATCGCCCACTCGGTCTAGGTAACCGATCACTTTTTCAATCTATTCCGCATGCCCCTTCCCCACTCGGTCAGACAGACCGACCGAGCCAAACGAAACTTAATTTGGCTTCGTCTTCCCAATTCCATCCAAAACGCCCGGAACGCCACCAAAAATCCAGCCAACTTGCCGGAAACACACCAGAAGTCCAAAAATCCGAGCCTACTCTAGAAAACCAAAATGCCAACACTCCAAAACTCTTCAAAACCAGTCAAAACTACTCAAGTTTTCAGAAAACTTCACCCTATCATCCAAAACCCAGCAAACAACGAAAACAAACAAAAAAAATTAATCCAAAGGAAAGAGGATTTACCGTAAAACACTAGACTACAGACAGAAAGCCGTTGTCGTTAAAGAGAAACCAGAACGAAATTGAAGAAATGAAAAGAAAAGAAAATTTTTTGAAGAGAAAAGGGGAGAAAAATGCGAACTGAAAGATGAACAGTCCACCCATTCATTTTTAAAGGGGAAAACTGACAGGCGAGGACACGTGGCGGCCCGCGATTGGCCACAAGTCAAAACGCCTTTTCATTTTCCCACCTCGAAAATAAAGATCTGATCCCCGTCGAACACGTGGCAAGCATCCGTGGTGCCTAGGAAACTGCAACGACGTATGGAAGCTTGAATCGACGCCCGGACCTGTCGACCAAGTCAACAAGCGCCCGTCAGTGGACCAAACATACCCCCATGAGTCACAAGCTCAGGAGGCCCCCCCGACTGGTCGATCGACTAGGAACGATCCAGCCTGAGCTCTCGCCCAATCGTTCTTCCGTAGCGGACGAGTGGACAACCAATGTCAAAGCTCACATATCCCTTCCATTCAATCGCCCGATCCCCCTGACCGATTAAGTCCTCGACTTCCAGAGGCATTCTAAATGTCCCATGCTTCGTCAGCCTGGAAGGCTTGGCCAACTGGTTGATCAGCTTGGAACAGCCTGGTTCAAGCCCTCTTCAGAACAAGGTAGGAGGCCTCGCCCCGTTCATCCTTCCATAGCGAACGAACGAACAGTCTTCAGTCGAGGTGCATGTGTCTCATCCACTCGATCGTCCATGCATCCCAATCAAGCAAAAATTTTCAGATTAATAAAATCCCTACCTCACTCGACCTGGCGTGCTGAGCGAACACCTAGGCTGTAGAATGATCTCTCTTCTCTAATCGGTCGAACGTACCAAACGAGTGCGTGAGCTCCAAAGCTTGCTTCTCTTACCTTTCGGCCCCTCACACCGATCTGGCACACCACTTTGCAATGATGGCATACTCCGGATCATGTACAGATACCGAACGACACCCGACCAAGAGTCTACCTACAATAATCAATTATCCATGCCGACAATTGTTCATACACGAATAAAGACCGAGCTCGCCTCAATCGCTACCTACTCTTTGACTTAAGAAAATCTTAACTCAGAGAGTGGGGGACAAACTATTAGGGCCAAAAATTGTCCTCGGCCCAAATAGAAAAGCAAGACCATTTGTGAAGAAGAGACCAGGCCTAAATCCCAAAGAGGCCCAAGCCAGATTAGTCCCATTCGATACGAGATACGGCCTGCCCAAACCATCTGGTCACGGGCCTCCCAGTTCCAGTTCACTTCTTGGGCCTATAGGCGAGTTCCGAGCCCACGGCCCACTGATCACATTCCTATTCCTGATCAATCTCCTACTCGAAGTCATTTCCCTGTTCAAAACACTTTCCTACTTGAAGTTACTTTCCTGATCAGAATCACCTTCATATCCGGACACTGGTAAGACAGTTTTCCACGACCCTAATTCTTCTAGAGTTTGCATCAGAGTCACATTAGGACTCCTACTCCCATCAGGATTGGGAGACCAGACAGTCACTATATAAACAGAGGCCAACCCTCTCATAAAACACACTGCATTACACCTTCACATCCGAAGCTCCTACTTGAGAGCTTTACATCACTGCCGTAGTCACAGTCTCCGACTAGACTTCCGATAACCTCTTTACTCCCTAGCCCTCACTATAATAGCCTCTTTTAGCCTTGCTGACTTGAGCGTCGGAGTGCCTACGGCAAACACCACCCCGGTGTTTCTCGTTCGCTTCACACATTTGTTTTTCTACGTGTGCAGGTATTGCGGATTGCTAGTGGCCTCAACTTCACGGGATCAGACCCCCCTTCCGTACAGGTAGATTTTTACGTCTACAGTAACCAACACATCCATGCTTGAAATCCTTAAGAGTACGACCCTCTTTTAAAGCTTCCAACTCAGTTTCTCCCATAACATACTTGGGGACTGGTCATACACCTTAAAATCAGGGCATATTTTTCAGAGTTTCAATAAATAAAACCCTTAATCAGAATGAAACAGGCAGTAAACTTTAAAACATAATTCTTAAAGATTAGAAAGGAAGAAGATGCCAGTATGTGCATGCGCAAACACAAATATGTGTGTAGAAACAAAGAATTGAAAAAAGCCAAGAAATTAAACAGCATTAGCATCATATGGACATCGAGTCTAAACATTAGGCGGTAATTCATAGCAACAATTACAAACATTTGAAGCACCAATACAGCAAACCAAGCTATAGTTAGTCCCTAATAAAGTAGATTAATTAGCACAGTTAACCAAACTCACAGCTTAAACACTCCCCAGCCTTCTCCACCGTCAAAGCTTCAATACAATCTTCCCCACAATTATCCTAAACACATTAATAATGAACAACCCAGTTTAATCTTTACACTTTATTTTCTTATATTTCACCAAAGAGACCAACAATAAGAATTTAAAGTGTAAAAAAAATACCATAGTTGCGTTGTTGTTCTCAACGTTGTTGGTGTTGTTCTGGTTGCAATTCTCTTCACTGCCCTTATCTTCTTCAAAACCAAACTTTTCATCCCATTTTCGAGTCATTTGATACTTCTTTATCAACTATTATGGAGAGAAATAGAACTCAAATAAATACATAGAAATATAACATTAGCCAGACAGTCAAGTCTTAATTGTAAGAAGAAAGAATGTATGGTCCAAAAATATACGTCCGAATCAACAGATTTGAGGACAGAATCTGGCATTTTGACTGGCTTCTCCCTCCTCAGTTTTTTTTTTTGTTCTGAATGTGCATGTAGACCACTCACTGTACATTCCTTTGCAAGTATATCTTTTACCATCAAATTCCAATTTACTATTGCAAATTGGGCATCTCCCTACGATCCATAAAACAGCATGTCTTCGCTGTTTCAATAAAATAAAAAAAATTCTTAAAATGATAAGAATCTCAACACACATACATTGTTTATATATAGATGAAAAACATGTAAATTAGTGGATGTTCTAATTGAACTCACCATTTAGTGACAACAACAGGATCTGGGCCAGAGGAGTCTTGGTCATTGGCTTCAAGAATCTCAACCATTTGTTCAATAGAGAGATTAAACTCAATAGCTTTACAGAATTCTTCAAACTCCACATCTATAACATCAGATTCTCCAGCTTTTCCATTAGTCTTGCCATTGTCATGGTCTTGCTTGGCCTTCTTTAGAGATTGCTCCGCATCATGTGTTTTGTTTTCAGCTTTCTACTTCCTTGTCATCACTTTCTCTTCATCAGCAGATGCATGAGAGTGTGGCCTTGTTTTGTGAACCTTAATATTTACAAAACATTCCAACAAACAAAACAAAACATCATCAACCCAACAAACTAAATGGTGTGTCCAACCACCAGCACCGTGTGGGTCTCATCACAGTCGGCGTTCGTCTCATCCAGCAAGAAAGATGTTGGAATTACCAGTTTTTCCAACCTAGTTGATCCATCCTTCTTCACTAACCTTTTCCTAGGTTCCAATACCTACAAATAAAGCAATCACACATAAAAACCAAGAAAAATAATTAAAAAAAAAAAGCAAAGAGAAATTGAGAAAACTTAAGGCTCTTTGATTCAGTTGAGACGTGGAGAAGCAAAAACAATGACAACTCCTTTTTTAGCCTATTGGAAGCGTTTGAATTTGAATGTGAATGCCAAGCGTCTTTGTTTATGCGAAATTAATGTGAATGTGAATGTGAATGTTAAGAATCAGTGTTTATATGAAAAGACTAACTCCAATCTTTATATCATTTTATGTAGACTTTTGGAATGCCAATTCTAGTGAATGTGAAGGGACTACCACGTTTGAAGCGTTTGTATGTGAATGTGAATGTGAATGTGAATGTGAATGGTTTGTGTTTACGTGAAAATTAATCAAGTCTTAAATAGACCTTTGGATGCCCCAATTACATGATGTCACGTGTCCAACAATATTCCACCATGTCAAAATAAAGGAATTGTGGAGCTTCAAAATGGCAATCAGATAGCCTATGCCCTAGCTTTATATTAATAAATAGATATAGATTAAAGTATGAGGGTTAACCATGGGGTTTTCAAAGATACATTTTAAAGGTAAACTATTTACCCTAATTCTATATCTTCAATCGGATCGTCATCCAAATGCTCTTCGGGTTTCCATCTAGCCGATTCAATTACAAATTGGATCTTAGGCACGCAGGCCAGATGAAATAGATAATTAAATAAAATAAATTATTACATTCCATTTAATAAAAGAATATTACAAAGCATTTGAATATTTTTGAAAAATAAATCGCACCCATGATCAACCCTATAATCTAACATTCATCCATTACATAGACGAATGTTAATCTGTTCATACCAAATAAAATAAACAATTATTTAAATGCACGATTATAAACTATATATATATTTGGTGCATGAAACAATTACACAATTTAAGGAATTATTGATTTTTCTTATTTAATCAATTATCATCATTTCAAGACAATTCAAAAATTCCATTTATGGCATAGAAAAATGGATTTGATTACTTTAGCAGTAATCATTTTATGACACAAATGATTTTTTATAAAATAATAATTTCTATGACATATATATCATTTCAAAAATGGGTTATGTCATCTTGCATCATTAATTTTGAATCAATTCAAAAACAAATTATTACGTTTCAAAAATATAATAATTTATGTCCTGCAATGATGTATTATATGATAATTTAATCAAATTAAATATCATGCATATAATTAATAATAATTCATCATATGAATTAATAATCCATAACTTTATGCCATCATATTTTTCCACCACTAAACACTTGCAACATTTGCACATTATTTATACATAGTACATTTTAAACAAATTAAAGGATATATCATTTAGCATGTCAAGCAAAAACAAATTTAATCAAAGTCATGGAAAAAAACATACATAATTATTTCTTAAATAAATCATGTGAGCATACATCATGGAACAGCTTCCAAAACATTTTTCAAACAAGATATGAATGAAATAAAAATTAATGGCAAGGATTTATTTATGGGCAAATGTTATGCAAAGAAAACTGTAAGTCATTAATCTACCATTCGCACCAAGAAAAACAAAAATTCAATCGGTAAATAAATTACCTTTCTTTACCAAGATCCTAGTATAGATTATATTGTTTACATATTTATAAATGTTGATGCGTGATTTTGACACCAACTAAACGCACATGTGAAATGCTGAGCTGGCCCAGAAGACACACATGAATGGGGAATTGAGAACGTAAATAATGGCAAGACAATGTTTAAAGTGGTTCGGATGCTTATTCAAGCGAATCCTATGTCCACTAATGTTGTATTTATATTTAAAGGATCAGGTCGCGACTTAACGAGCTGATGAGAATGCAAATCAGAGAGAGAGAGAGAGAGAGAGAGAGAGAGCTATTACAAAGAGAAGATAGCTAATCAAGAGTAAAATGAGCGAATCCCACAAACGGGAGAGAAGCTCTCTATTTATAGTGGGATACATTGAGGTAATCATTACTGAATCCGTAAAAAGGGGTCAGGTACCGCATAAATCCTCCTTTGCGTCCCGTTATTCACCTACTCGCGTGATTTCCTCACTTTTATGCAAGGATTGGACACGTGGATGACCTATAGCCTTTCGTCAGTCTGGCGCGCACCCACTGCACTAGTAGGAGCATGCTGCTTACACCAACATGCTACATGGTCACGTCTGAATAGCTGCAAGATCTGCCTAGGCCCTGACCACTTGTGCTGACTGGGCTCTACGTCAGCCCTACTTTTCCAGGCATAATAGAAGTCTCCTAATTTTTAAGGTTTGAGAATCGAACCTTGGAAATTACAAATGCCTTGATCTGACGTGCTTGAAGAGATGTTGTTTGAAGCGACTTGATTGCGAAGGAGGTCGAAAGGACACCTCCTTGCATGCGACCTGGGGTGATCTATGACATTACACTCAGTGACCTGGATTTGGGTATCCAGTGCTATAATGATGGTTCTGACCTGGATGAAATCCTCAACTTGTTTATACTTAGCAGCCTTCAAGAGGATAAATGGTCGCTGCTTCGCAGCTGATTTCCATCGATGTCGAAGAATCACATCGATTCGCAACCGAGGCGAGGCGAGGCGAGGCGAGATTGTAGAGTTATGTCACCTCGCGACTTACAAAACGAAGAGTGTCTTCTATAACGACCTCTTCAGATGTTATCCATTGCACTTTTGTAGCAGATACATTACATGAAGCGCCTTTTGCTTTGACAGATGTGTCTTAAGCGTAATAAGTGCCAGCCATGCGCATTAAATGCGAGTCATGCTGAAACGACATTCCCTATCAAAGCATTAAATGCGGACATGGGCGTATTAAATGTGGAGGAGGGAAAACGTGTCGTCACTTGAGTATTTCAACGGAAGGGGATGACGATCTGGTTTCTCAAGGCGTGACTGTCACTCTTACTTGCTGATTCGTGACACATGGTCGCGACCAACGGTCAGATGTGTTTTCTGCCCAAACATTGTTTGATTTCGGGAAACCAAAACGCCACCTCCTCAGCTATATAAACCCTAAGCTTTCTAGGAAAAGTCACAGCACTTTCATTCACAGAGAGAGCAAGAAAATTTCACGAATCTTGGTTCTATGCCTTCCAGAGTGGTGTTTGACTGATATTCGGAGCAAGAGAGCCAACCTTTCTCATTTCAAGAGGTAAAGACGAATCCCTTCTCCTATTTTTGGTTTGATTTTGCTTTCGATGGTCGCCATACGACGACTGTCCATTGGTATCTCATCGGAGATGAAATATCCTCCGTTGAGTCAAGTCCATTGATGGTGGCCCTTTAAGTATTCTGTTAGGGTTTTTCTAGGGTTTAAAGGAGGAAAGATTTATTTTCTCCTCCACGTCATTGTACGAGATAGTGTACGAGGACTGAATGGTTCCCTGCTTGTCACTTTTGTAGACTGCATGAGAATGGACCCCCCAACAACCAGACCAGACCAGACCAGACCAGAGGAAGGGACTAGTTCGCCTATGCAGGATGCTCCTATGGGTCCCATTCGAGAGATCTTCTCAGTACTTACCGAGGAAGAACTTGAAAGGGTGATAGACCAGTACGCTATCAGTGTGGAGGTCTTCCGTGATAGGACACGCATAGCTTGGTATCCGCCACAAGGGTTGGCCGCGATCTCCGATGGCATTTTCAAGGGTGGGGGGTTGATCCCTTTCCACCCTTTTGTCAGGTCGGTCCTGGATCATTTGGAGATCATGCCAATGCAACTCACGCCGAACATGTACATGATTGTCGTGGCCATGTACATCGCGTGTCGTGAGAACGGGCTAGGCAAGTTGACAGCGGTAGAGCTCGGTTGCTCATATATTCTAAAAAAGAGCAAGGACAAGGATTCTACTACTTGTCTAGGTGACCTACTATAGAAACAGGGATACACAGTTACCCAAGCAATATAGGACCGTATGAGACAAAGTTCTTTTTCTTTCGTCACGACGGCCTTTGCCGCATCCATGAGCCGAGTATGTGCTTTTTCCTTTCGAATTTATTGATTTTATTTGCCTTTTGCTAACGAGCTGTTTATTTTTCTGGCAGTTAAAAAAATGACTAGTTTAGAGCTGCTCACGAACCCGGACAGGATCACAACCTTCGGTTTCTTGCTCGAAGCAAGTCGCGACGCGAGGCTGCTCGTGACAACCGCGAACTTGTGGAAATACGGTTTCTTCAACCAAGACGCAGCCTTAGAGACCCCGCCGAGTAAGTTTCTAGACTTCTTTTTCGACTCTTTAGTATCAAACTGTTTTACTAACGGTGTTTGCATGAAGTAACCATGCCTCCTAAAGTGCCCAAGTCACCACGACCAAGGAGATTTTCCTTTCCCCGAAGGGGTACCACCGGACCAACTGAAGCGGCTCCCAACGGCCCCACGGTAGGGGCACATCGGCGGCTCAACCCGACCTGAGGGCGCTGTTTGCTCTAAACAGAAAACCACGACCCAGAAGCCGTAATTCTAATTGTTTGTTGACACGGACAAAGTCAAGGAAAACCTTTGAAATTATTTCAATGTTGGACCTTAGACATATAATAGTTCCAAATCGAATCTCTTTAGAAAGAAGATCTTTTGTCTCATGGTAACCTGCTCCAGTCCCCTTACGAAACTTTCGTTATTGGGTTAGCCATACACTTCACATGTTTCTAGCGATTCACATGGCATCATCAAATGATACAAGTCTTGGATAAAAAGAAGAGGCTGATTCAGACCGAGGAGTCAGAGTTCGAATCGAAGGGTTTGGGCGTCCAGCCCGAGAGGTCGCAGCCTTACCAAGCCTTACGCTCGGGAGAGCCAGCTGGTGGCGTGACTGGCATCTCCATCACTCCCAAGGGGCAGCAAGTGAGGCAACAGACGACCTCTGTCCCCAGGAGGAGGTCGAGAAAAGAGCCAACAAGGGGGACTCTACCCGCGGCAGGCACTGGTACCCCCATCCTGGAGTCAATGGGGCATCTACCAGACCATCTGCAGTCGAGAGTCTTTGCATTGCTCGAATGCTGGCTAGCGGAGGTCTTCGAGCAGTTCATGGCTTCCGGTACCATGGACCTGATGACCACGTCCTTCCACCACCTGAGTCAGGTAAACGAACTACCTTTGGCAAGGACATTTGCTTATGCGATGTAAATAACTTTATTCTCTTCGCTATGAAGGCTCTACTCTCCATGCACCTATCCCTGCAGAAGGTCCATCTCGGGACTGCTAAGGGATTGGTGGAGACGAGGGAAGAGAATGTACGGCTTAAGCGGGACTTGGCGGCCGCTGACACAGAGAGAGATTTGTCCATCACCTCGGTGAACCAGTACCTGAACGAGAGAAATGCTGCTCTTCGCACGGTGAACTTTCAGAAAGCCGAGCTAGAGAGGCAAGGGGAAGAGATGAATGAGCTCTAGAGGACTATGGCCAGACTCACCAGGGAGGCCGATGAGAAAGATCAGGAGCTGAAAGCGGCCATTGAGCAGGCTTCACAAGCAGAATAGGAGGGGGGAGCTGTGGGAGAATACCGAGAAGCAACGGTCAGAGCTAGAGGCCATGCTCCACTTTACTCAGGGCCGCGTCACTTTGCTAACTGCGGAGATGCAGCAGCAAGAGGCAGAGATCGAGAATATGGCTGCAGAGTGGACGATTCAGTCCATCTTTGCCCTTCTTTCGAGAAATCCTGAGATAGATCTGTCTGACCTTCCTGAAGAGTACCGGGACAAGCTTGCTTCAATGGCGCAGGCCAAAGTTGAAGAAGCAACTCGGGGACCCGACTTGGAAGAAGAACAGCCTGAATTCATTCCCGAGGAGCCCGCGTCCGATCAGGCGACCGGCGACCAGCTTGGGGGAGAGGATCAATGATCCGCTTCTCTTGTTTTCTCCCTTTATGCTTATGTATTTTCCCTTTTTTTTAATAAATAAAAGATATTGCTTTTCACAATCTTTCCTGAGTATTTATAATTTCTGCATTCTTTACATATGAGATCGTATTCTAATTGCTTACAATAATATGGGTACAAGTTTATACGAACAGAATTGTATTTACATGGGAAAATGATTACAAAAGATTAGAATTACGCACTTTCTATTACAAAGGTTGCAAAAATTAAAACTGACCATTACAAGGAAATAACTGAGTTTGGAATTACTGGTAATAAGGTCGGAGATGCTCGGCATTCCAAGCTCGGGGTACTTCAAAACCATTCAGCCTTTTGAGATGATAAGTCTCCGGTCTTATTACTTTGGTGATGCGGTATGGGCCCTCCCAGTTTGATCCCAAAACTCTGGCACTTGGTTCTCTAGTACGAAGAAGAACTTCCTTCAAAACAAGGTCGTCGCCCTGGAAGTCTCTTCTTTTGACCTTAGAGTCGAAAAACCTTTTGGCGCGTTGCTGATAGGCTACTATTCTTAGTTGAGCCTTGCTACAATGTTCTTCAACTAGGTCCAGACTCGTGCGCATAAGCGTTTCATTGTCGGCTTCGTTGTACAGGTCCTTCCGAAATGAACCGGTTCTTACCCCCACAGGGATCATCGCTTTACAGCCATATGCTAGTGAAAAAGGGGTTTCTGAGGTAGAGGTTCTCGGAGTTGTCTTATATGCCCCTAGGACTTCGGGGAGGTCGTCGGCCCAATTCCCTTTGGCTGCGCCAAGCTTGGCCTTAAAAGTGTGCTTGATGGTTTTGTTGACAGCTTCAACTTAACCATTTGCTTGCGGCCTTGTGACTGAGGCAAATTTTTTTTGAATACCCAGCTCGTTGCAAGACTGCTTGAACTCCACGTTGTCGAATTATTTGCCATTGTCTGAGATGAGAGTATGAGGAATCCCATAGCGGCACACAATGTTCTTGAAGACAAAGTCCTTAAGCTTTCTGGTCGTGATCACAGCTAACAGTTCTGCTTCGACCCACTTGGTGAAGTAATCCACCGCAACCATGGCATACTTAACTCCCCCTTTACCAACTGGCATGGGACCGATGAGATCTATTCCCTATATGGAGAATGGCCAGGGGCTGGTCATGGTTATCAGTTGGTGGGAAGGAGCTCGCAGTATGTTTGCGAACCGCAGACACTTGTCATACCTTTTGACAAAGTTGTCGGTGTCTTCTTGGATTAGGGGCCAGTAGTACCCTTGACGAACAACTTTGTTTGTGAGAGATCATGTGGTGGTGTGGTTACCACATATCCCTTCATGTATCTCCCTCATGATGTAATCTGCCTCTTCGTCGATTACACATCGGAGGAGAAGGGCGCTAAACCCTCACTTGTATAGCTGGTCTTCGATGAGGGTGTAACGAGCATATCTTGTTCGCCGAGTCCTTGCCTCAACCTTGTCATCGGGCAAGGTCCCATCTCTGAGATATTGAATGATAGGGGTCATCCAGGAAACTGATTCTATTACATTCACGACCTATTCGATCGGGCTGATACTAAGGGTCTCGATGAACTAAACAGGAATGCTTTCTAGTGCACCTGAATTATCCTTGCCAAGGCATCTGCCATAGAGTTGCTATCTCTAGGAATTTGTGTGATCGTGAAGTGCTTGAACGGCTCGAGTGCGGCCTTAGCTTTCTTTAGATAGTTGATAATATTTTCTTCCTTGGCTTGGTTCTCTCCCAAAATCTGGTTAACGACCAGCATGGAGTCGTTGTGGATACTGATCATGGTTACACCCATTTCTCTTACCAATTGTAGTCCAACGAGTAGAGCTTCATATTCAGCCTCATTATTGGTTGCCTTAAAACCGAACCGAAGAATGCCATGAATGCGAGCCCCTTCGAGACTCAAATGGAAAAGACCTGCCCCGGCCCTCTTTCTGTTCGACGATCCATCGACTTAGAGACTCCAGGTCGACAGATTTTGGGCAGTTTCCTAAATGACTTCGCTGGGTTGTTGCTCTGACTCATTCGTCGGATGGTACTAGAACTTTAATATGAAGTCAGCAACGGCCTGCCCTTTAATGGTTGCTTTCGGTCTGCACTTCAGATCGAACTGACTTAATTCCATGGCCCATTTAAGTAACTTACCTAACGCCTCCAGTTTCTGGAGGACTTGCCTGAGCGGGTAATTGGTCATTACATGGATCGTATGGGCGTGGAAGTAAGGTCGTAACTTTCTGGAAGTGATCAACAGGGCATAAGCTAATCGTTCCATTTCTAGTTACTGCATCTTGACATCCAACAGATGCTTGCTCGCATAATACACTGGCCATTGGACCCTGTTCTCTTCCCGAACTAAGGTTGCACTGACCGGGAACTGAGAGACAGACAGATACAAGAGGAGGATCTCTTGTGGGAGAGGATTGGACAGAAGAGGTGGTTTCCCCAGGTGTTCTCTAATACTCTAGAATGCCTGTTCACATTTGGGAGTCCACTCAAACTTTTTGTTGGCCCTTAGAACATTGAAGAACGGCAAGCAGCGATCTGTTGCCCTCGATATGAAGCGACTCAGTGCCGCTATTCGCCCATTGAGGCTCATAACCTGCTTTTTGTTGGTCAGGCTTTTCATATCAAGGAGAGCTTGGATTTTCTCGGGGTTGATCTCTATTCCCCTTTGGTTAACCATGTATCCTAGGAATTTTCCCGAGGATACTCCAAATGAGCACTTGAGGGGGTTTAGCTTCATTCTGTATTTTTGGAGGATGTCAAACATCTCAGTGAGATACGCTATGTGATCTGAAGCGACATGCGACTTGACCAGCATGTCATCTACATAGACCTCCATTGATTTCCTGATCTGCTCGGAGAACATTCGGTTAACCAACTGCTGGTAAGTTGCGCAGCTTTCTTGAGGCCGAAGGGCATAACTTTATAGTAGTACAACCCTCGATATGTAACAAAGGATGTATGCTCTTCGTCTAGCGCATACATCAGAATTTGATTGTATCCCGAGTACACATCCATAAAACTCAGCAGCTCTTGCCCGGAGGTGGCGTCCACAAGCTGGTAGATCTTGGGCAGGGGAAAGCTATCTTTTGGGCATGCTTTGTTGAGGTCGGTGAAGTCGACGCAGGTCCGCCATTTGCCGTTGGGCTTCTTTACTAGAACCGGGTTGGCAACCTAGCTTGGATAGAGTGCTTCTCAGATGGATCCATTCCGAAGGAGATTGTCTACCTCAGGCTTTAAGGCAGCACATCTCTCTGGATCCATCGCCCTTCTCTTCTGGCAAACCGGTTTGGCTTCACTGTCGATGTTTAAGGCATGGCAAATAATATTTGGGTTGATCCCGACCATATCTACGTGCGACCATGCGAACACATCGATATTCCCTCTGAGGAAGCTGGTCAGTTCGATGGCGAGTTAGGGGTTGAGATTGCTCCCAATCCTTAACACTCTGCTCAGCCCGCTCTGGTCGACCGATACTTTAGACAGATCCTCAACTGGCCCACTGGAAGGGCATTCCTGAATACAAGGATCCATATTATCCTCGGCTGGGCCAGGCTGTGGCTCGATCCGGCTGATCGCCATTGCTTGTTAGGGAATGCCGCACGAATGCCTTTCCCTTTGCATGCCATCTGTACTGCTTTTACATAACAGTCTTGAGATGTGCGCTGAGATCAGCTGACTTCCCCTATCATCGGGGTGGGGAACTTCATCTTCAGATGGTATATCGATGTTAGTGTATAATAGTGTATGCCCTAAAAACCATTCGTGTTGTCGGTTTCAAAGCATTTTGTCTTGTATCTATATATCATAAATAATAGAAGAAAGATTTCTTCAATTCATAATATAAATTGCTTCCTTTATTCAATCATGCATTTAAAATAAAGTATGTATATGAATTGTCCAGATGATTCATTTAATCGGTAAATGAATTACTGAAAAGGGTTCCCTACGGAAGCAATATAATTTGGGCAACTATATTGCACAGTAGGCAAACTAGATGCTTCCGAAAGATATCATGAGTTGATATAACTATGGATGATGATGATAGTCATGTCACTGGGGCATTGGTATGGATTAGCGGTTGGTGAACTGTTTTTCGAATGTGACTGAATAACGACAAATCACTTGGAAAAGCATGTAGTCAATGATTTATCGTTTGGTTATATTAGTGCACGATGTAGTCCTTTGACCTGAGACATTATAGTCGGATCCGATACGGATGCATATGGTTCATACGGTGTATAAGTACGAGACTAATCATGTTTCGTATAATAAAGCCTCATACGTTGTTTATATGCGGAAACGAACGATGGTCAAGGGGGGATCCATTAACTCGGAAATATAGGATCAGGAGTACCATTGACTCCATCCGGATTCGAGTTCCTAGACGAACGTCGATAACTATCAGAAATCAGAATCTCTGGCCAAAGTCTATTATTAGTCATACAAAAGCAAGTTTGTGATGACAAGTTCCGGACATATTGATCGACGATTCGGTAAAAGATCAAGTATAGGATTTTGATGTTCCATGAATCCGTGCTTGATCAGGATATTTCAATGGAGGGACTTTACTTGCATGGTACGTATGATCTGAAATGGGTTCGATAAAGTATTTCTTCATCGTGGTTTAGGGACTATGGCACATTGCTAGATGTTTACCATAGTCGTTGGGCCTCCGAACAAGTTTTCGGATTCATCCAGAAGCTACTCACGGCTAATCCACGGTGGACCTGCATGGTCACACCAATAGCCTTGAGAAGTTAGAGAAGGATGAGAGAGAGAAATGATTATCCAAAGAAGGCTAGCACCTTCCGAGGGTAATGACGAGATTTCTACAGTAATAGTTACATAGAAAATTGTTTGTGACATTTTAAGGGTTAAAATGGTCAAACAATAATTAATTATATTTAATTATTATATCTTAAAGCGTTAAGATAAATGAGATGAACGAAAATTACCTTTTAATAGTTAAAGGGTAAAAGGGTAAATTTATGGGTTGTTAATGTAAACTACTTTAGTTTACATGGACCCTTGAATAATATTTATTATTCAAAGGGTGACATAATAAATACTTGGGCTCCCTTTTTAAAATAAGATTTTATTGGGCTTGGAAGTGAAAAACAAATAATTGCAAAATTGCCCAAGTATATATAAATGCAAAAGGTTGCATTTTAGTTCATAACACACATAGTTCACTCAAAGCAAACTAAAATCTCTCTCTCTCTCTAAGCCAAGGCCACTCTCTAACTCTCTCAAGGTGCTGTTAAAGTGTGGAGGTCTCATCATTTTGAGTCTTATCTTCATCAATCCAAAGCAAAGGAGTAGGTACAATGTTCTTTTCCAAGCTTTGTTTGAAAACGTTTTTTTTGAATCCAACCTTTCATGCTTTCAATCTTCATTTCCACCACTCTTCATGCATGTTGTTGTTTCTTACAAATGGTATCATAGCTAAAAGCTCCTTGCATGTCGAATTTATAAGCAAAAATGACATTTTCCATGTGTTCATATGTTCATCAAATTTGGTTGAGTTTGCGTGTTAGTGATATGGTTCAAAATGATTTTTTCATAGTCGATCTCTACATGCATGTCTCGGACATACATAGATCAGAGGTAGATGTTTATTTTTCTTCTCATTCTCATATGTTTTGAATGATGGTAATGGTTATGATGAGCATGCCTTTGTAATGAATGAGTTGTTTGATGTAATAAACATGTTTGATGCATGTGTGATTCTCGGCTATCTCTTTGTTTATAGAAAACATGTTTTTCTTCTTGCTCTAATATGTTTGGATATGTTAGAATGTGATTTAAAGAATGTTTGGATGATGGTTATACCATGTTTGGATTATGGTTATTACATGAGATGTGTTAAGAACTACATGCATGCATATATGTCATTCTCGGCCATGACTAGTTTTTCCATAAGGATATGTCATTTCATTCATGTATTGATGAATGATGTTTTAGGAAATGTTGCATGATGATTTATTTAGAAAAATGTTCATGCATGTTCATTTCCATGACTTTGATTAAATGATTTATGCTTTGACATGCTGAGTGAGGAAAACCATCCAAACGATCAAAGAGATTTTGGGTAAGAGTGGCTTTGAAACTTTGAAGATGAAGATTGAAATCTGAAGATGGAACTTCGAAAAATGCAGAAAGAAATTTTTTTAGGGATTTTGTATTTTCACTGACCCGATTTTGGCACCGGACCGATTGAATCAATGGTTCACTACTGTTTCAACAGTTCAATCGCGGGTCAATCCAGGTTAAATATTATAACCGGGTTTAATGAGGGTTAAATACTATAACCAGGTTTAATGAGTGTCTGGACTAGTAAGGCCCGGATCCGGTCTGACTGGTTGAACGGATCAGGTTTAAAAACATGGTTAGGGAGTTGAAAATTGTTGCTTAATCCATGTTAATGTATAAGCACTGAATGGCTCCTATTATAATTTATAAGGATGGTATATGTACTCTACCACAAGAATTCATTCACATCCATTGACAAAACTTGAGTGTACCATGTTACCTACATTTTGTTATGCATTTTGTTATAAACTGCCCTGATGGAGATTGGGCTTCAGATTTTCTTCAAATTTACATATGTAATTTCTTGTGTTTTAGTGTTTATGTACTTGTTTTCTATAGATTATATGCTTGCGGGTCTTAAATTGATGAGAAATTGAGTTGGTTATGAACTTATGTTGTGAATTCAATTGAATTTGGAGTGGTTGATTGTGGGGGTATAATTGTAAAAAATGAAAACTGTAGGAACATGAGGGTGTAACTGTCAAAATTGAAAATTGAAGTGAACAGTATGAGTACCCACGAGTCCAATTGTACTCGCATAGGGTAAGGTCCGAGTCCAATGTTTTGGACCCTTTTAGATCCGTACCCGTTGGGTCTTTACCCAGCCCGCCCACTCGCCCGTTTTGTCAAGTATTCACTCCAGTTTTCAATTTTGACAGTTACACCCACACAATTTCTATAATTTTATTTTTTACAATTACACCCTTAAAATCAACCACTCCAAATTCAATTCAATTCACCACTTTCTCATCAATTTAAAACCAGCAAGCATATAGCCTATATAGAACAAATACATAAACACTAAAACACAATAACATAAATACAAAATTACAATTTACAAATACAAATACAAAAACATAACATAATTTAATTAAAGAAATTCTTAATCAGCTTATGTTCATTCCACAATGTTGGTGTTAGCGGAGTCTCCTGAAGAGAGATTGAGTTAAAAATTAATGAATATTATCAAATTGAATTATTAATTGACTTGAATGAGCTGTAACTAAAAGATATTTTTCACTTCAATTTAATCTGACCTTTTAACTCGTGTTTCTCTAGTCCAACTTAAATTTAACTCATACATGCATGTTTCCGAAATCCAGTTGATCATTTAATCTGCAAATTCAAATAGGAAAGCTATCAACTAATACATTATTTTACTGATGCATCTCCACTTTATGTTTGTTACTGTAAAAAAAAAAAATTAGTTAAAATATACAGATATACATATTACTATTGTAACCATATACAAACTAATTCTTTGATACTGATGCAGCCACATTCTGCCCGGGTATATTTCTAGCCGGAATATAAATAATTGAATAAAGAAGTGATAGATGACATACTACTATTTAGATGTAAGAGCTAATGGAATTTATGTGAACTATATATTATATGGTAATATGTATATACTGCTATGACAGCATTACGTAGAAGTTGTTATTACATTATGTAGAACTCCCTAGTCTATCCTCGGTTTTTTCTCCCTATTTCTCTATAATCTATCTTATTCTTCTGCTAGTTCTCCATCACTCCTACTACAGCAAATTTATAATGCTTCTAAAATCATAAAATAATTCATTTTGTTTCAAATCAAAAGACACCATGGCCAAGCCTTCATGGCACCGCCTCCTTCTCATCTAATAACAGAAACGACCCCATTTCAGCCTCAGATTCTTCTGCTTACTCTGTCTTGGTCTTCCAAGCTCTCACCATGGAACACATGATCTAATCGTTAGAGGCTTTGCTTCATGAAGCTCAAATGACGTTCTTTATATGGAGCTAAACTTAGGCTTCTACAAATCATAAATTGAATTTTGCGTTTTCTTTTTTCGCTTATTTAACTGAATTGTCAAATTTTCAAGTGGTCCCCATATTTTTATAAAATTTTAATTTTGTCTGGTTCTTGATTCCAATTTTTGAGAACTAGACATGGCCCTCATAAGCTTGGTTCCGGGTAGAAACTGGAACCTTGGGTACCCATCGATTCCGATTCTATCCTAAATTCTTGCACATCCCTATGGAGAAGTGTAGAGTGTATATAAAGATGGATATGATGGTAATAAATTAAATTAGTTAGTTCACTTGGTTTAGGGTCCTGGAAGTTAGTCATTTTCTTTTGGTACAAATTAT
The DNA here is from genome assembly GCF_008641045.1 of Pistacia vera. Taxonomy (NCBI): domain Eukaryota; kingdom Viridiplantae; phylum Streptophyta; class Magnoliopsida; order Sapindales; family Anacardiaceae; genus Pistacia; species Pistacia vera. The sequence goes on from NW_022195917.1 coordinate 400,391, forward strand.
GGGTAATTAAGTAATATCCCTTAATTTTATCTAATTGGTAATTTACTGAACCGTATTAGATAGTCAAATTTGTGGCAATAATCCAAGATAGTGAAACCTAATACTAAACAATTTTTAGAATTTACTAAAAAATATTTAATATTAGTTATTCATAAATTTACCATGAAATTTGAACCCAAATAAAAAATAAAAAAGATCCATCCCGGACTAGATCTTGATCGATTTACCAGATCTCATGAAGGAAGAAGGGTTGGACTAACTATAGCTCAGCCCAAATCACACGCGGAAAATGCAAAGCCAATTGGCGAGAAGAAGTGAAAAACCATCAAATCTACTCATAAAATTAGGGGTGAGCGGTTTCGGGTACCCTGTATTTTTTGGGAAAACCGAAATTAAAATCGCACAGTGCAGGTTTCCAAAAAAAAAAGGAACCGGAACCGCACAGTGCAGGTTCTTAAATTCAAAGAACTGAAACTAAAATGTAGGTAAAATCAATTACCCCTCTATTAGTTAAAAAAATGACAAAAATACCTTAAAAGTTTACAAATACACCCCTAACAAATTTTGATTACTCATTCATCTGTGTCCAATGTGACTCATAAATCCTCTAATCTCTAGGCAACATTTGAATTCAATCAATTCATCACAATTCACATAAAATTCCTCAATTAAAACCAAAACACAAACAATTAATTAATTTAATTAAACAATCATACTATAAATCTATAATTTAATATTATAGTTAAATAAATTTCTAATCATTTAATTAAGTATTGTACAAACATTTATAGTGGAATACTATTATTAATTAAATAATCATATTATAAATCTATAATGTAATGTTAGAATTAATTAAGTAAATATTTAACTATAATGTAATGTTTTAATTGATTAAATTTGTAATCATTTAATTAAGTATTACTAATGTTTATAATAGAATGTTATAATTAATTAAGTAATCGTTTAATTAAGTAATCATTTGTTTATAACGTAATGTTATAATTAATTAAGTAATCATACTATAAATTTATAATGTAATGTTATAATTAATTAAGTAATCATACTATAAATTTATAATGTAATGTTATAATTAATTAAATTTCTATTCATTTACTTAAGTATTGTGCTGATGTAGTAAATTACTAATGTTTATAATATAATATCATAATTAATTAAGTAATCATTTAATTATGCAATGTTATAATTAATTATGTGATCATATAGAAGAAAGGTCCAAAGGTTGGACTCAAGAATAAGAGCTTCAAGAAGCCAACGACAAAAGCAAAGAAGACCAATGCAAAAGGAAAATGTTTCCACGATGGAGAAGATGGACAGTGGAAGATGATCTGTCCTCAATACCTAAATAGTCTGAGGAAAGGGAAAGGAAAAGCAGGTACAAATCAATGTCTTATGATTGAATATGAATTAGGTGTTAATTTAGATAGTCATTCCTGAATACTAGATTCAGCAGCAACATCTCATATTTGTTTGTCTTGGCAGGTATTTCAGAATAGTTCTAAGGTGACAAAGGGCGAGATCATTTTGGGGATGGCAAATGGGGCACGAGTTGCAGCCAAGGCCATGGGGACTTGCCCAATAAGACTACCTTTAGGACATGTTTTGAATTTATTTAAAGTATTGTACTTTGAAAAAGCCACTAGAAACATCATTTCTATTTCTGCTTTGTGTAAAGCAAGTTACCATGTACTGTTTAATGAAAATGAATGTTCAATACATTTTGGAAATGTTTTAATTGGTAAAGCTATGAATACAAACAGTTTGTATGTCTTGGAACAAAATGATTATGCTTCAATCAATGCCATTTCCAATAAAAGAACTCGATCTGAATCAAATCCTAAAATTCTATGGCATCATAGATTGGATCATATAAGAGAGAGAAGATTAGTATAGCTTGGAGAAAGTGGGATCATAAACTCATTAGGTTTCTAAACCCTATCCAAACTATGAATCATGTATCCAAAGAAAGATAACCAAGTCTCCCTTTAAGAATAAATGAGAGCGAGCTAAAGAACTAGTAGGACTCATATATACAAATGTGTGTGGACAATTCAATACTTTAGCCAAGGGAGGATTTGAATACTTCATTACCTTTACAAATGATACGTCACGATATGGGTATTTGTATTTAATGAAATACAAATCTGAATCCTTTGAAAAATTCAGAGAATTCAAGAATGAAGTAGAAAATCAAACTGGAAAGAGTTTTAAAATACTATAATCAGATCATAGAGGGTAAATACTTGAGTACAGAGTTTCGGGAGTTCTTAAAAGAAAATGGGATCATCTCATAATTAACTCCTTGCTATACACCCCAGCTTAATGGAGTGTCTGAAAGGAGAAATTGTATCCTATTGGATATGGTACGATCGATGGTGAGCTGCCATGCACATCCTTAATAGGAGAAATTCACTTCTTCTTGCCAATGTCTCTGTAGGGATATGTTCTCCAGACCAGCCATGCACATCCTTAATAGGATCCTGTCTAAAATTGTCCAAAAAACACTGTATGAGATATGGTATGGAAAACGTTGAAGTCTAAATTACATGAAGATTTGAGGCATCCAACATATGTTAAATTAGTTAAATCTGATAAGCTGGATGTTAAATATGAGAGGGGTCTGTTCATTGGATATCCTAAAGATGGTTTAGGATATTACTTTTACTTCCCAAGTGATCAAAGAGTTTGGATCAGTAGAAATACACGCTTTCCTGAGAATGAGTTCTAAGAGAAAAGCAGTGTTGGAAGAAATATTAAACTCAAGGAAGAGTCTGAAAAGCCAATAATCGAGATTGCTGAAGCTGGAACATCCACTCAGAGAACCTCAGTATCATATACTATAATTCTAGTGCGAAAATCTTCTATAATATCTAAACCTTCGGAAAGATATCTGTTCATACATGAGCAAGATTTTGAATCTTACTTAGTAGGAGTAGATTATCATGGTGATGATCATAGAAGCTACGAAGAAGCAATACTAGATAGAGATTCAGGAAAGTGGCTGGAAGCAATGGATTCAAAGATAGAATCAGTGCAAGCCAATCAAGTATGGTCACTTGTGGATCCACCAGAGGGAATAGTTCCTATAGGCTGTAAATGGGTCTACAAGAGAAAAGTTGACAAGAATGGGAAGGTAGAGACCTTCAAAGCTCGTTTGGTAGTGAAAGGTTATACTCATAAACAGGGATTGGATTATGAGGAAACCTTCTTGCTTGTAGCTATGATTAATCCATCTGTATAATGCTAGCTATCATAGCATACCATGATTATGAAATTTGGTAGATGGATATCCAAATAGCTTTCCTTAATGGGTTTATTAAGGAAAACATCTATATGGAACAACCAATAGGTTTTATATCATTTATTGAAAAAACATAAAGTATGCAAGTTGCATCAATCCATTTATAGATTAAAGCAAGCTTCAAGAAGTTGGAACATTCGATTTGACGACATAATCAAATCGTTTGGTTTTGTCAAGAATTCGGATGAGCCCTGTGTTACAAATGGGATAAAGATCATGCCATCATGTTTCTCATATTATATGTAGATGACATTTTTTTTATGGGAAATGACGTAGGCATGATGATTGGGGTTAAAGTCTGGTTATCTAGAACCTTCTCAATGAAAGACTTAAGAGAAGTGACCTATGTCTTTGGCATTCATGTCTATAGAGATATAACGAATAGGGTAATTGGATTAGCCCAGAAATTGTACATTGAGAAATGCTAAAAAGACTCAGCATGAAGAACTCTAAGAGAGGTGTCTTGCCCTTCACTCACGATCTTCATCTTTCCAAAGAGATAGGTCTAAAGATCAATGAACAGAGACAACAGATGTTTAGTGTGCCTTATGCGTCTGCCATATGCAGCTTAATGTATGCAATGCTATGTAAAAGACCTGATATAGCTTATGCTGTAAGTGTTACGAGCATATATCAGTCAAATCTAGGGGAGAAACATTGGTTAATTGTAAAATAGATCCTTAAGAAATTAAAAAGAACTAAGGATCTAGTTCTGAGTTATGGATGTTCAAAATTAAACATTCAAGGATACTCAGATTCTGATTTCCAGTCACATATTGACGATAGAAAGTCTACATCAGGTATTCAGGTGCAAAAGAATGGATTATTCATGCTTATACTAGTGTTCGGACATCCTGGACCCATCGAGTGCGGATAAATCAAGGCAAGAAGAAAAATAGTGAAATTCTGACTTTGCGTCGCAGCACGATTTCCTGAGCTACAGCATGGTACGGTTTTTGTCGAAGAAGAAATGGCCTGAAATGCACTAGGGTGCAATTCAACTACACTGGGGCGCAATTAAACTGAGCTGTGGCGCAAATAAACTGTGCTGAGGTGATAATCCGTAAATTATACAATTTTTATTTGATCTTTTTGTCGGATTTCAGGTACTTTCCAGTGCATTTTGACCTGAATTGTTGCTTAATTCTTTACTTTTCGTGTTTCAGGTTAAAATGGACATTTTGAGCAAATAAGGACAAAATTGGATAGTTTTGACTCAGAAATTAGCGGATCTCAGAAGATAGGAGAGTTCCGGAGTAGGATAAAGCACGATGAAGCTTGTTCCCAAGGAAGAGCACCTAGAATCGAAGAATCGAACGAAGAAGCAAGCAGAGTGGCAGTTCTGTAATTTCAGAACTTTTCAAGAAGCTTCGCCCCGGCGAAGGAATTGTCTTCTCCACGGCGAAGTAAGCCAGGGACGAATGTGTCTGCTTCATTCTTCGCCGCGGCGACAGTAAATTTTTCCAGTTTTGTTAAACGCACAGTTTCATTTTGTGCGTGTTTTGGTTGGGTTATTTAGACTAAGTATAAAAGAAAAACTTAACCTTTTGCCAAAGGGTCTTGAGCTTTTTAGGTTTAGCCGCTTTTTACAATTTTCTGAGAGTAAAACTTTGAGCTTTTCGGATTGTTAAAGGGAGAAGATTCGGATTTTGACTAGAAGATTCATCTTTTGGGGAGATTTCTTATCTTTCATCTTAGTTTCATTATGCTGAACTTGTTTATTTATGTTTTTCGTTTTTGTATTGTAGAATTAGCTATGAACTAATCTTTTATGGGTTAGGGTTTTGATTGTAGTTTGGATTTTAATGGGTTAAGTGTTTGATTGTTTTATTTTCATATGAATCTGCATGGGTTGTGTGTTACTCTGAATTTTTAATGCTTTATATGATGAACATGATGAGATTGAGAAATAATTCATGTTAGACTTCTTGGGTAAACACCATTATAGTATTGGATGCTAGAGATAGATTCAAGAATTAATGAAATCATTTTAGAATTCTTTTGCTTAATGAGTTTGGAATTATTAATCTTCATTTTGTTGGGTGCGGAAGGTTAATAAGGATGAATAGGAAAACATAGCCCGAGAGGGTATGTTTAACACATTAGCGAGTTCGATTTACAACCATTGCATATGAATGTGAATTTAGTGTAATTTATAGGTTTAACCCATAAAATCCAAATGAAGTCAAAACCCTACCCGTTTTGCTTAAATTGATATTCCGTGTTTTCATATTGCTTTCTTAATTAAGTTTTAATTCTTAGTCTAAAATTCATTATCTTTTTAATTAAATTTTGCTTCCACCAATCCAAAGAATTCGATTGCTTCAACTAGGTAACATTAGGAAACTTAGTGTTTTGCTAACAATCCTCGTGGGAACGATATCCTACTCATCATTTTATTACTTGAGCGACTAGTATACTTGCTACATTTTTGCATGTTGTAAGAAACACGCATCAAGTTTTTGGCGCCGTTGCCGGGGATTGTTTTAAGTTAACATTGAGTTTTTCCTTAAGTTTAGCTAGATTGAAGTTTTAATTTTTGTTTTTAATTTTCATTAGAGTTGTGATCTCACTTTTCTTTCACTTGTGTTCGTTCAGTTTATGCGAAGAGCAAGACGTCAACCAGTGGTTCCTGTTGACCTTGAGCTTGAGAGGACTGTGAGAAGACGTAACAGAGAGAGAAGAGAAAGAGAGAATCTTACTGCAGAATCTAAAGAAGTTGTTGTTGAAATGGCTGAACAAGAAAATAGGACACTAAAGGAATTTTCAGTTCCCATAGTGAATGGAAGTGGGTTAAGTATTACTAGACCTACAGTACAAGCAAACAACTTCGAGATCAAGCCGGCAATCATCCAGATGATCCAGCAGTTGGTTAGATTCAACGGTGATTTGAAGGAAGATCCGAATCAGCATATTGCAAATTTCCTGGAAATTTGTGACACCTTCAAGTCAAATGGAGTGTCGGATGATGCTATTAGGCTGCGATTATTCCCATTCTCATTGGGAGATAAAGCAAAGGGGTGGTTAATGGCATTACCACTGGGAACAATAACAACGTGGAATGATCTAGCACAGAAATTCCTGACCAAGTTCTTTCCTCCAGCTAAGTCAGCGAAATTGAGAAATGATATCACATCATTTCTACAAGATGATGCCGAGTCGTTGTATGAGGCTTGGGAGAGATACAAGGAGCTAATAAGAAAGTGTCCACACCATGGTCTGCCAGTTTGGCTTCAAGTCCAAACATTCTACAATGGGTTAATGGGTAACGTGCAAACCATGGTGGATGTAGCTTCAGGAGGGGCCTTGCAGAATAAGACACCAGAGGAGGCGTATGAGTTGCTTGAGGTTTTGGCAAGCAACAACTATCAAAGACCGAATGAGAGAGTTACAACAAGGAAACCTTCGGGTCTTCATGAAGTTGATGCTTTCACAGCCATCTCAGCCCAACTCACTGCACTTCAAAAACAGTTGGGAACTATGTAGGTAAATTCTATACAAGCACCTCAACTAACATGTGAATTTTGTGCAGGAAACCATGTGAGCAACGAGTGTCAAGTTGGGAACACATTTGCTTCGACATCTTCATCAACAGAGCAAGTGAATTACTTGGCAGGAAATCAGAGACAACCAAACAACCCATACTCCAACACATACAACCCAGGATGGAGAAATCATCCACATTTGGCTTGGGGAAATCAGAACCAGCAAAGTAATCAATGGAACCAGAGGCAAGTTCCAAATAACCAACCAGGGGTGACCAATCAACCAGGAGATCAGAGAGTGACAAAGTTGGAGGACATGTTTGGTAAATTCATGCAAGAGACCACAGGTTTCATGAATGAGACGAGGACAAACTTTAGAAACCAAGGGGCGTCCATTCGAAATCTTGAGGTACAAATGGGCCAATTGGCCGAGAAGCTGAATGATAGACCGCAGGGTTCCTTACCAAGCAATACAGTAACCAACCCTCGTGAGCAAGTAAATGCAATTTCGTTGAGAAGTGGGAGAGTTTTAGAAGAGGTGAGGGACCCAAGGAAAGAGGAAACTTCATCAAAGAAAAATGAAGATTCTGATGAGGAAATTGATGAAGAAAGTGAAGCTAAAGAGAAACCACCCAGCCCAAGAAAAGAAGAGCAGGAGCAGGAAGAAGGAAAAAAGAAAAAGAAAGAGAAATTGCCATTCCCCGAGATTCCACCAGAGCTGGCGCATCACACACCACCCATACCCTTTCCTCAAAGACTCAGAAAAGAGAATCAGGATAAGCAGTTTATTAAATTTCTTGATGTGTTTAAAAAACTGTATATTAAAATTCCTTTTGCAGATGCATTGCAACAGATGCCGAGCTACGCGAAATTCCTTAAAGAAATTTTATCGAACAAGAGGAAGCTGGAACAAGAGGAAACGGTGATGCTTACGGAAGAGCGTAGCGCTATTCTCCAGAAGAAGCTGCCCCCGAAACTCAAAGATCCAGGGAGTTTTACTATTCCTTGCACTATAGGAGATATAACCTTTGATCGAGTTCTATGTGACCTAGGTGCTATCATTAACCTTATGCCTTTTTCTGTGTTCAGGAAACTAGGAATCGGTGAAGTTAAGCCGACATCCATATGCTTGCAACTTGCAGATCGATCAATAAAGCTTCCTAGGGGTATTGTGGAGGATGTGTTGATTAAGGTGGACAAGTTTATTTTTCCTGCGGATTTCTTTGTGTTGGATATGGAAGAAGACAAAGAAATTCCTCTTATCCTGGGACGACCATTCCTAGCCACCGTAAGAGCTTTAATCGATGTTCAAGAAGGGAAGTTGATCATGAGGATGCAAGATGAAGAAATAACATTTAATGTCCTTGGATCAATGAAAGCTCCACCTGAACAAGAGTCGTGTTTAAAAATCGATGTGGTAAATCAGTCAAGAGTTGAGCCCTGCCAACTGAATAATCTTAAGGTGGAAATTAAGAACTGCATTGTAGAACCGAATAAGTTTGGTAGCGAGGACCATGACGGAAGAGGTTGCACAAAATTCCAAGACAAGCCACAGTCGAATTTGAGTATACATAAGGAACGGGTCTCTGGGATAAAAAGGGGTGAAGTTAAGCTAAGAAAACGGAAGGTGGTCAGAGAGAAGAGTCGAGCTACCAAAGTTATGACCAAGGGGTGGAAATGGGTAGTGAAACTTGCAACAAAGCCACTGTGTGAAAAAGATTATCAACAAATGAAGCTTCGGTACAAGGGAAATTTCCAGGATGTAATGTATTTGGACAGTCCGGGCTGATTGAGAATTGAGAGAGTCGAGCTTTCGACTGTAAACAAGCGCTTCTTGGGAGGCAACCCAAGTGTTTTAAACTTTTTGTTTTTAATTTTAGTCGTTCGAATTTATTTAATTTCATTATGAGTTTGTATAAAATTTGATGTTTTTGTTTTTGGATGTTTCAGGTGAAGTCGTGAGCCAAAGAAAGGTATGAAAATGCTCCAGACTTCGCCGGGGCAAGAAACTTTCTTTGCCGCGGCGAAGCAAACTGAATAGCAGAGTTAGCTTCTGGACGATTTCGCTGCGGTGAAGGAATTGTTGTCGCCGCGGCGAAGAAAGTGAATTAATTTGGTGAAAATTTGGCTAAGGCATTTTGCCGCGGCGAAGAAATTTTCTTCGTCGAGGTGAAGAAAACCTTGTCTCCTCGGGTTTATGAATGATGAACTTCGCCGCAGCGAAGAAACTTCTTCGCCGCGGCGACGAGCCTTTTCTATAAATACTCGCTTTATTCTTTTCATTTTCACGCCGCCTTGCATTTTGAGTTGAGAGAAAATTTTTCAAACTTCCATCTTTTGCTTCCAAATTATGTTTCCAACCAAAACTCTTACTCTACAACATTCCTAAACACCAAAACAACCCTTTTCAACAACAATTTTCGCGAAAATTTCACAAAAATTTTTTGATAAAAAATTTGGGGCTTTCTAATCTGGGTCATTTCTGATTCAATTGGTGGTGCAAACTCCTTCATATTGGTAAGATATCAATAACCCAAAGCTTTATTTTGAAGAATTTTAAGTTTCTAATCATAGATCTGAGAATTTTGTTGAACTTTTGACTTGAGAATATTTGGGTGATTGTGAGTTGTGATTTTGATTGAAGTAGAGAAGTTTGTGAATTAATTGATTGTTAGAAGTGTGGGTGTCGATTTTTTTTGAAGTGTTTGTGTTGAATTGAAAAATTGTAGTTTGGGGGTTGAATTGTGAATTTTTGGAAGTGTGGGTTTTTTTTGCAGGTTTGACGTGGCTGTGTAGAATTGGGTATAAATTCTTGGGGTTAATATTTTTGGATTGAATTTTAGTTGGAACAATGGCTTCGAAAGTTAAGCACTCGTACAAGGGAAAGAGTAAGAGTAAGGGAAAGAGTATTGACAACCGGTTTGTGAACGATGAAGCCCGTAAAAGGTATGAGGCGGTAATCCAAAGAAAGGATAAGGGTTTCATCCCTGAGCGTGGATTGACTGCAACACAAGCTTTGGAATGGAGTAGAGGGAGACGTTGGGACATGTTCATGCGTGCTCTTGAAGTTCTGGCTGTAGAACCATTGGTGAGGGAGTTCTATGCCAACTTCCCGGAATGTCATGAAGATACTGTGTTTGTACGAGGGGAGGATGTGCCATTTACGGCAAAGGAGATCAATAACTTCTATAACTTGCCCGAAATTTTCAATGATCAGTATGTGGAGTTCAAAAGATCACAATTTGATGATGATATTATCCTGCCGATCATTGCGAAACCGGGGGCAGAATGGGAAGTGTCTAAGAAACAAAAGAAGACACTCAAAGGAACACAATTGATACCAATGGCTCGGCTATGGCAGTACTTTGTCTGTGCTAATTTAATGCCAGAATCGCACTACAGCACAGTGACTCATTAGAAGGCAATTTTGCTCTACTCGATTGCCACAGGGAAGAGTATGGATCTGGGAGACATCATTTTTAATAGTGTAAAGCTAGCATCCAAACAGGGGCGAGCGAGTTACTGTTTTCCACATCTCATCACAGCTTTGTGCCTAAACGCTGGGGTCAAGGTTCAAGATGATGAGCAGCGTATTCATGCTGCTCCAACTCTAGATTCAAACTATTACAAGAAACACCTTGACCGAACAGAAGCCGCACAACCAAGAGCAGGGGCGAAAAGGCAGAGAACAAGTCTTGCCACATCATCCAGCTCCAAAGGTTCACAAAAAGAGATGATGCAAGAAATGATGGGCATGATGAAATATATGAAGAGACGTCAGGATTGGATGATGGAGCCGACTGAAATGATGCATGAGCTACTGACTAATAGTTTCAAGGAGCTTAATGTTGACACTTCAGCGTACCCATGGGTCGGCTGGAACTCGGATGAGTGGATGGGCTCAGAGGAAGAAGAGGAAGACGAGGAAGAAGAAGAAGAAGAGGAAGAACAAGACTGAACCGGAGCACCTGTTTATGTTTTGTATTTGTTTAATTGCTTTCAGTTAATTTTGTGCCCATTTGAAACTTTAACTTCATTTTATTTTGGTTTTGGATTTTGTTTTTTTTTTTTTTTTTTTTTTTNATGCAAATGGTAGACTCAAAGATGCTATGTACCATCTACAATTAATAATAACACATCAATGAATAAAAATATTGCATCCACTTCTATGGACATTTCATCAAACACATGGCATGCATAAACAAACTCTAATTTAACTACAATTCTCTTTCTTTCTCAAGTCAACCATGTTAGGAGTAAAAACCCCTTTAGGCAAGCTCTCAACCTGTCAAAGAAAACACTTCAATTTCTTTACTCAATTCCTCTCTAAAACTTAGCCAACTTCCCTTGGCCATCACAACCTTAACTCTATTGCTCATGGCTCAAAAACCACTCATTAGAGCCATCAACTCATCTACAATCATATTCTCAGCAATCAATCTCAAAATCATAATCAAATAAATGCATAACAACTCATTTGATTGCTTAACTCTTAGGTTGGGTTGGATTTACTTACCTTGTGATTGAGTGACTCCAATTGAACTTCTTTGCCTTTGGAAGATTGTTCTTTCTCAAAACCTTAGACAACAACACTATAAGAATCCAACAATTATATAAATAATCAAAATTCAAATCTAGAGCAAGGATTCTTACTTCTTGTTGCCTAGGATCAATTCCTTGTCAAATTCTAACCAAAAGCCCTAAAAACCCTTAGACAATTGAGTGAAGAGTTGAGAGAAAATGGAGAATGGAAGAGGCGGTGGAAGTAGAGAAATGAGGGGGTTTCTAAGACTAATCCCTTAAATATCTCATATTATACTCATTCTTCCCATTTTGCCCTTACACTTTTTTCAAAAATTCCATCCTTATCCTTTAATTCCTTGCACTCACACCCCCATTCTAATATATTCTCCATGAAATTTCCTTACATTTCACTCCCCACTTTTCCTGCTAAATAGGGGTAGCATGGTCACTTTGCCCCTATGGAAAAGTTCTCTAGAAACTTGAAGAAGAATTTCAGCCAGCTCTTCGCCGCGGGGAAGTTTCTTTCTTTGCCCCGGCGAAAAAATCCAGAGCCTACGTCGCTGCGACAAAGACTATAATTCCAAAATTCGCCAAGTCTTTACCAATTTCAAGGCAACCACTCAACCAAGCCAACATATCCCCTCAACTAAGGGTCAATCAAGCAATATCGACAACATACAAATTTAATTAAGGGCAAACCATCAACATTTAGGGAAATTCAACATATATTAACTATGTACCTCAAGTGGGTGTTATAGTGGGATTGCTCATGATGAGACATACTGCCAAGTCGCAAAGCCACAGGTATTCTACCTGCTTCACGATCGGTGTTCGTTGGTCCCTTGGAGCTCTTTGGCCCATTATTGGCCACCTACTTCCCTTTATCTTTACGCACTGTAGTACGTGTGGCATGGGCTTTTTCCCGTTTTCGCACTTTAGCGCGACCTGTAGGCGTTTTTGGCGTAGGCATCGCTTTATTAGAGTTAGACAGTACAACCTAATCCAAACGATCTAGCCTTTGGCTAACCATTTGGAGAGTATTGTTGAACCTCTCTTGGTAATTCATCACAGTTGGGTCGACTTGTGAGCTCGAAGGAATATCCGCCATGGTACCCTAAGGAATCAAAGGTATTTCAGGAGAAGTATCATCCTGTACCCGGGGATCTCCTCATTGCTGGTGCTAGCTCGCTCAGCTTCAAGACCACGAGCTATTTGTTCGCAAATAGAACTGGTTGATCAAAGATTCCTGATGAAAAGCGGATACTAAATCGAGCCCTTCCTCTAGCGCCAAACTGTTGATGCTTGATTTTGACACCAACGACTCACACGTGCAAAGTGCTAAGTAGCTCTTAGAAATTACACATGAATAAATATGATAATCTAATGCAAAGCCTGAATAATAAATGAAATATGATTTTTAAAGTGATTCAGATGCTTAAAACAAATCCTACATCCACTTCGATTTTATATGTGAGAGATTATAGGAGATCGCATATAGCAAACAGTGGACACAGATATAATAACTGAATATTCAGATTGAATATTAAGTCAGTCTCTTTCTCTTAGGTTATCTTTGCTCTGAAAATAAAGATTACAATCAGAATGAGGGTTTAGTATCATAATCCCAAAAATGAAAGGGGGAGTCCTCTATTTATAGTATAGGAATTCAAGGTAATGATTACAAATCTACAAGTGGGTATGTGCTATGTAAGGTCCTTCTTGCATCCCATAGCCAATACTTGGGAAATATCCTCAAATTACTTGAGCTTGGACAAGTGTGGCGGCCTTATTTCACTCATAGGTAAGACCTAATTTGCCAAGTTGGTGAAAGCCATACCTTTTTATCATAGAGCAACGTGGTAGCTCTTGGATGGCGCAAGCCTTCATAACTCTAATTGGGTGATTACTGATGTAAGCTTAGTCAGCCCTGACTTTTTAGGCATAATACATACTATTCTTGTTCTTTAAAAACATGCTATTGAGTCATGTTTGTGTTCTACCTTGTATCCATCATCTTATCATCATTTCTCTCTATTTCCATGTCCAAAATGCATGAATCCCACAATGGTATCAGAGTTGTTTCGAATTCATGCATGCATGTAACGTTTTTTGTGAAAAATGTTAAAAATGATGCTTTGGACATGGTGTCTCAGATTGTGTATTTTGAATACATTGATGATGGCTATGTGATACCCATGCTTGTTGACATGCTTCTATGAAATTTGATCAATTTTGATATGTAGATACAAATTCTTATTCTTGAAGTCATATGTAAAATGCATGTTTGATTTAATGCATCTTGATGCAATTTTTTTTTTTTTTGTTAAATATGAATATCTCATTCAATGATACATGCTGTGTAATATGAGCACATGTGATGCAAATTTGATGACTTTGAAAGGATGAACTTGGCCAACATTATTGGATGCATAATGTATTTTGAATGCATGTTTGAGAGTGTTATAGGTGATAAAGTAGTATAATGCATTTGGCTTGAATTGTATTGTGAATACAATTTTGATGGTGGATTTATGAACATTTGGCCATTATTTAACATGTTAAAAATCTGCATTTTGAATGCAAATGTTTGCATATTTATTAAGGTTAGTATTTAAGCTTGTTCATGCATAAATGGTATATGTGAAGGATGCCATGTTTTAATGATGATTAATATGTGTTTTCTTTATGAATTTTGCTTGAAAAATCATGTGAGGATTGAGTACATGACTGATGCAAATTGGTATCACATCGCGCCATATCATAGATTGAATGGTGCTCGAATTGTTCATGTTTTGATAATGATCAAATGGTGTATGGATGAAGGTTAAGTGAATGGCATGTTAATTTGATGAGTTTGTAAATTTGCGTGTATCATAATGGTATATAAATGCATAGTTGATGTGTTTTGTCATATGGCTCTTAATTTGATAAGACATGATATGAGAGAGTATTTATTATATGATGGTTAATATAACGATTTTATAAGTTTAAGGGTGGTAAAATTATACATAGCCATTGGTTCTGATGACATATTTATGATCGCCATGATTTATAAATATCAATAAAGCTACAGACACAAAATTTCACCGAAATGTTTACCGCCTACATGTATGGCGCCTGAATTTTCTATCAATTTTTTCTAGTGAACGGCCTCCATCAAATATGGACGGCCGTCACTCACATGGATCCCGTCCATATTATATGAGGCACGGGCGCGTCCCCATTTAAAGGACGCACTCCATAAATAAATATAATAAAAAAATTTCAAAACATTATGGATGGCGGTTCATGGTTGTGGACGGGCGTCTTTTTTTGGACGCATCCGCAAATACGGGACCCTCCATTAAGTTTGGACGGGATCCGTAAGGAATGGAGCTGATAATCCGTAATTATACAGTTTTTATTAGATCTTTTTGTCGGATTTCAGATCTTTCTAGTGCATTTTGACCTGAATTGTTGCTTAATCTTCTTTTTCGTGTTTCAGGTTTAAAATGGACATTTTGAGCAAATAAAGACAATTGGATAGTTTTGACTCAGAAATTAGCGGATCTCAAAGATAGGAGTTCGGAGCAGATAAGACGATGAAGCTTGTTCCCAAGGAAGAGCAACCGAGAATCGAACGAAGAACAAGCAGAGTGCCAGTTCTGTAATTTCAAACTTTTAGGAGCTTCGCCCCGGCAAAGGAATTGTCTTCGCCGCGAAGTAAGACAGGACGATATTGGATTCCTTCATTCTTCCGCGCAGTCGGGACGACAGTCAATTTTATTAGTTTTGTTAAACGCACAGTTTCGTGTTGTGCTTGTGTTGGCTGGGTTATTTGGACTAAGTATAAAAGAAAAACTTAGCCTTTTTCCCTGGGTCTGATCTTTTTAGGGTTAGCTATTTTTACATTTTTGAGAGTAAAACTTTGAGCTTTTTGGTTTGTTAAGGGAGAAGATTCGGATTTGACGAAAAGATTTATCTTTTGGGAGATTTCTTATCTTTCATCTCAGTTTCATTATGTTGAATTTGTTTTATTTCGTTTTTTTCGTTTTGGTTATTAATTTAGCTATGAACTAACCTATTTTGGTTAGTTTTTGATTGTAGTTTGGATTTAATAGGTTAAGTGTTTGATTGTGTTTTTCCCATGAATAAGCTTTGGTTGTGTGTTACTCTGAATTTGAATGCTGTATGTGATGAACATGATGAGATTGAGAAATAATTCATTTAGGCTTCTTGGGTAATCACCATTATGTATTGGATGCTAGAGATAGATTCAAGAATTATGAAATCAATTTAGGATTCTTGTGCTTAATGAGTTTAGAATTATTAACCTTCATTTGTTGGGTGCGGATGTTATAAGGATGAATAGGAAAACATAGCCCGAGAGTATGTTTAACATATTAGTGAATTCGATTTACAACCATGCGCATGAATGTGAGTATAGTGTATTATTAGGTTTAACCCATAAAAATCCAAACGAAGTCAAACCCCTACCCGTTTTGCTTGAATTGAATATCCGTGTTTCATCTTCTTTCTTAATTAAGTTTTAATTCTTTGTTTATTTCATTGTTGTTTTTATTAAAATTTGCTCCCACCACCCAAAGAATTCGATTGCTTCAACTTGATAACATTAGGAAACTTAGTGCTTTGCTAATAATCCTCGTGGGAACGATATCCTCCCATCACTTTTTTACTTGAGCGACTAGTGCACTTGCTATTTTTCATGTTGTAAGAAACACGCATCAAGTTTTTGGCACGTTCGGGGATTGTTTTAAGTTACATTAAGTTTTTCCTTAAGTTTAGCTAGATTGAAGTCTTAATTTTGTTTTTAATTTTCATTAGAGTGTGTGATCTCACTTTTCTTTCACTGTGTTCGCTCGTTTATGCGAGAGCAAGACTAACCAGTGGTTCCTGTTGACCTTGAGCTGAGAGCCGTGGAAGACGTAACAGAGAGAGAAAGAAAGAGAAAATCTTACTGCAGAATCTGAAGAAGTTTTGTGTAGAAATGCTGAACAGAAAACAGGACACTGAGGGAATTTTCAGTTCCCACAGTGAACGGAAGTGGTTCAAGTATTATAGACTACAGTCCAACAAACAACTTCGAGATCAAGCCGAATCATCCAGATGATCCACGTCGTTTAGATTCAACGGTGATTGAGAAGATCCTGAATAGCACATTGCAAATTTCCTGGAAATTTGCGACACCTTCAAGTTGATGGAGTATCGATGATGCTATTAGGCTGCGGTTTTTCCCATTCTCATTGGAGATAAAGCAAAGGGTGGTTAATGGCATTACCACGGGAACGATAACAACGTGGAATGTCTGGCACAAAAATTCCTGACCAAGTCTTTCCTCCAGCTAAGTTACGCAATTGAGAAATGATATCACATCATTTCTCAAGATGATGCCGAGTCGTTGTACAGGCTTGGGAGAGATACAAGGAGTTAATGAGAAAGTTCCACATCATGGTCTGCTATTGGCTTCAGGTCCAAACATTTTACAATGTTTGATGGGTAATGTGCAAACCATGGTGGATGCAGCTTCAGGGGGCCTGCAAGATAAGACCCCAGAGGAGGCTATGAGTTGCTTAAGGTTTTGGCAAGCAACAATTATCAAAGACCGAATGAGAGAGTCACAACGAGGAAATCTTCGGGTCTTCATGAAGTTGATGCCTTCACAGCCATCTCAGCCCAACTCACTGCACTTCAAAAAAGTTGGAACTATGCAGGTAACTCTATACAAGCACCTCAACTACATGTGATTTTTGTGCGAGGAAACCATGTGAGCAGCGAGTGTCAAGTTGGAAACACATTTGCTCCGTCATCTTCTAACGGAGCAAGTGAACTACCTTGGCAGGAAATCAAGACAACCGAACAACCCATTCTCCAACACATAAACCCAGGGTGAGAAATCATCAATCTGGCTTGGGAAATCAGAATCAACAAAAACATGGAACCAGAGGCAGTTCCAAATAACCCACAGGCTGACCAATCAACGGGAGATCAAAGAGTGACGAAGTTGGAGGATATGTTTGGTAAATTCATGCAAGAGACCACAGGTTCAGAATGAAACGAGGACAACTTTAGAAACCAAGGGCGTCCATTCGAATCTTGAGGTACAGATGGGCCAATTGGCCGAGAAGCTGAATGATAGACCGAGGGTTCTCTACCGCAATACAGTGACTAACCCACGTGAACAAGCAAATGCCATAATTTGAGAAGTGGACAGCTTTGGAGAAGGAGAACACTTACAAAGAGGTTGAGCAACCCGGAGAGGAAACTAGAGTGATTTGGGGGAGAGAAAAAGAAAGAGGAAAGAAAGGCAAAAAAGAAGAATGAATTGCCATTCCGGAGATACCACCAGATTTAGCACATCACACCCCACCTGTGCCTTTCCCTAGAGATTGAAGAAGAAGAATCAGGATAAGCATTTTCAAAGTTCATTGAAATTTTAAAAATTGCATATTAACATTCCTTGCAGATGCATTACACAATGCGAGTTATGCGAGTTTCCTGAAGGAAATCCTTTCGAACAAAAGGAGATTAGAAGATGAGGAAACGTTGATGCTCACGGAGAGTGCAGTGGCAATCCCCCAAAAAATTACCCCCGAAGCTCAAAGATCCAGGGAGTTTTACTATTCCTTGTGTTATAGGGGATATTACTTTTGATCGTGTCTATGTGATCTAGAGCTAGTATTAATTTGATGCCCTTTTCTGTTTTCAGGATTGGAATTGGTGAAGTGAAGCCAACACAATGTTGTTTCAACTAGCGATAGGTCGATAAGCACCCGAGGGGATAGTTGAAGATGTATTAGTGAAGTGGGGAAGATAATTTTTCCAGCCGACTTTGTGGTGTTAGACATGGAAGAGGATAAGGAAATTCCTCTCTTTTTGGGCCGACCATTTTTAGCCACGGGGAAAGCACTGATTGATGTGCAGGAAGGAAAGTTACTGTTGAGGTTCAAGATGAAACAGTAACTTTCAATGTTTTTGATGCATTGAAGTTTCCATCTGAAGCGGATTCATCTTTAGTGTGATGTGGTGGATAACTTGTGTGGAATCCATGGAAGAAAAACTCCCAGAATTACCTCTAGAAGCGTGTATAGCCAAATCAAAAACGTAGAGGTAGAAGATCAGCAAGTAATGATTGTGCTAGAATGTTGGAAGCACTTCAACCGATTGAGGATAGTCAAGATATAGAATTTGAGGATTTTGATTTTGATTTTGACAAGGAGAGGCAAAGGAAGAAAATAAGAAGCTCCAAGGCTTGAACTGAAACCTTTACCACCTCACCTCAAATATGTCTATCTTGGAGACTCAGATATTTTTCCAGTGATTATTAGTTCGGATTTGAATGCATTAGAGGAAGAGAGGCTGATATAGTGGTGAGGGAACATAGACTGGCAATTGGATGGACTATTTCGACATAAGGTATCTCACCATCATTTTGCATGCATAAGATTCTCATGGAGGATATTAAGCCTAGGGTACAACCAAAAGGAGATTGAATCCTTCAATGAAGGAGGTGGTGAAAGGAGGTCGTGAAACCTCTAGATGCGGGGATTATTACCCGATTTCCGATAGTCCATGGGAGCCCGGTACAGTGGTCCCGAAGAAGGAGGGATCACGGTAGTGAAGAATAGATAATAGTTGATTCCAACAGGATGGTGCCGGGCTGGAGAGTATCATCGATTACCGTAAACTAATGAGGCGACAAGGAAGGATCATTTTCCATTACCCTTCATTGATCAGATGTTGGAGAGGTTGGCAGGACATGCCTACTATTGTTTCTGGATGGTATTCAGGATATAACCAAATTGCCATCGCTCTGAGATCAGAGAAAACAACCTTCACTTGTCCCTACGACCTTTTGCTTACGACGATGCCATTTGGGTATGCAATCTCCAGCAACATTTCAAAGATGCATGATGTCGATCTTTGGAGATAGGGTGGAATGGTTTATAGAAGTCTTTATGGATGACTTCTCAGTTTTTGGCTCATCATTTATAACTGTCTGACAAATCTTTCTCTTGTTTTGCAGCAATGTAAGGAACAAACTTGGTGCGAGATTGTGAGAAATTCACTTCATGGTCCAATAGGATATTGCTCGGGCATAGATTTCCAAGGAGTGGGATTGAAGTTGATCGACAAAGAAGTGATTGAGAAGCTACCACCACAATCAATGTCAAGGCAGTCCGAAGTTTCTTGGGGCATGCGGGTTTTACAAACCTTCATCAAAGATTTTCTAAGATTTCTAAACCCCTTTGCAATCTATTAAATAAGATGTTGTTTTTGATTTTAATGATGATTGCATGCATGCTTCCTAACTCTAAAAAATTACTAGTACTGCACCTATTATTGCAGTTCCCGATGGACTGCCCTCAAATTAATGTGCGATGCTAGTGACTTTGCTTTAGGGGTAGTATTAGGACAGAGAAAAATAAAGTGTTGCATGTAATTCAGTAGCTAGCAAGACACTCGTTGATACAACTGATTACACCACCATTGAAAAAGAATTACTTGGCTTGGTGGTTTGCTTTTGACAAGTTTCGTTCTACTTATTAGGTGCGAAGGTGATCGTTTACATGGACCATCGCACACTCAGACACTTACTGGAAGCAAGAAGCAAAACCTCGTGTTGATAAGATGGATTTATACTATTCAAGAGTTGAGTTGGAAATTCGAGACAAGAAGGGGTCGGAAAATGTGGTAGCTGATCACTTGTGAGAATTGAGAGACCAATCAAGGGAAAATGAGTGGAAATGCCAATTAGAGAAACATTTCCGGATGAGAAGTGATGAGAGTGGAAGAAGCACCATGGTATGCGGATTTTAATTATTTGTCATCAAGGTGCTTCCAAGTGGTATGACATATCAACAAAGAAAAAATTTTCCTCAGATTTAAAGTACTACTTTGGGGAAGAGCCATTCCTGTACAGACTTGTACTGATCAAATGATATGGAGATGTGTCCCAGGAAGAATGGAGAGCATTTTAGGCTTGTCATGAGAAGAAGTAGGTGGCCATTTTAGGGGAGCTAGAACAAGCGAGGTGCACATCTGGGTTTTATTGGCCAACCCTCTTTAAGGATTCCTTCCGGATGATTCAAGAGTGTGACCAATGTCAACGGATGGGAAGTATTCAAAAAGAGATGAGATCCGTTGAACACATCTTGTGGTTGAAATTTTTGACGTTTGGGGGATAGATTTCATGGGCCCCTTCCCAAGTTCTTTGGGAACAGTATACTTGGTACGGTGGATTATGTGTCGAAGTGGGTTGAGGAAGTTGCTTACCAACTAATGATGCTAGGGTGGTGCTTAATTTTGTGAGGAAGAATATTTTCTCAAGGTTTGGGTACCACAGAATCATTAGTGATGGAGATCGCATTTTTGCAATAGGCAAATGGATGCATACTGAGTAATATGGAGTGACACATAGAGTTTGCAACCCCTACCATCCCAAACGAGCGGGCAATGGAACTGTCAATAGAGAATAAAGGGATTTTAGATCAATAGTTATGCCTCGAGAAGGATGGTCACGGAAGTTGGACGATGCTTTATGGGCTTATCGCACTGCTTCAAAACCCTGATTGGTATTCTCCATTCGATTGGTTATGGGAAAGCGTGCCACTTGTCGGTAGAACTTGAACTAAGGCAACTGGGCCGTCAAGTATTTGAACATGGACTTGAAAGCCGCGGGAGAGGAGAGAATGCTGACTTTGAATAACTTGATGAGTTTCGTCCGAAGCATATGAAATGCTCGGAATTATAAAGAAAGACAAAAGGTGGCACGACAAGCACATCCGGGTCAAGGCTTTTGAAGTTGATAGAAGGTATTGTTGTTCAACTCTAGACTTAGGCTTTTCCCCGAAAACTTAAGTCTAGATGGTCCGGACCATTCACTATTACGAAGATCCATGCATCCTGAGCAGTGGAAGTCACACATGAGGAAAAGGCACTTCACGGTTAATGGACAAGGTTGAGCAATACATTGAGGGGGTGATGAGTTGCAAGTTCTCCCAATCCAGCTGGACATCCCACCTAAATGATAGAGAAGTCAAGCTGCCGACTATAACAAGCGCTTCTTGGGAGGCAACCCAAGTGTTTTTAACTTTTGATTTTAATTTTGGTCGTTCTAATTTATTTAATTTCATTATGAGTTTTGTATAAAATTTGATGTTTTGTTTTTGGGTGTTTCAGGTGAAGTTTGAGCCAAAGAAAGGTATGAAAATGCTCCAACTTCGCCGGGCAAAGAAACTTTCTTCACCACGGCGAAAAAAACTGAATTAGAAGAGTAGCTACTGGAGGATTTCGCCGCGCAATATGTTGTCGCCGCGGCGAAGAAAAGGAAGTAATTGCTGAAAAATTGGCTAAGGCATTTCGCCGAGGCGAAGTGAGCCTTGACTCCTCGGGAGTTTTTCGCCCCGATGAAGAATTTTTCTTCGCTGCGGCGAAACCTGGGAAATTTTAGGGTTCATAAAGAAGAACGTCATCGCGGCGAGTTTCTTCTTCGCCGCGGCGAAACCTGGAAATTTTAATAGGGTTTATGCATGATGAACTCTCCGCGGCGACGACCTTTCTATAAATACTCGCTTTTGTCTTTTCATTTTCATGCCGCCTTGCATTTTGAGTTGAAGAAAAAATTTCAACTTTCAATCTTTTGCTTCTATTTTGCTTCTCCAACAAAATTTCTTACTCCACAACATCACTAACACCAAACAAACCCTTTTTAACAACATTTTCGTGAAAATTTCACGAAATTTTTGAATCAAATTTGGGGCTTTTCAATCTGGGTCCTTTCTGCTTCATTGGTGGTGCACACTCCTCATTGTGGTAAGATCTCAACACCCAAGGCTTAAATTCGAAAAAATTCAAGTTACTAAGCGTAGATCTGAAATTTTGTGTAATTGATTTTGAAGTTTTTGTGGATGTTGAGTTTGGGTTTGTGTTTTGAAGAAGTGGTTGTGCAGTGCTTATTGTTAGGGTGTGGGTGTTGATAATTTTGGAGGTTGTGTTGAATTGATATCGTAGGTTGGGGGTTGAATTGAAATTTTTTGGAAGTGTGTGTGTTTGTGCAAGTTGGAAGTGATTGTGTAGAATAGGACTGAATCTTTGGGGTTAAAATTTGGAAACCGAGTTTAAGGGTATATTGGCTGGAAACCAGTAACCGCCTTAAAACTCCCTTGCAGTACTTGGCGACTTCGGGTTTAACAACTCCACGTACACCTTAAACTACACAAAAAAAAAAAAAAAAAAATGGCTCCGAAGGTTAAGCAACCGTAACAGGAAGAGTATTGACAACCGATTTTGTGACGACATGCCCCGTAAACGTATGAGGCGGTAATCCACGAAAGGGTAAGGGTTTCATCCCTGAGCGTGGATTGACCGCACACACAGCTTTGAATGGAGTAGGGGAGACGATGGGAATGTCATGCGGGCTCCTAAAGTTTCGTGGCTGTAGAACCGTTGTGAGGGATGTTCTATGCCAACTTCCCGGACTGTAATGAAGATACTGTGTTTTTACGAGAGAGGATGTGAAATTTACGGCACAGATAAATAGTTTCTATAACTTCCCCGATTTTTCACTGATCAGTATTTGGAGTTCAAAGATCACACTTTGAGGATGATATTATCCTGCGGTCATTGCGAAACCTGGGGCAGCGTGGGAAGTGTCTAAGAAACAAAAGAAGACACTCAAAGGAACGCAGTTGACACCAATGGCTCGGTTGCGGTAGTATTTTGCCTTGCTAATTAATGCCGGAGTCGCACTACAGCACAGTGACTCATGAGAAGGCGATATTGCTCTACTCTATTGCTACAAGAAGAGTATGGATGGGAGACATCATCTATAATAGTGTCAACTAGCATCCAAAAAGGGGCGAGCGAGTTACTGTTTCCCGCATCTCATCAAGCTTTGTGCCTAAACGCTGGGGTCAGGTTCAAGATGATGGCAGCGTATTCATGTTACTCCATTCTGGATACAGACTATTTCAAAAAACACCTTAACCGAACAGCTGCCCAACCAAGAGCAGGGGCGAAAAGGCAGAGAACAAGCCTTGCCACATCATCATCCATCTCCACAGGGTCACAAAAAAGATATGCAGAAAATGTTGGGCATGAATATATTAAGAAACGTCAGGATTGGATGGTGGAGCGACACAGAGGATGCATAACTACTGACACATAGCTCCAGGAGCTTAAGGTTGACACTTCAGCATACCAATGGTTGGTGGGACTCGGATGAGTGAGGGGCTCAGAGGAAGACGGGAGATGAAGAGAAAGAGAGAACGACTGAACCGAGCACCTGTTTATGTTTTATGTTGTTTAACTGTTTTCATTTAATTTTGGTCCATTTGAAACTAACTCAGTTTATTTTGGTTTGGATTTGTTTTCATCTTAGTTTTTAGCTGTTTTTTTTATTTTGTAGTTATTGAAAGGACGAGATTAGGTTGTATATTTTCAATTAGTTGTGAATTCGTTCTAACGAGGGACACCAGTTTTATTGTTTTGAAGATTTTGGATGATGAAAAGTCCAAGACGGGTGATCATTGTGGAGCGGCAATTCATGAACTAACCAGGGAGCATTCTCGATCCTTTATATTTTTGTATTATTCTCTATTCCTAAATTCGCTAAGGGAATATTGGGACAATGTCATGTTTAGTTTGGGGGTAGGGAATAGTTTTAAACACGAGTTTAAGGGTATATTGGCTGGAAACCAGTAACCGCCTTAAAAAACTGCCTAGCAGTACTTGGCGACTTCGGGTTTAAAACGCCACGTACACCTTAAACTACTGAAAACTACAATAAAAAAAAAATTTATTTTTGTTTTTGTTTCTGTTGGTTTGTTTCGTTTTTGCCGATGATGAGTTGTATAAATCAATGATGAGAATAGGATTGTTGAAGTTTATTTGTTGAGAATGTTAAGCTTGCTTAAGTTTATGTTTATTGCTGGATTCTGATTGAGGTTTGTTGAGTGGTTCAACCACCATTTTCATTTTTCTCAGCATGCTTAGATTCATTTTATGCGATAGGTAAAGTCTTGATAATGTTTGTGGATCTAGAACCTAGCTAAGAAATGCTTGAGGCGAATTCTAGGATTGACATGGTTGAGGAGATGATTTAGGCAATTTTTTTTCGGAACGTTTGAGCTTTCTAGCCACCCATGAATGAAATTTTCCTAGTCACCCCATTTGAGCCTATGAATTTTTTTTTTATTTTTCTTAGAAACACAAAAATTGTCAATCCTTTTGCCCAAACACTTTATCGTACCCTTAGGAGAATTCGGTCCTATTGCAAAAAAAGAACGACAGTGTACAAATGAGCAAAGAATAGTTTGGGGGTTAAAGAAAAAATGAAGAAGAGACCAAAAGAATGATTTGGGGTTGAGAGAAAAGAATAAAAACAAAGAGGAGTCACCTCAATTCAACTCAATTGATTGTGTAAAAAAAAAAAAAAAAAATAGTAAACACAATGCTGCCTGTTTAAGGTTACCGCTGGAAACCAGAACCCGCCTTAAAATGCCTAGCTATTTTGGCGACCTCAGGTTTAACAACGCCACGTACACCTTAAACGAGTCTCCCCTGCTTTATTATATCCAAAAGTTTTTAAAGTACGCGTTTGAAGGCTGTGAATTAGTGACATGTCGATTGGTGTTGAGAAGTGTGGTTTCGATGTGATTTTAGTTTTGCTTTAGGCCAACCGAGTTCTCTTACTTTGTTTCCTATCCTTTTATTGGAGCCCATGACCCGAGCCTAACGTTACAAGCTTTTAAAGACCTTTTGATTCTCATCTGTGTTTAGTCCTCATTAGTGGAGAGTAGTTCGATATTTAGGCTTATGGAGTCTGCCACCATTTGATAAACTTTACAATTTTTGCATAAAATAATCCGGGAAGTTGGAATGTGGATTGAAGTGGGGATCACCTACTTGGTGGACCGATTGAGGAAGACAGTCGATGTAGCTTATAACTTCTTGGAGTGTCGAACATTTCCTGATAATAATTTTTCAACAATTTTTGAGACATGTGCAATTTCTAGGCAATTCACTGTGGAATTTGAGTTTTATTGGTTTTGTTTTTCAGTTCTGTTGTGTGTGTTTTCATGTTTTTGTTTTTGTTTGTTGTCTATGTTTTCGTTAGTTTTGTACTGTATGCTCAGGGACGAGCATCTCTTTAGTTTGAGGGTAGTTGATAATCCGTAAATTATACAGTTTTTATTAGATCTTTTTGTCGGATTTCAGGTACTTTCTAGTGCATTTTGACTTGAATTATTGCTTAATTATTTACTTTTTGTGTTTCAGGTTAAAATGGACTTTTTGAGCAAATAAAGACAAAATTGGATAGTTTTGACTCAGAAATTTGCGGATCTCAGAAGAGGGGAGAGTTCCGGAGCAAGAGAAAGCACGATGAAGCTTGTTCCCAAGGAAGAGAGCTGAGAATCGAAGAATCAACGAAGAAGCAAGCAGAGTGGCAGTTCTGTAATTTCAGAACTTTTCAAGGAGCTTCGCCCCGGCGAAGGAATTGTCTTCGCCGCGACGAAGTAAGCCAGAGACGATTGGGATTTCTTCATTCTTCGCCGCGGCGACAGTCAATTTATTCAGTTTTGTTAAACGCACAGCTTCGTGTTGTGCGTGTTTTGGCTGGGTTATTTGGACTAAGTATAAAAGAAAAACTTAGCTTTTTTCCCAAGGGTCTTGATCTTTTTAGGGTTAGCTATTTTTACATTTTGGAGAGTAAAACTTTGAGCTTTTTGGTTTGTTAAAGGGAGAAGATTCGGATTTGACGAAAAGATTTATCTTTTGGGGAGATTTCTTATCTTTCATCTCAGTTTCATTATGTTGAATTTGTTTATTTCCGTTTTCCGTTTTTGTGTTATTAATTTAGCTATGAACTAACCTATTTTGGGTTAGGGTTTTGATTGTAGTTTGGATTTTAAATGGGTTAAGTGTTTGATTGTGTTATTTCCATGTGAATAAGCTTTGGTTGTGTGTTACTCTGAAATTGAATGCTGTATGTGATGAACATGATGAGATTGAGAAATAATTCATGTTAGGCTTCTTGGGTAATCACCATTATAGTATTGGATGCTAGAGATAGATTCAAGAATTAATGAAATCAATTTAGGATTCTTGTGCTTAATGATTTTAGAATTATTAACCTTCAATTTGTTGGGTGCGGAATGTTAATAAGGATGAATAGGAAAACATAGCTCGAGAGGGTATGTTTAACATATTAGTGAATTCGATTTACAACCATTGCGCATGAATGTGAATATAGTGTAATTATTAGGTTTAACCCATAAAAATTCAAACGAAGTCAAAACCCTACCCATTTTGCTTGAATTGATTTTCCATGTTTCATCTTGCTTTCTTAATTAAGATTTAATTATTTGTTTAATTTCATTGTTGTTTTTCATTAAAATTTGCTCCCACCAATCCAAAGAATTCGATTGCTTCAACTTGATAACGTTAGGAAACTTAGTGCTTTGCTAACAATCCTCGTAGGAACGATATCCTACCCATCATTTTATTACTTGAGCGACTAGTGCACTTTCTAGTTTTGCATGTTGTATGAAACACGCATCAGTTGGCGACCAAAACGCGAGACAGATAATGGATCTAAAGTCGAAGTGTCGCGTAAGATTTCCTCGCATATATTTGAAAAGCTCTTCAAAAAGCAAACTATGCATAACTTGGAGCAAATTTGGATTTTTTATGACAAGTCCAATTAGAACTATTGAAACGGCTCTGCAAGAATAAAAAAGAAAAAATTTGCTCAACAGGGACATACCAAAATATCTTAAATTCATTGTGAAGTTTGATTACAAAATTAATAACCAAAAAAAAAAAAAAAAAAAAAAAGGTATAAATATTTTTTTCAAGCAGGTGGAGGAGCAGAGGCATCATCGTCAGTTGGACCATAGAGCTCGTTATCGGTTGGGAGAGATGGTTCCTCAACGGTAGGAATGACAGCGGCCTCTTCAAGGTTGGGAGCCTCGCCCGAAGGAAGATCAGCAACGCTTGGGGGAAGCATAGCAAGAGGAGCCGGATCCTCGACTTCTTGCTTAAGGCCAATCTCCTCCTTCCCTTCCTCAACTTCCTCTTGGCCCTCACAATCAAGCTAGAAATCATTTGAGTATACATAGGTCACTCCCTAAGCTTCGGTCTTCATCCTGTCGACCTCTCTTTGATAAGCTCGTGGAAAGAAGGAGAAGTCAATTGAGGGGTGAGCTTCCCACAATTTCTCCACAAGGAAGACAACGTCTCCCAAGCCTAATTGGTGATAGCTTCATTTAGTTCCCCGATCTGAAGCCTAAGTTGCTTGGCCTTAGTTTCAGCCTTTCGTCGACCTTCTGATTCGTGGGCAAGGTCGAGCGACACTTGTTTGAACTTTGCCTCCCGATCTGAAGTAGTTTTTTGAACTGAGGAGAGCTCAGAGTTCAGCTTGTTATTGGCACCCCGCTACTGTGCCAAACTCTTCTTGGCCTTCGCTGCTTCGGTTTCAGCCTTTGCTCGTACAGCCTCACTCACCTTGATCTTGTTAAGGAACTCCCTTTCCTTGACCCCGAAGGTCGCCATCTCTTCCTTGAGCCACTCAAGCTCCGCCTGCTTCACTTCTCTCTCCTTCTCTTTCTCTTTCTCCTTCTCCGCAATTTAGGCCTTGGCCAAGGCATACTCCTTTATTGTCTCCACCAGCTGCCATCCTCTGTGAGTGCCCTCCAATGTGGGATAGCACTCATCGTAGGGAAGCTTGCTCGCTATGGCAATTCAAAGAAAGAAATGAGTGAAAGTCACCTAGAAATAATGATAGCATTCATAAAGAGGGCGAACTACTAGTACCTTTGACGTATAACTGCACATCTAAGCTAACATCTGGGTGGAAGACGAATCCCTAACACTCGTAAAAGTTCGTGTGGGTGATGGCATCCTTGGCCACTATAGCCCTGATGCTGATATGGTCGGGGAGTTAGTCGATTAATACATCGATAGCAGCTTGAGTCGCTTCATCCATCTTCTTGCCTCCCTGCCAAGACGAGTTGGACTTACTTCCCCCAACAGTGGTAGTTTCACCCACAAGAGCAAACTTCTTCTTGGCCAAGTCCTTGACCATAGACTTCTTTGGGCCGCCTGCCTGTACAGCGACCTCCTTACCTGAGCCAACTTGTTGCTCATCCATCTTTTATTTTCCTAAACCCCCTTGAGGGTCGGTCAACTTCTTTTTGCCCGAGCCATCGTACTGCTCGAGTGCCTTCTGTTTCCTTGAGCCTCTAGTTAGCT
Source organism: Pistacia vera (assembly GCF_008641045.1). NCBI lineage: Eukaryota > Viridiplantae > Streptophyta > Magnoliopsida > Sapindales > Anacardiaceae > Pistacia > Pistacia vera. Next base: position 428,972 of record NW_022195917.1, read on the forward strand.
CAGGTGTTTTCTTTGTCGGCCCTTTTTGGGGCTCGAGAGCACCTTTCCCACCAACTGCCTTTAGGGCTGTCACGGGCTTTTTCGCACTTAGGCTTTCCCCAATTTCACCCTCGCTGCACTTCGCACTAGTGATGTTAGTAGGCTGCTTCGTCGCCAAAGTAGCCGGCATTTTCTTGGTAGCCACGGAAGTTACCACCTTTTTCTTGAGGCCCTTTGGTTTCTCAACCCACATTTCTGCAAAAAAGAGAAGCAAGCAGTAAGCGACCAGCCTACATAGAAGAAAGAAGCGTGAGCAAGCAAACACTTACCTCTCTTGAGAATGGTAAAGAATTTGGTGTTATCCTCACAAAAGCCATATGCTCTCAAGTAAGGAAGCGAAATGATCTAGTTGACGTTGCGCTGTCGATCGAAAAGGTCTCTAAAGCGCTGAAGCCTCTATAAGCTCTCAATAGCGAGATACTTCTGCTAGACGTTAACTATAAAGCAAAGTAGCTCAAAAGCTTGAACATCAAGTTTGAAAGCGATCTTTGCACACACTGGGGGTCAAAGTATTACTAGCTTCCGAAGCAAAAATACCGGTCTCCTAAGCCTTGTAAAAGAAAAACTGAGAGTCCCAATGCGGGACCTTCTTTGGGACGTTGACCAGCCCGTTGAAACTTACCTTTGTCTTGGAGAGGTAATATGTCTGGTCTTGACCCTTCTTTAATCTATACAAATGGATGAGCTCCTCAATGGATAGCTCGCCCAACTCAGCGATCATGTATGCTATATACAAACTTATTATTATGACATATGAGTTCGCGGATAGCTGGAGGGGGATGATGTTTAACCGTCTCAAAGTGTTGTCAATGAAATGATGAGGGAGAATAGATACCCGACATCTCAGGAGGGTCTCAGAGGTCGCCACCCATCCGGCTGGAGGATTCTTCCGGGAAAAGTTCCTCGGAACCTTTAAGTTAAGTTGAGGTGCATAAGTCTCTCTAATGCACCTCAGATCCTCGACATCAATCGAGGATTGTGGTTCCCTCCATAGCCTGTGAGCTGGAGACTACTTGGATTGAGCCAACTCCATAGAGGAGTGATCAGATGAGCCCGTTGCATTGGGATCTAAGCTCCGCGCAACGACCTCCTTGAAAACCTCAGAGATTATACTCCTGAGGACTACCAGGCCCGCAAGTGAGTTGAACAAGCGATCAATCGTGTGATTGTTGGACAAAAACATAACTATAGCTCGCTTCTAGGTACCTGAAATAGAAGTGAACATGTGCTAGAGCTCGAAAAACTCGGCGACCTATCCACACTTTGCTTTTAGTTCAGGCACCCTGATGCGTGTTTATTATAACATGCAAAACTAGCAAGTACACTAGTCGCTCAAGTAATAAAGTGATGGGTAGGATATCGTTCCCACGAGGACTGTAGCAAAGCACTAAGTTTCCTAACGTTATCAAGTTGAAGTAATCGAATTCTTTGGATTGGTGGGAGCAAATTGTAATGAAAAAGAAAACAAAAATGAAATTAAACAAAGAATTAAATCTTAACTAAGAAAGCAAAATGAAACACAGAATATCAATTCAAGTAAAACGGGTAGGGTTTTGACTTCGTTTGGACTTTTATGGGTTAAACCTAAGAGTTACACTATTTTCACATTCATGCGCAATGGTTGTAAATCGGATTCACTAATATGTTAACATACCCTCTCGGGCTATGTTTTCCTATTCATCCTTATTAACATTCCGCACCCAACAAATTGAAGGTTAATAATTCTAAATTCATTAAGCACAAGAATCCTAAATTGATTTCATTAATTCTTGAATCTATCTCTAGCATCCAATACTATAATGGTGATTACCCAAGAAGCTTAACATGAATTATTTCTCAATCTCATCATGTTCATCACATACAGCATTTAATTTCAGAGTAACACACAACCAAAGCTTATTCACATGGAAATAATACAATCAAATACTTAATCCATTCAAAATCCAAACTACAATCAAAACCCTAACCCATAGAAGATTAGTTCATAGCTGAATTAACAATACAAAAACGAAAAAATAGAAATAAACAAGTTAAACATAATGAAACTGAGATGAAAGATCAGAAATCTCCCCAAAAGATGAATTCTCCAGTCAAAATCTGAATCCTCCCTTCAACAATTCGAAAAACTAAAAGCTTTACTCTAAGAAAAGTGTAAAAACGGCTAAACCTAAAAAGCTGAAGATCATGGGCCAAAAGGTTAAGTTTTTCTTTTATACTTAGTCCAAAAACCCAGCCAAAAATACGCACAACACGAAACTGTGCGTTTACAAAACTGAATAAGTTGACTGTCGCCGCGGCGAAGAATGAAAAATTCCATATCGTCTCTGTCTTACTTCGCCGCGGCGAAGACAATTTCTTCGTCGGGGCGAAGCTCCTTCAAAAGTTCTGAAATTTATAGAACTGCCACTCTGCTTGCTTCTTCGTTCGATTCTTCGATTTTCGGCTCTCTTCCTTGGAAACAAGCTTCATCGTGCGTTGTCCTGCTCCGGAACTCTCCTATCTTCTGAAATCCGCTCATTTCTGAGTCAAAACTATCCAATTTTGTCTTTATCCGCTCAAAAAGTCCATTTTAACCTGAAACACGAAAAGTAAAGAATTAAACACCAATTCAGGTAAAAATGCACTAGAAAGTACCTGAAATCCGACACAAAGATCAAATAAAAACTGTATAATTTACGGATTATCACACCCGAGATAGCTCGCGCCAGATGACAAATTCATGCAACTGACTCAAGATTCCGGTGGCCACCGCGATAAACCCTCCTTAAACTCATGACCATCGAAGACACACTTAAAAACCCTAGTACAACCCTAAAAGACTCAATGTGGCCACGACAATGGCAATCTTTAGTTGCGAAAATCAAGAAAACAACTAAAGAGAGGGAAAAGAAACCTCACCAGAACAAGAGAATGGGAAGAGCTCGCCAAAAAGAGCATTGTAACGACAATGAAGCATCGATAGAATAAGCAAAGATGTCTGAGAATTTTTGCAAGATGAGTAAGCTTTCTGACAAGTTCGCCTACTTTTATAGTGGTTTGCATAGGAGACAAAAGAGAGGGATTCGATCATAGTTGTCGATCCATAGTGAATCTCAACCCTCCATTCGTCGAGCAATCTCGGCCCTTGGACGTGCCCACGTGTCAACCATCCACAAGGGCTGACAAACCGTTAGACTATTGTGATCATAACTGTCACCGCACGTCACCTTAACTCCGTACGTGGACAGTTGTAGTCGCCCATCTACAACAAAAAGTAACTGCTAAAGGCTGTCACATTTAATGCAACATGACTGCGTGAATTTACATAATTGTCCTTACTATTCATATTCAGAGTTTGTCATGAGTGTCGTAGAAGAGAGAAGATCCAAGTGTGGAGTACGTCGACTGGGAATGAGTTCGACCCTTGAAGCTCGACCGAATCTGCATCTGATGCTCTACTTCTGATGCCGAGCTTCATATCAAATCAAACAATAGCCTTCGAAGCTTGAAACGAGCATCAAACACTAGGGGGTAGATGTTGTGTGTGGTTTTTCCATCAAGCTTGGAGTATTGCAAGGTTATAGCCCGATCCAAAATGAGCTCGACTCTATCTGTTGTTCGACCCAGCATAAGCTCGTCCTAACACAAGCTAGTCGCGACCAATCCTTGCGGTCGTTTAACCAATTCCCAGATAACTTTAGATCCCAGATATCCCAGTAAGGATCAGATTGATAGCAATCTTTGTACAATCATAGCACCCAATCACGAGAATATCGGGGTTGCATTTTAATTTAATTGTAATCCCTTTATTTTTGCTATTTCCTTTATACAGGCTTTGTGTATAAACCCCGTCAAACGATGAGGAAGGGGTTGGAAAATATTTCTAGGATTATTATTGTAAGCTCTCACAACAAATACAAAAAAAAGTGAATGTAGGCTCAAGAGTTCATCTTGCTGAACCACTTTAAAAATCTCTTTGCCATTTACTTTACTGCATTCATTATTCATTCACTGCTGGTTATCCATAATCACGCACACACAAGTTTCGGTCCGCCAAGGTCGATTGGATCACTCTAGTTGGTGTAGATTTTTGTATCAACATAGAGTATTAGCAATGTTGAGGATAAAAGATATCCATTACAAATTAAAGATATTCGGTTGGACCGATAGCTCCATTCAGGGAGTGTTAGATTTACAGTGGTTTATCCTTTTAATTCTGTTTCCCAGATTTTAATGCTAAATTCATGTTGTAAAGAATAAGAAGGGAACTGATAAAATTTATAGTAATTATCACTATTTCACGGTTAAATTAAAACTTTTCTCTTATTGTAAGAATTAATTTTTTAATCCCGTATCCTTCTAAATCCAAGGCAAGCATAACTATTGTTTTTTTTTTTCCCCTTTTTTTACTACTTTATTTTCTAATTAAGTTTTGTATTTGGAGAACTATTCATTTTGATCATAATATTGCTAAAATGAAAAACTAATCATATAACCATGAACTTGCTAGAATTTGAATCAAGCCAAGTCTTTATATTAGTTTTTGGAGTGTTTTAAAGTTGACAACATTATGGAGACAGAGAATAGTAAAAGATTTCAAATCTTGAGCAAAATAATGAAAATTTATAAATCCTTCTACAAAAAGCTTAATAGTTTTTTTTTTAATACTATTATACCCCTATCTAAAATAGAAGATGGGAGCTAAAAATTACTATTAGTATAAGAAGGGTTTTTCAACCACCCCTCGAGAGATGAGCTAATTTTAATACACCACCATATTTGAAATTTACTATATAACCCCCTTACGTTATAACTCTATTAGCCCAAATTAACTCAACTGAAGTAAAATACTTGAATGACCTTAATATTGTCATTAACTAAATGACAAAAAAATTATTTTCTATTTTTTTTCTCTCTTCTTTCTTCCCCTCCACTAGAGATGGGCACAGTGCTAGGGAATAGGTTCCTTGTACCGGTACCCGACCCTTGGGGAAGTACCAGTGCCCGAGTTGGGGGCATCGAGGAATCCCCATCCTCCACCTGCTCCCTGCTCAGGTGATACTACCCGTAGGGAATTTTCTCGAATGGGAAATGGTCCCCGCGGATGGGGATTAATCCCCGTTGGTCATTTTCTATATAAATTTCATTGGCTTAATGCCTTAAACATCTTAAAGAGTTACAATGGGGGAACTTGCAACTGCCATGAGTCCAACAATTATCCAAATACCCAAAATAAATAAATAATATATTTCAATAAAGTAAACATGCAATCAAGCACTTTAAATATTAAATAAATTAGACCATTTGATTACATGAACCAAATTAATCAATACCTACAGACTATAATTTATTTACAAGAATATTTTAAGGATAGAATTGAGTTTTTATTTACATACAGAGTTTATACTATAAACTATCGACTCCACTTAAATAAAAGCTAATTATGTATCTACTATGGCAAGCCTGTCCATTGGAGGAAACACTACAAGACATTCCTAGAGAATAAGAAGAAGAATGCCTCTTCTTCTAAAGGTGTGTATTGAAATTTATTTATCTCCTGTTACATCTTAGGTCATTGACACTAGATTTGGTTCTCACATTTGTAATAATATGAAGGGATTACGACATAATAGATAGCTTGGTCGAGGAGATGTGGACCTACTAGTTGGAAATGGAGCACGTAATGCTACATTAGCTGTAGGATGTTATTGTTCGACTTTGCCTACGGGCTTGTTATTGGAACTTATGGATTATTATTATTTACCTTCAGCTTCTAGAAATAATATTTTTGTGTACACTTTGGACAAATGAGAATATTGCTTTTGTTACTAATGGATTGTTGTCTTTTAGTAAAAATAATATTCTTTATGGAACTATTTCATAATATTTTATATGTTCTTGAAATAGACAATATGGATATTCTCAAAGTAACAATTACTATGCCAAGTATGGCAAATTGAGTTAAACATACCTAATTCTGGGGTTATGCCCTAGAGACTACGACTCGTGTATTGAACCGTGTGCCATCAAAGTCTATAGATAAGACTCCATATGAACTATGGAGTGGGCAAAAGCCCAACTTGTCTTATTTGAAGATTTGGGGTTGCGAAGCTTATGTCAATAAATTGACTTCGAACAAGCTGGGCAAGAAATCGAATAAATGTATATATGTAGGGTATCCTAAGGAGACCAAAAGATACAATTTCTACCACCTAGAAGAGTGCAAAAATTTTTGTTGCTCATATTGGTGTCTTCTTAGAGAATAAATTTCTTCTAAGAGGTGCTAGTGGGAGAAAAGTAGAACTCGATGCAGTTCTAGTACCATAGGATACATTAGATGAAGGATGGGATGATGTGCCATAAGAAGTGGTTGAACATCATGAAGAGGTTACTCCAAAATTTGTGGATCAAAGTGAACCACCTCAAGTAGCATAGGAGCTGCGTAGGTTTGGAAGAGTATGTCATGAGCCTAAGAGATATGATTTTCTATGACTCAGCATGGCGACATTGTTAGAGTTGGTGCCCTAGAGCCAATCAATTATTGTAAAATTAACTCTTTGTATAAATGTTTATTAATCAATAAAAGGCAATTTTCTTCTATATCATGTAAATCATAAATTGCATGCATTGATATATGTCTTTATGATGGTAGAACCGTGACGAGGGTATTAAGTATTTCAAATCTTGATAGTGAGAACCCTATGATCACATATGGTGGCCATTCTAGAAATGTCCGTAGCCTCATTATTATTCTGACCAAGGACATAGATAGTACGGTAAGGCTATCATAGTGTTGAACGACCTTGTCGAACGACAGTGACTAATCTCACTTGTCAAGGTTGTTTACTAACAACCTGGTATGACACATGGGTACTTGCCGTAGGCAAGTTCACTGGACAGACCCACCAGAGGATTCCATATAGATGGTAACCCTAGTGTCTATGAAATAAATCATCTAACAAATGGTGGTGCATGTGATCCTTAAACTTGAGATCACCTGAGTGCCTTGTGCACCGATTGGTGTAGTTTGACACTAGCCTAACGTAGTTCTATTCAGAGCTATCAATACGGTAGTGATTGGCTGCATTGATGAGTGTATCATGATTATGGTGGATCAACAAAAGATTCATCACTCCCGGGTACGAGAGAAGTTATCTCACGACGCAATTCAGTGAATGACAATGACACTAAAGTTGTGGCCACAATAGGATTGAGTTGTTGCTTAATCCAATTTATTATTCTGGTCATTGGTCCAATAACTAAATACAAATATATCAAGGATAACTAAGGTTGACACTATTTCTGTACGTCAACCTCAATGAGATAACAGATGACGAAATGATTTGATTGCACAAAAACCATATTATTAACAGGCTGCGATTTCGCTGAATCTGAATCTATTGGGTGGCCATGATTTCTTGCTAGGGGCCAATCTTGATTTGTGTGTAGTGAGACAATTAATTAGAGTTAATCGCGATAATACTCACTACCGATATGATAACGAGCCTACGGGTCATACACTTACAATATAATTTAAGAATAGTTTTTGTGAAATGGGTATTTTTGTCTTTTAGAACGAACGAGTATTTTGGTAATCTCACAGTGCAATTAAATTTGCTGAGGTTGTTGCATGTATTTAATTTTAATATTAAAATTAAAAAAGTTAGTGAGATTATATTTAAATATATGTGCACATATATTTAAATGGATTATTATTATAAATTAAATGTTAATATATATATATATATATATATTGATTTTAATTATAATAATAATTAATTAAAATTTAAAATACCAATTAAAGGGGTGTTTGGTTGCAAGGGTGAATTAGGGTTGGAGCTCATGGCTATTTCTAAGTGGAATATGGTTTTTAATTGGTGCACTATATAAGTGCATCTTAAAATTAACAACATAGAACATTCATTCAATAAAAAACCCTAGCCACCTTTTTACTCTCACTTTCTCACATTTTTCAAAGTGTGTGTGAATCAAAGAATTTCTTTCTTTGATTCACTTGATACTTGAAGCCTTCCATTTGTTCTAGCAAAACAATAGTAGGTTCTATGGATTATCTTCATGAGGACGACGTTCATACGATTCTTTTCTTGAATCAACAAGTGAAACTAAAGTATTGAAGGAGCCTCCAAATGTGTGTAAGTATTCTGAATCCTTGTATGGATTTATTATACTATTTTAATGCAGTTTTTATAAACTTGTAAACACTATAACCTGTATGCAGATTTGGGATTAAGCATTTGATCAGATTTTATTTGTGATTGAATCTATGTTTTTCCGCTGCATATACCCGATCACTTGCTAATAAACGTACTCGTCTACCAAGACAATGAACACAGAACCTATAATGACGCTATATCGCATCCAGATTTCGTTAAATGGCTTGAAGCCATGAAATCTAAGATGAACTCCTTATACCAGAACCAAGTATGGTCTTTGGTGGATCCACCTGAAGGGGTAAAACCCATAGGATGTAAATAGCTCTTCAAAAAGATGATTAACATGGATGGCAACGTGCATACCTATACGACATGGCTGGTTGCCAAAGGTTTCAAACAAATTCATGGCATTGACTATGAAGAAACCTTTTTGCCAGTTGCCATGATTAAGTCTATCCGAGCTATGCTTGTAATTGCTCCATATCACAAAATTTGGCAAATGGATGTCAAAACAACTTTCCTGAACGAAAACCTAGAAAATGATGTGTATATGACACATCCCGATGGTTTCGTTCTTAATGGACAAGGTAATAAGATATGCAAGTTGCAAATGTCCATTTATGGACTCAATTAAGCTTTAAGGAGCTGCAACATTTGTTTTGATGAAATTGTGAAAGACTTCAATTTCATCAAGAACGAAGATAAGCCTTGTGTTTATAAGATAGTAAATGGGAGCGCAATTGCATTCTTGGTGTTGTATGTTGATGACATACTTCTTATCGGGAATAATATATCGAACTTGCAGTCAGTAAAGACTTAGTTATCCAAGTGTTTTTCCATGAAGGACTTAAAAGAAATAGCCTACGTCCTCGAAATAAAGATCTATCGTGATAGATCACGTAGGTTACTTGGCCTAAGTCAGAGTACATACATAGACAAGATACTGAAGAGATTCAGTGTAGAAGAATTCAAGAAAGGATTTCTTCCAATGTCACATGGTGTCTATCTCTCTAAGGACATGTGTCCCAAAACACAAGATGAGAGAGATATGATGAAGAGGATCTCATATGCGTCTGCAATTGGATCTATCATGTATGTCATGCTATGTACTCGGGTTGATGTTTTATGTGCATTAAGCTCTTGTAGTAGATATCAAGCGGATCCAAGTGAGCGTCACTAGATAGTTGTCAAGAACATTCTTAAGTATTTGACAAGGACTAAGGATATGTTCTTGGTTTATGGAGGGGAAGATGATCTCTCTGTTAGAAGATACAGTGAGGCTAGTTTCCAAACGGACAAAGATGATTATCGCTCACAGTCTGGTTTTGTATTTTGTTTTAATAGAGCTATAGTGAGCTGGAAAAGCTCCAAGCAAACCATTGTAGTGGACTTTACAATAGAAGCTGAGTATATCGCATTATCCGATGCGGCCAAAGAGGCAGTTTGGATTAAGAAGTTCATCACCAAACTTGGTGTGGTTTCCATTATTGTTGATTCAATAGATGTCTATTGTGACAACAATGGAGCAATAGCTCAAGCAAAGGAACCATGATCTCACTAGCGGTCCAAACACAAACTCAGACGATTTCATCTCATCAAAGAAATGTTGAGAGAAAAGATGTATAGATTTGCATGAAGGTTCTTCACAATAGAAGCATGAAAATCACTTCAGGTCATTTGGTATTAAATACATGAATGATTGGTTGTAGTGCAAGTGGGAGATTGTTATAGTAGGTGCCCTAAAGCCAATCCATTATTGTAAAATTGACTCTTTGTAATAATGTTTATAATCAATAAAAGGCTTTTTATACATTATGTAATTCATATTCATTGTATGTTGTGATGTATGTCCTTAGAATGGTAGAATCATAACGAGGGGATCGAGTGTTTCAAATCTCGATAGCGAGGACCTTATGATCACATATGGTGGTCATTCTAGAAATGTTTGTAGCCCTAGTATTATTCTGACTAAGGACACATATAATACAGTAAGACTATCATAGTGTTGAACTACCCTATCGAAAGACAGTGACTGATCTCACTTGTCAAGGTTGTTTGCTGACAACCTGGTGCAATACGTGGGTGCTTGCCACAGGCGAGTTCATTGGACAAGCCCACTAGAGGATTCCACATAGATGGTAACCCAAGTGTCTGTGGAATAAATCCTTTGACGGATGATGGTGCATTTGATCCTTAGACTTGAGATCACTAGAGCGCCTTATGCACCAATTGGTGTAGTTTGACACTAGCCTAACGTAGTTCTATTCAAGACTATTAGAACGGTAGTGATTGGCTACATCGAGAAGTGTATCAAGACTATGGTGGACTAATAGAGGATTCATCACTCCCGGGTATGGGAGAAATTATCTCATTGAGAAATTCGGTAAATGGCAATGACACTAAATATGTGGCCATAGTGAGATTGAGTTGTAGCTCAATCCAATATATTTTGGTTTTGGCCCAATAATCGAATACAAAGAGATCAAGGATATCTAAGGTTGACACTACTTCTGTACCTCAACCTTGATGAGATAATGTATGATCAAAGGATTTGATTGCACAATAACCATATTGTTGATAGGTAAGCTTTTTCACTGAATCCAAATATATCGGGTGGCCATGATGCCTTTCTAGAGGCCAATCTTGATCTGTATTTAGTGAGATGATTTATTGAGTGTTAATCACAATACTACTCACTACCGATATTACAAGGAGCCTTCAGTCACACACATAGAAGACAAATAAAGAATAAGCAAGTGACACTACAACAAAAAAGGCTTTTTTAGCTACAATTTTTTTAGCGACGATTTCAAAATTCGTCGCCAAAGGTAACTATTAGTGACGAAATATGAAATTGGTTACTAATAGTTTCGTGGACTTTCTAATCCTTGCACGAGATGGCGGGAAGCAAATTGGCGACAGACTTAGCGACGACATAATTCGTCACATAATGTTTTTTACGACGAAAATACAAATAACAACGCCCAAATTTTTTCGTGACGTAACGATATGTCGTCGTGGATAGTTTTTAGAGAAAAAAATAATAGAAAACGTAGTCAAAAGTATTTAGCGATGCAAAGGCATGGTGCCATAAAATGTGTTTGGCGACAAAAATATAGAAAACGACGCCAACGAAGTCTAGCTACGAGGCAAAAGGCCCATCATAATACCTTTTTGGTAACGAAACTATAAAAAATGACGCAAAATCCACTGGCTACATAACAAATAGTTCGTCGGGAAACGTTTTTGGCGACACAAATATAAAAAATGACGCAAAATCCATCTGGCTATGCAACAAATAGTTTGTCAGAAAACATTTTAGGTGACGCAAATATAAAAAACAATGCCAAAAACATATTGCAACGTAATCTATGTTTCGTCATGAAAACGTTTTGGTGTCGATTTTCTTAAAATCGTTGCCATTAGTATGTTAGAATTTAATTTTTAATGTAATTTTATATTTATATGACAATAACTGAAAGTGTAAAACCAATCAGTAATGACAGAAATCAAAATTAAAAGCAGTGTCAATATAAAAAATAATGTCGTAGAAGTTTGACTCTTGAATAACAATAATAAATATTATTAATTCTCAATATCATCTTCAACTTATACATCTTCACTGTCACTGGAAAAATTTTCATTACTCATCTCATTTTCACTATCATCATTTATGAAACTGATATCATCATCACTAACTTTACTACTTGGCTCCACAAATTGAACAACCTCTGGTTCCACATCCATAATACGAAGTTCTTCTTGTTCATTAACTTCGGCATCAATATGAAAACCAGGCTGATGTGTATTCCGGTTTTTAGAGAGAACCGAACTGTTAAAGGTACCAGGTTCCGGTTCGATTGGTCTGACCAACAGGTATGGTTCAGTTCTTTAAACAGTGGATGCAGGTATTCACATCATAAGAATGTGACACATGTAAAACTCAAGGACATGGTCTATCACAAGACAACATTATCTATTTGTGGTTACAGTATTTTAATTGTCTATATATACACTAGGGTAGGAAAAATTACCCACTATTTATTTTACATTGAGTAAAATTATTACTTTAGGATTTCTTAGGTAATTTAGGATTACTCAAGGACATGCTACTAATTAAAATGAAACTAGCAATTACTTTAGGATTACTTGGTGTATATAAAAAACAAAAAAAAATTTGCCTAAAACTTTTCCTGCCCATTTTTTGCCGCCAATTTTTCATTCACAATTCCCACAGTTTTTTCCTTAAAACTTATTCTTACCCCATATTTCACTCATTTTTGCAAACCCTCATAGTCGACCTATTTCCGGCATTGAACAAAAAAGTTCTCATTTCTACGACTCCCGTTTAGTAGACGACGACTAGCTCAGTGACTCTGTGCCTATTCCGATGGAGTTTGTTAACTTCGGTGAGTTCTTGTCGAGGTGTATCCCCAACACCCAAATGTAGGGGTGCTTAGAAAAATGTAGAAACCAATCCAAACCGGGAATTGAAGTGGTTTTTTTGTTATCCGAAAAACTGGTTCGGTTTTGGTCGATAGAAATAGAGAAAACCAAATTTCTGATTTTATTAACAAAAAAGTAAACAATTTTTCGTTAAATTAAAAAAGAAAAAATTTAAATTTAAAAGATTATAAATCTAAAATTCAAGAGAATCTAAAAAACCCAAACCCGGTTAAAAAATAATAATAATAATAATAATAATTTGCTCCAAATGGAAAAACGTTTGAACCCTTAGAAGTAAAAAAAGTCAAACAAAATTACTAGCTCCTAAAATCTACAGTCCTCGTCACTTTGGCATCGAAAGTCCCCAAACCACAAAACCCTACCGCCGATGACGCCATTGCAAATCCACTTCTCCACTCCGGTCGCCACTTCTTCTCCAATTTCTGCCCTAAATCCGTCACTTCTCTACTTGGGCAATTACGTGACCTTCTATGTCGCGTCGTATTCGAAAAAGGAGCTGATTGAACTCAAGAATCGCTTGAACAGATTCGTCAATTAAAGAAATTAATGACAATGGAGATGTTGCTGATGATCATTACCACCGATTCTTGGTAAATGAATGGTTAAATTTACTAATTTTTTACTTACCTGCAACTTCTATTCAACATACATGAATTTCTTATTTATTTTCACAGGAAGATATTGAGATTATGCATTCACTTGGAGTAAATGCGTACCGATTCTCAATTTCATGGTTAGAATTTTACCAAGTATGTTCTTAGTAGCAATTAATTGAATGTTAATGTAGTGAGATTAATATTCAACTACTTGATGATAATGTTCCTGAGCTGTAACAGAAGGCAAATTTGGTGAAGTTAATCCAAGTGGAATCATGTTTTATAATAATATTATAGACCATCTCTTGCTCACAGGTAATATCCTTTTCAATGAATCTATAACTTAAGCACTAGTGTTTTTTTTTTTTTTACAATATTCTTGAAGATGACGAATATGAATTGGTTAAGGCAGGAATTGAGCCGTTTGTGACCATATTCCATTTTGACTTACCACAAGAACTAGAAGATAGATATGGGTCTTGGCTCAGCCCTCTAATTCATTTAACTTCTATTCACACTCTATAAGCTTTTCTGTTTCCCTGAAAAAAAAATGCTCGACTCTATTTTCAATAGGTTCTGAATATATGCCCAGTAACTAAGTTCTACCATTCTCTAAAGGGGTTTCTTCAGTACTTTTGCTTTTAAGATTGCAATACCTGGTTGCTCTAAGATCCCTTAATCCCTTTCTTGTTCATTTAGTTATGATGAATCAGTTTTGTTGGTACAGTATGTGATTTCAATGTTCTTGCGGGGAAGATTTTGTACATTTTGCCAAAATATGCTTCGAGAATTTTGGTGATCGAGTTAATAGTTGGCAACCATCAACGAGCTGAACCTGTTAAGCGAAATGGGATATGTTAGGGGATGGTACCCTCCAGCTCACTGTTCAGCACCATTGGGAAATTGTTCTGCTGGCAACTCTAATGTAGAGCCCCTCATTGTTATGCACAACATGTTACTGTCACATGCCAAGGCTGTTAAGCTATACCGTGAGCAGTTTCAGGTAATAGGATGAGCTTGAATACTAAATTGTGAAGTGCTTATATGGCATGAAGAAGGGACATCAAATGACAGTGCCCAGCTTGCTGGCTTGTTTGAAACCGCTAGAAATGTTGAGATGTCTGAGGTAATTTTGGTTTTTGAATTAATTTTTGTTTTAATCTTTCAGATTTGTTTGTGATTGATTCTTTTTTAGATTAGTGTTAGTGAAAGAAACTGACTCTTAGATTTGTTGCAGCAAGAAGATTGACCTTGATGATAAAAAATTGATCATGACTCACTTATTGGTAAACTTGTTTTTAATTTTATTAATTACAATTTTTTAATTTCTAATATATTGAATATTGTTTTTTTAGTAGATAGTTTGATATTGATTTGAATGATCCTTTAGTCCTTGAGTACCTTAATTAGCTTATGGGTAGGGTTTATTTGGATAATTGTTTTTCACCAAACAAATAATTCAAAGGTTTGAAATATTTATTTTTGAATAATTTTTTATTTAATGTGTATATTGTAATTGTTATTTATTTGTTTTTTTTAATATTAATTGTCTTTTATTTGTTTATTTTTTTGAATATTAGGATCTTTCTTAAGGCCAGCTCTAAGGGGAGGTGCATTTATTCCATGACACTCATTTTAGCAATAAAAGAAATACTTGGATAAATGATGAAGCCAAGGTTCGATATGTAAGTATTATGTAGTGTATTTCATTTATTTTGTATAAAAGTTTATTATATTTTTATATTATATTTATATTATAACCTAATACCTTTTAATTTTTTAATTTATAAAATTACATTGTTTTAATTTATACATTTGTGTGTATGTACATATATATTATTTTTGTAGGAACAAATCGTGGATTGGGTTATGATCCAAAACCACCTGCATCTTCTAAGACTTCAAGGCGAGCCAATCAAGAAGTTTTAGAGGAATTCACACACTTGTGTGAGGAGGTGCAAGAACTACGAGGCATAAGGGAAGAATTTTGCCAATATAGGCAAATGATAGAGAAAATGCAGTAGTTCATCTCAGTTAATATGGGTTCTTGTTCTGATGGCTCACAGACATTCCCGGGCCAATTTACACTAGATCCTCCACAACCTACAACAATTTTAGTTTTCAGTTGTTACTTTTTTATGAATATTACAATTTAGTCAACTTTATATATTTTTAACTTTTTATTTGAAAACTAACATATATAGTTCTATAATATATTTGGCTTGATATATTTGTGTGATTTCAATTAATTACATTTACAAATTAATATTTATATTTTTAGAATTAAATTTTAAAATGTCTTCGATAAATTAAATATTAATTACTTTAGGCGACAACTCATATTTTATCGCACTACATGTTAGGCAACAAAATGTCATATTTTGTCATTATATACTTTAAGTGACGCACACAATTATGACATTGCTATTAACTTTATGCAACAAAAATGCACATTTCGTCGCGGTATATCATAGGCGAGCAAAATTCACATTTCGTCGTAGTCTACATTAGGCGACACAAACATATATCTCGTTGCGGTATAGTGCAGGGGATACACTAGAGAGTACATCACTATTAACTTTAGGCGATGACAGCTAATATTTCACCGGTAAATAGTTTTAGCGACGAAAATGGTATAGGCGACAATTTTTTGGTTTGTCGCCAGATTTAATGACGAATTTTAATAAATTGCCGTCTAAAATAAAGCGCGACATGCCTACTGCGACGATCATGGTGACGATTTTCTTCCATCGCTAAACGTATATAGCAATGATTTCTAGGTTTTTAGCAACAAAAAAATTTGTAGCTAAAGGTCCTTTTTGTTGTAGTGAGAAGAGCATTTTTGTCTTTTTATGATGAAAGTGTATTTTAGTAATCTCACAGTACAATTAGATTTGCTGAGGTGGTTGCCTATATTTAATTTCATATGGAAATTAAAATAAGTGAGATTGTGTGTGTGTGTGTGTGTGTGTGTGTATTTAAATTTTATATTATTAGTTAATATTAATATCTAAAATAATATTGATATTAATAAAAGCAATATAAATTCAAATCAAATTTAAAATTAAAACACCATGTTTGGAATTACCTTGATTTGGTAATGGAATAAATATAATCTAAATATGAAATTAGATAAGACTATTCCATATTAGATTAGGGTTTTAATTGTTCCACTATTTAAATGCAATTTAAAATTAAAACAATAATTATTCAAAAACACAAAACCCTAGTCGCGCTCTCTCTCTCTCTCTCCCAAAACCGTGGACACCCAGAGGTTGGAGAAGTGAATTTTTCAAGTGAAAAATTTGGCACCATTATCCTTGAACCAATCGGTTTGGCTAGCACATCGAACCCTTTAGTGATCGCTGTCCTATCTTCGTGTGGATACCAATCGTTCTTTCCTATCTTGGAGTGGAAGCGATTCAAGTCAATTGAAGGAGCCTCCAAATGCTGGTATGAAACTTTATTAATCGTTTAATATATATTTCATATGCAAACAATGTAAAACGGGTATAAGGATCTTAGGGTTTTTGGTTTATGGATTGGGAAAATTTTGTATTCCACTGCGTTCACTCAATCCATAAACCTACAGAAGAGCACTTGCTGATTACAACATCGCAGACCAGCTTACGAAAGCTCTGTTGCAGCAGAAGCATGATAAGCACCTAGCTTCATTTGGTATTAAATACGTGAATGATTGGCTATAGGTGCAAGTGGCAGATTGTTAGAGTAGGTGCCCCATAGCCAATTAGATATTGTATTGACTCTATGAATCATGTTATTCTAATAGTCAAAGGCATCGTTTATGTTATGTAAATCATATTCCATATGCATGTGATAATATATGTCCTTAAAGTGGTGGAACCATGACAAGGGAATCAAGTAGTGATAAGTCTTAATTGTGAGATCCATATGAGCACATTTGGTGGTCATTCTAGAAACGTCCATATCCCCAGTATTATTTTGACTTAGGGCACAGATAATATAGTAAGACTATCATATCATTGAATGATCCACTAGAAGGTAGTGAAACATCTCGCATGTAAAAGTTGTTTGGTGACAACTTGGTGCGACGCATTAGTGTTTGTTATTCACGAGTTCATTGGACTGGCCGATGCAGAGGATTTCATATAGATAGTAACCCCAATATCTATGGAATACATCCTCTAACAGATGGTGGTGCATGTGATCCTTAAGCTTGAGATCACTAGAGCTCGTGTGTAAACATTGGTGTAGTTTGACACTATCCAAACGTAATCCTATCCAAGGTTATCAGTACGGTAGTGATTGGCTACATTAAAAAGTACACTATAACTATGGTGGGTCGACAAAGAATTCATCACTCTTAGGTATAGAAGAAATCATCTCGATGAGATATTCGGTAAGAGGCAATGACTTTAAATTTGTGGTCATAATGGAATTGAGTTGTTGCTCGTTTGGTATTGGTTTGATAACCGAATCTGAATATGTCAATGTGGTTCATACTTGAAGCTGACATTATTTTTGTACACTAAACCTTGATGAGATATTAAATGATGAAAGGATTGAATTGCATGGTAACCATACTGTTGACAAGTAGTGAATACGTTGAATCCGAATATGTCGGGTGGCCATGATGCCTTACTAGAGGCCAATTTTGATGTGTGTGTAATAAGATGATTAATAGGGTGTTGATCGCGATATTACTCATTGCCAATATGATGAGGAGCCTACGGATTACTCACTTAAAAGACAATTTAAGGAAGATAATAAATTTGCTGGAAAGGTTGTTGCTAGGATCTAATTTCCTAGCGGATTTAATTTGTAAGATTGAATATATATATTATATATATATAATAATATATATATATAATATATATATATAATATATATATATATATGGTGTTATATGTTTTAAATATTAATAATTATTAGGATGAAAAAATAATGAATTAATACCCCTTTAAATACTTTCTTGGGAAATGATTATATCTAATTGAATAATTAGATGGAGGTATTGGAATAATCCAAAAAGGGGAGAATATGTTTTTTTTTTTTTTTTTTTTTTTGGGATAAGTAAGCTTTATAAAAGGGGAAAGAGGATAATGTAACCAAGCGGAGATTAAAGAATACAAAAAATCCCATCTACCACAAGACATGCCCTGAGTTAGGTTCAAAAGTATCAAAAAACAAAAATCATATGCATGAGCATTTACAAAGATAAGTCCATGAACATTGTCATTAACAACACAACAACAAAGCACAAAAGCAATACCCCAAGTCTTCTTCTAGTACAACTAAAAGCTAAGATGCCACATAACCAAGTCTACTTATGCTAATGGGAACCCTTCACAATACAACTTACCATAACATTAGTTCCCATGAGAGGTTTTAAAAATGGACATGGGAAGGCCCCATTACTTGGCAAGTCTTCTATTGTGGGTGTTCTTTATGACATTGTTAAGGTCCATAGCCCTCTCCCTCGCCACATTCTTGATGTACGTAGTTGTGGAGTGTATTAGCATCCTTGCATTCCCCTCCGAAAAACTGGATATTCCATTCTCTCTAAATAGAATAAACGGTGGCCCCTAAACATAACTTCCCGATAGAGTACTTAAGCTTATTTTTTCTCCATCTACATGCAATGTGCTTCACATAATCATTCCAAGGACGGGTAGCATACCCAAGAGGAGTGGGCTCAAGAATAAGGTTCCAAATCCTTTGGGTGAAAGGGTAAGAAAAAAAAAGATGATCGATAGTTTCTTGCCCAAGATTACAAAAACAACACAAATTGCTAGATGCTACACCATACCTCATAAGCTTGTCCCTAGTTTGGAGTCGGTCCTTACACGCCCTCCAAGCGATGATGGAGTGTCATGGGATAGCTTTGGGGAACCAAACAAGGTGATACCACTCCACTCGATCTTGGTGCACACGGGTAATCTACCAAGCCGGTTTAATAGAAAATTTACCGGATGCATTAGGCTTCCAAACAACCATGTCCTCCCCCTCTTTGGGATCAAAATCAATAGAATCCTTCATATTCATCAAAGCCCAAGAATTAGTTGTTGGCTATGTCCACCTCTTCCCGTCCCAAATCTCACAAACCTTTGCAAGGTTATGTAGCCTTGAATCATACACAATACGGCTGCCATATCTATCCTTGGGTGGGCCTCTTGGATGCCAATTATCATGCCAAACATAGGTTGCTTGACCATTGCTGATAACAGATTTAATATGCTCTCTAGCCTCACTTCTAAGCTTCAACATACTCCTTCAAGCCCAAGAAGCATCTATAGGTATAGGAATCTCCCAAAAGCTTTTCCTTGCCAAGTAGGTTGCTTTGATCCACTCAACCTACCCGAAGCCACTATGCATTTGATTTAGGTTCCAAACATGTCTCAACATGGCTGCCTTATTCCAATCTTTGGCTCTCACAATCCCCAACCCACCTTCTTCTATAGGAACACAAACCTCTTCCCATGCTACTTTGGCTTTATAAAAAGGGTAACTTTCCCTAAATCTCCTATAACCCTAAGCTTGCCGCCCAAGCCAAGAAAGAGAGAAAAATTTATCTTTGAAATTTTCTCATCCCTTTTCTTCTTTAAACTACAAATATCACTCTAGTGAATTGATCTTGTGTGGATTATTGTCTTTGTATGGATTTCCATTAGTTCACTTCTAATCTTAAGGTGTGAGCGTTTTCAATGATCAATCGAAGGAGTCATCAACATGGGTATGAAATTGAAACCTTGAATGGGTTTTATTATTTTAAAGCATGTAAATAACATTTAATCTCTTATAAGGATTTTGGGCTTTAGGTTTTAATTGGTAAATTTTGTTTTTCCGCTACGTATTGCCTTGATTAATTCCTAACAACCTATACGTGGTGAGTTGATCTGTTCAAATGAGTAGATATTTTCCTACAATGGATCCCTTTTTTTTATCTCGTCACACCTTATGTCTATGCACGGGGGCCAATTACTCGTGCTTGTTGTCGAGCTCCTCCAATCTCGAGCTTCGTGTTCTACACAAGGATGTGCCCCAGGCTCCTTTGCTTACTTCGAGCTGGGAAATTTTACCACACAACAACTAAAATTTGTTTAAAGTGATTAAAGTAATTTCAATGATGATAAATTAAAATGAAAAATAAATAAATGAATTTGGGGCTAACTTAGTAGCTTGATTGAGCTTAATTAAGAAGAATGTTGTGTTTCCCATTTGAAGGGAAGAGATTTTTAGGTTGAGTTTGTTTTTTTCATAACTCTAAAAAGATATTAGTGTTACCTAAATATTTAGTTAATAGCTTAAAGATATGTGAAGTGTTTATTTTTCAAATTAAGGATGTCTAAAAAAAATTGCTATTTTTATATATTAATAATAAATTCTTAAAATTACTATGTAAAGTTTGATTATATAAAAATAATAATTATAGTATTTACTATAAATAACATAACACTTGTATAAATTGGACCTGTGTCAATCGCATCGTTCAAATTTGTTTTATGGGGAAAAAAAAAGGTTAAAACGTTTCTTAATGAGATAGAAACTTTTACTATTTTAATTGTACGTCAAATAACTACCACAGCCGTCCGTAAAAACATGATCAGAGACTAAACCTAAAATAAGATTTTACTTGGCACTCAAAATTACATAATTATAATCAAATAACTATGTAGTTCCTTCAACTTGCTTACACGAAAATCAAAATGACTCTTCATCTTTATCACTGCTTGCTGCTCAGCTTTTTATATTATCTTTGACTGTCCCTTCTGTAACTATCCATCCACTTGTCTAGTCTGCCAAGTAACATAAAGAAAACGTTAAAAAAAAAAGAAAAAGGGCAAGACTAGTTCTGTTGAAAAGCTAACCAGTATTAAATTCTGTCACCGTAGCATTTAAGTGTATTCTGACATTATATTTTAATGCGGTTTCTATATCAGGTAATTTATTTTATCCAATCAACAAAGGTAACAAAACTACCTCTCTTTTTTTAATCTAAAATACCCACTCATATTTTGCGTGCATTTTCTTGTATAGCTTCTCATATACATATTTTCTGAATTTTCCAGCATACCCAGAAAACGTAAGAACATAATGACAAAGAATGAGAAACTTATGCGATGCTTTCGACAAAGAACATTATACCCAACCCAACAAAATAAAAACAGTAACCGAGTAAAAAATTCTTATATGTGGCCTCAAAAAAAAAAAAAAAAAACCGTTTGTACTTCCTACTTCTAGTAAAATTAACAATAATAAATAGGAATGATTTTTAAGCTGCTAGCTGGTTTTACATGGTTAAATTAAATTAACAGAAGCAAATTAAGAGAAATATATATAACTTTGAAAATGAACTGGAAAGAGAATTTTCTTCCATGGAAATAAGATAATATGTAATTGCAGTTACCTCTTCTACTTGTTGTGTAAGGGATTTGGACCGGTTGGAACGATTCGTTTGTCCTCCAAAGTGTCGTTCTTTTTCTCAGAGCTAGAGAAGTAAATGCCGATAGCATTCTGTG
This sequence comes from Pistacia vera, assembly GCF_008641045.1. Lineage (NCBI taxonomy): Eukaryota > Viridiplantae > Streptophyta > Magnoliopsida > Sapindales > Anacardiaceae > Pistacia > Pistacia vera. The sequence continues at coordinate 450,728 of NW_022195917.1, forward strand.
ATTCTTTCAAGCTTCTTTTTCTTGCATCCTGAAAGGTAGTAGTGCAGAAATTCTTTCTAGCCACTGCATTAGATCCAGACGTTGCAAAAATCAGAAGAGATGCCACAAATATGAGAATAGTTAATCTCATTGCATAACTATTGTAAATTTAGCTAATCAACTGGAACAACTCAGATAGATCAACAATGCAGTATATATAATAATAACAAACAAGAATTATATACTTGAAAAGTGACCAAAGAGAGAGGAAGAAAGGCAAAAAGAATAGGGATGTTAAAACAGGTAAAATATCAGAAGGTTTAAAGGGGTTGAAGTCTTGAAGACAATAACTATGGTACCTCGGATTTACAGTAAAGGTTTTGATACATCAACATCTCAGAACGCTTCACCGAACCTCATTAAATGCTTTCAATTCCACTCCACGTGCACCATTAAAGAATAAACACAATTTTTAGAAGCTTATAGGCTTAGGAAAGAGTGAAAAACAACAACATTCTGTTATATAGCTGCCTAATTAACCTCACCTCCTCCCGACAGTCCACTGAGTTTTGAAAAGCGTTCTTCTTTGAACCCTTTTCAGAACGACATTCACCCACCCATAGTTTGCCGTAAAGACAATTTGATACTAAAAAAATTTGGAAATAACAAACAATCACTTTTCGTCTGATTCTGTTAGGGATTTTCGTTTGCTAAAGGATAATAGTTCTAGAAAAGACTAAAATGCTTTTGAAATTTTTTTATCTTCACCTTCTTCGTCTCTTTTTCGTCTGGTTATCTTCCATCTCATTGTTTGCCTCTCTCTTCTTCTCTCTTGGATTTTGCCAGAATTCAAATTTTAGGGATAAATTTTATTGATCATGTTTTATCTAATTAAAATTAAATTTCCTAAATCCTCTTTCACAAGATCTCTTTCTCGTAAAATCATCCACACACCACTTCACAATCCAGGGCAATCTCCCCCTTCCATCACCATTGCAAACTATGGATAGGTTCATGTCATTTGACATATATATATATATATATATGTGTGTGTGTGTGTGTGTGTGTGTGTGTGTGTGTGTAGGGGGGGGGGGGGGGGGGGGGGGTGGAATATTGTAATAATTGATCTACGATACGCAGCAGAAAACAAAAATTCAATCGGTAAATCAATTACCTTTCTTTGCTTTGACCTGAGTATATATTATACCATTTACATGTTTATAAACAAAAATCTGTATAAAGTAAATCAATTCAAGGATTAGAATACTTACGTACGTTTGGAGGCTCCTTCGAATATCTCTAATTTTGGACAGGACCACTGTTCATGGTTACTGTTCACCATCTATTGTTCACTTGATTTTTCGTCAATCGATCCAAAGTAGGATCGCACTCACAGAAGTCCACACGATGATAATCCGAAGAACCCTTGATTATTTTGCTAGAACAATCAAGGGCTTCAAGAATCAAGAAAGAAGAATAAGAAAAGTTTTCTTCTTGAGAGAGAGAGAGATAGGGTGGCTAGGGTTGTAATTGAATGAAAATTCTACTTGTTTTAATTCTAAGTTGCACTTATATAATGCAACAATTAAAACCCTATTCCACTTAGGAATAGCCATGGGCTCCAGTTCACCCTTGCAACCAAACACACCCTTTATGGTATTTTAATTAATTTATTATTATTATAATTAAAATCAATTAATATATAATAATATATTAACATTAATTAATAATAATAATAATTCATTTAAATATATACAGAGATATATATTTAAATATAATCTCACTAATTTAATTTTAATATTAAAATTAATTACAGTCTCACTAATTTAATTTTATTAAATACAAGCAACAACCTTAGCAAATTTAATTGTACTATGAGATTACCAAAATACCCTTTCGTCCTAAAAGGCGAAAATACCCTTCTCACAAATTGATTCTTAAATTATCTTCTAAGTGTGTGACCCGTAGGCTCCTTATCATATCGGCAGTGAGTACTATCGCAATTAACACCAATTAATCATCTCACTATACACAGTCCAAGATTGGCCCCTAGCAAGGCATGATGGCCACTTGATAGATTCGAATTAGCGAAACCGCAGCCTGTCAACGGTATGGTTATCGTTCAATCAAATCCTTTCATCAATTGTTATCTCATCAAGACTGAGGTACAGAAATAGGGTCAACCTCAGATATCCTGGACATGTTTATATTCAGTTACTGGACCAATGACAGGAATATTAAATTGGATTGAGCATCAACTCAATCCCATTATGGCCACATATTTAGTGTATTGCCATTTACTGAATTACCCAGTGAGATAACTTCTCCCATACCCAGGAGTGATGAATCCTTTGTCGATCCACCATAGTCTCTATACACTTCTCAATGTAGCCCATCACTACCGTATTGATAGCTCTGAATAGAACTACGTTGGGCTAGTGTTGAACTACACCAATTGGTGCACAAGGCGTTCCGGTGATCTCAAGTCTAAGGATCACATACACCACCATCCGTTAGAGGATTTATTCCATAGACACTGGGATTACCATCCATATGGAATCTTTTGGTGGGTCTGTCCGATGAACTTGCCTCTAGCAAGCACCCATGTGTTGCATCAGGTTGTTGGCAAACAACCTGGACAAGTGAGATCAGTCACTGCCTTTCGATAGGGTCGTTCAACACTATGATAGCCTTACCATATTATTTGTGTCCTTGGTCAGAATAATACTGAGGCTACGGATGTTTCTAGAATGGCCACCATATGTGATCATAGGGTTCTCACTATCAAGATTTGAAACACTTGATACCCTCGTCACGGTTCTACCATCCTAAGGACATATATCAATACATATAATATGATTTACGTGATATAGTAGAATATGCCTTTTATTGATAAATAAACATTTATTACAGAGTCAATTTTACAATAATTGATTAGCTTTAGGGCACCTACTCTAACAATCTCCCACTTGCACTATAACCAATCATTCATGTATTTAATATCGAATGACCTTAAATGTTTTTCATGCTTCTGCTGTGACAGAGGCTTTATCAGTGGATCAGCGAGATTGTCATCAGTATGCACTTTACTGATCTATACATCTTTCCTCTCAACCATTTCTCTAATGAGATGAAAACGTCTGAGTATGTGTCTGGACTTTTGGTGAGACTCTGGTTTCTTTGCTTGAGCAATTGCTCCATTGTTGTCACAATAGACATCTATCAGATCAACAATCATGGAAACCACACTAAGTTCGGTAACGAACTTCTTAATCCAGACTGTCTCTTTGGTCGCATTGGATAGTGCAATATACTCAGCCTCCATTGTAGAGTCCACTACAGTGCTTTGCTTGGAGTTCTTCTAACACACTGCACCCCCATTGAGACAAAATACAAACCTTGATTGCGATTGATAATCATCTTTATTTGTTTGGAAACTAGCATCACTGTATCCCTTTACAATGAGCTCATCTTCCTCTCCATAAACCAAGAAAATGTCCTTAGTCCTCTTCAGGTACTTAAGGATGTTCTTGACAGCTATCCAGTGACATTCACCTGGATCCAATTAATATCTACTACAAGTGCTTAATGCATATGAGACATCAATCCGAGTATATAACATGGCATACATGATGGATCTAATTATTGACGCATATGGGATCCTCTTCATTCTATCTCTCTTATTGTATGTTTTAGGACACATATCCTTACAGAGATAGACACCATGTGACATCGGAAGAAATCCCTCCTTGGATTCTTCCATACTGAATCTCTTCAGTACCTTGTCAATGTATGTACTCTGACTTAGGTCAAGCAACCTATGTGATCTATCTTAGTAGATCTTTATTCCGAGGATGTAGGCTGCTTCTCCTAAGTCTTTCATGAAAAAGCACTTGGATAACCAAGTCTTTACCGACTGTAAGTTCGGTATATCATTCCTGATCAGAAGTATGTCATCGACATACAACACTGGGAATGCCACTGCGCTCCCACTCACTTTCTTGTAAACGCATGGCTCATCTTCGTTCTTGATCAAACTTAATTCTTTTACGGCTTTATCAAAACGAATGTTCCAGCTCCTTAAAGCTTGCTTGAGTCCATAAATGGATCTCTACAACTTGCATACCTTTTCAGCTTGCCCATCAAGAACAAAACCATCGGGTTGTGTCATATACACATCCTCTTCAAGGTTTCCGTTCAGGAAAGCCATTTTGACATCCATTTGCCAAATCTCATAATCTTGATATGTCGCAATCACAAGAATAATCCAAACGGATTCAATCATGGCAACCGGCGAAAAGGTTTCCTCATAATTAATACCATGAATTTGTTTGAAACCTTTGGAAACCAGTCGTGCTTTATAAGTGTGCACTTTTCCATCCATGTCAGTCTTCTTCTTGAAGACTCATTTACACCCTATGGGTTTTACCCCTTTAGGTGGTTCTACCAGAAACCATACTTGGTTCTGGTACATGGAATCCATCTTAGATTTCATGGCTTCAAGCCATTTAACGAAATTTGGATCTGATATAGCGTCTTCGTAGGTTCTGGGTTCATCATCTTGGTAGACAAGTACGTCACCATGTTGAGTCACGAGATAACCGTATCTCTCAGGCTCATGGCGTACTCTCCCAGATCTACATAGCTCTTGTGCTACTTGAGGTGGTTCACTTTGATCCACAAGTTGTGGAGTAACCTCTTCTTGATGTTCAACCACTGCTTGTGGCACATCTTCACGTCCTTCGTCTAGTATATCTTGTAGCTCTAGAACTTCATTGAGTTCTATTTTTCTTCCAGTAAACTGTAAACATTTTTTTAAGATTCTACAAATAACATTAAGTATTTCATTATAGGCAAATATTACTTAGTAGATGCAGGTTATGCAATAGAGGTGGGTTCCTCACCCCATATAGATGGGTTCCTTACCATGTTTCTGATGCACGTTGTAACCTTTCTGGACCCCTGCAGTTGTTTAATTACAGACATGCATCGCTTCGGAATGTTATAGAGAGGATCTCTAGTGTTTTGAAAAAAAGGTTTTGCATTCTTGATGGCATGAACAATTATCCATTGGAGAAGCAAGCTAAAATTGCTATGGCATGTTGTGTAATTCATAATTTTATCAGAAGGTTCAATATGAACGACCCTATCTTCCAAAAGTTTAATGCCGATGGAGTTTATGAGGAAGGGAGTGGGGTGGGTTCGAATCAACTGACTCAGAACGACATGGGAACTCTGAGGGATAGCATAACTACTGCTATGTGGGCAAAACATGAGTCCATCTTGTAATTGTTAACTGAATATAGGGGTACGAAGAATTCTGAGGGATGGTTATTAGTAGCTTCGTATTATTAATTTAGATATGTATTAATGTCGTGTTTTTAAATGATATATTAGTAGTTGAAATTATTCTGGAGAATTTGTTTTTAATTAAGTGATCAAAAAATTACCAAACAACTAATTAATATTATTTAAATGTAAATTGAAAAGTTCAATAAATCAAATAATAATTTTTTTTAATAAAATGCATCAAAATACTCTATCTTAAAATCCTTTTTGAAAAAATATACCAAACAATTATTCAGCAATTTATTTAACTCCAATAAAATGTTCAAATAATTTACTAAACACATATTCGAATTCAAATCCGATTCCATTAAATACAACTCAATTCAACTTTTTCCAAAAGACTATTCTAAAAAGTGCCAAAATAGTGAACCAAACAGAGCCCTTAGCTTTAAATATGGCTGAATTAAAAGCATTCTACCCAGACTAAAATAAATTGACTTTAACCAAATGACAAGCATGTGAATCAGCCTGTTTGGTTTAATAAGTCAATTACTAACCAAATGGTCTTGGGTTCGAGTTGGGTAGATGGGTAACTTTTTTTTAAAACAATAAACGACATGTCGTTTTCAAAAATGTAAGAAAAACGACTTGTCGTTTCTATTGGTCCAATCGTCTTCAACCTCTAGCCGGGTCTGCAACCGAATACTTGACCCAAAAACAACCCACTTCGAACCCGAAACTTCAAAATGCCATAACTGAGTCAATTTAACTCTGTTTTAGATTATTCAAAAGCCGTTTTTCTCATAATTTCATAGGGAATTTAATTTTATAATTAGTTTAACCAAACACAATTCCCAAACATAAATATGAGATAATCAAAATTGAATAAAAACATAAATATAATTATAGCATATTTCATCACATCTTAACACTGAACAATAAGCAAGAAGCATGACTTTGATACCAAATGTGGAACATTACGTATGTAATATAATGCGGAATTTAATCACTTACCTCCAGCCATATTGTTCAACTGTTGTAGAAAGCCAAACGTGAATGATTTGTGAGTGAGTGTTTGAGAGATGTCTTTTAGCCTATACCTCCAGAATGTTTTGTGTTTTGTAATATCTCTTTGATGGAGAAGATGATATCTTATACACAATTTGTTATACTATTTGAATTTGAATAGTATTTGGTTGTGATATCTTATACACAATATTAGACTTGACAATGGATCATGTTGAAATTGTTTCATGTTGTATCGCATACGTGTTGTGTCAAAATTTTTAAACCAAACTCATCGCATTAGCTTATTGGGTCTAAATATGAAAATTTGAACCCAAACATTATTAAATTGTGTTAACTCGACCCATTAAAAGCTTCTCCTAATTTTGTTTTTTATTTTCTAATTAAACAATGAAATATATACTAATTGATGTTATAATTTTAGTGGTGTAATTGTAAGCAAGTAAACTAAGAAGGATTTTTTAAACTAAATTAGCAAAGCAAATAGGGCTTTATATACAAGTTGGTGTCACCCACTCATCCAATTAGAGGGAAACTATTCAAATGGCCTTTCCTTCCCATGAGACATGTGCAAACGCATGTGTCTTTTGAGTAAAAATGCATGGACCGTATATCCATTTGGCTAGAGGGGCGGCAAATGGTTCGAAAGCCACATTCTTTGTAAAACCTTCCTTGGATTTCCACCATTTACAAATAATCGCATTTAACCTTACTTAGGAAAAACTTAGTGAGACAAAAACCTAAGTAAAGAAATACAATTCTATGATAAACTGGTGTTGGACGTGCTTAATACTGCCTTATTAAGAATTTTCTATGAAAACCTAGTAGGCCAAAACCTGGTCAATGGAAAAAGAGTATAGTGCACATATGTACAATACAATAGCCATTTCCAAAATTTTCTCCCCTTAATCGATGCTCCGCCTGATCAAACTCCCTTCATAATGGTAGAATTAACTTAGTTACTTGCTAAGACGTCACATATCGATGCCATACACTAACTTCTCAAACGATGATGTCAATAAGGTCTTAGTGAATAAATTTGTAAGATTATCACTAGAGAGTATTTGTTTGACATCAATATCTTGACTCTGCTGGAGTTCGTGAGTGTAAAAGAACTTAGGTGAACTATGTTTAGTTTTGTCTCCCTTAATATATATTCCTATTAATTGAGAAATACATGTTGCATTGTCCTCATTTATAATTTTATGAGTATATGAGATACGTGGTAACCTGCTGTAAGTGTATATTAGTGTATGCCCTAGAAACCGTTCGTGTTATCAGTTTCAGAGCATTTTGTCTTGTATCAATATATCATAAATAATAGAAGAAAGAGTTCTTCAATTCATATATATAAATTGCTTCCTTTATTCAGTCATGCATTTAAAAAAAAAAGTATGTATATGAATTGTTTAGATGATTCATTTAATCGATAAATGATTTATCAAAAGGTTCCCTACAGAAGCAATATAATTTGGGCAACTATATTACATAGTAGGCATATTGGATGCTTCCGAAAGATATCATGAGTTGATATAAGTACAGATGACGATGATAGTCATGTCACTGGGGCATTAGTATGGATTAGCGGTTGATGAACTGCTTTTCGAATATGATCGAATAACAACAAATCACTTGGAAAAGCATATAGTCAATGATTTATCATTTGGTTATATCAGTGCACGATGTAGTCCTTTGACCTGAGACATTATGGTCGGATTCGATACGGATGTGTATGGTTCATACAGTGTATAAGTACAAGACTAGTCATGTTTCGTATGATAAAGCATATTTGGTCATGCGTTGTTCATATGCGGAAACGAACGATGGTCAAGAAGGGATCCATTGACTTGGAAATATAGGATCAGGAGTACCACTGACTCCATCGGGATTCAAGTTCCTGGACGAACGTCGATAAATGTCAAAAATCAGAATCTCTGGCTAGAGTCTATTATTAGTCATACAAAAGCAAGTTTGTGATGATAAGTTTCGGACATACTGATCGACGATTCGATAGAAGATCGAGTTTAGGATTTTGACGTTCCATGAATCTGTACTCGATTAGGATATATCAATGGAGGGACTTTACCTGCATGGTACATATGATCTGAAATGGGTTCGATGAAGTATTTCTTCATTATGGTTTAGTGACTATGACACATTGCTAGATGTTTACCATAGTCGTTGGGCCTTCAAACAGGTTTTCGGATTCATCCAGAACCGACTCACGGCTAATCCACGGTGGACCTACATTGTTACACCAATAGCCTTGAGAAGTTAGAGAAGGATAAGAGAGAGAAATGATTATCCGAAGAGGGCTAGCACCTTTTGAGAGTAATGTCATGATTTCTTTTGTAATAGTTACATAGAAAATTATTTGTGACATTTTAAGGGTTAAAATGGTCAAGCAATAATTAATTGTATTTAATTATTATATCTTAAAGCGTTAAGATAAATGAGGTGAGCTAAATTAACCTTTTAATAATTAAAGGGCAAAAGGGTAAACTTATGGGTTGTTAATGTAAACTAGTTTAGTTTACGTGGGCCCTTGAATAATATTGATTATTCAAAGGGAAAATTAATAAATCTTGGGCTCCTTTTTGAATAAGATTTTATTTGGGGATGCAAGTGAAAAACAACTAATTACAAAATGGCCCGTGTATATATAAATGCAAATGGTTGCATTTTAGGTCAAGGATTCATTTTGTTCACTCAAAAGAAAAATAATCTCTCTCTCTTAGGGTTTGGCCACTCTTTCACTCTCTCAAGTAGTGATGGCAATGGATCGGGCCGGAACCGAGTACTCCTTGGCCCAGGCCTAAGCCCAACCTCATGATAAAAGCCCAAGCTCGATCCGGACTCGTCATGAGTATGATAGGTAAAGCCCAAGCCCAATCCGACGAGCTTTTTGTAACCTCAGGCCCGACCCAAGCCTGCCCATTTTTATAATGTGAATTTTTAAGTATTAATAAATTGCAATTTTTTTTATATTTTTAATTCTAGAAACAATTTTTAAATATTAATTTATTTTTGAATACTCATCAAATATATAAATAACTTTCCACAAAGTGCATCCATCCATCCATGTAGGGTTTGGGAAAAATGAGTATATATATTTAGGATAATCTTATAATTAAATATATAGTATAAGGGTAATTTAGTATAACTAATACTAAAATTGTCAGGCTAGGCCGGGCCGAGCCGAGCCTGAAGACATACCTAGGCTCGGCTCGTACCCGAGGTCGGGCCTTAAAATCAGGCCCAGGCCCAGGCCCAAGCCCAAGCCCAAGCCCACGAACATCGGGTAAAGCCTAACCTTTTTGGGCCGGGCCACACCGGGTACCTAGAAATATTGAGCCCATTGCCATCTCTACTCTCAAGGTGGTATTAAAGTGTGGAGGATTCATCCTTTTGAATCTTGGCTTCATTAAACTTAAGCAAAGGAGAAGGTATAATGTTTTTCAAGCTTTATTTGAATTTTTTTTTAATCCTATTAATCCAACTCTTTACATGCTTTCAATCAACATTTTCCGCCACCTCTTCATGGTTTTCTTTCACCTGCATGTACTCTTGATATGATGTATGAAAAAATCTTAACCAGACGCATTCTCGACTTGTTTCATGAAACACAAGAATCTCACAATGATTGGAAGAAATAGCAACCAATGTTTGCTTTGTAGATCGCCACAATATTCTTTTGCAATTGTAGGTAAAAACATATCCTTTCTACGAGCTAGCGATCTTTGTAGGTACTAGAAAGGTACTCAACATATACATAGACAACTAATTTAGGATTAAGAATAAAATTTGATGGATAAAATAATCCTAAGTATTTTGTTCTATTAAGGTAATAAAAGACATGTTTTATCACATTCCAATATCAGCGAGTTGGTGTAGTGTTAAATATTGCCAACAGATTTACCGCAAATATTATGTCCGATTTGGTGCATTGTGCCAAGTATAATAACACACGTACTGCATTAAAATATGGTACTTCATGAACAAATATATTTTCATCATTTTCCTTATGACAAAATGAATCATTTTAGGATCAAGAGACAAAAATACCATTGGGGTACTCAAGGGTTAAGCCTTATCTATATTAAAGCGTTTTAGTATACATCTAGTATAGTTTGATTGATGAACCAATATTCCATTTGAGTAATTCTCAATCTGCAAACCTAAACAATATTTTGTTTTCCTTAGATTTTTCATTTTAAAGGATCAAAAGACGAAACCACCATTGGGGTACTCAAGGGATAAGCCTTATCTATATTAAAGTGTTTTAGAATATATTTAGTATAGTTTGACTAATGAACTAGTATTCCATTTGAATAATGCTCAATTTTCAAACCTAGACAATATTTGTTTTCCCTACATTCTTAATTTTAAATTCTTTTTTTAAATACTCAACGGCCTTTGTGAGCTTTTCAAGTGTTCCAATTATGTTCGTGTCATCGACATAGACACTACCACAATAGCAAAACCAGATTCTAACCTTTTTATAAAGACACATGTGCATATAGGATTATTAACATATTTTTCCTTTATCAAGTGTTGATGCGAATTTCCACACCGAATAAAAGGCCAGGACGAATACAAGCGTCAACCAGAATTCTGGCTGTAGATCTGGCTATTTTTGGCCAAATCCATCATTCTGGCTAGAAATGGCCATATCGGACCAGTCGTGCTCCGTTACGGCCACTTCCGCCGTCACCGACAATGGTGGTAGGCCGTTGATAGTGGCTTGGGGTGGGTGGGGATGTTTTTGTTAAGTTTTAAACATTTTTTATTACTGAGGTGTTTTAGCTAAATCTGAAATATAAGGGGTTAAATTCAAAAAACAATAATAAAAACAATATTATATTAATATTTAAAAAATGGGGTAATTTAGTAAATTACATAAAATACCGACAAATTTATTCCTCTCAACCAAACATATTAATATAACATATCAACTAATTATTCCAACCAATCAAACACATTTCCCTAAACATTTTTAATAATTATCAAGTTAATCTATCTTTTCATTAGTATAACATTCTCAGTAATACAACTTTCCTTGAATCAAACACACCCTTATTTTATTTTGAGTAAACGTATGTTTAATGAACATATATTATTGTTGATAAAAACAAGATGAAAGATTATTTGAAACGTTTATATTCATTGATCGTACAATATAATGCGGAACTTGTATGACAACCAGCGAAAAAAAATTTCTTTGTTAAAAAACTATATTTGACATGCGGTGGCTTCGGTAAAAAGAACAAGAATGACATTTAGTGAGGAAAATATTCTCACCAAAGAATATATAGATTTACCGAGGATTTCCTCCCTAAAGAATATAGTAAACTAGAATAACAATTAGTGAGGAATTTTCCTTGCTAAAAAACAATATTTGATATGTTATTTATAGAAGAAATTTTCCTAGCTAAAAAATATATATGTTTAATGAGAAAGGAAAATGTATTTTAGTAACAAAATTTTCTCACTAATGAATATCATTAACTATTTTGCCAAGAATAAAGGCTACTATTAGGTGAGGAATGTTTCCTTGGTAGAAACTATTATTTGGTTAGAGATATTTACTTGGCAATGGCTACTACTTAGTGAGGAAAAGTTGAGTAGTATTTTTGAAAAAGTTGAGTTGGGTTGTTATTACTAGGTAGGATTTGAAAATTAAAAGTACCCCCTAAGTTTTTTAATTTAGAAAACATCCCCTACAATAAAATATTGAAAATGAACAAAAACACTTCCACCTACCCATTAAATGTCGTTAGCTGGCCACCACCGTCGGAGGGTGGCTGAAAGTTGCCATAATGGAGTACGACTAACTGGATCTAGCCGATCGTGAGCCGATATGGCCTTTTTCAGCAAAATCCACCATGGATCTAGTTGGAAAAGGCCAGATCTGACCACATCTGGTTGTTAACAACAGTCATATCTTAACTGTCATTGACGGTCAATGACAACCATATCTTGACCGTCATTGACGACTAGATGTAGTCAAAGATCTGGTTATCAACGGTCAGAACTTTGGTCTTATATTTGACATTTTTCGACTAAATCTATGGTGGATTTGGCCCAAAAAGATCAAATCGACGCATGACCGATCAGATCCAGCCGATCATATGCTATTACGGCAACTTCCGGTCACTCTCTGACGGTGGTGGCCAACATTTAATGGCTGGTTGAGGTGTTTTTGTTAATTTTTAATGTTTTATTGAAGGGGGTGTTTAACTAAATTAACAAACCTAGGGGGTTTAAAGTTAAATAGAATATGATTGGATTTTGATAATAGAGAAACAAATATGTATTTTGAATAGTATAAGAATTGAATAGGGAAAATAATAAAACAAACGGCAACCTAACAAGGAATATTTCCTTAGTAAGAACAATTATTAAGTAAGAAATATTTTCTTGATAAAAACTAATATTTAGCAATGAATATTTCCTCGGTAAAAACTCTATTTACCAAGGAATATTTTCTCGCCGTAACAAGGAAATATTCTTCATTGTAAATTAAGATTTAGCGAGGAAATAGTCCTCACTAAAAGATGATTTCCCAAGGAACATATTTCAGGAGAAGGCTGCAAGGAAACGAAATTCCTTGTTAAAGAGTTTCAGCGAAGAAAATCTCGTCATTGAAGACTGGAATTTTTTGAATTTCAAATTATTAAAAAGAATAAAACTCCATACTTATTATCATTTAATAGAATTAATTCTTTTATTTTTTCTTCTTCCTCTCCACTCATCTTTATCTTCAATTCAAAAACCCTAAACTTACAGTGAAACCGACTACACAAATAATGCATATGTAGTATCCTGGTGGGATTTTTCTGTTAATTATGTTCCATAATTTCTTATAATTATGCCTAACTTCAATTCAGTCTTTCCTTTGTTTTTGGGTATAAAAAATGTAAAATAGTAAACGACCCTTGGAAATTAAAACTGGAAACTAAATTCATAACCCAACCAACCCTCATTATTTCTTCATTTTTAGGAAATGGGAATGCGAATTGCTCATTCATTTTCATCAACCATATTAACGAATGGAAATCCATTCCACGAAACGAACATCATTAGAAAATAATCCTTTAATTTCGTGTTGTCAACACAAAGATGTTCATTTGAATGTTACAAGTTGGACCTAACGTATATTAGCTACACAAAGTTGGGTTTCCAAAAATTTCCTCCTCAAGGTTTGAGGAAAATAGAACACACCCAAGGGTTTGAGATAGTAACATATGCACCCAAAAAATTGATTACTTTATCAAGAAAGACCTTTGTCTAATTATATATATTTTTTCAATTTTTATTTTAATTATATAAAAATTTAAGAAATAAAAACTAAAAATAATATGAAACTTTGTTTCGAAAATACTTTAGTATCGTTTATTTTAGTATACTATAAGTTAGAAGTTGTTATAAAATGTTGTAGACCTAGCATTATTGATTTTATTATGAAAATGTAATCAATTTGTTTGGGTGCATTTGTTAGTATCCAAAACCCTCAAGTGTGTTTGACAGTTTCTTCAACCTTGAGGAGGAAAATGTTTTACACCAAAAGTTTTTGAAACCAATATGAAGTGTAGCTGTAACTACAATCAGACAACAACAAAAATGGACTTAGAGGAGCCAAATTTGGGAGAGCAGTAACACAAAGTTTATTGAGCTTAAACAGAGTTGAGATGGAGTTTGTTTTAATAGAACTTTTTAGTTTGAACATAAAGTTAGAAGAATTTTTGCACATTTAGCAACAGTTAACAAAATTCCCTTGCTTCCAGGAGGTTTGAACCCATTCTTAGAATATTTAGCAAGAGGGTCTAACGAAAGATGGTTGGGTTAGTTTGTGATACAGTTGGATACATAATTATTAACAAAAATCTGTGATAAAGTTGAACACATATAAGTTAATCACAAAAAAAAAAAAAAATAATAATAATAATCAACAACAATATCCCAATACATTTGAAAGTCTCGGTTAAAGCTACTTTTGATTTTAATTTTTTATCGGAAACTAGAAGAGAAAGATGGCGAGAAGAAGTCGTGACAGCAGAGAAGAAAGTGTAGCAGTAGCAATAGACAAGGATAAAGGGAGCCAATATGCTTTAAAATGGGCAGTTGATCGTCTTCTTTCGAGAGGCCAATCTCTTACACTTATTCATGTTAATCAAAAAAGTAAGACAGTCTCCATTTTATATGTTCAGATTTTAGCATGAGTTTCTTCATGTTAAAGATTGCAGAGTTGGGTGGGTATCGTTTTCTCAATTAATTATTTTGATTTTGTCTGCAGCTGGGGCTGTTTCTATGTCTAATGTTAACGATGAGGTTGGGAGACCAAATATAAAATTAGTTGACAATCATACCAAAGAAATGTTTCTACCATTTCGTTGCTTTTGCTCGCGAAAAGATGTATGTTTCAGTTTGTTAATATTCTTCAAATTCATGTCATATTCACCTGTATAATTTTTTAATTCTGCGTTGATTAAAACAGATAAAATGCGCTGAAGTGGTATTGGAGGATATGGATGTATCAAAAGCTTTAATCGACTATGTTTCGTATTATTCGATTGAGACTTTAGTAGTTGGAGCATCATCCAGGAGCAGTCTGGTCAAGTAAAATCATACCCCCAAAAATGAAAATTTTATATGCCAAGTTGTAATGTAATTTCAAGACTCCTAATTGTGTGATTCTTTTTTCACAGAAGATTCAAAACCCCAGATGTTCCGACTAGTGTTACCAAAGGGGCACCGGCATTTTGCAATGTGTATGTGATTGCAAAAGGAAAGATTTCATCAGTACGATCAGCTACCATGCCACCGCCGCCGGTTAAACAGCCTCCCCATGCTCATAGTCATAGTCAATTACAGACCCAGCTCAGCCACATTCCTGATCCAATTGAATCACCTTCTACACATCACCAAAGATATGCAGGTTTGTTCATATAAAAAACCCTACAACTAATTTACATTTTATTGTTGCTCCTAATTAATTCAACTACATTTTGCGATCCTATTACAGGACCCGACGTGTCACAACTTCAATCCCGTAGCATTCGAGAAGATATGGAAATCAGGTAATGTAACAATAAGTAATTCATGATTCTGTTGTTATGAAATTGAAGAATAGAAATTAATGTAAAGGGCATTGAACAGGTCACCTTTTGGTAGAGCTTCAGCCCCTAAGTATGAGCCTTCAATAACGGATTCAGACATATCATTTGTGAGCAGTGGAAGACCAAGTATTGATCGGATGTTTCCATCTTTCAATGACCCTGTCCCTTTGGATTATGGAATGGATTCTCGCTTTTCGAACAGCTCAGAGCTCTATGCTCCGCATTTTTCAAACAGCTCAGAGCTCTATGCTCCTCATCTTTCAAGCAGCTCAGAGTACGACAACATGAGCCCCAGAGGGTCGCTCTTGATAAACAAGTTGACAGATATGAATTCTTCTTTGTATGATGTATCATCAAGCTGCCAAGGAAGTGTAAATAGTATGTCATGGTCATCGCAGTCTTCATCCGCAGTAAGAACATAAAATCATTTGATTCTTGATGAACTGAACTTCATTTTCTGAAAATTCCTAAAACCAATTGATTAAAATTATAGGAAGATGTAGAAGCAGAGATGAGAAGGCTAAGGCTAGAGCTGAAGCAAACAATGGATATGTACAGTGCAGCCTGCAAGGAAGCACTCACTGCAAAACATACGGTACGAAAAGAAAAAGGGGAATTTTCTTTTTATATTAATTTGATGATAGTATTTTAGGATTTGATAATATATGATGACAGGCTAGGGAATTTCAACGCATGAAATCTGAAGAACACCAGAGATTTGAAGAGGCGCGTCATGCTGAGGAAGCTGCATTAACACTTGCATTGAAGGAGAAAGCAAAGTGCAGGGCAGCTCTTGAGGCAGCCGAAGCAGCTCAGAAACTGGCACAACTCGAAGCAGAAAAGAGGAAGAATGCCGAGATGAATGTAGGGAAAGAAGCTGAGACTGGTTTGAGGTATGCTGACCCCAGGTACCGGAAGTACACAATCGAGGAGATCGAAAAAGCAACTGACAATTTCGCAAGTTCTCGTAAGATTGGAGAAGGCGGTTACGGTCCAGTATTCAAATGTAATCTTGATCATACACCTGTGGCAGTAAAAGTTCTTCGCCCAGACGCCGCGCAAGGACGATCACAATTTCAGCAAGAAGTAAGAAACCAAACTTAATAAATATATAATGATGAGTTGATTGATACATGTAATTGTTGAATTGATTTGATATTCGATGTGCAGGTTGAAGTATTATGCAACATACGACATCCAAACATGGTTCTTCTTCTAGGAGCTTGCCCGGAATATGGTTGCCTAGTGTACGAATACATGGCTAATGGGAGCTTAGAAGACAGGCTATTCTGCAGAGGGGGAAGTCCTGTTCTTCCATGGCAAGAAAGATTCCGAATAGCTGCGGAAATCGGGACTGCGCTACTTTTTCTGCACCAGTCCAAGCCGGAGCCACTAGTGCACCGCGACTTAAAACCCGGAAACATTCTACTTGATCGTAATTACGTTAGCAAGATTAGTGATGTTGGTTTGGCAAGGCTGGTTCCTCCATCAGTAACCGACTCTGTAACTCAATATCGAATGACTTCAACCGCTGGAACTTTCTGTTATATCGACCCCGAATATCAGCAGACAGGATTGCTGGGAGTGAAGTCTGATGTTTACTCATTCGGCGTTATGCTTCTGCAAATAATAACCGCGAAGCCACCGATGGGATTGGCTCATCAGGTTGAAAGCGCAATCCAGATGGGGAATTTGCGCCGAGTATTAGACCCTGCAGTTCCAGACTGGCCGATGGAAGCCACATTGTCATACGCCAAGATGGCGCTTCAGTGTGTGGAGCTTAGAAGAAAAGACAGGCCGGATCTCGGCAAAGTGGTGGTGCCTGAGCTTAACAGGCTGAGAGCCCTTGCCGAAGATACAATCCCAAGCATTAGTCCTATGAGCACACCAAGTACTTCACCAGATCACAGTGAAGTTTCCACAGTAAATTCATAACTTGTACTAGTACCACAATCAGTTGTGTCTGCATAAATCTTCTATCATTTTGATTTCTATATTTTGTACTGTCAGGATCGTTTAAGTTACCCTCCATCACTAAAATATGGATATGAAAGTTCGAGGAACACGTCCAATGCATGATGTTTAGCAGGTACAGTTTCTAGTTTTTATTTACTCATAATTAATTAATTGATATATAAATTGACTGATTTTGGCAGGGCATGGAGGTGAGAGAAAAGGGTCAAAGTTGGTTGATTAGCGTAGAAGTGAAATCTGCATAGCCACCATTGTTGGTGCAGATTTTAATATAGTCTTGAGCATACACATTAAAGTGTAATATAAAACAAAATTGTAATTACATTGATGTATTTTCCTTGAAAGAAAATCAAGAATCATATGTTTTTATGCATTCATATCCTTACAATTTTTTTTTTCTTTCCTCCTTGTAATATTAAAGTCATCCACTTCGTTAAAAAGTATTAAAGATCTTCATATCATTATCAAAAAAGCTCATAAGTAATATTAAAAAATAACTATTAAAAATATCAAACACGCCTTTACAAATTATTAAAAACACTTTAGGGATATTTAACACTTTCGGTGATAAGTTTCCTATCATTATAATTATTTTATTATTAATGCTATAAAAATTATCACACTTCAAATTTTATACTAAAAAAAAAAATCATCGAATTTGCTTCATTATAGTAATCATTAAGATGTAAATAATTAATTACAAGCATGACACAAAAAAAAAAAAAATAATAATAATAATATGGTAATAATTTAATAAAAGAAAAAATTATTTTATACCATAATATAAAAGTAGTTAAAGTTGTAAATATAATCATATATATCAAATCAGAAACGTGTCTAATAATAAAAGATACTGTTATCCCCATTATGAGTATGAATGGAGCTATAGGGAGTCAAATTTTTCAAAGTGCTTTTTTATGTACATCAGCTAAAGAACTAATTTGGCGGTTGCTCCTGTAATTCATCCCAAAAGGTCAAGCCAAAAAAGATTGAATAAAATGAAGTCTTGGTCAAAGGGATTATTGCATGTTATATTATATTGTGGTTTTTGTTTAATTTTGACCACAATTTAAATATGTTATTAGAGTTGACCAGAAGAGAGAAAGATCAAGCGGGTCCTCCTTGTCGTCTAATCATTATTGTTTATCTGTATATAAAATTAGTGTAATAAAAACGTTCCTGATTATTGTTTTAAAGAGACTTTTGATATTTTTTATAATTATAGCAGGTTTTTGTACTTGTTAGAGGAGTCTTTGATATTTTTAGGAGAATTAATTATATTTATACAAGTTTTATATTACCTTCTAAATAAAGCGTATGAGTTTATTTTTTAACAAAAGAAATTTGAAATAATCGCTAAATTTTATTCTCTCTCATTTGCAAAATATCGCTTATGAATCTAACAGTGGAAGCAAAATAATATTAAAAAAACCAAACCATGACCAGATCAAACTTAAAGATGAACCAGAAACCAAGTTGAATGAGTATAAGGTATTCTACCTAACAATTGACCATAGAAAAACGTTAAGTGATCCTCCTACCCTGATTTAGACAAAAAGCACATAGATTCACCCAAAACCATTGGGCACCAACCCTCCTACCCCCATTACTCCTTTATATACATAATTCATTTCCCTCCTTCACTCTCATCTTATCTCAACATAATCAAAACTATGGCTAATCTTGTTAGTATCTCAATCTTTACTACTCTTCTTGCAGTATTACTTGCTTCATTCACCAAATCTTTCTATTCCCTCCCTTTGCTTCCTCTTCTTCTTTACTTCTTTCACTCCATTTTCAAATCTTCCATTAAACTCCCCCCTTCTCCCTTCTCCATTCCAATCTTTGGCAACTGGCTCCAGGTCGGCAATGACCTCAACCATCGCTTTCTTGCTTCCCTCGCGCAAACCTATGGCTCCGTATTCCTCCTCAAACTTGGTTCCAAAAATTTGGTCGTGGTTTCAGACGCTGAGCTTGCTACCCAAGTTCTACACACACAAGGTGTGGAATTCGGATCGCGCCCTCGAAACGTTGTTTTCGATATTTTTACAGGCAATGGACAAGACATGGTGTTCACAGTTTACGGAGAGCATTGGCGCAAAATGCGCAGGATCATGACACTGCCATTTTTCACTAACAAAGTGGTGCACCATTACAGTAATATGTGGGAACAAGAGATGGACCTTGTTGTGGATGACTTGAAAAGAGATGAGAAAGTGAGAAGCAAAGGAATTCTTGTGAGGAGGCGTTTGCAACTCATGCTATACAATATCATGTATAGGATGATGTTTGATGCAAAGTTTGAGTCACAAGAAGACCCTTTGTTCATTGAAGCAACCAAGTTCAATTCTGAGAGAAGCCGTTTGGCTCAAAGTTTTGAGTATAACTATGGAGATTTCATTCCTTTGCTTAGACCCTTCTTAAGAGGGTATTTGAACAAGTGCAGGGACTTGCAGCAAAGGAGATTGGCTTTCTTTAACAACTACTATGTTCAGAAAAGAAGGTAAGCACCTGTTTAAGGCAACCCCATAAACACACAAATTTTCAAATTCAATTTTCAACTGCAATCCTAATATTATGTATCTAAAAATATAATTATTCGTACCTGTTGCAGGGAAGTGATGGCGGCCAATGGAGAAAAACACAAGATAACATGTGCTATTGATCACATAATTGATGCTGAGAAGAAGGGAGAGATAAGTGAAGAGAATGTACTTTACATTGTTGAGAACATTAATGTTGCAGCGATAGAGACGACTCTATGGTCCATGGAGTGGGCAATAGCTGAGCTTGTCAACCATCCTGAAGTTCAACACAAGATCAGAAATGAACTCTCGACGGTTCTCAATGGAAATCCAGTCATGGAATCAAATCTGCATCAACTACCATATTTACAAGCTACTGTAAAAGAGACACTAAGGTTGCACACCCCAATTCCCCTGCTGGTTCCCCATATGAACCTTGAAGAAGCAAAACTGGGAGGTTTCACCATTCCTAAGGAATCTAAAGTTGTAGTCAATGCATGGTGGCTAGCCAACAACCCCAAATGGTGGAAAAATCCTGAGGAATTTCGCCCAGAAAGATTCTTGGAAGAAGAATCTGCAACGGATGCTGTTGCTGGTGGGAAAGTGGATTACAGATTCTTACCCTTTGGTGTGGGTAGGCGTAGCTGCCCGGGAATCATACTGGCATTACCAATTCTGGGGATTGTGATCGCAAAATTGGTATCCAATTTTGAGATGAAAACTCCACCAGAGATGGAGAAGATTGATGTGAGTGAGAAAGGAGGACAGTTCAGCTTACACATTGCAAACCATTCAACCGTGGTCTTCAATCCAATCAAGGCATGACTTCAGATGCAAAAAAACGTTAGCTCTATATTTACATATATATTTTAGAATTTGTACTTTACAGATATTTTTTCATGTTTATGGTTCATCAAAAGCTATTGAATAAAATAAGAGTTGGAGAAGAAAAGATTAACATTACCATGAGCTGTTCCCTCAAGATACATGCATGCATGCATCTTTCCTTTTTGTTTGTTTAAGACAATATAATGCTTTGATGACTGTCACTTAACTCACCCAAATAATTTCAACAATAATCCTACAAATTTGCTTGGTAAAGAAGATTTTATATAACATTCACATGCCTCATGAAGTTCCACAGAAATCTGTCATCAGTTATATATATATATATATATATATATATATATATGAGATATATAACTTGCAGTAAATCTAACATCTACTAAAAGGAAGAAACAAAATCATACAAAGGGAGATTCTGGAGAAATTTTAACATAAAAAATGCTTTGAACATGGGCTTAAGATAGCTTCAACACTTGAACATCATACAAGAACACTTCATAGATGCGCTTTGGTGAAAGCATTTTCCAAATCAAACAGGTGACGAGATGTTTTAAAGTCAAATTCTGCCAAGTCAAAATCATCAACTCATCAAGTATCTTCAGCAAAGTTGCATTTAAGCAAAAATACCCAGTAACTCTAATCCGCTGACAGAAATTTAAAAGGTTGTTCAAGTAATAAACAAGGGCGAAATAAATCTTCATTAATTGTACAATATTCAAATAGGTGAATGTGAATCTGTAAGAGGGCAAGTTATTCTCTTTCTCAATTTTCTATATTTTAGAATTTGTACTTCACAGATTTTTTTTCTTGTTTATGGTATATATATATATATATATTTTAGAATTTGTACTTCACAGATTTTTTTTCTTGTTTATGGTTCATCAAAAGATATTGAATAAAAAGATATCGAAATGGGGAATTTCTGTCTAGTATTAGACCCTGCTGTTCATGACTGGGCAATGGAAGACACATTGTCCAGTTTCTAATAAAATTTATGGGCTCTTGCTGAAGATACAATGCTAAACATTAGTCTTATAAGCGCACCAGATTCTTTACCAAATCATAGTCAAGTTTCCTCAGTAAATTCGTAACTTCTACTACTATGACCATTACAATCATTTGTGTCTATATAAAATTTTCTATTACTTTTTGTTGTGGGGGTGAATCTCTTAGCCCTTGGGTGCGTGCCATCTGTCCACAAACTACTCTCAAATCTGACGGCCAGGCTCCTTCCATGTGGCGTCACACCATCCACAAACTTCTCCATCAAGATTGACTGCTCCCAGCACAGTAGTTGACTGTCTTAGGCATGGCACACCTAACGCAAATCCATATAATTAGGAGGGATTATACATGCTAATCCCTCACCAACTATCAACCACTATACAACACATTTTCCTCCTCAAGGTTTGAGGAAAATAAACACACCCAAGGGTTTGAGATAGTAACATAGCACCCAAAAAATTGATTACTTTATCAAGAAAGACCTTTGCTAATTATATATATTTTCAATTTTTATTTAATTAATAAAAATTGAAGAAATAAAAACTGAAAAGAAATGAAACTTTGTTTCGAAAATACTTTAGTATCGTTTTTTAGTACACTCTCTCTCCCATTATATTTTATTCACTTTTAAGGATGTAATTTAATTAAATTTATGTTATTTATTTTGGTATAACATTAATCATAATTTAACTATCGTATATATATTTAATTATAATTTATATAAAATTCGTTATTAATACTCTATTATATTAAAAAATTAAAAAGAATATTTAATCAAGCAAATTTTATTAAATAATGCTAGGTGCACAACCTCTTTCTACAATTCCCACATGTAGATTGTCATTCGTCTGCTTGTAAAAGGGTCCGCTTACCCATTGCGAGCCAACCAATGACAGGATGTTGCAGAAATTGTTAGAAAAAGTTATAGACCTAGCATTATTGATTTATTATGAAAATGTAATCAATTTGTTTGGTGCATGTGTTAGTATCCAAAACCCTCAAGTGTGTTGGACAGTTTCTTCAACCTTGAGGAGGAAATGTTTTACACCAAAAGTTTTTGAAACCAATATGAAGTGTAGCTGTAACTACAATCAGACAACAACAAAAATGGACTGAGAGGAGCCAAATTTGGGAGAGCAGTAACACAAAGTTATGCTTAACAGGTTGAGATGGAGTGGTTTTTATAGAACTTTTTAGTTTGAACATAAGTTAGAAGAATTTTTGCACATTTAGCAACAGTAACAAAATTCCCTTGCTTCCGAGGGTTGAACCATTCTAAGTATTTAGCAAGAGGGTCTAACGAAAGATGGTTGGGTTAGTTTGTGATACAGTTGGATAACATAATATAACAAAAATCTGTGATAAAGTTGAACACATATAAGTTAATCACAAAAAAAATAATCAACAACAATATCCCAATACATTGAAACGTCTGGTAAAGCTACTTTTGATTTTAATTTTTTTCGGAAACTAGAAGAGAAGATGGCGAGAGAAGTCGTGACAGCAGAGAAGAAGTGTAGCAGTAGCAATAGACAAGGATAAAGGGACCAATATGCTTTAAATGGGCAGTTGATCGTCTTCTTCGAGAGGCCAATCTCTTACACTTATTCATGTTAATCAAAAAAGTAAGACACTCCATTTTATTGTTCAGATTTTAGCATGAGTTTTTATGTTAAAGATTGCAGAGTTGGGTGGGTATCGTTTTCTCAATTAATTATTTTGATTTTGTCTGCAGCTGGGGCTGTTTCTATGTCTAATGTTACGATGAGTTGGGAGACCAAATATAAAATTAGTTGACAATCATACCAAAGAAATGTTTACCATTTCGTTGCTTTTGCTCGCGAAAAGATGTATGTTTCAGTTTGTTAATATTTTCAAATTCATGTCATACTCACCTGTATAATTTTAATCCTGCGTTGATTAAAACAGATAAAATGCACTGAAGTGGTATTGGAGGATATGGATGTATCAAAAGCTTTAATCGACTATGTTTCGTATATTCGATTGAGACTTTAGTAGTTGGAGCATCATCCAGGAGCAGTTGGTCAAGTAAAATCATACCCCCAAAAATGAAAATTTTATTGCCAATGTAATGTAATTCAAGACTCCTAATTGTGTGATTCTTTTTTCACAGAAGATTCAAAACCCCAGATGTTCCGACTAGTGTACCAAAGGGGCACCGGCCTTTTGCATGTGTATGTGATTGCAAAAGGAAAGATTTCATCAGTACGATCAGCTACCATGCCACCGCCGCCGGCTAAACAGCCTCCCCATGCTCATAGTCATAGTCAATTACAGCCCAGCTCAGCCACATTCTGATCCAATTGAATCACTTCTACACCTCACCAAGATATGCAGGTTTGTTCATTATAAAAACCCTACACATAATTTACATTTTATTGTTGCTCCTAATTAATTCAACTACATTTTGCGATCCTATTACAGGACCCGAGTGTCACAACTTCAATCCGTAGCTTCGAAAGATATGGAATCAGGTAAGTAGCATAAGTAATTCATGATTGTTGTTATGAAATTGAAGAATAGAAATTAATGTAAGGGCATTGAACAGGTCACCTTTTGGTAGAGCTTCAGCCCCTAAGATGAGCCTTCAATAACGGATTCAGACATATCATTTGTGAGAGTGGAAGACCATATGATCGGATGTTTCCATCTTACATGACCCTGTCCCTTTGGATTAGGATGGATTCTCGTTTTCGAACAGCTCAGAGCTCTATGCTCCGCATTTTTCAAACAGCTCAGAGCTCTATGCTCCTCATCTTTCAAGCGCTCAGAGTCGACAAACATGAGCCCCAGAGGGTCGCTCTTGATAAAAAAGTTGACAGATATGAATTCTTGTATGATGTATCATCAAGCTGCCAAGGAAGTGTAAATAGTATGTCATGGTCATCGCAGTCTTCATCCGCCGTAAGAATAAAAATCATTTGATTCTTGATGAACTGAACTTCTTTCTGAAAATTCCTAAAACCAATTGTTAAAATTATAGGAAGATGTAGAAGCAGATGAGAAGGCTAAGGCTAGAGCTGAAGCAAACAATGGATATGTACAGTGCAGCCTGCAAGAAGCACTCACTGCAAAACATACGGTACGAAAAGAAAAAGGGAATTTTCTTTTATATTAATTTGATGATGTATTTAGGATTGATAATATGATGACAGGCTAGGGAATTTCAACGCATGAATGAAGAAACACCAGAGATTTGAAGAGGCCCGCATGCTGAGGAAGCTGCATTAACACTTGCATGAAGGAGAAAGCAAAGTGCAGGGCAGCTCTTGAGGCAGCCGAAGCAGCTCAGAAACTGGACAACTCGAAGCAGAAAGAGGAAGAATGCCGAGATGAATGTAGGGAAAGAGCTGAGACTGGTTGAGTATGTGACCCCAGGTACCGGAAGTACACAATCGAGGAGATCGAAAAAGCAACTGCAATTTCGCAGTTCTCGTAAGATTGGAGAAGGCGGTTACGGTCCAGTATTCAAATGTAATTTTGATCATACACTGTGGCAGTAAAAGTTCTTCGCCCCAGACGCCGCGCAAGGACGATCACAATTTCAGCAAGAAGTAAGAAACCAACTTAAAAATATATAATGATGAGTTGATTGATCATGTAATTGTTGATTGATTGATATTCGATGTGCGGTTGAAGATTATGCAACATACGACATCCAAACATGGTTCTTCTAGGAGCTTGCCCGGAATATGGTTGCCTAGTGTACGAATACATGGCTAATGGGGCTTAGACAGGCTATTCTGCAGAGGGGGAGTCCTGTTCTTCCATGGCAAGAAAGATTCCGAATAGCTGCGGAAATCGGGACTGCGCTACTTTTTCTGCACCAGTCCAAGCCGACCACTAGTCACCGCGACTTAAAACCCGAAACATTCTACTTGATCGTAATTACGTTAGCAAGATAGTGATGTTGGTTTGGCAAGGCTGGTTCCTCCATCAGTAACCGACTCTGTAACTCAATATCGAATGACTTCAAGCGTGGAACTTCTGTTATATCGACCCCGAATATCAGCAGACAGGATTGCTGGGAGTGAAGTCTGATGTTATCATTCGGCGTTATGCTTCTGCAAATAATAACCGCGAAGCCACCGATGGGATTGGCTCATCAGGTTGAAAGCGCAATCCAGATGGGGAATTTGCGGAGTATTAGACCCTGCAGTTCCAGAATGGCCGATGGAAGCCACATGTCATACGCCAGATGGCGCTTCAGTGTGTGGAGCTTAGAAGAAAAGAAGGCCGGATCTCGGCAAAGTGGTGGTGCCTGAGCTTAACAGGCTGAGAGCCCTTGCCGAAGATACAATGCCAAGCATTAGTCCTATGAGCACCCAAGTACTTCACCAAATCACAGTGAAGTTTCACCGTAATTCATAACTTGTACTAGTACCACATCAGTTGTGTCTGTAAAATCTCTATCATTTTGATTTCTATATTTGACGTCAGGATCGTTTAAGTTACCCTCATCACTAAATATGGATATGAAAGTTCGAGGAACACGTCCATGCTGATGTTTAGCAGGTACAGTTTCTAGTTTTATTTATCTCAATTAATTAATTGATATATAAATTGACTGATTTTGGCAGGGATGGAGGTGAGAGAAAAGGGTCAAAGTTGGTTGATTAGCGTAGAAGTGAAATCTGCATAGCACCATTGTTGGTGCAGATTAATATGTCTTGGCCTAAACATTAAAGTGTAATATAAAACAAAATTGTAATTACTGATGTTTTTTGAAAGAAAATCAAGAATCATATGTTTTTATGCATTCATATCCTTACAATTTTTTTTTTCTTTCCTCCTTGTAATATTAAAGTCATCCACTCGTTAAAAGTATTAAAGATCTTCATATCATTATCAAAAAAGCTATAATAATATTAAAAATATCAAACACGCCTTTACAAATATTAAAAACACTTTAGGGATATTTAACACTTTCGGTGATAGTTCTATCAGTATAATTATTTTTATTAATGCTATAAAAATTACACACTTCAAATTTTATACTAAAAAAAAAAATCATCGAATTTGCTCATTACAGTAATCATTAAGATGTAAATAATATATTCAAAGTGTGACACAAAGAAAAAAAAATAATAATAATATTGGTATAATTAATAAAAGAAAAATTATTTTATACCATAATAAAAGTAGTTAAGCTGTAATTAATCATATATCAAATCAGAAACGTGTCTAATATAAAAGATTTTATCCCCATTATGAGTATGAATGGAGTATAGGGAATCAAATTTTTCAAAGTGCTTTTTTTGTACATGCCTAAAGAACTAATTGGCGGTTGCTCCTGTAATTCATCCCAAAAGGTCAAGCCAAAAAAGATGAATAAAATGAGTCTTGGTCAAAGGGATTATTGATGTATATTATATTGTGGTTTTTGTTTAATTTTGACCACAATTTAAATATGTATTAGAGTTGACCAGAAGAGAGAAAGATCAAGCGGGCCTCCTTGTCGTCTATCATTGTTTATTGCATATAAAATTAGTGTAATAAAAACGTTCCTGATTATGTTTTTAAAGAGAATTTGATATTTTATAATTATAGCAGGTTTTTATACTTGTTAGAGGAGTCTTGATATTTTTAGGAGAATTAATTATATTATACAAGTTTTATATTACCTTCTAATAAAAGCATATGAGTTTTATTTTTAACAAAGAAATTTGAAATAATCGCTAATTTTATTCTCTCTCATTTGCAAAATATCGCTTATGAATCTAACAGTGGAAGCAAAATAATATTAAAAAAGAAACCAAGACCAGATCAAACTTAAAGATGAACGAAAAAGAGAAATGAGGTATTCCACTTCCACCTAACAATTGACCATAGAAAAACGTTAAGTGATCCTCCTACCTGATTTAGACAAAAAGCACATAGTTCACCCAAAACCATTGGGCACCAACCTCCTACCCCCATTACTCCTTATATACATAATTCATTTCCCTCCTTCAGTCTCATCTTATCTCACATAATCAAAACTATGGCTAACTTGTTAGTATCTCAATCTTACTACTCTTCTTCAGTATTAGCTTCATTCACCAAATCTTTCTTTCCCTCCCTTTGCTTCCTCTTCTTCTTTACTTCTTTCACTCCATTTTCAATCTTCATTAACTCCCCCTTCCCTTCTCCCATTCAATCTTTGGCAACTGGCTCAGGTCGGCAATGACCACCATCGCTTTCTTGCTTCCCTCGCGCAAACCTATGGCTCCGTTCCTCCTCAAACTTGGTTCCAAAAATTTGGTCGTGGTTCAGCGCTGAGCTTGCTACCCAAGTTCTACACACAAGGTGTGGAATTCGGATCGCGCCCTCGAAACGTTGTTTTCGTTTTTTACAGGCAATGGACAGACATGGTGTTCACAGTTTACGGAGAGCATTGGGCCAAAATGCGCAGGATCATGACACTGCCTTTTTCACTAACAAAGTGGTGCACCCTTATAGTAATATGTGGGAAGAGAGATGGACCTTGTTGTGGATGACTTGAAAAGAGATGGAAAGTGAGAAGCAAAGGAATTCTTGTGAGGAGCGTTTGCAAAAGAATAACAATTAGTGAGGAATTTTCCTTGCTAAAAAACAATATTTGATATGTTATTTATAGAAGAAATTTTCCTAACTAAAAAATATATATGTTTAATGAGAAAGGAAAATGTATTTTAGTAACAAAATTTTCTCACTAATGAATATCATTAACTATTTTTCCAAGAATAAAGGCTACTATTAGGTGAGGAATGTTTCCCTGGTAGAAACTATTATTTGGTTAGAGATATTTACTTGGCAATGGCTACTATTTAGTGAGGAAAAGTTGAGTAGTATTTTTGAAAAAGTTGAGTTGGGTTGTTATTACTAGGTAGGATTTGAAAATTAAGAAAAAACACCCCCTAGGTTTTTTAATTTAGCAAAACATCCCTTACAATAAAACATTGGAAATTAACAAAAACACCCCCACCCACCCATTAAATGTCGTTAGCTGGCCACCACTGCCGAAAGGTGGTTGGAAGTTGCCATAATGGAGTACGACTAACTGGATCTAGCTGATCGTGAGCTGATATGACCTTTTTCAGCCAAATCCACCATGGATCTGGTTGGAAAATGTCAAATCTGACCATATCTGGTTGTTAACGACAGCCATATCTTAGTGGTCGTTAACGACAGCCATATCTTAGTTGTCGTTGACGGTCAATGACAACCATATCTTGGCCGTCATTGACGACTAGATGTGGCTAAAGATCTGGTTGTCAACGGTCAGAATTTTGGTCGTATATCTGACATTTTTCGACTAGATCTATGGTGGACTTGGCCAAAAAAGGTCAAATCGGCGCATGACCGATCAGATCTAGCCGATCATGCGCCATTACAATAACTTTCGGTCACCCTCTGACGGTGGTGGCCAACATTTAATGGCTGGTTGGGGTGTTTTTGTTCATTTTTAATGTTTTATTGGATGGGGTGTTTAACTAAATTAACAAACCTAAGGGGTTTATAAGTTGGATAGAATATGATTGAATTTTGAGAATAAAGAAACAAATATATATTTTGAATAGTATAGGAATTAAATAGGGAAAATAATAAAACAAACACAGCCTAATAATGAATATTTCCTTTGTAAAAACAATTATTAAGTAAGAAATATTTTCTTGATAAAAACTAATATTTAGCAATGAATATTTCCTCGGTAAAAACTCTATTTACCAAGGAATATTTTCTCGCCGTAACAAGGAAATATTCTTCATTGTAAATTAAGATTTAGCGAGGAAATAGTCCTCACTAAAAGATGATTTCCCAAGGAACATATTTCACGAGAAGGCTGCAAGGAAACGAAATTCCTTGTTAAAGAGTTTCAGCGAAGAAAATCTCGTCATTGAAGACTGAAATTTTTTGAATTTCAAATTATTAAAAAGAATAAAACTCCACACTTATTATCATTTAATAGAATTAATTCTTTTATTTTTTCTTCTTCCTCTCCTCTCATCTTTATCTTCAATTCAAAAACCCTAAACTTACAGTGAAACCGACTACACAAATAATGCATATGTGGTATC
Source organism: Pistacia vera (assembly GCF_008641045.1). Lineage (NCBI taxonomy): Eukaryota > Viridiplantae > Streptophyta > Magnoliopsida > Sapindales > Anacardiaceae > Pistacia > Pistacia vera. The sequence goes on from NW_022195917.1 coordinate 480,551, forward strand.
CTGATGGGATTTTTCTGTTAATTATGTTCCATAATTTCTTATAATTATGCCTAACTTCAATTCAGTCTTTCCTTTGTTTTTGGGTATAAAAAATGTAAAATAGTAAACGAACCTTGGAAATGAAAACTGGAAACTAAATTCTTAACCCAACCAACCCTCATTATTTCTTCATTTTTAGGAAATGGGAATGCGAATTGCTCATTCATTTTCATCAACCATATTAACGAATGGAAATCCATTCCACGAAACAAACATCATTAGAAAATAATCCTTTAATTTCGTGTTGTCAACACAAAGATGTTCATTTGAATGTTACAAGTTGGACCTAACGTATATTAGCTACACAAAGTTGGGTTTCTCAACATTTTTCCTCTCAGGTTTGAGGAAAATAAACACACCCAAGGGTTTGAGATAGTAAATATGCACCCAAAAATTGATTACTTTATCAAGAAAGACCTTTGTCTAATTATATAATTTTTTCAATTTTTATTTAATTATATAAAAATTGAAGAAATAAAAACTGAAAAGAATATGAACTTTGTTTCGAAAATACTTTAGTATCGTTTATTTTAGTACACTTCTCTCCCCATTATATTTTATTCACTTTTTAAGGATGTAATTTAATTAAATTTATGTATTTTATTTTGTTGTATAACATTTAATCATAATTTAACTATTCGTAATTTATTTTAATTATTTTATTATATAAAATTCGTTAATTAATACCTCCTATTTATATTAAAAAATTAAAAAGAATATTTAATCAAGCAAATTTTATTAAAATAATGCTAGGTGCACAACCTTCTTCTACAATTCCCACATGGTAGATTGTCATTCGTCTGCTTGTAAAATGGGTCATGCTTACCCATTTGCGAGCCAACCAATGACAGGATTTGTGCATTAGAAATTGTTAGAAAAGTTATAGACCTAGCATTATTGATTTTATTATGAAAATTAATCAATTTGTTTGGGTGCATTTGTTAGTATCCAAAACCCTCAAGTGTGTTTGACAGTTTCTTCACCTTGAGGAGAAAATGTTTTACACCAAAAGTTTTTGAAACCATATAAGTGTAGCTGTAACTACAATCAGACAACAACAAAAATGGACTGAGAGGAGCCAAATTTGGGAGAGCATAACACAAAGTTTATTGGCTTAAACAGAGTTGAGATGGAGTTTGGTTTAATAAACTTTTTAGTTTGAACATAGTTAGAAGAATTTTTGCACATTTAGCAACAGTTCAAAATTCCCTTGCTTCCAGAGGTTTGAACCCATTCTTGAATATTTAGCAAGAGGGTCTAACGAAAGATGGTTGGGTTAGTTTGTGATACAGTTGTCATAATAATTAACAAAATCTGTGATAAAGTTGAACACATATATATTATCACAAAAAAATTAATCAACACACAATATCCCAATCATTGAAAGTCTCGGTTAAAGCTACTTTTGATTTTAATTTTTCGGAAACTAGAAGAGAAGATGGCGAGAAGAAGTCGTGACAGCAGAGAAGAAAGTGTAGCAGTAGCAATAGACAAGGATAAGGGAGCCAATATGCTTTAAAATGGGCAGTTGATCGTCTTCTTTCGAGAGGCCAATCTCTTACACTTATTCATGTAATCAAAAAGTAAGACAGTCTCCATTTTATATGTTCAGATTTTAGCATGAGTTTCTTCATGTTAAAGATTGCGAGTTGGTGGGTATCGTTTTCTCAATTAATTATTTTGATTTTGTCTGCAGCTGGGGCTGTTTCTAGTCTAATGTTAACGATAGGTTGGAGACCAAATATAAATTAGTTGACAACATACAAAAGAATGTTCTACCATTTCGTTGCTTTTGCTCGCGAAAAGATGTATGTTTCAGTTTGTTAATTTCTTCAAATTCATGTCATACTCACCTGTATAATTTTTTAATCCTGCGTTGATTAAAACAGATAAAATGCACTGAAGTGTATTGGAGGATATGGATGTATCAAAAGCTTAATCGACTATGTTTCGTATTATTCGATTGAGACTTTAGTAGTTGGAGCATCATCCAGGGCAGTCTGGTCAGTAAATCATACCCCAAAAATGAAAATTTTATATGCCAAGTTGTAATGTAATTTCAAGACTCCTAATTGTGTGATTCTTTTTTCACAGAAGATTCAAAACCCCAATGTTCCGACTAGTGTTACCAAAGGGACCGGCCTTTTGCAATGTGTATGTGATTGCAAAAGGAAAGATTTCATCAGTACGACAGCTCACATGCCACCGCCGCCGGCTAAACAGCCTCCCCATGCTCATACTAGTCAATTACAACCCAGCTCAGCCACATTCCTGATCCAATTGAATCACCTTCTACACATCACCAAAGATATCAGGTTTGTTCATATAAAAAACCCTACAACATATTTACATTTTATTGTTGCTCCTAATTAATTCAACTACATTTTGCGATCCTATTACAGGACCGACTGTCACAACTTCAATCCCGTAGCATTCGAGAAGATATGGAAATCAGGTAACGTAGCAATAAGTAATTCATGATTCTTTTTGTTATGAAATTGAAGAAAGAAATTAATGTAAGGGCATTGAACAGGTCACCTTTTGGTAGAGCTTCACCCTAAGTATACCTTCAATCAGATTCAGACATATCATTTGTGGGCAGTGGAAGACCAAGTATTGATCGGATGTTTCCATCTTTCAATGACCCTGTCCCTTTGGATTATGGAATGGATTCCGCTTTTCGAACAGCTCAGAGCTCTATGCTCCGCATTTTTCAAACACTCAGACTCTACTCCTCATCTTTCAAGCGCTCAGAGTACGACAACATGACCCAGAGGGTCGCTCTTGAAAAAAGTTGACAGATATGAATTCTTCTTTGTATGATGTATCATCAAGCTGCCAAGGAAGTGTAAATAGTATGTCATGGTCATCGCAGTCTTCACCGCAGTAAGAAATAAAATCATTTGATTCTTGATGAACTGAACTTCTTTTCTGAAAATTCCTAAAACCAATTGATTAAATTATAGGAAGATGTAGAAGCAAGATGAGAAGGCTAAGGCTAGAGCTGAAGCAAACAATGGATATGTACAGTGCAGCCTGCAAGGAAGCACTCACTGCAAACATACGGTACGAAAGAAAAGGGGAATTTTCTTTTTATATTATTTTGATGATAGTATTTTAGGATTTGATAATATATGATACAGGCTAGGAATTTCAACGCATGAAATCTGAAGAACACCAGAGATTTGAAGAGGCCCGACATGCTAGGAGAACTGCATTAACACTTGCATTGAAGGAGAAGCAAAGTGCAGGGCAGCTCTTGAGGCCCGAACACTCAGAAACTGGCACAACTCGAGCAGAAAAGGAAGAATGCCGAGATGAATGTAGGGAAAGAAGCTGAGACTGGTTTGAGGTATGCTGACCCCAGGTACCGGAGTACACAATCGAGGAGATCGAAAAAGCAACTGACATTTCGCAGTTTCTCGTAAGATTGGAGAAGGCGGTTACGGTCCAGTATTCAAATGTAATCTTGATCATACACCTGTGGCATAAAAGTTCTTCGCCCAGACGCCGCGCAAGGACGATCCCAATTTCACAAGAAGTAAGAAACCAAACTTAATAAATATATATGATGAGTTGATTGATCATGTAATTGTTGAATTGATTTGATATTCGATGTGCAGGTTGAAGTATTATGCAACATACGACATCCAAACATGGTTCTTCTTCTAGGAGCTTGCCCGGATATGGTTGCCTAGTGTACGAATACATGGCTAATGGGAGCTTAAAGACAGGCTATTCTGCAGAGGGGGAAGTCCTGTTCTTCCGGGCAAGAAAGATTCCGAATAGCTGCGGAAATCGGACTGCGACTTTTTTCTGCACCAGTCCAAGCCGGAACCACTAGTGCACCGCGACTTAAAACCCGGAAACATTCTACTTGATCGTAATTACGTTAGCAAGATTAGTGATGTTGGTTTGGCAAGGCTGGTTCCTCCATCAGTAACCGACTCTGTAACTCAATATCGAATGACTTCAACCGCTGGAACTTTCTGTTATATCGACCCCGAATATCAGCAGACAGGATTGCTGGGAGTGAAGTCTGATGTTTACTCATTCGGCGTTATGCTTCTGCAAATAATAACCGCGAAGCCACCGATGGATTGGCTCACAGGTTGAAAGCGCAATCCAGATGGGGAATTTGCGCCGAGTATTAGACCCTGCAGTCCAGACTGCCGATGGAAGCCACTGGTCATACGCCAAGATGGCGCTTCAGTGTGTGAGCTTAGAAGAAAAGACAGGCCGGATCTCGGCAAGTGGGTGGTGCCTGAGCTTAACGCTGAGAGCCCTTGCCGAAGATACAATGCCAAGCATTAGTCCTATGAGCACACCAAGTACTTCACCAAATCACAGTGAAGTTTCCACAGTAAATTCATAACTTGTACTAGTACCACACATCAGTTGTGTCTGTAAAATCTTCTATCATTTTGATTTCTATATTTTGACTGTCAGGATCGTTTAAGTTACCCTCCATCACTAATATGGATGAAAGTTCGAGGAACACGTCCAATGCATGAGTTTGCAGGTACAGTTTCTATTTTTTTTTACTCATAATTATTAATTGATATATAAATTGACTGATTTTGGCAGGGCATGGAGGTGAAGAAAAGGTTCAAAGTTGTTGATTAGCGTAGAAGTGAAATCTGCATAGCCACCATTGTTGGTGCAGATTTTAATATAGTCTTGAGCAACACTAAGTGTAATAATAAACAAAATTGTAATACATTGATGTATTTTCCTTGAAAGAAAATCAAGAATCATATGTTTTTATGCATTCATATCCTTACATTTTTTTTCTTTCCTCCTTGTAATATTAAAGTCATCCACTTCGTTAAAAGTATTAAGTTCATATCATTATCAAAAAGCTCATAAGTAATATTAAAATCAAACACGCCTTTACAAATTATTAAAAACACTTTAGGATATTTAACACTTTCGGTGAATTTTCCATCATATATAATTATTTTATTATTAATGCTATAAAAATTATCACACTTCAAATTATACTAAAAAAAAAAAATCATCGATTTGCTTCATTACAGTAATCATTAAGATGTAAATAATTACAATGTGACACAAAAAAAAAATAATAATAATAATTTGGAATAATTATAAAGAAAAATATTTTATACCATAATATAAAGTAGTTAAAGCTGTAAATATAATCATATATCAATCAGAACGTGTCTAATAATAAAATGCTTATCCCCATTATGAGTATGATGGAGCTATAGGGAATCAATTTTCAAAGTGCTTTTTTATGTACATCGCTAAAGACTAATTGGCGGTTGCTCCTGTAATTCATCCCAAAAGGTCAAGCCAAAAAAGATTGAAAATAAATGAAGTCTTGGTCAAAGGGATTATTGCTGTTATATTATATTGTGGTTTTTGTTTAATTTTGCCCACAATTTAAATATGTTATTAGAGTTGACAGAGAGAGAAAGATCAAGCGGGTCCTCCTTGTCGTCTAATCATTATTGTTTATCTGCATATAAAATTAGTGTAATAAAAACGTTCCTGATTATGTTTTAAAGAGACTTTGATATTTTTTATAATTATAGCAGGTTTTTATACTTGTTAGAGGAGTCTTGATATTTTTAGGAGAATTATATATTTATACAAGTTTTATATTACCTTCTAAATAAAGCATATGAGTTTTTTTTTACAAAAGACATTTGAAATAATCGCTAAATTTTATTCTCTCTCATTTGCAAAATATCGCTTATGAATACTACAGTGAAACAAATATAATTAAAAAAGAAACCAGGACCAGATCAACTTAAAGAGAACGAAAAAGAATGAGTATTCCACTTCCACCTAACAATTGACCATAGAAAAACGTTAAGTGATCCTCCTACCCTGATTTAGACAAAAGCACATAGATTCACCCAACACTTGGCACCAACCCTCCTACCCCATTACTCCTTTATATACATAATTCATTTCCCTCCTTCAGTCTCATCTTATCTCAACATAATCAAAACTATGGCTATCTTGTTAGTATCTCATCTTTACTACTCTTCTTGCAGTATTACTTGCTTCATTCACCAAATCTTTCTATTCCCTCCCTTTGCTTCCTCTTCTTCTTTACTCTTTCACTCCATTTTCAATCTTCCATTAAACTCCCCCTTCTCCCTTCTCCATTCCAATCTTTGCAACTGGCTCCAGGTCGGCAATGACCTCAACCATCGCTTTCTTGCTTCCCTCGCGCAAACCTATGGCTCCGTATTCTCCTCAATCTTGGTTCCAAAAATTTGTCGTGGTTTCAGACGCTGAGCTTGCTACCCAAGTTCTACACACAAGGTGTGGAATCGGATCGCGCCTCGAAACGTTGTTTTCGATATTTTACAGGCATGGACAAGACATGGTGTTCACAGTTTACGGAGAGCATTGGCGCAAAATGCGCAGGATCTGACACTGCCATTTTTCACTAACAAAGTGGTGCACCATTATAGTAAAGTGGGAAGAAGGTGGACCTTGTTGTGGATGACTTGAAAAGAGATGAGAAAGTGAGAAGCAAAGGAATTCTTGTGAGGAGGCGTTTGCAACTCATGCTATCAATATCATGTATAGGATGTTTGATGCAAAGTTTGTCACAAGAAGACCTTTGTTCATTGAAGCACCAAGTTCAATTCTGAGAGAACCGTTTGGCTCAAAGTTTTGAGTATAACTATGGATTTTCATTCCTTTGCTTAGACCCTTCTTAAGGGTATTTGAACAAGTGCGGGACTTGCAGCAAAGGAGATTGGCTTTCTTTAACACTACTAGTTCAGAAAAAGGTAAGCCACCTGTTTAGGCAACCCCATAAACACACAATTTTCAAATTCAATTTTCAACTGCAATCCTAATATTATGTATCTAAATATAATTATTCGTACCTGTTGCGGGAAGTGATGGCGGCCAATGGAGAAAAACAAGATAACATGTGCTATTGATCACATAATTGATGCTGAGAAGAAGGAGAAATAAGTGAAGGATGTACTTTACATTGTTGAGAACATTAATGTTGCAGCGATAGAGACGACTCTATGGTCCATGGTGGGCAATAGCTGAGCTGTCAACCATCCTGAAGTTCAACACAAGATCAGAAATGAACTCTCGACGGTCCTCAATGGAATCCAGTCATGGAATCAAACCTGCTCAACTACCATATTTACAAGCTACTGTAAAAGAGACACTAAGGTTGCACACCCCAATTCCCCTGCTGGTTCCCCATATGAACCTTGAAGAAGCAAAACTGGGAGGTTTCACCATTCCTAAGGAATCTAAAGTTGTAGTCAATGCATGGTGCTAGCCAACAACCCCAAATGGTGGAAAAATCCTGAGGAATTTCGCCCAGAAAGATTCTTGGAAGAAGAATCTGCAACGGATGCTGTTGCTGGTGGAAAGTGGATTACAGATTCTTACCCTTGGGGTGGGTAGGCGTAGCTGCCCGGAATCATACTGGCATTACCAATTCTGGGATTGTGATCGCAAAATTGGTATCCAATTTTGAGATGAAAACTCCACCAGAGATGGAGAAGATTGATGTGAGTGAGAAAGGAGGACAGTTCAGCTTACACATTGCAAACCATTCACCGTGGTCTTCAATCCAATCAAGGCATGACTTCAGATGCAAAAAAACGTTAGCTCTATATTACATATATATTTTAGAATTTGTACTTTACAGATTTTTTTCATGTTTATGGTTCATCAAAAGCTATTGAATAAAATAAGAGTTGGAGAAGAAAAGAATTAACATTACCATGAGCTGTTCCCTCAAGATACATGCATGCATGCATCTTTCCTTTTTGTTTGTTTAAGACAATATAATGCTTTGTGACTGTCACTTACCTCACCCAATATTTCAACAATAATCCTACAAATTTGCTTGGTAGAAGATTTTACATAACATTCATAGCCTCATGAAGTTCCACAGATCTGTCATCAGTTATATATATATATATATATTATATATATATATGGATATATAACTTGCGTAAATCTAACATCTACTAAAGGAAGACAAAATCATACAAAGGGAGATTCTGGAGATTTAACATAAAAAATGCTTTGACACTGGGCTTAAGATAGCTTCACCACTTGAACATCATACAAACACTTCATAGATGCGCTTTGGTGAAAGCATTTTCCAAATCAAACAGGTGACGAGATGTTTTAAAGTCAAATTCAGCCAAGTCAAAATCATCAACTCATCAGTATCTTCAGCAAAGTTGCATTTAACAAAATACCCAGTAACTCTAATCCGCTGACAGAAATTTAAAAGGTTGTTCAAGTAATAAACAAGGCGAAATAAATCTTCATTAATTGTACAATATTCAAATAGGTGAATGTGAATCTGTAAGAGGGCAAGTTATTCTCTTTCTCAATTTTCTATATTTTGATTTGTACTTCACAGATTTTTTTTTTTGTTTATGGTATATATATATATATATTTTAGAATTTGTACTTCACAGATTTTTTTTCTTGTTTATGTTCATCAAAGATATTGAATAAAAAGATTCGAAATGGGAATTTCTGTCTAGTATTAGACCCTGCTGTTCATGACTGGGCAATGGAAGACATTGTCCAGTTTCTAATAAAATTTGGGCTCTTGCTGAAGATACAATGGCTAAACTTAGTCTTATAAGCGCACCAGATTCTTTACCAAATCATAGTCAAGTTTCCTCAGTAAATTCGTAACTTCTACTACTATGACCATTACAATCATTTGTGTCTATATAAAATTTTCTTTACTTTTTGTTGTGGGGTGAATCTCTTAGCCCTTGGGTGCGTGCATCTGTCCACAAACTACTCTCAAATCTGACGGCCAGGCTCCTTCCATGTGGCGTCACACCATCCACAACTTCTCCATCAAGATTGCTGCTCCCAGCACAGTAGTTGACTGTCTTAGGCATGGCACACCTACGCAAATCCATATAATTAGGAGGGATATACATGCTAATCCCTCACCAACTATCACCACTATCAAATAGAAGTACAAAAAGGAAGGTGCGTTTGGTTTATTATTTGGATATGATTTTAGAAATAATATTGGGTAGTTGAATAGAGAGGTATTACGAGTAAATTTAAAAATTTATAAAAAAGCCTTAAGTTTACTAATTTAATTAAACACCCTAACATAAAATAACAAAAATACCCCCACTACCTGCAGTGCCAGATTCCGGCCACCACTGCCGAAATCTGGCCGAGAAATCGCGTTACGACATAGACCGATCGGATCTGTGTCGTAACACGTCGTTATGGCTTTTCCGGCTAGATCCACCACGAATCTGGCCGAAAAAGGCCAGATCTACGGCCTGCTGTGGCCGTCAACGACCGAAAAAGGCCAAAACGATGGCCATCTTTGGCCGTCGTTGACGGCCAAAGATATGACAGTCGTTTTTTGTCAACAATGGCCAAGATTTGGCCCGACCATTTCTTTGGCTGTCGTGACGGCCAGATCATTGAATTAGCGGCTAGTTCCGTCAGTAATTTACTGTTGTGGCAGATTTTAGCTACCACCGACGGTGGTTGCCGAATCTAGCAAGTATGTTTCAAGGGTTTTTGTTAATTGTTAAACTTTTTTCAAGGGGTATTTAATTTAAATACCTTATGGGGTCAAAGTAATTAAAAAATAGCGTAATATTTCTGGAATAATGTGCCAAACATATTTGGAGAATAGATTGAGAATATGGGCAGAATAATAAGCCAAACATGCCCGAAGCTATTTCCATTTGAAGAGAGAGTCCATTAAGTCAAACACACACTCACAGAAAAAAAAGGTCAATTTAGAGAGAAAAATGAGAGAGTAGCGCCCAAAAGTTCACCCCGCTGTGAACTCACTTGTCACTTACAACCCTTGTAATTATCTTGAGAGAATGCTATGCAATAAAATAATAGAGGACGTATGTGTTGATGCAAGAATTACATCAATTAGAGTGATTTGATTGATCTTGGTAGAATTGGAATTGATGTGTGCGTGATTAAAGATAACCAGCAACGTAATGAATGTAAAAACAATAATGTAAAGGAGACAAAACGTTTTTAAATTGGTTAAGCAAGTTTGAATCTTGAACCTACATCTACTGTTTTTCTTATTTGCTTAGAGAGCTTACAAGAAAGTAGTATAATGCCTAGCATAATTTGCTAACCCCCTTTCCATCGTTGGAAGGGGTTTATATACAAATTTTTTACAAAGGAAAGAGTAAAATTAAAGGAATTACAATTAAGATTGAAATGCAACTCCAATATTCTTGCGATTGAGCGCTAAGATCGCACCATTATTGTTGTTGATCTGCTCTTTTCTGAAATATATGGGATCTAAGCTTATTTGTGATTTGCTTGAACAACTGTCGAGATTGGTCGTGACTAGCTTATGCTAGGTCAAGCTATATCTCGACGACGAGCTTATGTCACTTGTCCGAACTAATTCTGGATCAAACTATAACCTCACAGAACTCTGACTTCTCCGAGCTTAATGGAAAAATCACACACAACATCTGCCCCCTAGTGTTCAGTGCTCGTTTTGAGCTTCGAAGACTAATTGCTTGATTTGATATTAAGCTTGAGCTTCACAAGTTGTATATTAAATGCAGGCTTGGCTGAGCTTCATGAGTCGGACTTAATTTCAATCGATGTGAACAAGACTTAGCATTTTTTTTGCTGTGACATTCGCAATAAACCTGGAATTTGAAACGAGGGGCATGTGAGTAATTTCCACATAGTCATGTCGCATTAAATGTAGTCGGCTTTTGTAGTTACTTTTCGTTGTGCGTAGGCAACTACAATTGTCCACGCACGAAGTTAAGGTGACGTGCGGTGACGATTATGATTGCAAAAGTCTGACAGTTGATCGTCTTTTGTTGATTATCGACACGTGGCCATATCAAACAATCAAGATTGCTCGACGAATAGAAGGCTGAGATTTGTCAAAGATCGATGGCCAAAGTCGATTCTCGCTTGTTCGTCTCCTATGCGCACCATTATAAAAGCAAGCATCCTTTATCAAAGTTACACACTTGCAAAAACATTTAGAGTTTATTTGTTTTTGCTCCGTCGTTGCTCTCTCAACTTCACGACGATTTTACGACGAGCTCCCACCGTATTCTACACTTCAATAAGGCTCTTTTCTTTTCCCTCATGCACTTTGAACTTTCTGTGCTATTGAGGGTGGCCATTGTCGTAGATGCATTAGCTTTTTTTTAGGGTTTTTTTTTTTTAATATAACCACCGGTTTGGGTTTTAGAAGGGTTTAAAGAGGTGGTCGTTGGAACCCTGGTAGCTCGCTTGTATTTGTTGATCGATGCGAGCCACCTTGGGTGTCTGAACTAAAAGCAAAGTGTGGATAGGTTGCCGAAATTTCGAGCTTTGACACTTGGTTGCTTCTGTTTTAGGTATTTAGAGGCGTGCTTCCAACATGTCTTCGTCCAACAGCCACAACATAGATCAGGTTTTGATTCCCCAATGACTTCGGCTATCCACGGGGAAGTTGTCCCAGACCTTTCTGAGGACCTCGTTGTAAAGAGCTTAGGCAACGGCGTTGCCGGCTCCTCAGACCATGCTTCAGCGGAGACTCCTCCACCAAAGAGGTCTCTTGTTCACAAGCCGCAGAAGAAACCAAGTTCCTCGATTGGGGCGATGATATTGAGTGCATAAAAGACGTTTGTGACTCAACTTCCATTGAGGGCTCCGGGAGATTTCTCCCAAAAAAAACACCCCACAGGTTGGGCGGTAATTTCAGATATCGTCTTAAGGTGAAAGATGTTCATTCCCCTTCATTATTTCATTGCCAACATTTTGAATAGGTTTGGCATTGCTCCCTTCCAATTGATAGGGAACTCATATATAATCATAGTAGGAATGTACATAGCATACATGATAGCTGAGTTGGGCGAGCTATATGTGGAAGAGCTCGTCCACTTGTATAGGCTAAAGAAGAGTCGAACCAAACGTACCACCTCTCTAAGGTGAGGAAAGTACACTTTAATGGTTTGGTCAGAGTCCCGAAGAATATTTTGAATTGGGACTTCCAATATTTTTTCTATGAGGTAGGGGAGATCGACACTTTTACCTTGGAAGCAAGTAAGACTCCGATCTTTGTGTGAATAAAGAGGGTTTCCTAGTCCGGCAAGCGAACTAACCCTACATTCTTTTTGTTTTGCAGTAAACATTGAGTAGAACTCCCTTCTTGAAGCGAGCTTAAAGTGACTTCAACGTTTTAGCAATCTTCCCTCCAGTGAGGGCAACGTTACTGAGCTCATTACGCCCTCTCGGTTGACAGCATATCGCTTTTGCACTGACTCAGCGAAGTTTTACACCATTTTTGAAAAAGGTAAGTGATAAGAGCTTGAAAATACATATTTTGTTAGTGATTCAATTGGATTATTGGTGGAAAAATGTGTTTTTAATGTGAAATTTGAGTTAATTATTTCATAAATACCTTTTATGGGATCACAAGGTGTATTTTGAGTATTTTCAGTTTAAAAATGATATTTGAAAATGAAGAAGAATGACTTTGATGGAATTCGTGATGAGTAGGAACAAACGGTGAAAGAATCGGAGTTAAAATGAGAAATTTGTGACTCTTTGAAGATGAGATGTAAAACCTGGAAATTTGTCAAGATGAGCATGCTTCGATGTTTCGATCATAACTTGAGCTATAGAAATTAGAATTGGATGATTCTTGGGCATTGGAAAGCTTATTCAGAGAGCTACAAAGTTTATGTTTATAACTTTGCAAAATTCTGAAGATTCCAGACTCATAGGACAGAAAGAACGATCGCCACAGTGACCATTTCTATTGCTACAGCGATGGATTGCAAGCCTGTTTGGGTTATTTTATTTTCCTAGTCCGAATCTGAATGGTTTAAAGCATTTAATTCTTTCCTAATTACCCTCCAAACCCTAGCACTATAAATAAAGGTCTTTATTTAGTTTTTAGGGGGACTAGAGAAGGAGAAAGAGCGGCTACTATTTTGGAGATCGGAATTCTTGCAGTTTTCGTTCACCAATTATAGAAGTTTTTCTATTTTTCTTTCTTGAACTCATGCTATTTAATACTATGGTTGTTTTTATTACTACAATTATGAACTAAATTTCTTTTCTAGGGCTAAAGATGTAGCCCAATTTATGAATATGTATTGACTTTATTGTTGTTAATTTTAATTGAGCATTAATTGTAAGTTTTGTTATTATGTGTAATGCTTTCAATTCTTATGGATCCGAAAGTTGAATGATATCATGGGTTGGGTTGAGATCAAGAGATGAAACCTGATTAGTCTAAGGTAATAAAACCATAGATTGAGCGAACGCTAGGGATAGTTTACCGCGATCTGTGAGGCTCTAGTAAATTCCATAGAACTTAATGATCTCTTAGCTTATAAATCCACTTTAGAGATATATTGGGGTGTTTCTTAAGGGTTAATTTGCTAATTTTTCGAGAGAAAGTTGGTGAAAGTAGGTTAGCAATAATTGTCAATGCATAGGATTAAATTGGTGTGAAATTTATGCCATAGGTTTAGTCATATTGATCTTTTTACCAAAGTATTAATAAAATTCTGCTTTTGTTAGTTTTTAGTTTGTTTTATTTTTCATTAAATCATTCTTAAAATGCTATTTTATCAAATAGTAATAAAATAGATTAGTGTGGTACTTGGTAAGTAGTTCTCTTGGGATTTGACACTCGTTTACTCGAGCTTTACTACTTGCACGATTTCATACACTTGTGAATAGCCTGTCAGTAAGTGCTCGGTAGCTCACTGTTTATGTCCTTATCCTAATAGGTCACTAACACTTTGTTTATTCTTTGTGGACATGTGAGCCAAAAAACCAAAAGGCTTGAAGAAGAAAGCTCTTGCCCACAGGCCTGCCCAGAAGTCGTCGATCATCCTAGCGAAGAAGCAGCCCACAGACACTGTCAGGGCGGTCGGGTAAGGTGCCTCATGGCCGGCCCTCAAATGTAGTAGCGACAAACTTGGGGAGGGCCTAAGTGCAAAGAAGCCTGTGATTGCCTCCAAGACAGTCAAGCAAAAAGGTGACCCCGAGCCCCCCAAGGGCTTGGTGAAGAAAACCCCCGAGCAAGCTAGAGGCTCAAGGAAGAAGAAGATGTCTAAGCAATAGGAGGGCTCGGGCAAGAAGAAATCGACTAAGTAGTAGGGAAGCTCGGAAAAGCAAAAAGTCACCGAGCAGTAGGGAGGCTCGGGCAAAAAGATTGTCGAGTGTGCTGGTGGCTTGAAGGATACCTTGGCCAAGAGCATGACCAAAAAGAAGTTTGTTCTAATGGGTAAGGTCGTCATCCCCATTGAAAGCAAGTCAAGCTCACCTCTACGACATGGTAGAGGGAAAGCAAATGAGGCAACTCAGGTCGCGCTCGACGAATTGATTAACAGGCTCCTCGAGCATATAGGCATTGGAGCCTTGGCAACCAGGGAGGCCATTTCGTTGTGGACCTACGAGATGCTTAGGACCGCCCCTCCTCACAAAAAGCTTGCTCGTGCTTGTAGCTACATCACCAAGGTATTGGTATTCTGCCTTTCTCACATTGTTTATAGGTTTTCTCCTTTACTTCTTGCAAATTGCTTCTTCTTTTTAGGCTTGTACGACAACCAAACTCCTCCTTGATGAGAGCTATCTCACCTTGGAGGGTAATCATGTGGGATGGCAAGAAGCAAAGAAGTTGAAGAAGGATGCCTTGGTGACAGTTGACATGGCAAAGAAGCAGAGGGAGTCACTACGAGCCGAGCTTGAGTAGTTGAGAGAACAGGCTGAGGCCTTCCATGTCAAGGATATAAGTTTCTCGACAAACTCTCGGTGAGTAAGGCTGCTCGGACAAAGGCCGAGGCAGATTTGACCAAGGCCGAGAAAGATCTGGCATAGTAGTAGGGTGCCAACAACAAACTGAATTTCAAGCTTGCTACGGCTCAAAAGGTTGTGTCAGACTGGGAAGCCAAGTATGTGAAGTCTTCGGGCCAGGTTTTCTAAGAGAGGGAAGATCGCAAGGAGGCTGATTTAGTGGCTGTTCAGCTCAAAATAGATGTCAAGGAGCTGAAGTCGGCAATCAAGAGCCACGTTCGGGAGACCTCGGTCTACTTGGTCCAACAATTGTATGAGGCCCATCCTTCGCTTGACTTCTCCTTCCTGCTCGCGGTCTACCGAAATGAGACTAAAAGGTTTAAAGTTGAAGCAGAGGGCTTGGAATTCGTTTATTTTGATAGCTTTGAGTCCAACGAGAGCGAGGGTGAGGAAGGAGATAAGGAATGAGGCGACGAAAAGGAAGAGGAAGAGGTCGCGGTCAAGCAAAAGAAAAAAGACCCGACCTCGCTAGCCTCACTCCCAGTTGATATCGGTGACCTTCCTCCGGTCGAGCCAACCAAAGATGCCCCAGCTCCTGCTCCCGAGGATGCTGCTCAAACTCTTACTGCTGATGATGTTTCAACCCTTACTACTTAGACTTTTTCCTTTCTTTTTAGTTTTTTAGTTTAGATTGTAACTAAACTTCTTCAATTAATGGAAATTTGGTTTTTCCAATTTTTGTCGAGCAATCTTTTTATTTCTACAGAGTCATTTCAATTGTTCTAATCGAACTTAGCATAAAAATTTCAAATTTGCTCCAAGTTATGCATAGCTCGCTTCTTTGGGAAAGAATTTGCTCCAAGTTATGCATAGCTGGCTTTTTTATGAACTTTTCGAACAAAAAAGAAAATCTTTCTTAAGACAACGTCGAGTTTGGACTAGTTGCTCATCTCGCGTTTTGATCACCTTTTTAAGATCAATTTTTTTTTGACATGTTTTACTCGAGTGTTTCCCGAGTTTTAACTTCATCGTGTCAGGGAATTCCCCACTTGATGAGTTGAATTATGGCATGGCTTATAAAGCTAAGCTGCCTTTTTTGAACTTTTGACTTCGAGTTTTTTAGATGTGATCACTTAGGTCGTGATTTTAGAACAAGAGACAAGTGATAATAAACAAAGATAAAATTTATGAATAATACATCTTTATTGATAAATGAAATTCGGTTGTAAGAGACCTTACATTGGTTAAGAGAAAGAATGAAGATAGAACAAAATTGAAACCCGAGCTGCTTATTGGTTGTACCTTCGCAAATGCTTGGCATTCCAAGCTCGTAATATAGCTTTACCATTCAGATGTTCTAGATGAAAAGTTCCTAGTGCAAGCTTTTCAGAGATCCTAAAAGGACTTTCCCATTTGGGCCAAAATCCCCCAAGTTCGAGTTCTGTATGCTCGGGACAACCTTTCTGAGAACTAGGTCGCCCACTCTGAAGTCTCTATTTTTTACCTTGGAGTTGAAGTATCTTTTGGCTCGTTGTTGATAGGAAGCAACCTTTTGCTAAGACTTAGCCTAGTGCTCTTCGATTAGATCCAGCCTTAGATGAAAAAGATCTTCGTTCTTTCTTCATCAAAGACCTCTATCCGAAACAAACTAATCCCCACTTCAACTGGGGCCATTGCCTTGCATCCATAAGAAAGCGAAAATAGGTAGAAGCCGAGCCTTTAGTCACCATCACTTCTAACAAGCTTAAGGATTTCGTTTACAAGAACATCATTTGTAGATTCAGAATCCCCCATACCATCATAATCGACAATGGGAAATAGTTCGCTCGCGAAAACTCCCAATGGTTTTGTGAAAGGCTCAGAATCAAGCAAAGCTTCTCTACTGTCTACCGACCCCAAGCCAACGGTCAAGTAGAAGCTGTTAATAAAGTAATCAAACACACCATCAAGAAGAAGCTTGACTCTCTCAAAGGAAGATGAGTAGATGAACTGTCTGAGGCCTTATGGTCCTATTGGACAACTGTGACCACTACAAACTTGACACCTCCTTTTCCTTGAGGCAATAGGCCTATCAAATCGATCCCCTAGATCGCGAATGGCTATGGGCTTGTTAGAGTGGTCAACCCTTAGGATGGAACTCGCAGAATATATGTGAACCTCTGACATTTGTCGCACTTGCGCATGAAGTTGACCGTATCATCGAAAACTATCGGCCAATAGTACCCCTGGCAAAGTACTTTGTATGCCAAACCCTCAACGTGATTTCCATAGGTACCCTCATGGATTTCCTTCAAGAATCTTCGTGATCAACACATCGCAAGAGTGGGGAATTATAACCTCGCTTATACAACCTATCATTGATAAACATATACCGAGCTAATTTTGCTCGAAGGGTTTTGTCTTCGTTTCTTCCCTTGGGCACTATTCCATCTCTCAAGTATGCAGTTATTGAATCCGTCAAACTGTACCTTTTCCCTACTACCAAAATTGATTCTTGCGATGTGAGGATGCTTAGACTTAGGAGGAATTTAATAGGAATGGAATCAATCGCTTCTTTGCTCATAGCTGAAGCCAGGCGAGCTAAAGCATCGGCCACTAAATTATTCTCCCTAGGGATCTATAGAACTGCATAAGTCTTGATTGCTCAAGTTTGAATTTTACCTTCTGGAGATAGGATGTCATTCTGTCCTCTTTTGTCTGATACTCTCTAGAAATTTGGTGGACCACAAGCTGAGAGTCACTGTATATTTTAATTGACTCTGCCTCCATTTCTTTGGTGAGGCAGATCTCCATGAGCATGGCTTCATACTTTGCCTTATTGTTCGAGAAGACGAACCAAAATCTGATTGTAGCTCAGATTGAGTTTCCTTTAAGACTTTCGAGCAGGAACCTAACTCTTGCCCCCTTCTTGTTCTAGGACCCATCCACGGACAAGGTCCACTACCATAGATTGTCGACCTTTGGCTCTGCTAGTTTGTTTTGTTCCAATGTGCTTGCTTTTAGCAAGCTTAATTCCCCTTCGAGCTCGTAGGAGAATTCTGAGATGAAATCAACCAAAGTATGTCCCTTGATCGTAGTTCTTGGAATATACTTGATATCGTGCTCTAACTCATCTCTATAGTCCACTGAATTAACCTACCTAATGCCTCAGCTTTTGCCTTATCTTTTTCAGTGGAAAATTTGTCAGGACATGTATGGAATATGCCTGAAAATAGGGCCACAACTTCCGAGCAGCTATGATGAGTGCATAGGCGAGCTTCTCCATCTCTGTATACCTTGTCTCGGCATCGAGGAAATGCTTGCTCACATAATACACTGGCCATTACACTCTCCCTTCTTCAAGTACCAAAGCTGCACTGATCGCAAACTTAGATACCAATAAGTGTAACGGTAGGGGCTCACCCATGATGGGTTTTGACAACAAAGGAGACTGCCCCAAGTGTCTCTTCAACTCCTGGAATGCTTTCTCGCACTCCTTTGTCCACTTGAAACCATTGTTTCCCTTCAGGGTTTCAAAGAAAGGGAGACACCTATCTATAGCTCGGGAAACAAACCTGCTCAGTGTGGCCACACGTCCTATCAAACTTTGAACCTGCTTTATATTAGTCAGGCTATTTATTTTAAAGAGAGCTTGAATCTTGTCTGGTTTGGCTTCAACACCTCGTTGATTTACAAGGAAGCCTAGAAACTTCCTAGAGCTTACCCTAAAAGCACACTTCAAAGGATTTAATCTCATTCAGTACTTTCTAAGGATACCGAACATTTCCCTCAAGTGCTCGATATGGCTTTCGATGACTTTTGACTAGACGAGCATGTCGTCAATGTACACCTCCATGGTTTTTCCAATTTGCTCGATGAACATTTGATTCACCAAACGCTAATAGGTCACTTTAGCGTTCTTCGAGCCAAATGGCATAACCTTGTAACAATAGATACCTCGGTTAGTAATAGAGGAGTTATGTTCTTCATCGGGTTGATATATCAGAATTTGGTTAAATTCCGAGTAAGCATCCATGAAGCTTAGTAATGTGTTCCCCGGCTGTCGCATCTACTAATTGATCAATCTGGGGTAGCAAAAAGTTATCTTTAGGACAAGCCTTATTCAGATTAGTGAAGTCGACGCAAGTCCGCCACTTGCCATTTGAATTCTTCACCAAGACTGGGTTGGTAGTCTAAGTACTTTACTTTCCGAATGAAGTTGGTGTTCATGAGTTTATCAATTTCATCCTTGAGTGCTATGGATCGCTCAACATCCATAGATCTCATTTTCTGTCTTATTGGTCGAGTCCCTGAGTTGACGTTCAATCAATGACACATTACCTCAGAGCTGATCCCCACCATGTCCACATGTACCCAAGCGAACACATCGAGGTTTTTCTTTAGGAACCCCATTAGACTGTTTGTCGGCTCCTCACTCAGATTGCTCCCAATTTTCATCACACAAGTTAGGTTTTCCTTGCTGATAGGTATGTTTCTTAACTCTTTTGTAAGCCTTGATGTGGGCTCTTCTTTATGGATGCAAGGATCTATGGTGTCTTCCAGTGGTCCAGGCTTTGGCTCGAACTCAGCAATGACCATGGTTCTCGAGAGCGACCATTTTTGTGCAGCATGAATGGCCTAATCATAACACTCCCGAGAATCTTTCCTACAACTCCTGATTGTTGCAACCCTGCCTGGAGTTGGGAATCTCATTGCTTGGCAGCGCATTGAGGTGACTGTGCTTAGGTCATTTAGGATCAGTCTCCCTACAATGACATTATAGGTGGTCGGGCAGTCGACCACTAGATGGCTCTACCATCACCGTTCTTATCTAAGGCTCTTCCTCAAAAGTCACAAGCAACTCAATTGTTCCCTTAAGGACTAAGCTATCCCCGGTAAATCCATATAACGGTGACAAACATGCCCTAAGGTCTCTTTTGTGAACCTCATTTCTCTAAAAGCTCCCAAGAAAATGATGTTTGCTGCACTGCCATTGTCGATCATAACCCTAAGTACTCAGGCATTGTCGATCCTTGCTGTGATCACAATCGCATCATGGTTGTGGCAAGGAAATTGTTCACATTCTTCCTTGGTGAATCCTATCACCTCGCTTTCTTGTTTGAGCCGCTTCGACAGCTTTTACTCACAATTATTACTCAAGGGATCGAGTCTGTCTTGGCCTCTTGTACATATTGCTCGTGAGAGCGCTTGGAGCCCTTTGTGATGTCGAGTCCCCCGTAGATTATACCCACCAACACATCATTGTTCTGCTGGGTCTATTGGATCTGATTATTCTGCTCGCTTGCAGTATCGCAAGTTGGCTTCTCCTCCACAAATTCTTTCAAGTGGCCTCTTTTGATCAGATCCTCGATGGTGTCTTTCAAAGTCCGGCACTCATTGGTGTTGTGCCCAATGTCTCGATGATACCAGTAATATGTTTGGCGATCTCTTCTGCCTGGTGCCCCCTTCATTCTTTCTAGAGCGGCCAATTTCCTAGCCTCGCAAGAGACTTCATAGATGTGAGCTACATCTTGAGTCAGGGGGGTGTACTTTGCATATCACGAAAAAGGTTACCTTTCCCCACGGTTTTCTATTTTCTGTCTTTATTTGGAACCTATTTTAGTCTCTATCATTGCGATCTTGGCCCCTCTGTTTGTCTGTTGGATGATCTTGTCACCTATTAAGGGCTCTTCTAGGTGAGCTTCTAGCTAAGGATGCCAACGAGCTTTCTACTCGCTAGTGTTTGGCGGCCATTCGATAGAACTTGGCCAAGCTTACATGGTCTTCACTTTGAAGCTCTTTCCACAGCTATGTCTACGGCCTTATTCTTGCTATAGCAAAGTTCAAATTGATTCCTCAGGTGCATCCGCGCCCTTTGCTTGTTCATTTCGGAACCTCGTTAAACATGAGGTTAAAGTTTTGTCTTTTTCCTAATGAATATTACTCAGATAGCTGAGCAGTATTGCGAACTATCTCCTCGCTTGTAATTGTTGTAAGAACAGTAAGGAGAACTATTGCAAAGACTGTATTGAGTTTGCCTTGAGCCTCTTGTACCACCTCTTGCCATCCCCTACTAGAGTGACTACGAAACAATGGCACTTTGCCAAGTCGGAGACCTGATACAGGTCCATCAAGTCATTGAAAGAGTCAAGGTGGTCTTTGGGATCCCATTTTCCATCGAACTTGCTCTCTGGTGTCTTGAATCCCTGGGGAAGATGGGCTTGACAAACTTCCTCTGTGAACAGAGAACTCACTATCTCTTACGCCAAATTATTTTGCTGGGCTCTTAGATCGTTGAGCATTCTCTACACTTGATATAAGTCCTCATAATAAGGAGTATCTTGGTTGCGAGCCTTGTTCAGCTTTACCTCAAGCAGGTGAGTTCGGAGGTTAGTTGCTTGTGAGCCTGTTTTATTGTGTGCATTGGTGCTCAAGGTGGAGTCATGATGGTTGGGTTGATAGGTGCTATCATGCTCATTTGTGCATTGCTCGCAACGTTGGTTGAAACCGGAACATTGTCATTGCCAGATTAGTACGCGCAGCTCAACTTATAAGCTTGCAAGGTTTGAGCTCGTCTTTGGCATGGGTTAAAACCGGCATGCCAACATTGATTATTTCGCTAATTAGGGCAAGCATGCCTTTGTTGACCTGGTTCATTTTCCCTTATAGGTTATTTGTCAGGTCGCCTCCTAGGGTTAACTTACCTGCGGGATTCATGCTCGTGAGTGAAATGCATCCTATGGTTTCGGGGGTGACGGTCGCTCCTTAGTGCCAACAAGCCAGATTGGTCGTCGGCTAAACCATTGCGGCCCGTTGGAGTAAATTTCATGAAGTGTGGCTAATCAAGGTCCTGGTGGGCTGGTTGCTGAATCCTTAATTTGACCACATTCTATTGCACCACCTGTGCAACCATTGTCCTTATCATCTCCACCAGTTGGCCATTCTCGGGATTCGTAATCTCTACCCCCTACTGATTTGTGACCTGTTGCACCAGCGATATTAGTGGTCGACCTGGAGGAGCAGTCTGATGCACCTTCTGATTGGTGGTTTCCACATTGTTGTGGTTACCGGTGGTGGTTTTTGATCTGGTACAGGCCATTTGAATTTTCAAGTGATCGGGTCACTGAAATTGATTACCGGAACTTTTGAAAGTAGAAGGAGACCCTCCTTCCAGTGCCAAAATGTTGATGCAAGAATTATACCAACTAGAGTGATCTGATTGACCTTGGTAGAACTAGAACTGATGTGTGCGTGATTAAAGATTACTAGCAATGTAATGAATGTAAAAATAGTCATGTAAAAACACAAAAGGTTCTTAAAATGGTTTGACAAGTTTGAATCTTGAGCCTATGTCCACTATTCTTATTATTTGCTTAGAGAGCTTACAAGAAAGTAGTATAATACCTAGAATAATTTGTTAACCCCCTTTCCATCGTTGGAAGGGGTTTATATACAAGTTTTTTTACAAAGGAAACAGCGAAATTAAAGGAATTACAATTAAGATTGAAATGCAACTCTGATATTCTCACGATTGAGCGCTAAGATCGGGCCATTATTGTTGTTAATCCGATCTCTTCCAAAATATCTGGGATCTGAGCTTATTTGTGATTTGCTTAAACCACTGTCGAGATTGGTCACGACTAGCTTATGCTAGGTCGAGTTATATCTCGACGAGCTTATGTTGGGTCGGATAAGTGTTGAGCTGAACTGATTCTAGGTCGAACTATAACCTCACAGAACTCTGACCTCTCCAAGCTTAATGAAAAAATTACACGCAACAATAGGCTTCGAGACTAACCCACCGAACCTCTTTAAAAATTCTACGTTGTTCATTGTTATTTTTAGCTCGTTTATTTCTTACTTACGACTTGTTTATTTTCATTTGCTGGTTGGTCACAACCACACACCCATCTGACTCAATCCTGTCGAGGTCGATTGAGTCTCGCTAGTTGTTGCGAATTTTTGTGATAACACTTTTGATTATCTTTTTTAACTTTTAGGACCGTTTAAGTAACCCTCCATCTTTACAATATGAATACAAAAGTTCCAAGAACAATTCCAATGTATGATCTTTTATAGGAAGAAGATGGCTACAAATTATAGTTTTTATTTATATATCAATCAATATTATTATCATTTGTAGGAATTTCTTTTTTTTTTTTTTTTTTTTTTTTTTTAATGATCGAGGGTGTCTGAACCAATTTACGTGCATATCAACTAATCTTCCGAGACCTTGGAACTATCAACCGGGTAAGAGCTTTTGTGGCTACCCCTATTAGCAATTGAGGAGGAACTCGAACTCATGACCTCTTGAGTGATACACCGAAGAGTCCCTATCGAACCACTCGATCACCCAAAGGTAGGATATTTATTTTAAAAACCATAAAAATGATATAAGCTTCATTTGTATAAACAATCGAACACTTTTTATAACTCTTTAAAAAAGTCTCTTATTTATAGAATATTGTCGATCAATTGATAAATGTATTTGTTTATTGATACAATCTTGTATCTTTTTTTTTTTTTTTTTTTTAAATAATGTTTTACAAATAAAACACTCTTTATTAATTAATTAATTAATAATTAATATATAATTTAATTTTGAAGATAAATTGACTGATTTTGGTTTTAAATTTAATTGGCAGGGCATGGATGGAAGACTAAATGGAGGTGAAAAAAGGGTAAAAGCTTGGTGTGTAATACCCCATTCAGAAATATGGTAGCAATTATTCTATAGTCATAGTGAATTATTTAACTAGTTTTTATAGTGGAATTCCATAAAGTTCGATAGGGGCAAAATGGTCATCTCCATAGATCAGGTGTTCAGTAAGGTGAGTGATGAAATATAATGTATTAAGTGTGGTAGCCATGAGAATAGAGTGGTAGAAAGGTTATGGACAATACACGGATGTGATGCCGAGATAAATACGTGTTTGTAAGTAATAGAAAGAAATTAAAGAATAAGGGTAAAATGGTCTTTTTACTCACAACTAGATGAAAAATTGGTGAATGTAAGGAAGCAAATAATGTGAAGAAGATGATACAAATGAGGGTAATTAGGTAAATGACGAAAAGACAGATGAAATTTCTTAGAAAGTGCAAGGGCAAAATGGGAATGTACATATATATTTTAATATTATTAGTTAAAGGCTTCAATGAAAAAACCCTTGCCATTCTCACCCTTGGGCACGCCACCCCTCTCATCCATTTTCTCTCAAGCTTCTTCATCAAATTTCAAGAGAATTCATAGGTTTAGCTTAATTTTTTGTAGATTTTCAATCCTAAAGCATCCAAAGTCCAAGAGGAAAAGAATTTTAGTAAAGGAAGGTTGAATCATTAGTGTTGTGTAAATTCAAGGTAGTAAACTCAATCTAAGCTTTAATTTCAGTTAGTATTTATAAGTTGATTCTTGAGTTGTTTGTGTATGATGTATGATAGAAGTATTGGCTATTTAGATCTTTTGATGGAGAATAATGTGTAGAAGTTCAGCCAAGATGAGTAGTTATGTAGATGTGATGTTTGGTTAACTTTGGATGAATTTTGAAATGTTATGTTGGAATTTGGAAGTGTTGAATCCGGCCAAAATTGAAGTTAAGTTTGGTGAGTTTTTGCTCCATTTTGGTGGATTTGGAGAGATGTGGAAGTGTGCAACCAAGTATTTGATGTGCATGTTGATTGTATTGTTGATGAAATTCAAAGAGATGCATGCATGAGTTTGTTAAACCTTGTTGAAGAAATTGTTTGAGAAAGGAAAGAATTGGAGTTGAAAGTTATGTTAGGCTTAACCAAATGTAAGTTGTAGTATTCAAGAGTGCATTTGGTTTGCCAAAATTTAGAATAACACTTGGTTATGTTGTTCAATGAAAGGAATGGCTTTTAGTGCATGGTTCAAGTTGCTTGAACTTTTAGCATTAGTTTGAATGGCTATTGTATTTAGTCATTGAATTATGAGTTTTGAAACTTATGATTTAGAAAAATGATGGCAAGAATTGCATATTAAATTGTTGCAATAGTGTATTATTTGATGATAGTAAAAGATGGGTGTGATTATATTATAATATTACAATATCCACCGTAAATTGTCAAGCTTGTATGCTTGAAATATAAAGATCATTCAAAGAATGGCTTGGCCAAATGAGTATATTTGTTGTTTCTTGTTTTGAGATTAGTTACAATAATATGTAATAAGTAATTTTATTGTAATAAAGAACAGAAAAGCTTTCCCAAGTATAAATATCAAAGAAGTAGAAGTTTAGTTTATGTATTAAATACATGACCATTTTAGAAATTGATTGGTATGATATGTTTTCATGCCTTATTAATTACAAGCTATAGAATTGTGCTAAAAAATCTTGAGAATATGTTGTATTGGCCAAAAGTTTAGTTAAGAGTTAGAAAGAAATTAGATTTAGCCAAAGTATATATGTTGTGCCATATGTTAGATTGGATTTACAATGATTATATGGCACTATAGATTAATGTATAGACTATAGCCAAAAGCAAAGAAAAGAAGGGCATGTATAACAATGTTATGGTCATGTCAAGAGAAAGAAATTTATGGCATTAAGATTTGTTATTTAAAAGTTGTACAAGCATGTTTGTTATATTAGAAAATATTAGAAAGTAGAATTTGTGAGAGTTAATGTACTTGTACATGTATTTTACATAGGATGATAGAATTGAAGAATTATAGAATTATGTAGAATTATAGATCGCGTACTACACACGATGCATAGAATTCAGAAATAAAAAATAAATAGAAAATGTTTAATTTAAGCGTGTTAGTAGAAGAACTTTGGGCTTTCCAAATATAGAAATAAAAGCCTTAGAATTAATAGAATACTTGCCAGAGTCAGACACGTATTTGGGATCATGCATAGACAGCATATAAATGCATGAACATAGCATAGCATATAGTTCAGAAACTTTATAATTATTGGAAATTTCTAGCTAGTTATTTTGCAGATTTACAGAGCTGTTTTCAAATGGCTATTGTATTGGGAACCTGTGAGCATTCGCTGCGTTAGCTAGTGGCGACAGAGATGCAGAAGTTTCCTGCATGCACCCGCCATTAGGCAGCCTCAGCAATGAAATAGAATTGTACAGTCCGCTAGAATGCATGTGGATGAGGACTAGGGGTGTTCAAAAGAACTGGTTGGAACCGGAACCGGCGGGTACCCTGGGTTGGTTCCGGTTCCTACCTAGAACCAGTCGTCAATGGATAGGTTCTGGTTCCAAATTTTGGAACTGGAACCAGGGAACCAGGAACCAGAGACTAAATAAAATAAATTAAGATTAGGGGGGTTAATAAAAACTTTTTGTAGAAAAAGTAATGTGAATACATTTATATTTATATTTCATAACATTTAAAGTAAGTTGGTTTGACTTTTGAGAATCTACCTTTACAAAGTAATGGAGTTTGTAATTTTGAATTTATAATTGTAATTTTATTTTTGTTAACAAGTGCCAGGTGGGGGGTATTTGTAAGTTTTTAAGGGTTTTTTTGCCATTTTAAACACTTTGGGGGGGGGGGGGGGTCATGTAATTTTACAGGGTACCCAGAACCAGAACCGTTGTTACAGGTTCTGGTTCCAAATTTCAAGGAACCATCGGTTCCGGTTCCAAATTTCAAGAAACCGTCGGTTCCGATTCCGATTCCTTCAAAAAATGCAGGGTACCCGGAACCGAACACCCCTAATGAGGACTGTATCCAGAAAGAATTTTAGAATACGCTCACACGGCTAGGGTTCCAAATCCATGCCTCAACCTAGTCTGATCGGCAACCAGAACAGAATACATAAAGAATTTCAGAAAGAAAATAGAACACAGAAATAATTTCAGAAAGAAAGAAAAATAGAATAAGAAATAGAAAACAGAAAGAATTTCCGAAAGAATTAGAAAAGAATTTTCAAAAAAAAATACAAACATGATCATTTGCATATGCATCAAACATTTTATGTGCATGCATCTTATGCATTTATGCATAGATTAAACAGTTTATTGTATTATTGTGTGTTTGACTAGTCAAGAAAAGAAAATAGAAACCCATGAGAATAGAGAAGAAAAGAAAATAAAAGCCCATGAAAATAGAGAAGAAAAGAAAATAGAATCCCATGAAAATAGAGAAAAAAAAAAAATAGAAGCCTACAAGAATAGAAAAGAAATTAGAGATATACAAGAAAAGGACAAAAATTAGATACATGCTAGAAAAGAACAGAAATTAAAAACATGATAAATAGCAAGGAAACTTAGCGATTTGTTGAGTACAGAAAGAAACAGAAAGTTATAATCTAGTAGAGAAGACAAATAAAATGATAAAGAATAGCACAACATTAGAAGGATTTAGAAAGATTTGAGGAAAATAAAAGACTGCTAAGTAGTACGCCTGAGATTAAAGAGAGAAAGCAAGCAGAAATTTAGAAATAGTACAACAAAAACAGGGACAGCGGAGTAAGAGCATAGTTAGATTTGGTTTACTTATTGAGCATTTATAGCTCACCCCGTTGCTTTCTTTATTTTGCAGGTATTAGATTGTGGTGGTCGGGAGACGTCAAGCTGACGAGAGGATTACACACACTGTCTCAGTGAAGAATTTTAATGTGGATTGATATATGTGAGAAATAGTCACTGTGTAAGAGTATGATGTTATAACTGAATTAAGGATAAACATTTTAGACGAACACTTTTTTTTAAGCTAGCAATTCTCTAGATTCTCTTTATAAGATACTCAGTTAATACTTGCCTACTAAGATATTACATGGTGATTAGCATAGAAGTAAAATTAGCTTAGCTACCCTGTTGGTGCAGATGTTAAAATATACTCTATACTCTTGAATTATAAGGGATTCGATGACATCCAATATTATTCTGAAAGCATTAAATATCAACAATCTATGTGAGAGGGGATGTTTTAAGAATATCAATATATTTGAACTACCTTTCTATAATTAGGAGTGGTATTATACATGCTTATCCTCCCAACTATCACCACTATCAATCGAAGTACAAAAAGAAGGGTGCGTTTGGTTTATTTTTGGATATTATTTATAGAAATAATATTGGTAGTTAATAGGCGAGTATTACGAGTAAAATTTAAAATTTATAAAAAAGCCCTTAAGTTTACTAATTTATTAAACCCCTACAATAAAATAACAAAAAATGACCCCCACTACCTGCAGTGCCAGATTCCGCCACCACTGCCGAAATCTGCCCGAAAATCGCGTTACGACATAGACCGATCGGATCTTGTCGTAACACGTCGTTTGAGGCTTTTCCGGCTAGATCCAAACACAATTGGCCGAAAAAGGCCAGATCATGCGGCCTGCTGTGGCCGTCAACGCCCGAAAAAGGCCAAAACGATGGCCAGCTTTGGCCGTCGTTGACGTGCCAAAAAGTATTACAGTCGTTTTTTGTCACAATGGCCAGATTTGGCCCGACCTTTCTTTGGCTGTCTTGACGCCAGATCATTGAATTCGCGTGCGTTCCGGTCAGTATAATTTACTGTTGTGCAGATTTTAGCTAACACGCCGACGGTGGTTGCCGAATCTAGCAATATGGGTTAAAAGGTGTTTTTGTGTTAATTGTTAAACTTTTTTCAAGGGGTTTTTTAATGAATTAATAACCTTTGGGGTCTAAATATATTAAAAAATAGCGTAATATGTCTGGAATAATGTCCAAACATTATTTGGAGAATAGATTGAGTTGGAATAGGGGCAAATATAAGCCAAACATGCCCGAAGCATTTCCATTTGAGAGAGAGAGTCCATTAATTCAACACACACTCACTAGAAAAAAAGGTCAATTTAAGAGAAAAATGATAGAGTAGCGCTCAAAGTTCACTCAGCTGTGAACTCACGGTGTCACTACAACCCTTGTATTATCTTGAGGAATGCTATGCAATAAAATAATGAGGACGTTGTGTTGATGCAAAATTAACCAAATTAGAGTGATTCGATTGAATTGGTAGAACCGGAATTGATGTGTGCGTGATTAAAGATCACCAGCAGATACTAATGAATGGTTAAAAACACATAATGTAAAGGAGACACAAAACGTTTTTAATTGGTTAAGCAAGTTTGATCTTGAACCTACATCTACTGTTTTCTTATTTCTTAGAGCTTACAAAAAAGTAGATATTGCCTAGCATAATTTGCTAACCCCCTTTCCATCGTTGGAGGGGTTATATACAAATTTTGTACAAAGGAAAGAGTAAAATTAAAGAATTACAATTAGATGAATGCACTCCAATTCTATTCTTGCGATTGAGCGCTAGATCGCACCATTATTGTTTGATGGCTGCTCTTTTCTGAAATTATGGGATCTAAGCTTATTTGTGATTTGCTTGAACAACTGCCGAGATTGGTCGTGACTAGCTTATGCTAGGTCGCTATATCTCGACGACGAGCTTATGTCCCTGTCCGAACTAATTCTGATCAAACTATAACTCACAGAACTCTGACTTCTCCGAGCTTATGGAAAAATCACCCACAACATCTGCCCCCGTAGTTCAGTGCTCGTTTTGAGCTTCGAAGACTAATCGCTTGATTTGATTATTAGGCTTGAGCTTCACAAGTTGTATATAAATGCGGCTTGGCTGAGCTTCATGAGTCGGACTTAATTTCATCGATGTGAACACCAGTTCTAGTAGCATTTTTTTTTGCTGTGACATTCGCAATAAACCTGGAATTTGAAACGAGGGGCATGTGAGTAATTTCCACATAGTCTTGTCGCATTAATAGTCGGCTTTTTGTAGTTACTTTTCGTTGTGCGTAGGCAACTACAATTGTCCACGCACGAGTTAAGGTGACATGCGGTGACGATTATGATTGCAAAAGTCTGCAGTTGATCGTCTTTTGTGATTATCGACACGTGGCCATATCAAACAATCAAGATTGCTCGACGAATAAGGCTGAGATTTGTCAAAGATCGCTGGCCACATTCGATTGCTCGTACTATCGAGCCCTTATAAGCAACTCAAAACATTCTTAGTTTATTTGTTTTTGCTCCGTCGTTGCTCTCTCAACTTCACGACGATTTTACGACGAGCTCCCACCGTATCTACACTCAATAAGGCTCTTTTCTTTTCCCTCATGCAACTTTGAACTTTCTTGTTATTGAGGGTGGCCTTGTCGTAGATGCATTAGCTTTTTTTGGGTTTTTTTTTTTTAAATAACCACCGGTTTGGGTTTTAGAAGGGTTTAAAGAGGTGGTCGTTGGAACCCTGGTAGCTCGCTTGTATTGTTGATCGATGCAGCCACCTTGGTGGTCTGAACTAAAAGCAAAGTGTGATAGGTTGCCGAAATTTTCGAGCTTTGACACTTGGTGGCTTCTGTTTTAGTTATTAGAGGCGTGCTTCCAACATGTCTTCGTCCAACAGCCCCAACATAGAATCAGGTTTTGATTCCCCAATGACTTCGGCTATCCACGGGAGTTGTCCCAGACCTTTCTGAGGACCTCGTTGTAAAGAGCTTAGGCAACGGCGTTGCCGGCTCTCAGACCAGGCTCGCGAGACTCCTCCCCAAAGAGGCTCTTGTTCACAGCCGGCAAAGAACCAAGTTTCCTCGATGTGGCGATGAATTGAGTGTGCTAAAAAGCCGTTTGTGACTCACCTTCATTGAGGCTCCGGGAGATTTTTCCTCAAAAAAAAAACAACCCCACAGAGTTGGGCGGTAATTTCAGATATCGTCTTAGGTGAAAGATGTTCATCTCCCCCTCATCTATTCTCATTGCCAACATTTGAATAGTTTGGCATTGCTCCCTTCATTGATGGGAACTCATATATAATCTCAGAGTGGAATGTAACTAGCATACATGATGCTGAGTTGGGCGAGCTATAATGTGGTAAGAGCTCGTCCACTTTTGTATGGCTAAAGAACGAGTCGACACCAAACGTACCCCTCTCTAAGTGAGAAGTACCACTTTAATGGTTTGGTCAGGTCCCGAAGAATATTTTGAGGTCTTTGGGACTACTTCCTTAATATTGTTTCATGGAGGTAGGGAGATCGACACTTTTAACCTTGGAAGCAAGTAAGACTCCGATCTTTTGTGTGAATAAAGAGGGTTCCTAGTCCGGCAAGCGACAACACTAATCTTTTTGGTTTGCAAAACATTGATAGAACTACATTCTTGAGCGAGCTTAAGTGACTTCAACGTTTTAGCAATCTTCCCTCCATGAGGGCAACGTTACTGAGCTCATAACGCCCTCTTCGGTTGACAGATAATCGCTTTGCACTGACTCCAGCGAAGTTTTAACACCATTTTGAAAAGGTAAGTGATAAGAGCTTGAAAATACATATTTTGTATGTGTCAATTGGATTATTGGTTGGAAAAATGTGTTTTAATGAATTTGAGTTAATTATTTCATAAATACCTTTATGGGATCACAAGGTGTATTTTGAGTATTTCTCAGTTTAAAAATGATATTTGAAAATAAGAAGAATGACGTTGATGGATTCGTGATGAGTAGGAACAACGTTGAAAAAATCGGAGATTAAAATGAAGTAAATTGTGACGTTTGAAGATAGGATGTGAAAACTGAAATTTGTCAAATGAGCTGCTTCTTATTTCGATCATACACTTGAGCTGTAAATTAGAATTGGATGATTCTTGGGCATTGGAAGCTTTTCAGTAGAGCTACAAAGTTTATGTTTATAACTTTGCAAAATTCTGAAGATTCCAGACTCGTGGATAGACAGGGTAGAAAGAACGATCACCATAGTGACCATTTCTATCGCTACAGCGATGGAGGCAGGCCGTTTAGGTTATTTTATTTTCCTAGTCCGAATCTGAATGTTTAAAACGCATGTTATATTCTTCCTCATACTATTACACCCCAAACCCTAGCACATAAATAAGGTCTTTATTAGTTTTTGTAGGGACTAGAGAAGGAGAAAGGGGCTACTATTTTGGAGATCGGACATTCTTGCAGTTTTCGTTCACCCATTATAGAAGTTTTTCTATTTTCTTTCTTGAACTCATGGCTATTTAATACTATGGTTGTTTTTATTACTACTATGAACTAAATTCTTTTCTAGGGCTTAAGATGTAGCCCAATTTATGATATTGTATTGACTTTATTGTTGTTAATTTAATTGAGCATTAATTGTAAGTTTTGTTATGTATGTGTAATGCTTTCACATTCTTATGATCCGAAAGTTGATGATATCATGGGTTGGTGTGAACGATGAGATGAACCTGATACTAAGGTAATAAACCATAGTTGAGCGAACGCTAGATAGCTTTACCGCGTCTGTGAGGTCTCTAGTAAATTCCATAAACTTAAGATCTCTTAGCTTATATCCACTTTAGAGATTTATTTTGAATGTTGGCGGGTTACTTTTCTTATGCAGGGGGTGTTAATTTTGCTAATTTTTCGAGAGAAGTAAGTAGGTTAGCAAATGTGTACCTCTGGCGATAAGGATTAAGGATTTTGTAATGCCTAGTTTTCTGTCAGATCTTTGTTTACCAAGTATTATAAATTTGTCTGTGTAGTTTTCGTTTGTTTATTTTTTAAATCATTCTTAAAATGCTATTTTATCATAGTAATAAAATAGATTAGTGTGGTACTTGGTAATAGTTCTCTTGGGATTTGACACTCGTTTACTCGAGCTTTACTACTGCGATTCATACCTTGTGAATAGCCTGTCAGTAAGTGCTCGGTAGCTCACTGTTTATGTCCTTATATCCTAATAGGTCACTAACACTTGTGTTTATTCTTTGTGGACATGTGAGCCAAAAAACCAAAAGGCTTGAAGAAGAAGCTCTTGCCCACGGCCTGCCCATGAAGTGCTCGATCATCCAGCGAAGAACAGCCCACAGACACTGTCAGGGCGGTCGGATAGGTGCCTCATGGCCTCACTGTAGCCGACAAACTGGGGAGGGCCAATTGCAAGAAGCCTTGATTGCCTCAAGACAGTCAAGCAAAAGGTGACCCCGGACCCCCAAGGCTTTGTGTGAAAAACCACCCCGAGCAGCTAGAGCTCAAGAAGAGAAAGTTCTAAGCAATAGAGGTCTCGCAAAAGAAATCGACTAAGTAGTAGGAAGCTCGTGAAAAGCAAAAAGTCACCGAGCAGTAGGAGGCTCGGGCAAAAGATTGTCGAGTGTGCTGTGGCTTGAAGGATAACCTTGCCAGAGCATGACCAAAAAAAGTTTGTTCTATGTAAGGTCGTCATCCCCATTGAAAGCAAGTCAAGCTCACCTCTACGCATGGTAGAGGGAAGCAAATGAGGCACCTCAGGTCGCGCTCGCACGAATTGTTAACAGCTCCTCGAGCATATCAGATTGGAGCTCTTGGCACCTGAGCGGAGGCCATTTCGTTGTGGACCTACGAGATGCTTAGGACCGCCCTCCTCACAAAACTTGCTCTACTGTACACATCACCACGGTATGGGGTATTCCTGCCTTTCTCACATTGTTTAAGGTTTTCCTCCTTACTTCTTCAAATTGCTTCTCTTTTTAGGCTTGTACGACAACCAAACCCTCCTTGATGAGAGCTTCTCACTGGAGGTAATCATGTGGGATGGCCAAGAAGCAAGAAGTTGAAGAAGGATGCCTTGGTGACAGTTGACATGGCAAGAAGCAGAGGGAGTCACTACGAGCCGAGCTTGAGTAGTTGAGAGAACAGGCGGAGGCCTTCCATGTCAAGGTATTAAGTTTTTCGCCACAAACTCTCGTAGTAAGGCTGCTCGGCACAAGGCCGAGGCAGATTTGACCAGGCCGAGAAAGATCTGGCATAGTAGTAGGGTGCCAACAACAAACTGAATTTCAAGCTTCTAACGGCTCAAAAGGTTGTGTCAACTGGAACCACGTATGTAGTCTTCGGGCCAGTGTTCTAGAGAGGGAAGATCGCAAGGGCTGATTTTAGGTGGCTGTTCAGCTCAATAGATGTCAAGGAGCTAGATTCGGCAATCAAGAGCCACGTTCGGGAGACCTCGTTCACTTGGTCCACCATTGTATGGGGCCCTCCTTCGCTTGACTTCTCCTTCCTGCTCGCGGTCTACCGAAATGAGACTAAAAGGTTTAAAGTGGCAGAGGCTTGGAATTCGTTTATTTTGATAGCTTTGAGTCCAACGAGCGAGGGTGAGGAAGGATAAGGAATAGGCGACGAAAAGGAAGAGGAAGAGGTCGCGGTCAAGCAAAGAAAAAAGACCCACCTCGCTATCCTCACTCCCAGTTGATACGTGACCTTCCTCCGGTCGAGCCAACCAAATGCCCCAGCTCCTGCTCCCCGAGGATGCGGCTACAACTCTTACTGCTGATGATGTTTCAACCCTTACTACTTAGACTTTTTCCTTCTTTTTTAGTTTTTAGTTTAGATTGTACCTAAACTTCTTCAATTAATGGAAATTTGGTTTTCCAATTTTGTCGAGCAATCTTTTATTTCTACAGAGTCATTTCAATTGTTCTAATCGAACTTAGCATAAAATTCAAATTTGCTCCAAGTTATGCATAGCTCGCTTCTTTGGAAGAATTTGCTCCAGTTATGCATAGCTGGCTTTTTTATGAACTTTTCGAACAAAAAGAAAACTTTCTTAGACAACGTCGAGTTTGGATCAGTTGCTCATCTCGCGTTTTGATCACCTTTTAAGATCAATTTTTTTGGACATGTTTACTCGAGTGTTTCCCGAGTTTTAACTTCATCGTGTCAGGGAATTCCCCACTTGAT
This sequence comes from Pistacia vera, assembly GCF_008641045.1. Lineage (NCBI taxonomy): Eukaryota > Viridiplantae > Streptophyta > Magnoliopsida > Sapindales > Anacardiaceae > Pistacia > Pistacia vera. Next base: position 515,001 of record NW_022195917.1, read on the forward strand.
GAGTTGAATTATGGCATGGGCTTATAAAGCTAAGCGCCTTTTTGAACTTTTGACTTCGGTTTTTTAGATGTATCACTTAGGTCGTGATTTTAGAACAAGAGACAAGTGATAATAACAAGAAAAATTTATGATAATACATCTTTATTGATAACTGAAATTCGGTTTAAGAGACCTTAATTGGTTAAGAGAAAGAATGAAGAGGAACAAAATTGAACCCGAGCGCTTATGGTTGTACCTTTGCACATGCTTGGCATTCCAAGCTCGTAATATAGCTTTACCATTCAGATGTTCTAGATGAAAAGTTCCTAGTGCAAGCTTTTCAGAGATCCATAAGGACTTTCCCATTTGGGCCAAATCCCCCAAGTTCGAGTCTTTATGCTCGGACAACCTTTCTGAAACTAGGTCGCCCACTCTGAAGTCTCTATTTTTTACTTGGGTGTGAGTATCTTTTGGCTCTTTGTTGATAGGAAGCACCCTTTTGCTAAGACTTAGCCAGTGCTCTTCGATTAGATCCAGCCTTAGATGAAAAAGATCTTCGCTTTCTTCATCAAACCTCTATCCGAAACAACTAATCCCCACTTCACTGGGGCCATTGCTTGCATCCATAAGAAAGCGAAAATAGGTAAGAGCCGAGCTTTAGTCACCATCACTTCTAACAAGCTTAAGGTTCGTTTACAAGAACTCATTGTAGATTCAGATCCCCCATACCTCTAATCGACAATGGGAAATAGTTCGCTCGCGAAAACTCCCAATGGTTTGTGAAAGGCTCAGAATCAAGCAAAGCTCCTCTACGTGTCTACCGACCCCAAGCCAACGGTCAAGTAGAAGCTGTTAATAAAGTAATCAAACACACCATCACAAGAAGGCTTGACTCTCTCAAAGGAAGATGAGTAGATGAACTGTCTGAGGCCTTATGGTCCTATTGGACAACTGTGACCACTACAACTTGACACCCTTCCTTTTCCTTGAGGCAATAGGCCTATCAAATCGATCCCCTAGATCGCGAATGCTATGGGCTGTTAGAGTGTCAACCCTTAGGATGGAACTCGCAAATATGTGAACCTCTGACATTTGTCGCACTTGGCATGAGTTGACCGTATCATCGAAAACTATCGGCCAATAGTACCCTGTGCAAAGCCTTTGTATGCCAAACCCTCAACGTGATTTCCATAGGTACCCCTCATGGATTTCCTTCAAAATCTTCGTGATCCATCACAAGCCAAGTGGTGGAATATAACCTCGCTTTACAACCTATCATTGTAAACAAATATACCGAGCTAATTTTGCTCGAAGGGTTTTTGTCTTCGTTTCTTCCCTTGGGCACTATTCCATCTCTCAGTATGCATTTATTGAATCCGTCAAACTGTACCTTTCCCTACTACCAAATGATTCTTGCGAGTGAGGATGCTTGACTTAGGAGAATTTAATAGGAATGGAATCAATCGCTTCTTTGCTCTAGCTGAAGCAGGCGAGTAAAGCTTCGGCCACTAAATTATTCTCCCTAGATCTTAGAACTGCATAATTCTTGATTGCTCAAGTTGGAATTTTACCTTCTGGAGATAGGATGTCATTCTGTCCTCTTTTGTTCTGTACCTCTAGAAATTTGTGGACCAAAGCGGAGAGTCACTGTATATTTTAATTGACTCTGCCTCCATTCTTTGGTGTGAGGCAGATCTCCATGAGCATGGCTTCATACTTTGCCTTATTGTTCGAGAAGACGAACCACAATCTGATTGTAGCTCAATTGAGTTTCCTTTAAGACTTTCGAGCAGGAACCTAACTCTTGCGCCCCTTTTGTTCTAGGACCCTCCACGGACAGGTCCACTCCATAGATTGTCGACCTTTGGCTTGCTATTTTGTTTTGTTCAATGTGCTTGCTTTTAGCAACTTAATTCCCCTGTCGAGCTCGTAGGAGAATTCTGAGATGAAATCACCAAAGTATGTCCCTGATCGTAGTTCTTGGAATATACTTGATATCGTGCTCATAACTCATCTCTATAGTCCACTGAATTAACCTACCTAATGCTCATCTTTTGCCTTATCTTTTTCAGTGGAAATTTGTCAGGACATGTATGGAATATGTCCTGAAAATAGGGCCACAACTTCCGAGCAGCTATGAGAGTGCATAGCGAGCTTCTCCATCTCTGTATACCTGTGTCTCGCATCGAGGAAATGCTTGCTCACATAATACACTGGCCATTACACTCTCCTTCTTCAAGTACAAAGCTGCACTGATCGCAAACTTAGATACCAATAGTGTAACGGTAGGGGCTCACCCTGATGGGTTTTGACAACAAAGGAGACTGCCCCAATGTCTCTTCAACTCCTGGAAGCTTTCTCGCACTCCTTTTCCACTTGAAACCATTGTTTCCCTCAGGGTTTCAAAAGAAGGGAGACACCTATCTATAGCTCTGAAACAAACCTGCTCAGTGGTGCCACACTTCTATCAAACTTTGAACCTGCTTTATTTAGTCAGGCTATTTATTTTAAAGAGGCTTGAATCTTGCTGGTTTGGCTTCAACACCTCGTTGATTTACAAGGAAGCCTAAAATCCTAGAGCTTACCCTAAAAAGCACCCTTCAAAGGATTTAATCTCATTCAGTACTTTCTAGGATACCGACACATTTCCCTCAAGTGCTCGATTGGCTTTCGATGACTTTTGACTAACGAGCTGTCGTCAGTCACCTCCATGGTTTTTCCAATTTGCTCTATGACCATTTGATTCACAAACGCTAATAGGTCATTTTAGCGTTCTTCGAGCCAAATGGCAATACCTTGTAACAATAGATACCTCGTTAGTAATAGAGGAGTTTGTTCTTCATCGGGTTTGATATATCAGATTTAAATTGGTAAATTCCGATAAGCATCCATGAAGCTTAGTAGATGTTTCCCCGCGTCGTCTAGCATCTACTAATTGATCATCTGGTAGCAAAAAGTTATCTTTAGGACAAGCCTTATTCAGATTAGTGAAGTCGACGCAAGTCCGCCACTTGCCATTTGAATTCTTCACCAAGACTGGGTTGGTAGTCTAAGTACTTTACTTTCCGAATGAAGTTGGTGTTCATGAGTTCATCATTTTTCATCCTTGAGTGCCTATGAATCGCTCAACATCCATAGATCTCATTTTCTGTCTATTGGTCGCGTCCCTGAGTTGACGTTCAATCAATGACACATTACCTCAGAGCTGATCCCCACCAGTCCCACATGTACCAGCGACACATCGGGTTTTTCTTTAGGAACCCATTAGACTGTTTGTCGGCTCCTCACTCAGATTGCTCCCAATTTCATCACACAGTTAGGTTTTCCTTGCTGATAGGTATGTTTCTTAACTTCTTTTGTAAGCCTTGATGTGGGCTCTTCTTTATGGATGCAAGGATCTATGTGTCTTCCAGTGGTCAAGGCTTTGGCTCGAACTCAGCAATGACCAGGTCTCGAGAGCGACCATTTTTGTGCAGCATGAATGCCTAATCATAACACTCCCGAGAATCTTTCTACAACTCCTGATTGTGCAACCCTGCCTGGAGTTGGAATCCTCATTGCTTGGCAGCGCATTGAGGTGACTGTGCTTAGGTCATTTAGGATCTTCTCCCTACAATGACATTATAGGTGTCGGCAGTCGACCACTAATGGCTCTACCATCACCGTTCTTATCTAAGGCTCTTCCTCAAAAGTCACAAGCAACTCATTGTTCCCTTAAGGATAAGCTATCCCCGGTAAATCCTATAACGTGACAAACATGCCCTAGGGTCTCTTTTGTGAACCTCATTCTCTAAAAGCTCCCAAGAAAATGATGTTTGCTGCACTGCCATTGTCGATCATAACCCTAAGTACTCAGGACTTGTCGACCTTGTTCTGTGATCACAATCGCATCATGGTTTGGGCAAGGAAATTGTTCACATTCTCCTTGTGAATCCTATCACCTCGCTTTCTTGTTTGAGCCGCTTCGACAGCTTTTACTCACAATTATTACTCAAGGGATCGAGTCTGTCTGGCCTCTTGTACATATTTCTCGTGAGAGCGCTTGGACCCTTTGTGATGTCGAGTCCCCCGTAGATTATACCCACCAACCACTCATGTTTTCTGGTCTGGGTCTATTGGATCGATTATTCTGCTCGCTTGCAGTATCGCAAGTTGGCTTCTCCTCCCAACAAATTCTTCAATGGCCTCTTTTGATCAATCCTCGTGGTGTTCTTCAAAGTCCGGCACTCATTGGTGTTGTGCCCAATGTCTCGATGATACCAGTAATATGTTGGCGATCTCTTCTGCCTGGTGCCCCCTTCATTCTTTCTCTAGAGCGGCCAATTTCCTAGCCTCGCAGAGCTTCATAGATGTAGCTACATCTTGAGTCAGGGGGTGTACTTTGCATATCACGAAAAAGGTTCCTTTCCCCACGTTTTTCTATTTCTGTCTTTATTGGAACCTATTTAGTCTCTATCATTGCGTCTTGGCCCCTCTGTTGTCTGTTGGATGATCTTGTCACCTATTAAGGGCTCTTCTAGGTGAGCTTCTAGCTAAGGATGCCAACGAGCTTTCTACTCGCTAGTGTTTGCGGCCATTCGATAGAACTTGGCCAAGCTTACATGGTCTTCACTTTGAAGCTCTTTCCACAGCTATGTCTACGGCCTTATTCTGCTATAGCAAAGTTCAAATTGATTCCTCAGTGCATCCCGCCCTTTGCTTGGTTCATTCGGAACCTCGTTAAACATGAGTTAAAGTTTGTCTTTTTCTCATAAGATTACTCAGATAGCTAGAGCAGTTTGCGAACTATCTCCTCGCTTGTAATTGTGTGTAAGACATTAAGGAAACTATTGCAAAGACTTATTGAGTTTGCCTTGACCTCTTTGTACCCCTCTTGCCATCCCCTACTAGAGTGACTACGAACAATGGCACTTTGCCAAGTCGGACCTGATACAGGTCCATCAAGTCATTGAAAGAGTCAAGGTGGTCTTTGGGATCCCATTTTCCATCGAACTTGCTCTCTGTTGTCTTGAATCCCTGGGAGATGGGCTTGACAAACTTCCTCTGTAACAGAACCACTATCTCTTACGCCAAATTTTTGTGGGCTCTAGATCGTTGAGCATTCTCTACACTTGAATAAGTCCTCATAATAAGGAGTATCTTGTTTCGAGCCTTGTTCAGCTTTACCTCAAGCAGGTGAGTTCGGAGGTTAGTTGCTTGTAGCCTGTTTTATGTGTGTCATGTGTGCTCAAGGTGGAGTCATGATGGTTGGGTTGATAGTTGCTATCATGCTCATTTGTGCATTGCTCGCAACGTTGTTGAAACCGGAACATTGTCTTGCCAGATTGTACGCGCAGCTCAACTTATAAGCTTGCAAGGTTTGACTGTCTTTGGCATGGGTTAAACGGCATGCCAATTGATTATTTCGCTAAAGGGCAAGCATCGCCTTTGTTGACCTGGTTCATTTTCCTATAGGTATTTGTCAGGTCGCCTCCTAGGGGTTAACTTACCGCGCGGTATTCATGCCGTGAGTGAAAGCATCCTATGTGTTCTGGGGTGTGACGGTCGCTCCGTCTCTTAGTGCCACAAGCCAGATTGGTCGTCGCTAAACATTGCGGCCCGTTGGATAAATTTCATGAAGTGTGGCTAATCAAGGTCCTGGTGGCCGGTTGCTGAATCCTTATTTGACCACATTCTATTGCACCACCTGTGCAACCTATTGTCCTTACATCTCCACCATTGGCCATTCTCGGATTCGTATATCTCTACCCCCTACTGATTTTGTGACCTGTTGCCACCAGCGATATTAGGTCGACCTGGAGGAGCAGTCTGATGCACCTTCTGATTGTGGTTTCCACATTGTTGTGGTTCCGTGGTGGTTTTTGATCTGTTACAGGCCTATTGATTTTCAAGTGATCGGGTCACTGAAATTGATTACGGGAACTTTTGAAAGTAGAAGGAACCCCTCCTTCCAGTGCCAAAATGTTGATGCAAGATTATACCAACTAGAGTGATCTGATTGACCTTGGTAGAACTAGACAACTGATGTTGCGTGATTAAAGCTTACGCAATGTATGATGTAAAAATATCATGTAAAACACAAAAGGTTCTTAAATGGTTTGCCAAGTTTGAATCTTGAGCCTATGTCCACTATTCTTATTTTGCTTAGAGGAGCTTACAGAAAGTGTATATACCTAGAATAATTTGTTAACCCCCCTTTCCATCGTTGGAAGGGTTATATACAAGTTTTTTTACAAGGAAACAGCGAAATTAAAGAATTACAATTAAGATTGAAATGCAACCTCTGATATTCTCACGTTGAGCGCTAAGATCGGGCCATTTGTTGTTAATCCGATCTCTTCCAAAAATCTGGGATCTGAGCTTATTTGTGATTGCTTAAACCACTGCGAGATTGGTCACGACTACTTAGCTAGGTCGAGTTATCTCTCGACGAGCTTATGTTGGGTCGGATAAGTGTTGACTGAACTGATTCTAGGTCAAACTATAACCTCACAGAACTCTGACCTCTCCAGCCTAATGAAAAATTACACGCAACATAGGCTTCGAGACTAACACCCACCGAACCTCTTTAAAATCTACGTTGTTCATTGTTATTTTTAGCTCGGTTATTTCTACTTACGACTTGTTTATTTTCATTGCTGTTGGTCACAACCACACACCCACTCTGACCACTCCTGTCGAGGTCGATTGAGTCTCGCGCTAGTTTTGCGAATTTTGTGATAACACTTTTGATTATCTTTTTTACACTTTTAGGACCGTTTAAGTAACCCCCATCTTTACAATATGATACAAAGTTCCAAGAACAATTCCATAGTATGATCTTTTTAGAAGAAGATGGCTACAAAATAGTTTTATTTATATATCAATCAATATTATTCTTATTTGTAGGATTTTTTTTTTTTTTTTTTTTTAATGATCGAGGTGTCTGAACCATTTACGTGCACCTCAACTAATCTCCCGAGACCCTTGGAACTACGCACCGAGTAAAGAGCTTTTATGGCTACCCTATTACAACTGAGGAAGAACTCGAACATCATGACCTCTTGAGTGATACACCCAGAGTCCCTATCGACCACCTCGTCCACCCAAGATAGGATATTTATTTTAAAAACCATAAAAATGATATAAGCTTCATTTGTATAAACAATCGAACACTTTTTATAACTTTTTAAAAAAGTCTCTTATTTATAGAATATTGTCAATCAATTGATAAATTATTTGTTTATTGATACAATCTTGTTCTTTTTTTTTTTTTTTTAAAAATGTTTTACAAATAAAAACAACTCTTATTAATTAATTATTAATTATATTAAATTTTAATTTTGAAGATAAATTGACTGATTTTGTTTTAAATTTAATTGGCAGGGCATGGATGGAGACTAAATGGAGGTGAACAGAAAGGGTAAAAGCTTGGTGTGTAATACCCAATTCAGAATATGTTACAATTATTCTATAGTCTAGTGAATATATTTAACTAGTTTTATAGTGGAATTCCATAAAAGTTTCGATAGGGGCAAAATGGTCCATCTCAATAGAATCACGTGTTCAAGTGAAGGTGAGTTTATAAATATAATGTATTAAGTGTGCTAGCCATGAGAATAGAGTGGTAGAAGTTAGGACATACACGTGATGTGATGCCGGATAAATACGTGTTTGTAAGTAATAAAGAAATTAAAGAATAAGGGTAAAATGGTCTTTTTACTCACAACTAGATGAAAAATTGGTGAATGTAAGGAACAAATAATGTGAAGAAGATGAATCAAATGAGGGTAATTAGGTAATGACGAAAGAACAGATGAATTTCTTAGAATTGCAAGGCAAATGGGAATGTACTATATATATATTTAATTTGTATTATTATAAGGCCAATTGGAAAAAACCCTTGCCATTCTCACCCTTGGGCACGCCCCCTCTCATCCATTCTTTCCTCAAGCTTCTTCATCAAATTTCAAAGAGAATTCATAGGTTTAGCTTATTTTTTGTAGATTTTCAATCTAAAGCATCCAAAGTCCAAGAGGAAAGAATTTAGTAAAGGAGGTTGAATCATTAGTGTTGTGTAAATTCAAGGTAAGTAAACTCATCTAAGCTTTATTTCAGTAGTATATCTATAAGTTGATTCTTGAGTGTTTGTTAGAGTATGATAGAAGTTGGCTTTTAGATGCTTGTTTGATGGAGAATAATGTGTAGAAGTTCAGCCAAGATGAGTAGTTATAATGTGATGTTTTGGTTGAACTTTGGATGAAATTTTGAAATGTTGATGTTGGAATTTGGAAGTGTTGAATCCGGCCAGATTGAGTTAAGTTGGTGAGTTTTTGCTCCAATTTTGGTGGATTTGGAAGAGATGTGGAGTGTGCCAACCATATTTTTGCATGTGCATGTGAATTGTTTGATGAAAATTCAAAGAGATGCATGCATGAGTTTGTTAAACCTTGTGAGAAATTGTTTGAGAAAAAAGAATTGGAGTTGAAAGGTTATGTTAGGCTTAACCAATGTAAGTTGTGTATTCAAGATTGCATTTGGTTATGCCAAAATTTAGAATAACACCTTGGTTTGTTAGTTCAATGAAAGGAATGCTTTTAGTGCATGGTTCAAGTTGCGCTTGAACTTTAGCATAGTTTGAATGGCATATTGTATTAGCTCATTGAATTATGAGTTTTGAAACTTATGACTTTAGAAAATGATGGCAAGAATTGCATATTAATTGTTGCAATAGTGTATTATTGTGATAGTAAAATGGGTGTTATATTAATATTACAATATCTCCAGCCAATAAATTGTCAAGCTTGTATGCTTGAAATTAGAAAGATCATTCAAAGAATGGCTTGGCCAAATAGTATATGTTGTTTCTTGTTTTGAGATAGTTATCAATAATATTATAAGTAATTTTTTTGTAAAGAACAGAAAAGCTTTCCCAAGTATAAATATCAAGAAGTAAAGTTTAGTTTTTGTATTAAATACATGACCATTTTAGAAATTGATTGGTATGAATATAGTTTTCATGCCTTATTATATATTACAAGCTATAGAATTGTGCTAAAAATCTTGAGAATATGTTGTATTGGCCAAAAGTTTAGTTAGATGTAGAAAGAAATTAATTTAGCCAAGATATATGTGTGCATATGTAGATTGGATTTACATGTTAATATGGCAATATAGATTAATGTATAGACTATAGCCAAAGAAAAGAAGAAAGAAGGGCATGTATAACAATGTTGATGGTCATGTCAAGAGATGAAAATTTATGGCATTAAGATTTGTATTTAAAAAGTTGTACAAGGCATGTTTGTTATATTAAAAATATTAGAAAGTAAATTTGTGAGAGTTAATGTACTTGTGTACATGTCATTTTACTAGATGATAGAATTGAAGATTATAGAATTATGTGAAATTATAGAATCGCGTACGTACACACGATGCATAGAATTCAGAAATAAAAAATAAAATAGAAAATGTTTAATTTAAGCGTGTTATAGTAAGAACTTTGGGCTTTCCGAAAAGTTAGAAATAAAGCCTTAGAATTAATAGAATACTTGCCAGAGTCAGACACGTATTTTGGGATCATGCATAGACAGCATATATGCATGACATAGCATAGCATATATAGTTCAGAAACTTTATAATTATTGGAAATTTCTAGCTAGTTATTTTGCAGTTTACAGAGCATTGTTTCAAATGGCTATTGTGATTGGGAACCTGTGAGCATTCCGCTTGCGTTAGCTAGTGGCGACAGAGATGCAGAAGTTTCCTGACATGCACGCCCGCCTTATTGAGGCAGCCTCACAGTAGAAAATAAATTGTACAGTCCGCTAGAAGTGCAGTGTTGATGAGCTGGGTTTTCAAAAGAACTGTTGGAACCGAACCGGCGGGTACCCTGGTTTGGTTCCGGTTCCTACCTGAACCGTCGTCAATGGATAGTTCTGGTTCCAAATTTTTGGAACTGGAACCAGGAACCAGAAACCGAGACTAATATAAATAAAATTAAAGATTAGGGGGTTTATAAAACGTTTGTATGAAAAAGTTAATGTACATAACATTTATATTTCATATCTTCATACCCTTTAAAGTATGTGTGGTCAGTAATAAACAAGGGCGAAATAAATCTTCATTAATTGTACAATATTCAAATAGGTGAATGTGAATCTGTAAGAGGGCAAGTTATTCTCTTTCTCAATTTTCTATATTTTAGAATTTGTACTTCACAGATTTTTTTTCTTGTTTATGGTATATATATATATATATATATTTTAGAATTTGTACTTCACAGATTTTTTTTCTTGTTTATGGTTCATCAAGAGATATTGAATAAAAAGATATCGAAATGGGGAATTTCCGTCTAGTATTAGACCCTGCTGTTCATGACTGGGCAATGGAAGACACATTGTCCAGATTCTAATAAAATTTATGGGCTCTTGCTGAAGATACAATGCTAAACATTAGTCTTATAAGCGCACCAGATTCTTACCAAATCATAGTCAAGTTTCCTCGGTAAATTCATAACTTCTACTGCTATGACCATTACAATCATTTGTGTCTATATAAAATTTTCTATTACTCTTTGCTGTGGGGTGAATCTCTTAGCCCTTGGGTGCGTGCCATCTGTCCACCAACTACTCTCAAATCTGACGGCCAGGCTCCTCCCATGTGGCGTCACACCATCCACAAACTTCTCCATCAAGATTGACTGCTCCCAGCACAGTAGTTGACTGTCTTAGGCATGGCACGCCTAACGCAAATCCATATTAGGAGGGATTATGCATGCTAATCCCTCACCAACTATCAACCACTCTCAAATAGAAGTATAAAAAAGGAAGCTATTTCCATTTGAGAGAGAGAGTCCATTAAGTCAAACACACACTCACTAGAAAAAAAAGGTCAATTTAGAGAGAAAAATGAGAGAGTAGCGCTCAAAAGTTCACTCTGCTGTGAACTCACTTGTCACTTACAACCCTTGTAATTATCTTGAGAGAATGCTATGCAATAAAATAATAGAGGACGTATGTGTTGATGCAAGAATTACATCAATTAGAGTGATTTGATTGATCTTGGTAGAATTGGAATTGATGTGTGCATGATTAAAGATAACCAGCAACGTAATGAATGTAAAAACAATAATGTAAAGGACACAGAACGTTTTTAAATTGGTTCGGCAAGTTTGAATCTTGAACCTACATCTACTGTTTTTCTTATTTGCTTAGAGAGCTTACAAGAAAGTAGTATAATGCCTAGCATAATTTGCTAACCCCCTTTCCATCGTTGGAAGAGGTATATACAAATTTTTTACAAAGGAAAGAGTAAAATTAAAGGAATTATAATTAAGATTGAAATGCAACTCCGATATTCTCGCGATTAAGCGTTAAGATCGCACCATTATTGTTGTTGATCTAATCTCTTCTGAAATTTATGGGATCTAAGCTTATTTGTGATTTGCTTGAACAACTGTCGAGATTGGTCGTGACTAGCTTATGCTAGGTCAAGCTATATTTCGACGAGCTTATGTCACTTGTCTGAACTAATTCTGGGTCGAACTATAACCTCACAGAACTTTGACTTCTCCGAGCTTAATGGAAAAATCACACACAACATATGTCCCCTAGTGTTCGATGCTCGTTTTAAACTTCGAAGACTAATTGCTTGATTTGATATTAAGCTTGGACTTCACAAGTTGTATATTAAATGTAGGCTTGGCTAAGCTTTATGAGTCGGACTTAATTTCAATCGATGTGAACAAGACTTGGCATTTTTTCTACTGTGACATTCACAGTAAACTTGGAATTTGAAACGAGGGGCATGTGAGTAATTTCCACACAATCATGTCGCATTAAATGCAGTCGGCTTTTGTAGTTACTTTTCATTGCATGTGGACGACTATAATTGTCCACGCGTGAAGTTAAGGTGATGTGCGGCGACGATTATGATTGTAAAAGTCTGACAGTTGATCGTCTTTTGTTGATTATCGACACGTGGCCATGTCAAACAATCAAGATTGCTTGACAAATAGAGGGCTGAGATTTGTCGAAGATCAATGGCGAAAGTTGATTCTCGCCTATTCGTCTCCCATGCGCACCATTATAAAAGCAAGCATCCTTTTTTAGAGTTACACACTTGCAAAAACATTCAGAGTTTATTTGTTTTTGCTCTGTCGTTGCTCTCTCAACTTCACGGCGATTTTACGACAAACTCCCACCGCATTCTACACTTCAATAAGGCTCTTTTCTTTTCCCTCATGCACTTTGAACTTTCTTTGCTATTGAGGGTGGCCATTGCTGTGGATGCATTAGCTTTTTTTTAGGGTTTCTTTTTAGTATAACCACCGATTTGAGTTTTAGAAGGGTTTAAAGAGGTGGTCGTCGGAACCCTGGTAGCTCGCTTGTATCTGTTGATCGATGCGAGCTACCTTGGGTGTTTGAACTAAAAGCAAAGTGTGGATAGGTCACGGAAATTTTGAGCTCTGACACTTGTTTGCTTCTGTTTTAGGCATTCAGAGGCGTGCTTCCAACATGTCTTCGTCCAACAGCCATAACATAGATCAGGTTTTGATTCCCCAGTGACTTCGACTATCCACGGGGAAGTTGTCCCAAACATTTCTGAGGGCCTCGTTGTAAAGAGCTCAGGCAACGACGTTGCGGGCTCCTCGGACCATGCTTCAGTGGAGACTCCTCCACCAAAGAGGTCCTTGTTCACAAGCCTTAGAAGGAGCCAAGTTCCTCGATTGGGACGATGATATTGAGTGCATAAAAGACGTTTGTGACTCAACTTCCATTGAGGGCTCCAGGAGATTTCTCCCCAAAAAAATCCCCCCATAAGTTGGGCGGCAATTTCAGATACCGTCGTAAGGTGTGAGATGTTCATTACCCTTCATTATTTCATTGCCAACGTTTTGAATAGGTTTGGCATTGCTCCCTTCCAATTGATGGGGAGCTCGTATATTATCATAGTAGGAATGTACATAGCATACATGATAGCTAAGTTGGGCGAGCTATCTGTGGAAGAGCTCGTCCACTTGTATAGGCTGAAGAAAAGTCTAACCAAACGTACTACCTCTCTAAGGTGAGGAAAGTACCCTTTAATGGTTTGGTTAGAGTCCCGAAGAATATTTTGAATTGGGACTTCTAATATTTTTTCTATGAGGTAGGGGAGACCGACACTTTTACCTTGGAAGCAAGTAAGACTCCGATCTTTGTGTGAATAAAGTGGGAAGTAAGACTCCGATCTTTGTGTGAATAAAGTGGGTTTCCTAGTCCGACAAGCAAACTAACCCTACATTCTTTTTGTTTTGCAGTAAACATTGAGTAGAACTCCCTTCTTGAAGCGAGCTTAAAGTGACTTCAACGTTTTAGCAATCTTCCCTGTAGCGAGCGCAACGTTACTGAGCTCATCACGCCCTCTTGGTTGACAACATACGCTTTTGCACTGACTCAGCAAAGTTTTACACCATTTTTAAAAAAGATACGTGATAAGAGCTTGAAAATACATATTTTGTTAGTGATTCAATTGGATTATTGGTGGAAAAATGTGTTTTTAATGTGAAATTTGAGTTAATTATTTCATAAATACCTTTTATGGGATCACGGGGTGTATTTTGAGTATTTTCAGTTTAAAAATGATATTTGAAAATGAAGAAGAATGACGTTGATGGAATTCGTGATGAGTAGGAACAAACGGTGAAAGAATCGGAGTTAAAATGAGAAATTTGTGACGCTTTGAAGATGAGATGTAAAACCTGGAAATTTGTCAAGATGAGCATGCTTCGATTTTTCGATCATAACTTGAGCTTTAGAAATTAGAATTGGATGATTCTTGGGCATTGGAAAGCTTATTCAGAGAGCTACAAAGTTTATGTTTATAACTTTGCAAAATTCTGAAGATTCCAGACTCGTGGGATAGAAATGGTAGAAAGAACGATCACCATAGTGACCATTTCTATCGCTACAGCGATGGATTGCAGGCCTGTTTAGGTTATTTTATTTTCCTAGTCCGAATCTGAATGGTTTAAAGCATTTAATTCTTTCCTAATTACCCTCCAAACCCTAGCACTATAAATAAGGGTCTTTATTTAGTTTTTAGGGGGACTAGAGAAGGAGAAAGAGCAGTTACTATTTTGGAGATCAGAATTCTTGTAGTTTTCATTCACCAATTATAGAAGTTTTTCTATTTTTCTTTCTTGAACTCATGCTATTTAATACTATGGTTGTTTTTATTACTACAATTATGAACTAAATTTCTTTTCTAGGGCTAAAGATGTCGCCCAATTTATGAATATGTATTGACTTTATTGTTGTTAATTTTAATTGAGCATTAATTCTAAGTTTTGTTATTGTGTATAATGCTTTCAATTCTTATGGATCCAAAAGTTGAATGATATCATGGGTTGGGTTGAGATCAAGAGATGAAACCTGATTAGTCTAAGGTAATAAAACCATAGATTCAGCGAACGCTAAGAATAGTTTACCGCAATCTGTGAGGTTCTAGTAAATTCCATAGAACTTAATGATCTCTTAGCTTATAGATCAACTTTAGAGATATTTTTGGGTTGTTGCTTAAGGGTTAATTCGCTAATTGTTCGAGAGAAAGTTAGTGAAATTAGGTTAGCAATAATTGTCAATGCATAGGATTAAATTGGTGTGAAATTTGTGCCATAGGTTTAGTCATATTGATCTTTTTACCAAAGTATTAATAAAATTTTGCTTTTGTTAGTTTTAAGTTAGTTTTATTTTTCATTAAATCATTCTTAAACTTCTATTTTATCAAATAGTAATAAAATAGATTAGTGTGGTACTTGGTAAGTAGTTCTCTTGGGATTCAACACTCGTTTACTCGAGCTTTACTACTTGCACAATTTCATACACTTGTGAATAGCTTGTCAGTAAGTGCTCGGTGGCTCACTGTTTATGTCCTTATCCTAATAGGTCGCTAACACTTTGTTTATTCATTGTGGACATGTGAGCCAAAAAACCAAAAGGCTTGAAGAAGAAAGCTCCAGCCCGTGGGGCTGCCAAGAAGTCGCCGATCATCCTAGCGAAGAAGCAGCCCACAAACACTGTTGGGGTGGTTGGGTAAGGTGCCTCACGGCCGGCCCTCAAATGTAGCAGCAACAAACTTGGGGAGGGCCTAAGTGCAAAGAAGCTTGTGATTGCCTCCAAGACAGTCGAGCAGAAAGGTGACCTCGAGCCCCCCAAGGGCTTGGCGAAGAAAACCCCTAAGCAAGCTAGAGGCTCAAGGAAGAGGAAGATGTCTAAGCAATAGGAGGGCTCAGGCAAGAAGAAATCGAATAAACAGTAAGGAAGCTCAGGAAAGCAAAAAGTCACCGAGCAGTAGGGAGGCTCGGGCTAAAAGATTATCGGGTGTGCTGGTGGCTTAAAGGATACCTTGGCCAAGAGCACTACCAAAAAGAAGTATGTTCTGATGGGTGAGGTCGTCATCCCCATTGAAAGCAACTCAAGCTCACCTCTATGACGTGGTAGAGGGAAAGCAAACGAGGCAACTCAGGCCGCGCTCGACTAATTGATTAACAGACTCCTCGAGCATATAGGCATTGGAGCCTTAGCGGCCAAGGAGGCCATTTTGTTGTGGACCTACGAGATGCTTAGGACTGCCCCTCCTCACAAAAAGCTTGCTCATGCTTGTAGCTACGTCACCAAGGTATTGGTATTCTGCCTTTCTCACATTGTTTACAGGTTTTCTCCTTTACTTCTTCTTTTTAGGCTTGCATGACAACCAAATTCCTCCTTGATGAGAGCTATCTCACCTTGGAAGGTAATCATGTGGGATGGCAAGAAGCAAAGAAGTTGAAGAAGGATGCCTTGGTGAGGGTTGACATGGCGAAGAAGTTGAGGGAGTCACTATGAGCCAAGCTTAAGTAGTTGAAAGAGCAGGCTGAGGCCTTCCAGGTCAAGGATATAAGTTTCTCGACAAACTCTCGGTGAGCGAGGCTACTCAAACAAAGGCTGAGGCAGACTTGACCAAGGCCGAGAAAGATTTGGCACAATAGTGGGGTGCCAAAACAAACTGAATTCCAAGCTTGCTATGGCTCAAAAGGCTGTGTCAGACTGGGAAGCCAAGTATGTGAAGGCTTCGGGTCGGGTCTTCCAAAAGAGGGAAGATTGCAAGGAAGCTAATTTAGTGGCTGTTCAGCTCAAAATAGATGTCAAGGAGCCGAAGTCGGCAGTCAAGAGCCACGCTTGGGAGACCTCGTTCTACTTGGTCCAACAGTTGTGTGAGGCCCACCCTTTGCTTGACTTTTTCTTCTTACTCGCGGTCTACCGAAATGAGACTAAAAGTTTTAAAGCTGAAACAGAGAGCTTGGAGTTCGTTTATTTTGACAGCTCTGAGTCCGACGAGAGCGAGGGTGAGGAAAGAGATAAGGAATAAGGCGACGAAGAGGAAAAGGAAGAGGTCGCGGTCAAGCAAGAGGTCAAAGACCTTACCTAGCTAGCCTCACTCCCAGTTGATGTCGGTGACCTTCCTCCGGTCGAGCCAACCAAAGATGCCCCAACTCCTGCTCCCAAGGATGCTGCTCAAACTCCTACTACTGACGATGTTTCAACCCTGTTTAGACTTTTTCCTTTCTTTTTAGTTTTTTAGTTTAGATTGTAACTAAACTTCTTCAATTAATGGAAATTTGGTTTTTCCAATTTTTGTCGAGCAATCTTTTTATTTCTGTAGAGTCATTTCAATTGTTCTAATCGAACTTAGCATAAAATTTTCAAATTTTCTCCAAGTTATGCATAGCTCGCTTCTTTGGGAAGGAATTTGCTCCAAGTTATGCGTAGCTTGCTTCTTTAGGAAGGAATTTGCTCTAAGTTATGCGTAGTTCGCTTCTTTAGGAACTTTTTGAAAAAAAAAAAGAAAATCTTTCTTGAGACAACATCGAGTTTGGACTAGTTGCTTGTCTCACGTTTTGGTCACCTTTTTAAGATCAATTTTCTTTCAACGTGTTTTACTCGAGTGTTTCCTGAGTTTTAACTTCATCGTGTCAGGGAATTCCCCACATGATGAGTTGAATTATGGCATGGCTTATAAAGCTAAGCTGCCTTTTTTGAACTTTTGACTTCGAGTTTTTTAGATGTGATCACTTAGGTCGTGATTTTAAAACAATAGATAAGTGATAATAAAAAAAGATAAAATTTATGAATAATACCTCTTTATTGATAAATGAAATTCAGTTGTAAGAGACCTTACATTGGTTAAGAGAAAGAATAAAGATAGAACAAAATTGAAACCCGCGCTGCTTATTGGTTGTACCTTCGCAAATGCTTGGCATTCTAAGCTCGCAATATAGCTTTACAATTCAGATGTTCCAGGTGAAAAGTTCCTAGTACGAGCTTTTCAGAGATCCTAAAAGGACCTTCCTATTTGGGCCCAAATGCCCCCAAGTTCGAGTTTTGTGTGCTCGGGACAATCTTTCTAAGAACTAGGTCGCCCGAAGTCTCGATTTTTGACCTTGGAGTTGAAGTATCTTTTGGCTCGCTGTTGATAGGAAGCAACCTTTAGCTGAGACTTAGCCTGGTGCTCTTCGATTAGATCCAGGCTTAGACGGAAAAGATCTTCGTTCTTTCTTCATCGAAGACCTCTATCCAAAACAAACTAATTCCCACTTCAACTAGGGCCATTGCCTTGCATCCATAAGAAAGCGAAAATAGGTAGAAGTCGAGCCTTTAGTCACCATCACTTCGAACAAGCTTAAGGATTTCGTTTACAAGAACATCATTTGTAGATTCAGAATCCCGCATGCCATCATAATCGACAATGGGAAATAGTTCGCTTGCGAAAACTTCCAATGGTTTTGTGAAAGGCTCGAAATCAAAAAAACCTTCTCTGCTGTCTACCAGCCCCAAGCCAACGGTCAAGTAGAAGATGTTAATAAAGTAATCAATCACACCATCAAGAAGAAGCTTGACTCTCTCAAAGGAAGATGGGTCAATGAACTGCCTGAGGCCTTATGGTCCTATAGGACAATTGTGACCACTGTAAACTTGACACCTCCTTTTCCTTGAGGAAATAGGCCTATCAAATTGATACCCCAAATCGCGAATGGCTATGGGCTTGTTAGAGTGGTCAACTCTTAGGATGGAACTCGCGGAATATCTGCAAACCTTTGACATTTGTCACACTTACGTATTAAGTTGACCGTATCATCAAAAACTATCGGCCAATAGTATCCTTGGTAGAGTACTTTGTATGCCAAAGACCTACCCCCAGCGTGATTTCCACAGATACCCTCATGGATTTCCTTCAAGAATCTTTGTTATCAACACATCGCAAGAGTGGGGAATTATAACCTCGCTTATACAACCTGTCATTCATAAGCATAAATCGAGCTAATTTTGCTCGAAGGGTTTTGTCTTCGTTTCTTCCGTTGGGCATTATGCCATCTCTCAAGTATGCAGTTATTGAATTCGTCAAACTGTACCTTTGCCCTATTACCAAAATTGATTCTTGCAATGCAAGAATGTTTGGACTTGGGAGAAATTTAATAAGAATGGAATCAATCGCTTGTTTGCTCATAGTTGAAGTCATGTGAGCTAAAGCATCGGCCACTAAATTATTCTCCCTAGGGATCTATAGAACTGCATAAGTCTTGATTGCTCAAGTTCAGATTTTGCCTTCTGGAGATAGGATGTCATTGTGTCCTCTTTTGTTTGATACTCTCTGGAAATTCAGTGGACCATGGGCTGAGAGTCACTATATATTTTAATTGACTTTGCCCCCATTTCTTTGGTGAGGTGGATCCCTATGAGCATGGCTTCATACTCTGCCTTATTGTTTGAGGCGACGAACCAAAATCTGATTGCAGCTCAGATTGGGTTTCCTTCAAGACTTTCGAGCAGGAACCTAGCTCTTGCCCCCTTCTTGTTCTAGGACCCATCCATGGACAAGGTCCACTACCATAGATTGTCGAGCTTTGGCTATGCTAGTTTGTTTTCTTCCAAGGTGCTTGCTTCTGGCAAGCTTAATTCCCCCTGGGGCTCGTAGGAGAATTATAAGATGAAATCAACCAAAGGATGTCCCTTGATCATAGTTCTTGGAATATACTTGATATCGTGCTAACTCATCTCTATAGTCCACTGAATTAACCTACCTGATGCCTGAAGCTTTTGCCTTATCTTTTTCAGTGGAAAATTTGTCAAGACATGTATGGAATGTGCCTGAAAATAAGGCCGCAACTTCCGAGCAGCTATGATGAGTGCATAGGCGAGCTTCTCCATCTCTGGATATCTTGTCTCGGCATCGAGGAAATGCTTGCTCACATAATACATTGGCCACTACACTCCCCCTTCTTCGAGTACCAAAGCTCCACTGATCGCGGACTTAGATACCGATAAGTGTAATGGTAAGGACTCGCCCATGATGGGTTTTGACAACAAAAGAGACTGCCCCAAGTGTCTCTTCAAATCCTGGAATGTTTTCTCGCACTCCTTTGTCCACTTTAAACCATTGTTTCCCTTTAGGGTTTCAAAGAATGGGAGACACCTATCTATAGCTCGGGAAACAAACATGCTCAGTGTGGCCACACTCCTTGTCAAACTTTGAACCTACTTTATATTAGTCGGGCTATTTATGTTCAGGAAAGCTTGAATCTTGCCTGGGTTGGCTTCAACACCTCGTTGATTTACAAGGAAGCCTAGAAACTTCCTCAAGCTTACCCTGAAAGCACACTTCAAAGGATTTAATCTCATTCCGTACTTTCCAAGGATACCGAACATTTCCCTCAAGTGCTCGATGTGGCTTTCGATGACTTTTGACTGGACGAGCATGTCATCAATGTACACCTCCATGGTTTTGCCAATTTGCTCGGTGAACATTTGATTCACCAAACACTAATAGGTCACTTTAGCGTTCTTTAGGCCAAATGGCATAACTTTGTAACAATAGATACCTTGGTTAGTAATAGAGGAGATATGTTCTTCGTCAGGTTGATATATCAGGATTTGGTTAAATTCTGAGTAAACATCCATGAAGCTTAGTAGTGTGTTCCCCGACTGTCGCATCTACTAATTGATCAATCTGGGGTAGCAAAAAGTTATCTTTAGGACAGGCCTTATTCAGATTAGTGAAGTCGACGCAAGTCGCCACTTGCCATTTGAATTCTTCACAAAGACTGGGTTGGCAAGCCAGTCTGAGTACTTTACTTCTCGAATGAAGTTGATATTCATGAGCTTATCAACTTCATCCTTGAGCGCTATGGATCGCTCAACATCCATAGATCTCCTATTTTGTCTTATTGGTCAAGCCCCTGAGTCGACGTTCAATCAATGACACATTACCTCGGAGCTGATCCCCACCATGTCCACATGTACCCAAGCAAATACATCGAGGTTTTTCTTTAGGAACCCCACTAGACTGTTTGTCGGCTCCTCACTTAGATTGCTCCCAATTTTCATCACGCGAGTTAGGTTTTCCTCGCTGATAGGTATGTTTCTTAACTTTTCTGTAGGCCTTGATGTGGGCTCTTCTTTATGGATGCGAGGATCTATGGTGTCTTCCAGTGGTCCAGGCTTTGGCTCGGACTTAGCAATGACCATGGTTCTTGGGAGCGGCCATTTTTGTGCAGCATGAATAGCCTAATCATAACACTCCCGAGAATCTTTCCTACAACTCTTGATTATTGCAACCCTGCCTGGAGTTGGAAATCTCATTGCTTGGCAGCACATTGAGTTGACTGCGCTTAGGTCATCTAAGATCAGTCTCCCTAAAATGACATTATAGATGGTCGGGCAGTCGACCACTAGAAACTCTACCATCACCGTTCTTATCTGAGGCTCTTCCTCAAGAGTTACAAGCAACTCAATTGTTCCCTTAAGGACTAAGTTATCCCCGGTAAATCCATATAACGGTGACAAACATGCCCTGAGGTCTCTTTTGTGAACCTCATTTCTTTGAAAGCTCCCAAAAAAATGATGTTTGTTGCACTGCCATTGTCGATCATAACCCTAAGTGCTCAGGCATTGTCGATCCTTGCTGTGATCACAATCGCATCATGGTTGTGGCAAGGAAATTGTTCACATTCTTCCTTGGTGAATCTTATCACCTCGCTTTCTTGCTTGAGCAGCTTCGACAGCTTTTGCTCACAATTATTACTCGAGGGATAGAGTCTATCTTAGCCTCCTACACATATTGCTCGTGAAAGCACTTGGAGCTCTTTGTGATGTCGGGTCCCTCGTAGATCATACCCACCAACACATTGTTGTTCGGCTGGGTCTGTTGGATCTGATTATTCTGCTCGCTTGCAGTATCGCGAGTTGGCTTCTCCTGTACAAATTCTTTCAAGTGGTTTTTTTTTATCAAATCCTCAATGGTGTCCTTCAAAGTCCGGCACTCATTGGTGTTGTGCCCAATGTCTCGATGGTACCAGCAATATGTTTGGCGATCTTTTCTGCCTGGTGCCCCCCTCATTCTTTCTAGAGTGGGTAGTTTCCTAGCCTCGCAAGAGACTTCATAGATCTGAGCTACATCTTGAGTCAAGGGGGTGTACTCTGCATATCATGGAAAAGGTTGTCTTTCCCCACAGTTTTCTATTTTCTATCTTTATTTGGAACCTATTTTAGTGCCTATCATTGCGATCTTAGCCCCTCTGTTTGTATATTGGGTGATCTTGTCACCTATTAAGGGCTCTTCTAGGTGACTTCTGGCTAAGGATGCCAACGAGCTTTCTACTCGCTAGTGTTTGGCGGTCATTTGATAGAACTTGGCCAAGCTTACATGGCCTTCACTTTGAAGCTCTTTCCACAGCTCTATCTACGACCTTATTCTTGCTATAGTAAAGTTCAAATTGATTCCTCAGGTGCATCCACGTCCTTTGCTTGTTCATTCTAGAACCTCGTTAAATATAAAGTTAGAGTTTCATCTTTTTCCTAATGAATATTACTCAAATAGCTGAGCAATATTGTGAACTGTCTCCTCGCTTGTAATTGTTGTAAGTACAGTAAGGAGAACTATTGCAAAGACTGTATTGAGTTTGCCTTGAGCCTCTTGTACCACCTCTTACCATCCCCTACTAGAGTGACCGCGAAACAATGACACTTTGCCAAGTCGGAGACCTGATACAGCTCCATCAAGTCATTGAAAGAGTCAAGGTGGTCTTTGGGATCCTCTTTTTCATTGAACTTGCTCTCTGGTGCCTTGAATCCCTAGGAAAGATGGGTTTGACAAATTTCCTCCGTGAATGGAGAACTCACTATCTTTTTCGCCGAATTATTTTGTTGGGCTCATAGATCATTGAGCATTCTCTACACTTGATATAAGTCCTCATCATGAGGAGTATTCTGGTTGCGAACCTTGTTTAGCTTTACCTCAAGCAAGTGAGTTCGGAGGTCAGTTGCTTGTGAGCCTGTTCTATCGTGCGTATTGGTGCTCAAGGTGGAGTCATGATGGTTGGGTTGATAGATGCTATCATGCTCATTTGTGCATTGCTCGCGACGTTGGTTTAAACCGGAACGTCGTCATTGCCAGATTAGTACGCGCAGCTCAACTTATGAGCTTGCGAGGTTTGAGCTTGTCTTTGGCATGGGTTAAAACCGGCACGCTGGCATTGATTGTTTCGCCGATTAGGGCGAGCATGCCTTTGTTGACTGGTTCGTTTTCCCTCATAGGTTATTTGTCTGGTCGCCTCCCAGGGTTAACTTGCCTGTGGGATTCATGCTCGTGAGTGAAATGCATTCTATGGTGTCAGGGTGACGGTCGCTCCTTAGTGTCGACAAGCCACATTGGTCGCTGGCTAAACCATTGCGGCCCGTTAGAGTGTGGCTGATCAAGGTCCTGGTGGGCCGGTTGCTGATTCCTTAATTTAACCATGTTCTATTGCACCACCTGTGCAACCATTGTTCTTATCATCTCCACTAGCTGGCCATTTTCGGGATTCATAGTCCTTGCCCAGTGTTGATTTGTGACCTGTTGCACCGATAACATTAGTGGTCAACCTGGAGGAGCAGTCTGATGCACCTCCTGATTGGTGGTTTCCACGTTGTTGTGGTTTCCGGTGGTGGTTTTTGATCTAGTACAGGCCATTTGAATTTTCAAGTGATTGGGTCACTGAAATTGATTGCCGAAACTTTTGAAAGTAGGTGGAGATCCTCCTTCTAGTGCCAAAATGTTGATGCAAGTATTATACCAACTAGAGTGAGCCGATTGACCTTGGTGGAACTATAACTGATGCGTGCATGATTAAAGATTACCAGCAATGTAATGAATGTAAAAACAGTAATGTAAAAGACACAAAAGGTTCTTAAAGTGGTTCGATAAGTTTGAATCTTGAGCCTATGTCCACTATTTTTATTATTTGCTTAGAGAGCTTACAAGAAAGTAGTATAATTCCTAGAATAATTTGCTAACCCCCTTTCCATCGTTGGAAAGGGTTTATGTACAAGTTTTTTTTACAAAGAAAACAGCGAAATTAAAGGAATTACAATTGAGATTGAAATGCAACTCTGATATTCTCGCGATTGAGCGCTAAGATCAGGCCATTATTGTTGTTGATCTGATCTCTTCCAAAATATATGGGATCTAAGCTTATTTGTGATTTGCTTAAACCACTGTCGAGATTGGTCACGACTAGCTTATGCTAGGTCAAGTTATATCTCGATGAGCTTATGTTGGGTTGGACAAGTGTTAAGTCGAACTGATTCTAGGTCGAACTATAACCTCACAGAACTCTGACCTCTCCAAGCTCAATGAAAAAATTACACGCAACAATAGGCTTCGGGACTAACCTACCGAACCTCTTTAAAAATTCTACGTTGTTCATTGTTATTTTTAGCCCGTTTATTTCTTACTTACGACTTGTTTATTTTCATTTGCTGGTTGGTCACAACCACGCACCCATTTGACTCGATCCTATCGAGGTCGATTGAATCTCACTAGTTGTTGCGAATTTTCGTGACAGCACTTTTGATTATGTTTTTTAACTTTTAGGACCGTTTAAGTAACCCTCCATCTTTACAATATGAATACAAAAGTTCCAAGAACAATTCCAATGTATGATCTTTTATAGGAAGAAGATGGCTACAAATTCTAGTTTTTATTTATATATCAATCAATATTATTATCATTTGTAGGAATTTCTTTTTTTTTTTTTTTTTTTTTTTTTTTAATGATCGAGGGTGTCTGAACCAATTTACGTGCATATCAACTAATCTTCCGAGACCTTGGAACTATCAACCGGGTAAGAGCTTTTGTGGCTACCCCTATTAGCAATTGAGGAGGAACTCGAACTCATGACCTCTTGAGTGATACACCGAAGAGTCCCTATCGAACCACTCGGTCACCCAGAGATAGGATATTTATTTTAAAAACCATAAAAATGATATAAGCTTCATTTGTATAAACAATCGAACACTTTTTATAACTCTTTAAAAAAGTCTCTTATTTATAGAATATTGTCAATCAATTGATAAATGTATTTGTTTATTGATACAATCTTGTATCTTTTTTTTTTTTTTAAATAAATGTTTTACAAATAAAAAACAACTCTTTATTAATTAATTAATTAATTAATTAATATATAAATTTTAATTTTGAAGATAAATTGACTGATTTTGGTTTTAAATTTAATTGGCAGGGCATGGATGGAAGACTAAATGGAGGTGAAAGAAAAGGGTAAAAGCTTGGTGTGTAATACCCACATTCAGAAATATGGTAGCAATTATTCTATAGTCATAGTGAATATATTTAACTAGTTTTATAGTGGAATTCCATAAAAGTTTCGATAGGGGCAAAATGGTCATCTCACATAGAATCACGTGTTCAAGTGAAAGGTGAGTTGATAAATATAATGTATTAAGTGTGCTAGCCATGAGAATAGAGTGGTAGAAAGGTTATGGACAATACACGTGATGTGATGCCGAGATAAATACGTGTTTGTAAAGTAATAGAAAGAAATTAAAGAATAAGGGTAAAATGGTCTTTTTACTCACAACTAGATGAAAAATTGGTGAATGTAAGGAAGCAAAATAATGTGAAGAAGATGATACAAATGAGGGTAATTAGGTAAATGACGAAAAGACAGATGAAATTTCTTAGAAAGTGCAAGGGCAAAATGGGAATGTACATATATATATATTTAATTATTATTAGTTATAAGGCTTCAATTGAAAAAACCCTTGCCATTCTCACCCTTGGGCACGCCACCTCTCATCCATTTTCTCTCAAGCTTCTTCATCAAATTTCAAAGAGAATTCATAGGTTTTAGCTTAATTTTTTGTAGATTTTCAATCCTAAAGCATCCAAAGGTCCAAGAGGAAAAGAATTTTAGTAAAGGAAGGTTGAATCATTAGTGTTGTGTAAATTCAAGGTAAGTAAACTCAATCTAAGCTTTAATTTCAGTAGTATATCTATAAGTTGATTCTTGAGTGTTTGTGTATGATGTATGATAAGAAGTATTGGCTATTTAGATGCTTGTTTGATGGAGAATAATGTGTAGAAGTTCAGCCAAGATGAGTAGTTATGTAGATGTGATGTTTTGGTTGAACTTTGGATGAAATTTTGAAATGTTGATGTTGGAATTTGGAAGTGTTGAATCCGGCCAGAATTGAAGTTAAGTTTGGTGAGTTTTTGCTCCAATTTTGGTGGATTTGGAGAGATGTGGAAGTGTGGCCAACCAAGTATTTGCATGTGCATGTGAATTGTTTGATGAAAATTCAAAGAGAAATGCATGCATGAGTTTGTTAAACCTTGTTGAAGAAATTGTTTGAGAAAGGAAAAAATTGGAGTTGAAAGGTTATGTTAGGCTTAACTAAGTGTAAGTTTTAGTATTCAAGAGTGCATTTGGTTATGCCAAAATTTAGAATAACGCTTGGTTATGTTAGTTCAATGAAAGGAATGACTTTTGGTGCATGGTTCAAGTTGCTTGAACTTTTAGCATCAGTTTGAATGGCATATTGTATTTAGTCATTGAATTATGAGTTTTGAAACTTATGACTTTAGAAAAATGATGGCAAGAATTGCATATTAAATTGTTGCAATAGTGTAGTATTTGATGATAGTAAAAGATGGGTGATTATATTATAATACTACAATATGCCACCATAAATTGTCAAGCTTGTATGCTTGAAATTAGAAAGATTATTCAAAGAATGGCTTGGCCAAATGACCATATTGTTGTTTTTTGTTTTGAGATTAGCTATAAATAATATGTAATAAGTGATTTTATTGTACAAAGAATAGAAAAGCTTTCCCAAGTATAAATATCAAAGAAATAGAAGTTTAGTTTATATATTAAATACATGACCATTTTAGAAATTGATTGGTATGAGTATAGTTTTCATGCCTTATTATATATTACAAGCTATAGAATTGTGCTAAAAGATCTTGAGAATATGTTGTATTGGCCAAAAGTTTAGTTAAGAATGTTAGAAAGAAATTAGAATTTAGCCAAAGTATATATGTTGTGCCATATGTTAGATTGGATTTACAATGATTAATATGACAATATAGATTAATGTATAGACTGTAGCCAAAAGAAAAGAAGAAAGAAGGGCATGTATAACAATGTTGATGGTCATGTTAAGAGAATGAAAATTTATGACATTAAGATTTGTATTTAGAAAGTTGTACAAGGCATGTTTGTTACATTAGAAAATATTAGAGAGTGAAATTTGTGAGAGTTAATGTACTTGTGTACGTGTACATTTTACATAGCATGATAGAATTGAAGAATTATAGAATTATATAGAAATTATATAATCGCGTACGTACACACGATGCATAGAATTCAGAAATAAAAAATAAAATAGAAAATGTTTAATTTAAGCATGTTAGTAGAATAGAACTTTGGGCTTTCCAGAAAAGTATAGAAATAAAAGTCTTAGAATTAATAGAATACTTGCCAGAGTCAGACACGTATTTTGGGATCATGCATAGACAGCATATAAATGCATGACATAGCATAGCATATATTTTAGAAATTTTATAATTATTGGAAATGTCTAGCTAGTTATTTTGCAGATTTACAGAGCATGTTTTCAGATGGCTGTTGTGATTGGGAACCTGTGAGGATTCGTTGCGTTAGCTAGTGGCGACAGAGATGCAGAAGTTTCCTGCATGCACGCCACCATTAGTGAGCTATCTTAGAATAGAAAACAGAATTGTACAGTCCGCTAGAAGTGCATGTGGATGAGGACTGTACCCAGAAAGAATTTTAGAATACGCTCACACGGCCAGAGCTCCAAATCTATGCCTCAACCTAGTCCGATCGGCAAACCAGAACAAAATACAGAAAGAAAATAGAATAAGAAATAGAATACATAAATAATTTCAGAAAGAAAGAAAAATAGAATAAGAAATAGAAAACAGAAAGAATATCCGAAAGAAATGAAAAGAATTAGAAAAGAATTTTCAAAAAAATACAAACATGATCATTTGCATATGCATCAAACATTTTATGTGCATTGCATCTTATGCATTTATGCATAGATTAAACAGTTTATTGGATTATTGCGTGTCTGACTAGTCAAGAAAAGAAAATAGAAACCCATAAGAATAAAGAAGAAAATAAAATAAAAGCCCATAAGAATAGAGAAGAAAAGAAAATAGAATCCCATGAAAAAAGAAGCCCATGAAAATAGAGAAGAAAAGAAAATAGAAGCCTACGAGAATAGAAAAGAAATTAGAGATATACAAGAAAATGACAGAAATTAGATACATGCTAGAAAAGAACAGAAATTAAAAACATGACAAATAGCAAGGAAACTTAGCGATTTGTTGAGTAGAGAAAGAAACAGAAAGTTATAATCTAGTAGAGAAGACAAATAAAATGATAAAGAATAGCACAGTATTAGAAGGATTTAGAAAGATTTGAGGAAAATAAAAGACTGCTAAGTAGTACGCCTGACATTAAAGAGAGAAGAGCAAGCATAAATTTAGAAAAGTACAACGAAAACGGGGACAGCGGAGTAAGAGCATAGTTAGATTTGGTTTACTTACTGAGCATTTATAGCTCACCCCGTTTGCTTTCTTTATTTTGCAAGTATTAGATTGTGGTGGTTGGGAGACGTCAAGCTAGCGAGAGGATTACAATGTGGATTGATATATGTGAGAAATAGTCATTGTGTAAGAGCATGATGTTATAACTTAATTAAGGATAAACATTTTAGACGAACACTTTTTTTTTAAGCTAACAATTCTCTAGATTCTCTCTAAAAGATACCCAGTGAATACTTGTCTAGTGAGATATTACATGGTGATTAGCATAGAAGTAAAATTAGCTTAGCTACCCTGTTGGTGCAGATGTTAAAATATACTCTATACTCTTTGAATTATAAGGGATTCGATGACATCCAATATCATACCGAAAACATGAAATATCAACAATCTATGTGAGAGGGGATGTTTTAAGAATATCAATATATTTGAACTACCTTTAGGTGCTTGAGTGGTTTGCTAGAAACTCTTGAGTATATTACTAAAGAGACTCTGAGTTCGAATCCCTCCTTGGTTGCTAATAGAGGTAGCCACCGGAGCTCTTACCCAACCAGTAGTTCTAGGGTCCTAGTGGATTAGTTGAGGTGTGTGTAAGCTGGCTTAGACACTCCCGGTCATTAAAAAAAAAAAAATCAATATATTTGAAAAATGTTTTATATAATATAACAATCCTATTATTTTAAATTTTATACTAAAAATTTTGAATTCATCCAACTTGTTTTGTTATAATAACCACTGAGATGTAAATAATTAATTGTAAGTAAAGTGTTATGTAAACAATATGTTTAAACCTTTTTTCAAAAAAAAAAAAAAAATTTGATAATAATTTAAAAACGAAATAAAAAAATATTTATATATTGTATAAAGTGCTAATTAAAAATTAAGAATAAATCATATTTCAAAAGCTAAAATAAAGAAAAAAATAAGGGGATCATTTTTTGAGGGGATACAATGAGACAAGTAATTTTAGAATTTGAAGGGGGATGTGATCATAGTGTCCGCAAGAAAACAGAGAACTAACACTGTATATCACTTTTAAGAACATTTTCTTTTTCTTTAATTATATTGAGCTTAATAAAATTATTTTATTTGTAAACATAATCATATGAATACGGGGAATAACATAAATGTTATAATGAAGATAATTGAGTTAGAATTTTAATTTAATGATAATTTTAAATTAAAAATAAACATGCATCCAATCATTTTTTGCCTATTATATATATATATTATATATATATATATATATATATATATATATATATATATATATATATATTGAAACTCTTCCCATCTACTCCATCCCTGTTAAATTATTGGAATCACCAACTCAACACTGCCTCCTAAGTCCTAACCCAGAAAAGACCATCACAACTAAAGCAACGAAAACTTAAAAGAAAAAATGTTTTGAGTGCATTATGAAATAATGATGAAATATTGTATTAACAGTTTGATGTAGATTATCATTATACCACAAAAAGGTAATTAATTGAATGTGATGTTGTATAGATAATAGATTGGAAATCTGATGCTTATTTAAAGTATACCCACTACATTCATGTTTGGTTAGGATGAATGGACAAGGGAATAGAAATCTTATTTCCTAAATAAAGAAATTTGGGAGGAATGCCATCCATTACTAAAATACTTAATTTACCCCTTCTTTAAATTATGATTTTCCATTTTACCTCTAAATCAATTTATTTTATTTTATAATTCACTAATTATTTTATTAAAATATTAATGATTAAAAATTTTTAAGAAATTTAAAACTTTCAAATTTTTAAAAATTCAAAAATCTTCAAACCGGTCAATGCCGGTCAAATTCGGTAGATGGTGAATTTTGTCACCCGGTTGCCATCACAGACATATGAGCAATTACCAATTGATGATCCACCAATCTAGACAAATTTCGACCACCAAAAACCATCTTCATGACGTCATGCATGGTGGCCATGATAAAGGCCATCACTCGTGACGTCATGATTTCGATTTCAACCACCGAGATCTGGCCATATCGACAAATCATCAGGTGTTGATTTTGCATATGCAAGAGATGATGCTGAAAGCGTGGAGAAAATTCGCTGGACAGCGCGTTTGACCGTGTTGACATTTTAACATTTTTTTAAAATTTTTTGAATTTTGAGATTTTATATTTAAAGAAAAATTAAAAAAAATTATTAAATAAAATAGATTAAGGGCATTTTAGTTCAAAAGCAACAAATTGTTTTCCATTCCATATTAGTATTACAACTAGACACAGTAATATCATTCTATTAATTTGTAATGTACTTTTATTCCATTGATTTTCATTCCATCAATTTCTAATCCACAAACCAAATATGAGCTCAGAGTAATTCTCAGAGTTGGCGAAGAAATATTTACGAAATACTTTCCTCTCCCACTTGTGTGAAGAAGCAATCGGCTTCACTCACAACAAATTTATTGCTTAATCAGAAAAGTGGCTTATTAACTACATAACAAAATAAACACCAAATCCAACCCCACTCAATCAGCTCCATAAACCCACCATTTTTTACAAGAGAAAGAAGGGAAGAATTTTAATTTTCTAAGAAGACTATAATGTCCTTTATTTAGGATATTAGATATTTCTTGTGACTAAATGACTAAAATGCCCTCTTTGTGATTGACTTTTTCAAGTGTAGGACTTTCCGAAAAATCCTAGGTGATCTCTCAAGGTCAAGGGGGGAAGGCGTCCTACCTACCCCGACTGAAGCTATGAAAACGTGCATTTTTGTACATAAGCTAATTTGGCGGCTGCTCCCATAATTCATCCGATGTAAAAAGGTCGAATAAATTAAAACTATTATCTGCCATTAAAGATGATTTAATTTGGCCAAAGGGGTTATTATACGCTATTAAAGTAATGCTATATTTATACCATTTTTTTACACTATTTTTATTACATCATAATATAACATATACCACAACCACATAAATTCTATTATAATATTAAAAATTTTAAATAATTAAAAATTTATGTAATTGTGACATATACCACACCATGATGTAAAAAAATTATGTAAACGTAAGATTACTTAATGCAATTATTATTTTAAACCTCCCCAGGCTCATCTACCAAATATTACTAGGAGTGAGGGGTTTTATCGGTTTTCGGCAAACCTCATGGGTTTAAATAACAATCCCTATATTATATTGTAGTTTTATTTTGACCGCAATTATTTTTTATCTATTACTCAACAATATATGTTCTCACTTATTCTAGCTTTGATTTCTTGAATCAAACTAATAGTGGAACCAATTTTTCAATTAAAATAAACCATGAATAGATCAAACTTACCAAAAAATACACCCAGAAACCAAGTTGAATGAGTATAAGGTATTCTACCTAACAATTGACCATAGAAAAACGTTAAGTGATCCTCCTACCCTGATTTAGACAAAAAGCACATAGATTCACCCAAAACCATTGGGCACCAACCCTCCTACCCCCATTACTCCTTTATATACATAATTCATTTCCCTCCTTCACTCTCATCTTATCTCAACATAATCAAAACTATGGCTAATCTTGTTAGTATCTCAATCTTTACTACTCTTCTTGCAATATTACTTGCTTCATTCACCAAATCTTTCTATTCCCTCCCTTTGCTTCCTCTTCTTCTTTACTTCTTTCACTCCATTTTCAAATCTTCCATTAAACTCCCCCCTTCTCCCTTCTCCATTCCAATCTTTGGCAACTGGCTCCAGGTCGGCAATGACCTCAACCATCGCTTTCTTGCTTCCCTCGCGCAAACCTATGGCTCCGTATTCCTCCTCAAACTTGGTTCCAAAAATTTGGTGGGGTTTCAGACGCTGGCTTGCTACCCAAGTTCTACCAACACAAGGTGTGGATGGATCGCGCCCTCGAAACGTGTTTTCTGATATTTTACAGGCAATGGACAAGACATGGTGTTCACAGTTTATGGAGAGCATTGGCGCAAAATGGCAGGATCATGACACTGCCATTTTTCACTAACAAAGTGGTGCACCATTATAGTATATGGGAACAAGAGATGGACCTTGTTGTGGAGACTTGAAAGAGATGAGAAAGTGAGAAGCAAAGGAATTCTTGTGAGGAGGCGTTTGCAACATGCTATACAATATCATGTATAGGAGATGTTTGATGCAAAGTTTGGTCACAAGAAGACCTTTGTTCTTGAAGCAACCAAGTTCAATTCTGAGAGAAGCCGTTTGGCTCAAAGTTTTGAGTATAACTATGGAGATTTCATTCCTTTGCTTAGACCCTTCTTAAGAGGTATTTGAACAAGTGCAGGGACTTGCAGCAAAGGAGATTGGCTTTCTTAACAACTACTATGTTCAGAAAAGAAGGTAAGCACCTGTTTAAGGCAACCCCATAAACACACAAATTTTCAAATTCAATTTTCAACTGCAATCCTAATATATGTATCTAAAAATATAATTATTCGTACCTGTTGCAGGGAAGTGATGGCGGCACAGGGAAAAACACAAGATAACATGTGCTATTGATACATAATTGATGCTGAGAAGAAGGGAGAAATAAGTGAAGAGAATGTACTTTACATTGTTGGAACATTAATGTTGCAGCGATAGAGACGACTCTATGGTCCATGGAGTGGGCAATAGCTGAGCTTGTCAACCATCCTGAAGTTAACACAAGATCAGAAATGAACTCTCGACGGTCCTCAATGGAAATCCAGTCACGGAATCAATCTGCATCAACTACCATATTACAACTACTGTAAAAGAGACACTAAGGTTGCACACCCCAATTCCCCTGCTGGTTCCCCATATGAACCTTGAAGAAGCAAAACTGGGAGGTTTCACCATTCTAAGGAATCTAAAGTTGTAGTCAATGCATGGTGGCTAGCCAACAACCCCAAATGGTGGAAAAATCTGAGGAATTTCGCCCAGAAAGATTCTTGGAGAAGAATCTGCAACGGATGCTGTTGCTGTGGGAAAGTGGATTACAGATTCTTACCCTTGTGGGTGGGTAGGCGTAGCTGCCCGGGAATCATACTGGCATTACCAATTCTGGGATTGTGATCGCAAAATTGGTATCCAATTTTGAGATGAAAACTCCACCAGAGATGGAGAAGATTGATGTGAGTGAGAAAGGAGGACAGTTCAGCTTACACATTGCAAACCATTCAACCGTGGTCTTCAATCCAATCAAGGCATGACTTCAGATGCAAAAAAACGTTAGCTCTATATGACATATATATTTTAGAATTTGTACTTTACGATATTTTTTCATGTTTATGGTTCATCAAAAGCTATTGAATAAAATAAGAGTTGGAGAAGAAAAGATTAACATACCAGAGCTGTCCCCCAAGATACATGCATGCATCTATCTTTCTTTTTGTTGTTTAAGACAATACAATGCTTTGATGACTGTCACTTAACTCACCCAAATAATTTCAACAATAATCCTACAAATTTGCTTGGTAAAGAAGATTTTATATAACATTCACATGCCTCATGAAGTTCCACAGAAATCTGTCATCAGTTGCATTTCTACTTATGTATATATATATATATAATATTATATATATAATATATATAATATATATATATAATACATAACTTGCAGTAAATTAAATCTACTAAAGGGAAGAAACAAAATCATACAAAGGGAGATTCTGGAGAAATTTTAACATAAAAAATGCTTTGAACATGGGTTTAGAAGCTTCAACACTTGAACATCATACAAGAACACTTATAGATGCGCTTTGGTGAAAGCATTTTCCAAATCAAACAGGTGACGAGATGTTTTAAAGTCAAATTCTGCCAAGTCAAAATCATCAACTCATCAAGTATCTTCAGCAAAGTTGCTTTAAGCAAAAATACCTAGTAACTCTAATCCACTGACAGAAATTTAAAAGGTTATTCAAGTAATAAACAAGGGCGAAATAAATCTTCATTAATTGTACAAATTAAAATGGTGAATGTGAATCTGTAAGTGGCCAAGTTATTTTCTTTCTCAATTTTCACTTTGGACCTAAATAATACATATTAATTCAAAACTCTACAGCAGTAATACTGTAAGCAGGGAAAATATACAAACAAGATATTTCTTTTTGTTAAAAACAAGACTGAAAAAAGGGAAAAGAAAATAGAAACCTATATATCAGATAATGGGCCATCTAACATGTACCAATGGCCATCAGGACTTTGAATGTGAAAGAAAACTTTTAAGTGCATGATTGATAGAACTCCATGTGTATAACAGCCCGCAAAAATATATTCACAAATAAAGGGAATTTGCAAACATAATGCCTCTCCTAAGGCTTCCACTAGCTGCTGCAAATTTGTTCTCCAAAGTGACTTCTCCCACTGCCTGAGCAGCAGCACGCAACTGGAAGTTTTTAGGGGAAATAAAAAGCTAATTAGAAACTATTAAAATGTAAAGATTTTGTTATGTGCGTTTTTTTATTTATTTTATTCAATCTATTTACAGTTCAATTACAATTTTAGGAAAACCATTGGCTGCTAAAGAACAGCCAGGCCTGCATCTGGCTTGTCTGTTCGGGAGAAACCTGACAAGGAGAACATTTCTCTCCTTTTTTTTTTTTTCCAAAAATCCAAAATATATGTTATTGGGGAAAACCAACATAAGGGAAAAGGGTATATATGAACCAAACAGTAAAGCTACACTAAAAGCACTTCAGTCTGGACAGCACTTTAGTAAGAAATAAATAAGCCTTTATTTTAAAACATTTCTATATTTACTATCAACCGTATCAAATCCCAATAAATCACAGGCACTAAAATATAGTAAACAGAACCAGTGATGAAGAGTTTTCAATGTTACACACACATCACATAATTGTTTTGTGGTGAAGTGAGTTATAATTACTTTTCAAGATTCTTCTATTATGATTTACAAAACAATAAAACTTGCACATTTTTTTTTCTGGTCCCAGGAATGATAAACATGAGACTTTTTCTTCGGAAATATAGCCACGAAACTATACTTTAATTGGCATTCCCTCTGAATATATATGAAAGGGATTTGGGATTTCAGGAGTTATTGTTTTACCTGGTTCAGAAAACTCATCGAGCCTCCTAGCAATCCTAATGATACGCCCTCAAATATATCAGTCATTTGTATAACCTCAGCAAAGCTTGCACCCTGAGGAAAAGTAATACAAACAGAATGGTTCAAACTGGGGAAAGAAAAGGATAGGAAACTAAGACCATGCAGGATCCTGCTGAATAACCATACATCAATCACTGAACCTAGACAAAATGATCAAGCACATAGCTCTCAAACACCTCTCAACCCATAAGTCTCAATCAAAGATCCAACCAACCAACAGAAATTATTTCAAACTTATGAAGTTGGTCAACAAAAAAAAACAAAAGAAAAAAAAAATCATCATGTCTTAAGTTGCTAACAATGGCAAAGAGAAACACAATAGTGGTACTATGAGAGTGGAATTTGTTGACCCAAAAACGAATATATAATATCAAACAGGGGATATTTGCATTAACAATTACATGTTGGTATTACATGCATAACAAGTAATGACTAACACAGAAGAGCAAAACCTAGCAACCATTAAAAGCACAAGTAAACTACAGGATTAACACAACTCAATTCATAAATCCATTATGAATTCACTATTCAGATTATGCCAGTGTGAACAAGGAAGAGCTTTGGAAGAGGAGGAGGAGGGGGTGAGGGAAAAGAGAAAATCACGGAAAACAAGAGGGGTAACCTCAGCAAAGCTTGCACGCTGAGGAAAAGTATACAAACAGAATGGTTCAAAACTGGGGAAAGAAAAGGATAGGAAACAAGACCATGCAGGATCCTGCTGAATTAACCATACATCAATCACTGAACCTAGACAAACTGATCAAGCACATAGCTCCAAAACACCTCTCAACCCATAAGTCTCCAATCAAAGATCCAACCAACAGAAATTATCAAACTTATGAAGTTGGTCAACGAAAAAAAAAACAAAAGAAAAAAAAAAATCATCATTTCTTAAGTTGCTAACAATGGCAAAGAGAAACATAATAGTGGCATATGAGAGTGGATTTGTTGATCCCAAAAACGAATATATATATCAAACAAGGAGATATTTTGCATTAACAATTACAGTTGGTATTACAAGCATAACAGGTCCTATTATTTAGTTCTAACAACTTGCTCACTTTAACTGTCTAGTCAACGGTGGTATGAAAAAACATTTGGAGTTTCATAACCAAAACTATAAAGTTAAGAAAACTACAGTCTCAAAATATGAATAAAGAACTAAGGATTTCTATGATGTTATTTATCCCTAGAGATCAGAGAAACCAGTGAAACCAAAGGTGCACCAGTCACTTGGTTCACATTTCACTTTATGTTAAATGAAAAACTAAGGCTCTTCTATTTACATGCCTCCATTCAGTATTGCAAATAATAGCAATCTTCTATTTACATGCCTCCTTAATATTGCAAATAATAGCATTAGCGAGCATCCCTCCTACGTAATGCTCACAACATTCCAAACATTAGCCTAAGCTTGCCCTGCGATATGCATGAGGGCTATGGGAATGCTGTTGTTTACGCAAATTAGATAGCCCCATTTCCTCTCTATACATTATATGGAACCAACAATCCTTATTGATAACGCCCAAACATATAGAGCGCTAACCTTTGACCAACAGTAAATCACATCCATCAAAAATGGCCTCACAGTTGACTCCACGTACTCATCAACATTTACTTCCAATTTGCATTCATGTTGTATCTGTGACCATGTTAAAAAAGGATTAAGTCTTCCTGTAAATCATTAAATCAAAAACATGAACATGATAACTAACAAAGCCAATACACCTCCGCAATTTTTCTCGCACTCTCTTGAAGTTGCTGTAATGGTTTGGCAAGCTCCGTTCTCAAATTTATTTGCTCACTTGATTTGTCAACCGGAATGAAACAACTAGCCAAGGCAGCAACTTGGTGATGATCAAGATCATTGAATGTACCTGATTAAAATTTTGTCAAACTTCAGATAGGCAAAGGATAGAGATCAAAAAAATAATGCGCTACATGTACCAGCCACACTAATTGTATAAATTTTCAAATACTAAACCATACTTGTGTTTAAAGGAGCTTGGCAGAAAGGGAGGGGGCAGTAGATCAGATGAGAGATATTGATGACCAAAACTTGGGGAACTGA
This sequence comes from Pistacia vera, assembly GCF_008641045.1. Taxonomy (NCBI): domain Eukaryota; kingdom Viridiplantae; phylum Streptophyta; class Magnoliopsida; order Sapindales; family Anacardiaceae; genus Pistacia; species Pistacia vera. The sequence continues at coordinate 552,068 of NW_022195917.1, forward strand.
AAAGAGGTTGGACCTAAAAGGATAAGTATGAGATATAAGGTTCTGCATCCACTACAATTGACAAGGGCAGATTAAATCGTGTGCAAGAATCACTGCATAGAAACAAGTGAGAGTGTCTAAACCCCAGAAGAAGTTTCTCAGAAGAACCAACAGGGACATTTCCTTAGATACAGAAGACAGAATTTAGGAGAGAAGCAAAGACCCCAGCAAGCTGAGATGTGATTGCTAGGAAGGCTATTATGTTAGGAAGAAAGATTAGAGTTACCATCCCTTCAGCTGTAACCCTGAAATAGAATACTTATACAGATACAAATTCTGAAATTTTAGATTCAAAGGATTTCAAAGTCTTTGAGGAGTTGTTATATGTAAAGTTTTTTTGTTTTTTTTTTTTTTTTTCAATTTTTTTAGAGCTAAACCATTATATGCAAGAGTTAGGATCAACAGCCTCTTCATTTTATAAAAGTTACGACACAACTTGTAGAACATATTAGTATACCCTTTAAATGATGGGAATTATATATAACAAGTGCTGATCTCAGATATGCATTAACTTGGCATATCAGATTTTAATTGCAGCTATTGAAAGTAACTAAACTTGATGGTCTAAAATAGTCATAAGTCATGTGAAAAACCAGAGGCTGTTAATCCATAATCCTGTATATGTATTTAAAACCAGAAAAGTAGCATTGATCTTATGTCACGTTTCAAATTGTATGGTGTTGGCCCAGCCTCAGTGATGTAGGAGAATTTAAATAGATTTTAGTATATGTATTTTTAGAGTTTTATTTCATTTATAAGTTGTTTTAGTGTTTTGTTTCTTTGTTTCTCTGTTTAATTGAGAATAGAATACCTCATATTTCATTATTTTTTTAGGACTACAATTATTAGAACTGGATGCTAATTAGGATTTGGTTTCATGAGCCTATAAATAAAGGCTTCTTTCATCATTGGTTCTATGTCTTCTAGATTTTCTCCTCTTTCTTGCTGTTCTCCCCAGTCTTTCTCTTATTCTCTCTATTACTTTAACTAATTCTCCTACTCCTCTATCACTCAGTCTAACCTAGATAGACAATACCCTCAGTCTAACCTAGACAGACAATACCCAAGCCTGAAACAAAATAAATTCTGCAATAATCCCAAGCCTAAACCAAAATAAGTTTTGCAATAATCAAAACAAAAGTGAGGAAAAGGCGGTCAATGATTAACCATTGAACATCAGTTCAGTGACAAGGAGTTCATCTCCTGTGTCTATCAAGCAAGCTGCTCGTCCCTTCAACTGGACAACTCCATCTGCATCAATATGGCCAAGCTTTTTCAAGACCCGTGAACGGTTTTTAAGTTCATCGCGGAATTTTTGAATCTGCAAAAAACATTATTAATTAAATAAAAGCATTATACATATAAAACAGCAGTATGCAGTTTTAAGTGGGTCTAACAGCATCAAAAGGTCTAACAGCATCAAAAGCAAAAAAAAAAAAAAAAAATACACAATTTTAGTGTCTGCAGTATTAGTTTTAACACTTTGAGAAACAAGGACTTATGGCATCTTTCAGGAGACAAAATTAACAGGAACCATGCAACAAGGTAAGAGAAAATGACCATACTAAGCAAACTTAGATAATTTTTTGGGCATGTGCTGAAAAACACTATGAAATTTGATGAGCTGGTTATAGCCTCTCAACCAGAAGCTCCAGAGAAGATGTCTATTTTGACATATGAATTCATCTTCTTTGGGTGGTTTCCCAGCACTAAATGTAAGTTCAAGAAGTAGTTTCACCCAAATCAAACAAATGGTCAGATCCTGAACACTGGTGAAAAAGATATGCCTCAGAAGATAAGTGAATCATGCAGTAAATTGTATCAACTTTCATTCTTGCTCCCACATATGACATGCAACATTGATGCAAAATGCAGAATGATACTGGGTTGTATCCTTTGCAAGGGTACAGTTATCCAGCCTCCATTATGCACTCATATCAGATCTACTGAAGGAGCATCTGGCAGTGGCAAATACCTGGGAATCACGCATTTTTGACTTAAGTTGCTGAATCTCATGATTCACTTCCGCTTTCCTTTGGAAACATCTAATTTGATTCACATCCTGAGACTACAGTGAACCAAAATAGAGTCAGCAAATAACACAACAATTACAAACTTTATTCGCAGACAGTGATACAACATTGCACTGTCGTTAAAGTCTTGATCAACTTATAAGCATACAGCTAATTCTGATTAATATTCCAAACCTTGTTTAGTGGATGAACAAACAACTTGTGTTCAAGTTCCTCAATTTGGTTGACCAATTCAACAATTTCAGTATCTTCAATCTTCATGTCCTGAAAGTCAATTTGAAGTTTTAATAAAGAACAGAATCTTAAGTAACCTATTCAAAACATTATTAATAGTTCATTCTCATAATTATTGTATCGATAGAAACATGTTTGGAAGATTATAACCACCAAGCTGCCTGAGGCATAATGTTCATGCTAAATCAATTGGGAAATAAAAAAATGAGAAGCATCTGAAACAGATAATGACTGAATCTACAATGAAAAAATTGTATCAACATGGATTATGGGACAAGAAGGTACATCATCACAAAAATTAACATGATTAGGTTTCGAGAGACGGTGCATGTGTTCTGAGTAGTAATAGTTTGAATATAGATAATTGACAGCTATGGTGCATTTGAGTATCCAGGCATTATATGGTAAACTCAAGCCCATACTCCATTTTCTGCTTAGGATTGCCGATTAAACCATTCTGAATTTCCTTTTTCAAAGTTAACAAAATCCCATCTCATTACAGGTTTAACTATGAGGACCTGTCCTAGAAAAATAAAATCATAAATGAACAAGATCCCTAATAACCAAAGTAGATGCTCCAAGAGATTCATACATCTTTTGTTGGTTCAGATATAAGAGAACTCAAAAAATTTGATTAAGTGGATAGCTACCTTTACAGGATTAAGCTTTGGAAGGCCTTGAGGGAACCGAGACTGCAGTTCCTGAACAGCAAGAAGTATGCTTTGCCTTGCCTCCAATGGCCGTAGATCAGGAGGAACAGATATTCTGATTTTGCTTAGAGCAGAAATCAAGGGCAACTGAACCGGGACCTAAAAGAACATGAAAATGAATATCAGAATCTCTACGACATTTATTCAGATCCTCAAAGGAGGTTTGCTGCTTTATAAGCATCAACTCACCACATGCATTTCACCCTTTTCTCCAGGATGAGGTGGGCAAGGTTTCGGTCGTGAACCATTCTCATTTGAACCAGTTGAGCAATGAAGGAGAGTATCCACTATATAGCCACCACCACGCGGAGGCAATGTACCTAAGCCTGCTGAGGGCTTTTTAACAACATTAACTACAACTCCCCAGCCCCAATCTGTTCCACCTTCTCTTACCTTGACCTGCAATAAGTAAGATTCCAATAACAAGAACAAGATTATACATATGCATGTATGTATGTATATATGTTTGTATATGTATATCTACGTGACAGACTAATACATGCATTGAAAATTCATTCATGTAACCATCAATGCCAATTAAATACTACTGTTACTCAAAAACACAACCAAACATTGAACGGCAAACTTAAAGCTAAAAGAAATAAACAGAAAGTAAAAGTTACCATAATATCCTCAATTAATTCCTCAACCCAAGAGGTGAACAAAAATCAACAAGATACTTGTCTGCAGAAAAAATCCCCTGAAGACAACAGTCTCCAAGAAACAAATTCTTGAATTTCACTAATGCAATTTGCTAAGAAGTTGTCGGGACTATTCTCAGTTTGAATTTAGGGCCACCATTTAGTGTGATAGTCCAAATTATGAACCAACCCTATTCTGTAGAAATTTGAGAAGAGTCTCAACATTCACATCTTCCTTTTCCCAATACTCCTTTTTTCTCTATGCTTAAAAGACTTTAAAAAAAAAAATCATATAAACCCCATAAACTCATGCATTCTAACAAACAATCTCTCTAATCAGCTGAGGACCAACAAATGGTGACTCTTAATCATAAAAGAAAACATTAGTTTACCTTATTAGAATATAGTTCATTTTATGTTAAGAAGATATAATGTAGTTNTCTATTCACTGCCAACATGACAAAGTGCCTACGGGTCACACTCAAAAAAGGTAAAACAAGCTCAACAGCAACTGTTGCCAACTCAAAAATGAGAAATGCAAACCTCTAAAATAGTTAGAAAGGGTAAGAAAGTGGCAGTCATCCATTCTACTAGTACCATTGGTCAATAGGAATTAGTGTAAGAGTAGGTGCCTTATGCCAATCAATGTATTGTAATTGACTTTTTGTATCATGTTCATTTATTAATAAAGGCAATTCTTATTATATCATGTAATTCGTATTTAATTTATATGTAATAATATATGTCCTTAGAATGGTAGAACCGTGATGAGATAATCAAGTGTTTTAAATCTTGATTGTGAGAACCCTATGAGCGCTTATGGTGGCCATTCTAGAATCGTTCGTTGCCTAAGTATTATTCTGACCTATGACACAGATAATATGGTATGACTATCATAGCGTTGAACGATCCTATTGAAAGGTAGTGGCAGATCTCACATGTTAAGGTTATTTGGTGACGGCTTGGTACAACGCATGGGTGCTTGTTGATTGCAAGTTCACTGGACTGTACCACTAGAGGACTCCATGCAAATGGTAACCTAATGTCTATGGAACAAATTCTCTTATGGACGATGGTGCATGTGATCTTTAGATTTGAGATTACTAAAGCGTCGTTTATACCTATTGATGTAGTTTGACACTAGCCTAACGTAGTCATTTTTAGGATTATAAATACGATAGTGATTGGCTATATTATGAAGTATGCTATGTAGGGGTGGGAAAAATTTTAGGGTAGAACGGGAACCGACGGGTACCTGGGTGTCGGTTCCGATTCTTACCCGGAACTGGCTGTAACAGGGTAGGTTTCGGTTCCAAAAAATTGGAACTGATATTGTGCAGTTCTAGGACTAAATTGAAATAATATTAAAGAATAGGGGTTTTTTGATATTTTGCATATGGGGTTTTTTGATATTTTACATATCATATAAATATATAAGAAAATTTTGGTTTTTTTTATCTTAGTATAAAAAATCTTATTAATTTTCATTAAAAGATCAGTTTTTCAAAATATTCTTATTAATATTTAAATTTCACTTATTACTTGATTAAAAAATTAAAATATATTAAAACATTTACGTTAAATAATAGCTTTTAAATATTTATTATCGGTGAAAACAAACAATTAAATACTTATAATCAAGCATCAAGCATCAAGTAAATATAAACGAATATATTATTTAATGTTTTACACTTATTTGTTAAGGGTGTAATTGTAATTTTATAAGGGTTTATTTGTCATTTTTAGAAAGTAGGGAGGTAATTGATATTTTTAGGGTACCCGTAACCAGAACCTGTAACACAGGTTCCTATCAGTTCCGGTTCCAAATCAAAGGAACCAACTGGTTCCGATTTTGGTTTCTTTGATTTTGGGCGGGTACTCGGACCCGGCCACCCCTAATGCTATGGCTATGGTGGATTGATAAATGATTCACCACTCCTGATTACAAGAGAAGTTATCTCACCGTGTAGTTGACTAATTAACAATGACCTTAAATTTGTGGTCATAGTGGAATTGAGTTGTCATCAAGTCCAATTTTTGTTCAATCATTTGTTTGATAGTCAAACACCTAAATATTAAGGAAGTAATATGATAATGACACTATTTTTGTACCTCGACCTTAATGAGATAACATGTGATAAAATGATTGGATTGCACGGTAAACATACCGTTGATAGGTAACAGTTATTTGTTGAATTCTTATATGTTGGGTGGCCATGATGCCTTGTTAGAGGTAATTTCATAGTACAATCAAATTTGTTGAGGTTGTTGCCTATATTTAATTTTAATATTAAAATTAAGTTAGTGAGATTATATTTAAATATATATATATATATATATATATANCTTATAGTCTGTAACTGTAAGCAACAAAAATCATCTAAACTAATTGATTAATATAAACGTTTGTTAAATTGAAGGGGGGTAACCTAAACCATAGTTGACCAAAACCTCAGGGTGGATAAACTCTCTCTCCTCCAAATGCATAATAGAATTAACTTGTACAGGACTTCTAAATTATGTAGCAAGTTTTTTTATAGAGAAAAAATCATTCATCCTCTTATAGCTTTTGAAAGTATAGACTTTCAGGTAATCAACTTATTACTCATTGTTTGAAAACCTTAAATAGAAGAATTTAAAAAAACAGTGGCGTGCGGTCGCGGCGCCGAATTCAAGTTTTTTTATGAATTTGTCCAGAGGGCTCCATGTCGCACTGCCAATTTTTTTATGCCAATATGCCATTTTAACTCGAGAGGAGCTCGCCCCGACATGAGCTGAAATTTCTTTTTTCTTCCTTTTTCATGAGTTAATTCTCATGCCTTCATGCAAACACACACAAACTTAAAAATAAACCCACAATATTTCAATGAACCATCCACCCCCAACCTAAATTGGGCAATGTCTCCATTGCTCTATTAATTCTAACAAAAATACAAAGGAATAGACTCCCATGTAGTGCTTGGTTTAACGTTCTTAGCCGAATGTTGTCCTTTGCTTATCCGTTTGTTAGGGATGGGCAAAAAAATACGATAGAACCGGAATTGACAGGCCTAGCTTCCAAATCCGGTTCCTACCCGAAATCGGCTACAAAAGGGGTTTGTTCCGATTCCACCCCTACAAGAACGGAGAACCGGAATCGGAATCGAAATTGGAACTGGGACTTAAAGAAATTACGTTAAAATATGAGGACTATTTAAGTTAAGCTTCAAATAAAAGAAGGAAATTTCGATAGAATCGATTTAGGGTTCTCAGGCTAAAGAAAACTGAAAAATTGTCTCACTTTGAATCTTTGGCTGAATTTGATTCTCTTCCGTTCTCTTCCATTCGCAAAGGTCGTCGATCAATTGTCTCCGACGAAGGTATGTTGTGCAGTTTTGGGTTTGTGTTATCATTGGGTTTTGTTTATTTTCAAGTATTTTAGTTTTTTGGGTCAAAGTTTTGGTGGATCTTTATTGTTTAGTGTTGATGAATCGCATTGCTAACCTCTTCTTCTGTTTTCAGCTTCTGGGTGGTGCTGCATTTTCCCTTTGACGTCAAGCTTTGGCCTTGTTGGTTGTTGAGTACCAGGTAGGACTCTTTGTGGACTCTTTTTTATCTGTTTGTGTTTGTAGCTGTAAATTTGTGTTTTTTTTTCTTTGGATTCTTGCTCAAAAGAGGGTTTTTAGAACTGGGTTATGCACTTCTGCTTGGATTCTCATTTTTGGTTCTGCATGAGGGAAAATTTGTTTCAAGGATGACTTTTATGGTGCGTTTGGTTTATTATTTTGGATAGGATTTTGGGAATAATATTGGGTAGTTGGATATGAGAGTATTACGAGATAAAATTTAAAAATTTATGAAAAAGCCCCTAGGTTTGCTAATTTAATTAAACACCCTAATATATAAAATGACAAAAACACCCCCACGCGGTGAGTCGGTGACAAAGAACTGACGACAAAAATAAAAATTAGAATTGGGGAGAAGTGTTATAAACCTTAGAAGAAGAGAAAAAACAAAAACTGTTAACACCAAAAAATCTCATAAAAAGAACGAAACTCATGGTGATTAAAATTTGTTGGCATAAATTTTGCTTAAAAGCAATAGCAATCTTTCAAAGAATCAAAATTGTAAACCAAAGAACTAAAATCAGAAGTCCATCTTAAGAATGAATATTCCAATGCCTATAAATTTTCAAGTCCTACAAAAAAAATTGTTTCTTTCTGACTGCATATACTAAAGAATAAGGCTGGGATTTAATTTGTGGCACTAAAAACTGTTATCAGTGAGATTGCTAATGAAAAAAATTCATCTGACAAAGAAGTAAAAGGAGAACCCGTCATGGTAACATTATGTGATATAAAACAGAGTTTTAAAAACATGTATACCAATTAGAAATACAAGCTGCACCTTCACAATTTGTGATATGTCAGAACCTCCAGAACCACTCCCACCTTTTGCCATTCCCACTTGCTTTTCCACTCCACTCCTGTTTCCATACCCACTTTCTGCTTTGAGAAAGTATCGTGAAGCTTCACGAAATATCCTCCCTAAATTGCTCGTTCTCATCCACCACAAGATACAAACCACTACCACTATTGGAAAAACATAATGCTGTAAAGGAGTCGGTCGGAACTGTGTAAACACATGACAGGCTGTTTGTGCAGATGACAAATCCCTCTGCAAACTCCGTGGCATGGACATGTTGCTGAAAGAAAAACCATCTTGAAGTGGTGGCAAAAATATTATATCTCTTCCCAAACAACTCCTCTTTCCCGATCTCTCATGTAATGAATTTCATCAAAAATACCCAAGCAACTTCTTTCAGAACTCAGAACCCCTATAAAGCATTCCCCTAAGGATTTCTGTAGTCCTGACCAAACAACTGCATTAGGCGAGAGGGGAACATCACCTGTCATCAAACCAACATCTGTAAACTCCTGAGAGTAACTCCCTATACTTCTGGTTACTCAAAGCTTTCAAGGGCGAAGTATAATAAACCCTCGCTATCTTAAAGCCATTGCTATTGCGTACTCAGCAACTGCAGTTTTACCAGCAGACGTATGTGCGGGACAAGAAACAGATCATTTCTTTCCAAGCACGCGACAGACATCGCTGAAAAGGATCAAGCTCAAACTTGTAAGTTTTTGCCATGTCACCATTGAACGCTGGATTGGAGTGTGCCCATAAATTGATCATCTTTCTTGAAGCATACCCACCTGGGACAGCCACCTCTGTACACATGAGCGTATCAAATTTCGCCGCTTAGGGGTTCAGTGAAACCTGAATCTTCTTCATGTGTTTCTTTCCCAAGCGTAGGTGATTCTTCCATTTTAAATGTAAAGACCTATCTAAATTATCAACCAATACGTTTTTTGAGTTCAGTTTAACACAAACCTCCAAAGTATTACTCTGTACCACCTTGTTTCTGCTCAAGCACACCAACACACACAAAAATTAAAATAATAAAAAGTTAAGAAAAATGGCAGAACTCTGCATGGCCAAATCTAATTCAGCAAAAAACAGCTACTTTAAACAACACGCGCAACCAATAGAAACTTCAAGTCTCCTTTTCACCCCTGTTACGCAAGAAAATGAAGGCGAACTGGCAATGTTGCAACATTGCAATTCTCATCGCTATTAGTTACGGTTAGTTTTCTTATATTTCTAGGAACCAAACAGAAAAGGGCAATAGGGTTTTAGCGTAGGCATACCTTTGTTTGGCGGACGAAAGAGGAGGTTTTCTTCTTGCAAAATGACTAATCTAAGAGAAAATTTCGAAAACAAAGCCCGTTTCAATTGGGCCTAATCTTTGTTTTTACCAAGAGGGAAGGCCCGCCTTAGTTTCGACAGTAGTAGGAAAAGATCATTAATAAATAATATAGTTAATACTATCTACCCTTAATCATAATAACTGAAAATGCATATAATTAAATGGAAACCACTTGAAAATTTAGCAAATTTCTCACACGCATGTGATCTACAATACTCCAAATGGAGTTAATTATTAACCCGTGGGGTTTAGGTCCAATCTTGCAGTTTAAAATACTCCTCCATTGTAACAAATGTTAAGAAGAAATAGTCATTTTGGACAAAATCTAGACTTTTAAAACTAAGAAAGTATTAAAATGAGAGATACTAGAATGAACATCCTTAGCACATACCAGCCGACCAGAACCAAGATAATAAAGAACTCTTTCAGGCCTAGTTATCTCTGACATCAGCTTCTTCTCATGTTGGGCTATCTCAAGTTTCAGCTTATGAAACTCAGCAACTTCAACCTGTAAGAGGGGAAAAAAAAAAAAGTTTATACAGAATGTATATGAATGTATTGAAGAACCAAGGGACAAATATTACCTCTCCAGAAGTTTCAAGAAATGCAGCTTCTTCTTCCAGCTTTGAAACTTTATTGCCCATATCAGGCAAAGCCTGCAACGAAGATAGAATCATACATAACTAATTAGCATACACTTAAAGGCTGATGAAAATCAGAAGAAGAGATCAAAAGAACCTTCTCATACTGGAACTGATGAAATGAATTTTTTATCACATGTTCAGCAGTGAACTGGCCTTCAGCACGACTCATTAAATTTAAAATTGAATAGTAGCTCAATCTGAAAGTACTAACTAAAGGAGCTGGTTTACCCAAAACCATGTCCCTCAGCGTATTCATCTCCATCTGCAAGAAGCAATGACATTGACATTATTTTAATGAGATATAAAAAATTACTTCCTCACCTATTTCAAACTAATAGAAATTACGTTTTCCTCCTAACTGATAAGACCAAACCTAAGGTAATCTTTGATTCATTAGAATGGGTGAGGGAACAGAAAAAGGAATCCTCATTACCTTGTTGATTTACAGATTTGATAAGGAATGAGCACTTCCAGCATTCCTTATCCAAGGACCAGGAATCCTTTTTAAATTCCTGATTTGAATACAAACTATTCATTTTACCATTTACTAGACTTAAGTTTGATTGTCTTATTAAATGAAAAAAATTATTTATTATATAATTATATGAAAAATTGGAATACTATAAACAATATTTTCAGATATAACTATTACTTATTAATTTAAGGAAAATAATAGAGACACCGGGAGTAGTGCACCAAATCTGTGCACCGAATGACGTGGCACAATCCTGACCGTCGATTAATATGAAGTTATAATTAACCGACAGTCAAGATTGTGCCACGTCATTCGGTGCACTACTCCCGGTGACTGTAGCATTACTCTTAATTTAAAGAGAGAATAATATAATATAAATAATTATTATTAAAAAAAGAAACTTTTTATAATACCTGTTTAGATTTAATGTACCCTCACTATTGAGTTAAAGTAGAATAACTTCCATATTGAAAAGATGTCCTAGTTGCTGATGAAAAGAATGTATTATAAATTTTGACTGCATATCAAGGGAAGCGACCCATTACCTGCTCATCAATCATTATGATACAAATTCCACGATCATCTTTGCCACGGCGCCCAGCCCTTCCACTCATCTGCATCATTCACATAATGGTAACTAAGCATTAAAAAGAAAAATTTGAGATATAGTTCGAAATTTATATAGAGAAAAGAAGGATTTCTTCACTCACCTGTATATACTCACCTGAGCTGATGAAACGATGACTATCACCATCCCACTTCCTAACAGCTGTGAACACAACAGTTTTGGCAGGCATGTTTAAACCCATGGCAAACTGTCAAAAAGAGCAGCAGGCTATTTTGATATATGTAATCAAGCTATAACTCAAATGAGGCGCAATTATAAAGCTTATATTATGAAAGAAAAAGGGGTGACACAATCAAATCTTACTGTCTCAGTGGCAAACAGGGCCTTTACAAGGCCTTCCTGGAAGAAAAGTTCAACCAATTCTTTGATTACTGGAAGTAGGCCAGAATGGTGAACAGCAATGCCTCGCTTAAGTAGAGGCAACATCAACTCAATAGCTGGTAAATTTCTGTCCTCCTCATTCAAGCAGAGCAATGCATTTTGAAAAACTTGTTCAACATCATCCTTCTCTTCAGGTGTATTAAAATCAAGTTTAGACATAGACATTGCATGTTGTTCACATTCTCTTCTACTGAAGCTGAAAACAATAACTGGCTGAAATTTCCGTTCCATAATCATCTGAAATTAGAAAAAGATCTAAGTCAAGCCCAAATACATGATATGCAGGATACACTGCAACGATAGATAAAATGGGGAGTAAAAAGTAATAAATAAGTGGAATGCACCAAACATACAAATAATGGAACTTGAATAGAGTACTAAAATCCAATAATATAAATACTTAAAAATCATAGCAGGATATGCATAAACAGATCAAGCAGGACCATACCATGTGATAAAAAGTCACTATCGAGACCAAACAAATCATAAATACTGGAAAACACAAAATGGCATATTTATTGCTTCTGTTTGAGTACGGCCAAGCACCTAGATTTTGACAGTGCACATAAATGTACATAAATACAAATGACAACAACATTAACAGAATCATGCAAAGGTCAGACTCTTCTCTGGAGACAATTACCCTTCACATGGTTCAAAGTTCAAATAGGCTATCAAGCAAATTCAATGTGATGAACCTCATACAAAGAATATTCTAATAAACTGGAAGGTAGGCGTGAGTCGGTGACAAAGAATGACCGACAAAATAAAAATTAGAATTTGGGAGAAGTGTTATAAACCTTAGAAGAAGAGAAAAACAAAAATCTGTTAACACACAAAAATCTCATAAAAAAGAACGAAACATCATGGTGATTAAAATTTGTTGGCATAACTTTTTGCTTCAAAAGCAATAGCAATCTTTCAAAGAATCAAAATTGTAAACCAAAGAACTAAAAATCAGAAGCCACGTCTTAAGAATGAATATTCCAATGCCTATAAATTTTCAAGTCCTACAAAAAAAATTGTTTCTTTCTGACTGCATATATCATAAAGAATAAGGCTGGGATTTAATTTGTGGCACTAAAAACTGTTATCAGTTAGATTGCTAATGAAAAAAATTCATCTGACAATGAAGTAAAAGGAGAACCCGTCATGGTTAACATTATGTGATATAAAAACAGAGTATCTAAAAACATGGTATACCAATTAGAAATACAAGCTGCACCTTCACAATTTTGTATATGTCAGAACCTCCAGAACCACTCCCACCTTTTGCCATTCTCCCACTTGCTTTTCCACTTCCACTCCTGTTTCCATCACCCACTTTCTGCTTTGAGAAAGTATCGTGAAGCTTCACGAAATTATCCTCCCTAAATTGCTCGTTCTCATCCACCACAAGATACAACCCACTACCACCTATTGGAAAAACATAATGCTGTAAAGGAGTCGGTCGGAAATCTGTGTAAACCACATGACAAGGCTGTTTGTGCAGATGACAAATCCACTCTGCAAACTCCGTGGCATTGGACATTGTTGCTGAAAGAAAAACCATCTTGATAGCTGGTGGCAAAAATATTATACTCTCTTCCCAAACAACTCCTCTTTCCCGATCTCTCATGTAATGAATTTCATCAAAAATTACCCAAGCAACTTCTTTCAGAACCTCAGAACCCCTATAAAGCATTCCCCTAAGGATTTCTGTAGTCATGACCAAACAACTGGCATTAGGCGAGAGGGTAACATCACCTGTCATCAACCCAACATCTGTAAACTCCTGATGTAACTCCCTATACTTCTGGTTACTCAAAGCTTTCAAGGGCGAAGTATATATAACCCTCTGCTTATCTCTAAATGCCATTGCTATTGCGTACTCAGCAACTGCAGTTTTACCAGCAGACGTATGTGCTGAGACAAGAACAGACTCATTTCTTTCCAAGCACGCGACAGACACTCGCTGAAAAGGATCAAGCTCAAACTTGTAAGTTTTTGCCATGTCACCATTGAACGCTGGATTGGAGAGTGTCCCATAAATTGATTCATCTTTACTTGAAGCATACCCACTCGGGACAGCCACCTCATGTACACATGAGCGTATCAAATTTCGCCGCTTAGGGGTTTCAGTGACACCTGAATCTTCTTCATGTGTTTTCCTTTTCCCAAGCGTAGGTGATTCTTCCATTTTAAATGTAAAGACCTATCTAAATTATCAACCCAATACGTTTTTTGAGTTCAGTTTAACACAAACCTCCAAAGTATTACTCTGTACCACCTTTGTTTCTGCTCAAGCACACCAACACACACAAAAATTAAAAAATAAAAATAAAAAAGTTAAGAAAATTGGCAGCAACTCTGCATGGCCAAAATCTAATTCAGCAAAAACAGCTATTTAAACAACACGCGCAACCAATAGACACTTCAAGTCTTCCCTTTTCACCCCTGTTACGCAAGAAAATGAAGGCGAACTGGCAATTTATGCAACATTGCAATTCCTCATCGCTATTAGTTACGGTTATGTTTTCTTATATTTTCTAGGCAACCAAACAGAAATGGGCAATTAGGGTTTTAGCGTAGGCATACCTTTGTTTGGCGGACGAAAGAGAGGTTTTCTTCTCTGCAAAATGACTAGACATCTAAAGAGTTAAAAGTTTCGAAAACAAAAGCCCTGTTTCAATTGGGCCTCCAATCTTCTGTTTTTTACCAAGCCGGAAGTACCGCCCTTAGTTTCGACAGTAGTAGGACTTAAGATCATTATAATAATAATAATAATTTTAGTTAATTACATATCTACCCTTAATCATAATAACTGAAAATTGCATTATAATAATGGAATCACACTTGAAAATTTAGCAAATTTTTAACACCGCATGTGATCTACAATACTCCAAATGCGAGTTTATTATTTTACCCCTGGGGTTTAGGTCCAAATCTTGCAGTTTAAAATACTCCTCCATTGTAACAAATGTTAAGAAGAAATAGTCATTTTGGGGACAAAATCTAGGCTCCGTTGGTTCACAATGGGGTGTTTTGGAAAAGTTTTTTGAAAAAAAGTAAAAAAAAAAGTTGAATTGGGCGGGTATTACGATGTAGGATTTATAAATTAATAAAATACCCCCTATATTTGTTTCTTTACAAACACCCCTATAATAAAATCTTAAAAGTTAACAAAAACACCCCCAACCCAATGTCAAATACGGACCGTCGGCCATACGCCGGAGGGTGGCCGGAGTTGCTGTAACAAAACATTAAAAATATTAGGGGTATTTAATTGAATTAACAAATTTAGGGGTTTAAAAAATGTTGAATACGTTGAATAATATTGTGATTTTGGGTATTTTATGTTTAACTTTTTGGATATAAAAGTAGTATTCCCAATTGGCAACCAACGGAGCTCTAGACTTTTAAACTAAGAAGTATTAAAATGAGGAGATATAGTCTGTAAGCAACAAAAATCATCTAAACTAATTGATTAATAAAACGTTTGTTAAATTTAAGGGGGGTATTTAAAATATAACCTAAACATATTGACAAAGCTTAGGGTGGACAAACTCTCTCTCCTCCCAATGCATAATAGAATTAACTTGTAGAGGACTTCATTAGACTCTCGAGTTAAACCTAAGGATTATACTAATTCCATTCAAATGCATTGATTGTAAATCGAACTTTCTAAAGTATAAAATATACCTTCTCAGGCTATATTCCTTACTCTTCCCTATTAAACTTCCGACCCAACAAAAAGAGACTAATAGTTCAAAGTTCATTAAGCACAAAGAATCCAAGATTGATTTTATTGATTCTAAATCTATCTCTAACATTAATACTACAATGGTGATTACCCAGAAGCTAACATGAATTATTCTCAATCTCATCATGTTCATCAAATAAAAACAATATTTCAGAATAATCACACAATCAAAGCAAAATTATGAAAATAATAACATCAATTACTTAACTACGGATTCCGAATACATCAAAACCTAACCTAAAATGGGTTAGTTCATAGCTAAATCAACAACACAAACAAAAAACGAAAAAAACCAATGTTAACAAATAAGAATAGAGAAGATAAGAGATCTCCACAATGACGAACATGGTTAATCTCGAATCTTCACCCTTTCAATCAAAGTTTGCCCAAATTTACCTAAGAAAATGAAAATAGCTGCTTTTTGTTAAAAACGAACGACCCTTTCAAAAAAAATGACTAAGTTTTCCTTTTATAACTAGCCCAAAAACCTAGGAAAATGTCTAAAATGAAACTGTGCATTTTGGAATTCGCAGACTTCGCCGCGGCGAAGAAGGATTCTTGCCGCGGCGGAAGTGAAATAAACCCTCGTGCGCACTCTCTTCGCCGTGGCGAAGCTTCATGTGAAATTTGAATTTATAGAATTGCCCTCCAATTGCTTCTTGCGTGAATCTTCGATCTTCGACGCTCTCCTATGGAAACAAGCTCATAATGCTCCACTGCTTTAGAACTTTCCAACTTCTAGATCCGCTCACTTCTGAGTCCAAAAACTCTAAATCGCTTATTGTAATAAATATCATTTTAGCTGGAACAACAAAATATATAAGAATTAAGTAGCAATTCAGGTCAAAATGAACTAAGAAGTATCTGAAATCTAACTAAATGGTCTAATAAAAATAGTATAATCCGGATATCAATAGTCGCCATTTCCGGCGATATAGTCGCGATTTTCGATCGATTTGTTGAATCCTAAAATCGATTTCCTTAACCTAAATGGAATCTGTGCGATTTCGGCGATACAGTCCACATTTCCAATCGAAACTGCAAACTTGACACACAAATTCAATCCAAAACCATGCTGACATCATAATGAGGAGGAAAACCAACAGCCAATTCGAGATCCTAGATTTGGTGGCGCAAGTAGTTCAATGGCTGCTTCGGTGGATCATCCGATCAGTGAAGGTGGTCCACACGCAGAGGAGACATCGGCGGCACAAGAACAGAGGGAAGAATGGCAAACGGTTCTAAAGAGCAAGGAACGAGGCGAGAATTCAGGCCAAGAGGAGGAGTCCGGCGAGAATTCAGGCCAGGAGGAGTCGTCTGAGGATTCAGGTGACGGAGGAGGCCAGCGAGAAAGGGTACGTTGTTTGGGAATATTGCTTGTACTGGCGCTAAGCGATCATTGTATCGCTTAAGCGATAATCTGTTACTCATGACACTCATGATCGCTTAAGCGATACAAAGAACGGTATCTGCCCAGATCTAAGATCGCTTAAGCGATCTTTGTATCGCTTAGCGATGTTCCGTTACTCTTGGTCGCTTAAGCGATTTCAGATCGTTAAGCAATCTTGTCGAGGCAGAATCAAGATATAATAAGCGATCTTTTGATCGCTAAGAGATTCTTTCAGTTTGCCCTTGGTCGCTTAAGCGATTTCAGATCACTTAAGCGATCTTGCACGAGGTAGAGTCAAGATCTATAGTGATCGAAATCGTTAAGCGACTACAGTGGTAATTTTTTGTTGCTGATATTTTGTTATTAGTGTTTTGATTTATTTTGTTGCGACATTTTGTTTATCGATTGTACAGATTGTGCGGACCATAAACTGTAAAGACTATGAGTTGGAGCCTATAAGTGAGAAGGTACCCTACTTCCCTGCAAGGGTGATGGTGAGGTAGAGTGGGATGTTTTTGACAAAATAAGGGACTTTTAGCTGGAATGAGGCATGGTGAAAGACATTTCCGTCGCACTTGTTTCGGTCAGTTTTTAAGAATCAGAACAAAATGAAAGAAAGAGGCATTTGGGGGCAGGGAGTGCATGACATGTTGCTGCACTTTAAAAATGCAACAAAAAAAAAAAAAAAAAAGAAATGTGGTTCGTAGTGAACGGAAAGCCACTACAGTTTGGGATGATGGGTATGCGCTTGGTGACGGGCTTAGGATGCGGGGAGTGCCAAATAAGGCGGAGGCAGACGCAATAAGGACGAGTCCGGGAGCCTAAGGTTTCGGAAGAAGGTTTGCAGGGGGCAAAGTCTATTACATGACAGGTTTTGGAGGAGAGGCTAGAAAACAGTTCAATTTAATGATGAGAGAGATATAAGTGTGCTTGCTATTGTTTTTACATTCTATCTTATTGGTTGATGACTCAACAAAAGCTATTGAGAAAAATGTGGTTGTGTTGCAAGCGACTTAGAGTTCTTTATTCTTAGTTGTGGGGACAGATATCATTTGAACGAACCATCAACAGCCTAAAAAACCAGAAATGGCGTTTAAGCATGCCTAATGGGGCGGGAAGGCTAAACCAAAACATGTATAATTGTTTGGCTTCCATGGGCAATGCAGGTAAATATTAATAGCTGCTGTTATATTTTTTATAATATATGTGTTTTAATTATGATATGGAGTGTTTTTTTTACAATGTAGGCTTGAATGTACGAGGTATCCATGTCTTCGCTAAGCGGCGGGGGGGGGGGGGGGGGGGAGGAGCAACAATGTGTGTGCAACAGCAATTTCCTAGAATGTTGCAGTGGCATGTCGAGAGTTGTAACCATTGGGATTATGGCCAATTAGAGTTGAGATTCAAGTGCTAGGGTAAGATTGAAGGATTAAGCTTTTGAAATGCAGTTGCTTTTTTATTTGCTTCAATCTGATTGATTTTGTTTCTTATTACAGGGAGTCGTCTATCCCTTTCTCACCGCTACTAGGGATGAAGTGAAGAGGACTAGTCACATCTTTCAAAGCATGGGGGATGACGGATGAACGGATAGACCACCTGATGCGGGACCTAAAAGGGGTCACGCATGTGACGGCAGGTGTAGGGCCTTGCTTGACAATGTCATTG
Source organism: Pistacia vera (assembly GCF_008641045.1). Taxonomy (NCBI): domain Eukaryota; kingdom Viridiplantae; phylum Streptophyta; class Magnoliopsida; order Sapindales; family Anacardiaceae; genus Pistacia; species Pistacia vera. Next base: position 570,399 of record NW_022195917.1, read on the forward strand.
ATACCGAGGATTGTGAAGCTCCAAGGGCCGGAGGCCCGAGGATGAGGAGAGAAGAGGGAGGAAAAGGTTCGTATGCCTCAGCAAACCGGTACGACAAGTACTCTTTACCGAGACATCGACGTCGAGAGAAGGGGTGTTGACCTCATAAACAGCTGTCGAGAGTTTTACAACAGCCGTTCATGCGGTTTGACAGATGGAAAATGCATGAAAAGGGTGGAGGAGAAAGTGGATAAGCTGGGGAGAAGTTGGTACAGTGGAGGGGAAGTTGGTGGGAATTAAAGGCGGGTTTGAAGTGCAAACTGGCTGAAAGAGAGAGCCGAAGAGCAAGTTGTGAAATACGCTTAACTGGTGTGACACAGGTAAAGAAGAAGAATAAGAAACAAGGAGGATAAACCAGAAATTGAGGAGGTTGGTGGAGGAAGTGGGGCGGGTGATAATGGAGGGGGGCGGGTGGGAGGCGAAAGAGCGGAGATGTAAAAATGGGAAGGGGAGGAAATGGGCAAGGGAAATTAGACTCAAATGTCGATTGTATGGCCAATAGAGGAGAGAAAAAACTCTTCTATGCCTATACAATGGACAGGAAGTATGGCCATATAAAGTATAAGATAGGGGATTATCCCAGGGAATAGTTTGAGAAGTTGTTGACGATGGGCACGTGGCTTAAGGACCGGGTGAGTTATTTTCGCTTAATTTTCTTATTTTGCTTATGTTTTCACAACTTATCTGTTGGTTTTATTGATGTAGCACATCGATGAGATATGGCCCTGATGAGGCAAGACAACTACTGATGGTGATCTGTTGTATCAACATGTGCCATCACCGATGTGGCATTGGCCAAATGCTTGTTTCGGCATATCGCACTTTAATTAAAAATGTCGTCGCTAGTGGTTGCAGCAAAAGGACCAAAGCAAAAAAAGATTGGCCCCATACAGTTGGACTTATCCTGGATTTTCAGTTTGATGGCAAAATTATGTAGTATATCGGGGGATCGCACAATATGGCCACGGTTGGGCCTTTGGTAAAAGAGTGTACTGCAATCCTCGTCAAACAGATGCACTGGATAGCAGTTGTGCGCATCTAGATGAGGGGTTGCGAAGATCCTTGACTGCAACCCCACTATTGTCTGAGACAAGCAGTTGGAGATGAGTTGGAGCTACTGTCTAGGTTGTTCTTGGGCCTATTGCATGACAACGGGTATTTAGGCACTTGGGTGATCAAGTACAAACGGAAAGTGGCCAATTAAGCGTCTACCAGCCCAATAAATGAGGCAAGGTAAATTTTGTATAAAACTAACTTACATAATCAATTGTTCTATAAGTTTTATCTAATGCTAATGTCTTTTTCCTATTATGTGTTGAATGTGGGGCATATGCCTTGAAATTTATTGAGTTCGACATGACCAACACACGATGGACGGGTTGAAGACGAAACAATGAGAGATTGTCGAGAGGGTTGGGCTGTCGACTGCTTCCATGGGCAGATGGATCTGTTTTGAGTGAGCAGAAACCATAAAAGGTATGAAAGTTGGACTTTGATTTGTGTTCATGTGATTTGATGTTGATACTTGGGTTGTGGTGGGATGCTGTAGGGGTCATGCTTTATGGAGCTTTACGAAAGACACGGATTAAGGGAACTTCTCACCTACCCACTCTTTAACTTTTTTATGTGTTTTTTTTTATTTACAAAAGTTGATGTGTCTGCAGGTGTGTGCCGGATAAATTTGCAGGTTCTGGCAAACAATGAGAGGAAAACTTCTCAAATGCTGGTGTGGCAAGAGGAGGCCTGCAATAAAGGCTGCTAAGAAGGCATAGTACCAAACAATGATCTCAAAGGGTTACTGGCAAACAGAATTCGAAAACTTCTCAAAGGCTGGTTGGCAGGAGGAGGCATTTGCAATAAAGGATTGTGAAAAGGTGTTAGTGACCTTAAACTCTTTGGCCTCAAAGTAATTAAAGGCAGTGTTAGGAAATTCTTGTGGGTGGCTCTTCTTGCGGCGGCCAAAGCCTTGTGCCTGCAGAATCATTGTAAAGAATTGGATCTGTTTATGAGTATTTTTTTTGTCCATATAAGATATTCATTAGCAGTTTGAATTTACTAGTATGGTGTGATCATTTGCTTCACCCAAGTTGGATAATGGTTTTTTAGCGTTTTGGTTCATTTTGTGTATCAGTACAATGTGTGATGTACTGGTGTGATATTTGATTCACCATAGTTGGGGCTATGGTTAGCTTGTCCATATATTTTGATATTTGCGACATCCCATGCCTATTTTTTTTTTGTGTGTCCAATAAACAGGTTACATTGATTTTCTTCTTATATTTGATTTGTGATGAATTAGATTGATATAATGAGTGATGTACAAATGTTTCCCAATCACAGGCATTCGAAATTAATTAAATTAAAGAATGACATGGTACCAAACAATTACGTATATGAGACCACATATATCTCTTAAACGCGACCAAGACTTTTCCAGATATGATCGCTTAACGACCAAGAGTCTATTACGAAGCATCGCTTAAGGACCAGAGTCTATACAAATGGATCGCTTAAGGGATCATATGGGCATGATATTCTGCCTTGGCCAAGATCGCTTAAGCGATCTCAAATCTGCTTGCGATCAAGAGTCTTTTACGAAAAAATCACTTAAAGCAATACAAAGGATAGCTTAAGCGATTTTCGATCTGGGCATCTACCGCGGGGCTAGTCGCTTAAGGACCAAGAGTAAAAGCAAAGAAATCGCTTAAGTGATACCGACGGATCGTCTAATCGACCAAAGTAAAAGCAAAGAATTGCTTAAGCGATACAAACGGATCTCTTAATCGACTGTGTATACAAGGATCGCTTAAGTGATCCTATGTATTGGATATTATTTAATGTATTTCAGAACATCGGTTAACCGATTAACGCTATGCTAAACATATGGGTTTACGATTCGTTTATGGACTATGGCCGTTATTATATTTATAATTAAACATATAGTTCTTTTCGTCAGGATGAAACATGTAAGGTGGTAGACTGTTACGTCTATGTAAACATTTAGGGTTACGATTCGTTCAGTGGACTATGACCATATTATATTTATATTCAAACATATAGTTCTTTACGTCAGTATGAAACATGTAAGGTGTAGATGGTTTACGTCTATGCTAAACATATAGGGTTTCGATTCGTTTAGTGGACTGACCATTATTATATTAATTAAACATATATTTCTTTTACGTCAGTATGAAACATGTAAGGTGTAAACTATTTATGTCTATGCTAAACATATAGGGGTACGATTCGTTCAGTAGACTATGACCGTATTAATTTATATTAAACATATAGTTCTTTACGTCAGTATGAAACATATAACCTCTATGCTAAACACTGCAAGAAATATATTATCTGTGACAAACATTATTTTTGTCACGAGTAATATAGTTATTATGACAAAATAAAGAAACAAACATAAGTATGACAAAGAGATATATAGTGACTAAAAAAATATTGTCATAATATTTATCACAATATAGAAACCATAACTAAAATGTAGTGAAGAAAACACTTTATATAATATTCGTCACAAATTTTTGGCTCAAAATTTGGCACCTAGGTAAAATGTTTATTTGACAAACATATTTTATCATAAAACATTTAGTCACTATATTTAGTTATACAAGCTATAACTACAAATTATTTTGTCACAAAAATATTTATTATTATTAAAAAAAATTGTCATAATATATGTTAAATAGAGGTTTAATGACAAAATGTTTGAGTCAAAATTTAAGCGTGAAATAAATTGTTTATCGTGACAAGTATATTGTCATCAAAAACTTTAGTCACTATAAGTAATACATGTTTATAACAAACTAATTTATCAAAAAGAATATTTATCATTACAAAAAAAAAAAAAAAAAAATATATCATTTGTATTATCGAGTCAAGGATTGCATTTAGAAGTACTCATCTCCAAACAATGATCTTTTAGTAATGTTATTTGGGCCATTACAAGTCTTCTAAATTGGCAATTAAAGTTGATGGTGGCCTTTAGGGCCTGATCAAAACATAAAAGAATTCGATATTTATCTCTAGCAGCCACATACATTGTGTTAATGAAACATCTAAATATTGACAATAAAGTTTGTTTTTCAATTACAAGCTATGAGTTCTTATTTGTTTTACTTATTAGTATTATTATAACTTCAAATATGATAAAGTCTCCTTACTTCTTCGACATTTTGCAGCATATAAATGATTGAAAAATTGTAGCTCTACTCTTCAAGAAAGCATTAGATATGAGATTTAATTTTTTTTTATTACTTAAAATTATTTTATATTATATATTTGGAGAGCTTATAATATATTAATTTTTTTTCATATAATTGGATAATTTTTTAGGTGATAAGGTATTTGTGGAATAAATTTTAAAACCAATCAAAATACCCAATTGAGGTATTTAAAACTTCTCAAAAATATCTACATTAGTTTTGTAAGGTTTTTTTAGCCTACTCAAAAAGTATATAAAAAAAAAAAAATGAGAAGGAATAGATTGAATACCTCATAACTAATCTAATTAAAAACCCTCAAAAACAGGAAAAAGAAAAAAAAAAAAAAAAACCTCCGAATCAGACATTGGAGAGCGAGGAAGAGAAGAAGGGTTTTGTTGAGGAACCTTCCCATTTCCCTTTAACCTTTCTTTTTTCCGCTACAACCCTCGCAATTTTCCGGGGGAGTTTATTAAAAAGACATTTGAAGTTACATTTAATTAAAAGGCTATCAGTTTTAAATGTTAACTAAATAGCCATATTATTGATTAAGGGTAATATAATGAATTAGGATTAATGAAGTATTATGTAATCTTTTCAAAATTAATTATTTCCACAAACCCGAAATTGTTGCAAACAAACCCAAACACCTTCTTCTTCCTCCGCCATTAACGCATCTCTACCTCTGCATCTCTTCTCTTCTCTGGCTTCGTCTACATCTTCTTCTTCCTCTGCATCTTCTTCTTCTCCTCCTTCCTGTACATCTTCTTCTCTCCCTCTTAATCTTCTGTTCCTCCGCCATAACACTTCTCTTCCTCCACCATTAACATCTCTCCGGCAAAGATCTCCCCTCCTCCTCCTGACATTTCGTCTAAGTATGTATCTCCTTTTTACATTTTATATTTAGTATACAAAGATTTAATAATGGATGGGGTTTGGGTTATGATTTTGATTTAGTTGTTTAGGTTGTTGGGTTGTGTTGGTATGCAAGTTGAAAGGGTGAAATTTGTTGAAAATTTGTTCTGGTATTTATTCTGGGTATATGGATCGATTGTAGGTGGAGATGACTGAAAATGTGTCGGGATAGGATCGCTACGATGGACTTAGGATCTGGTAGGTCTGATGCACAGATAGATCGCTTAAGCGATCAGGTATGTGGCTAAGATCGCTTAAGCGATCTGGTTAAAGTTGTTGTATGGGAGCAGATCGCTTAAGAGTCAGTAAATGGCATAAGATCCTTAAGCGATCATGTTATTTAACTGGACTGCTGTAATCGCTTAAGCGATCCAGTATAAATAACTGATCGCTAAGCGATACATCAGACCAAATATCGATGTGCGATTCTTTTTATATTTGAACCCTTAGTACAGCATTTAAGAATATTGTTTTTCTGCATACAGGTAGTTGGCTATTATTATACTGGGAAAGTTGTTTTGGGTGTTGATATTTTGGTAGTGGGTGGAGGAAGAAGTAGGTGGAAGTGGATTGGAGGCAAAGAGTTATACCAATTGCTATGAGCAAGAGGTTAGTTTTGTGAGTTGATTGATGAATTTAGAGAGGTAATTGAGTTGTTCGGTAGTGATATAGTTGTGAAGTTGTTTTAAGCAGAGCTCCTGAAAATTATAAGGTACCTCCGCTTATTAAGTCGGATGAAAGTGTGAATTATATGATTGATATGGCCGATAGTGGTTCGAGGCCGATTTAAGGGTTTCTTATGTAGAAAACCGTTGGAAGTTGGTTCCAAGGAAGGGTAACGAGGATGTAGGCGGAGATTTGCCTGGTTTTAATTTGAACGAGGCCATTGATTTGTTAGCTGAAAAATCAAGAGTAGAGGTGAATTGGGTGGTGAGGAGGAACTATAGAGAGGTTGGTGATGGGGGAGAATGAAAATGTTGAGGAGGAGGACCCTATAGTGTTCCCACAGATGTAGAGATTCCTTTAAATACAGATTTGCAGAGCATAGATTGTGAGAAAGAACACTATGGTCGTTTATGTAGGTTCAAAGGGGGCATTGGAGGTAGTAGGATAGTCTCTGTCTTTACGGATGGATCGGAGTTTGCATAGGTATTTATTTGACAACAAAGAGAAGTGGTGAGGAAGCTAAAACTTGTTGCTGTGAAAGGTAATTTGAGTTCATACCAAAAAGTCAAATTCATTGGCTGGGAGGTTGCATGTCGTGACCAGTGCAAGTGGCGGGTATTATGAAGGTTGGGGAGTTGGAAAAGTTTATTCTTAGCACATAACCCTGAGCACACATGTGGTTTGGGCATATTTCAGGTGAGCATCGACAAGCGTCCGCTGATGTTATGGACAATTGTCAAAGTCGGTTCGTCGAAGGGAAAGGTCCACCTAAAGACATTCAGAGACTTGTGCCACAGAGTTGGATGTGCTGTTAGTTACGGAAATGCTGGAAAGTGGACAACATGCACAAGATTTTGTGAGGGGCACAGGAGCACGGGTACGCAGTATTAGAAGCGTACCGTTATATGCTTGAGTTGACAAACCAAGGTAGCAAGACGGCTGAAGTGGGACAGGAATATGATGTTTAAATATTTTTTTGTTGCTTATGTGCGCTATAAGGGTTTTGTAAACATGAGAAAGGTGTTGGCTGTTGATGGTTGCTTTCTGACGGAAAGTATGAAGGTACATTGTGGTGGCCACTGCACAGACAGCGAGAATCACACATATCTCTGTGCATGGTGTGTGGTTGTACTTGAGAATGACGAGTCGTGGACTTGGTTTTTTCAGAGTTACGTACGATAGTGCCTGACAGTGACGAGTGTGCATAATACATAGGCACAACTCTATAAAGAAGGGGATTGCCACTATTTACGTCAAGCACATCACGGATTCTGTATGAGGCACACCTTGGTGAGAACATAAAACAAAGTTTAAGTGTGCTGGCCTCCTTCAGACATACTACATGGCAGCAAAAGCTTATCGGGTTGTGAGTTCGAGGAGCACTTCCAGCAAAACCATCAAGGTGTTAGAGTTCTAAGTATCTTGAGCATGATGTTGGTTTTGAGAGATGGAGTAGAGCTTACTTTCCTGGAAGAAGGTTTGATGTCATGACCACGAACATAGCTGAGTCATAAATTCGAAGTTGTTAATAGAAAGAGAGTTTCCAATAGTTTCACTTTTTGATGCAATCCAAAGGAATGTCCGGTGGTTCCATGAGCGTCGTACGAGTCAGAAATTTTACTACAACCCTTGTTCTCGTCAGCTGAAAAATATTGCGAGAACATATGGAATGTCAAATGCACTGTTTACCTATCCTCTAATGCTCAGAGTTTACTGTGCGCGGCTATGGTCGGATGCCCTAGTTAACCTTGTTACAAAAACTTGCAGCTTAAGTGCTTGACATTCAACTTTACCTTGTCCTCATGCACTAGCAGCACTAAAACACCAACGAAGCCGGATTTTGGTTCAAGAATTTACATGGAACTTTGCTCCCCTTTCTATATGACAGATCACTACATGCTAGCATATTCAGAAACGATATATCGGTGCTCCAGAAGAGCAGTGGGTAGTGCCGCCAGAGTGGCTGACATTATCCTCCAGCCGCCATTCAGAAGACACCAAAGGGAGAAAAAAGGGTTAAGCGTATTCCATCACCCTTTAGGTTCCCGAAGATGAATAAGTGCTCAATTTGCAGCAACCTGGTCACAGAGAAGCAGTTGCCAGAAGTAATTAGGTTCGATTCGAAGAAGGATGAAATTATGATGTTTTAATTTTTATTGTTACCTTTATAATATCCTTTATTGTGTATTCTTATTACATGGTCTAAATTTTGTTGTGATTTTAGTTTGGAATTAGGCTGTCAACTTGAGGAAAAGTGGAATTAATAGTGTTGGTAATTTTAGTTTGTCAAATTCAGGAAAAAGGTGCAAATGTATATATTGCCCACGATCGCTTAAGCGACTAAGTGTATCCGTTAAGCGACAAAGTGTTTTCATAAGATCGCTTAAGCGTAAGGATCGCTTAAGCGATCTGCACTGGACGATTGTTCTGCCCAGGTGCATGATCGCTTAAGGATCACGATCGCTTAATCGACATGGGAAAAAGCAAGATTGCTAACGATATCACGGATCGCTTAAGCGTACATGCACTGGGCAGATTGCTTCTGCCAATCACAGTCGCTTAAGCGATCCATTGTATCGCTTAGCGATTCTTGTGCAAATGGTTTTAAATTAAGATCAACCCCTACCTACCCAGTGCCAGATTCTGCCACCGGAGGAATCTCGGGAAAGGGCGTTACGATGCACAGTGTCGGATCTGGCCGATAGGCTCTATATGGCCTTTTCGGCCAGATCGCTCATGATGTGGCCGGAAAAGGCCAGACATCGCGCAGAACTGCCGTGACGAACGAAAGTCCAGAGCTTGCCGTCTGTGAAGCCAAATAATGGCGTCGTGTTTCGGTCAACGATGGAACATTTGGCCGTCGTTGACCGTAAGTCGGACATTTCATTGAAAGTCCATGACGGCAAGTGTGGCCTTTTTCGGCCACATCCACGGGATCTAGCCGGAAAAGGTCAAACTGGCCATTACCGGCCATTTTCCAGTCGTTCGTTGTCGTACGGTAGCCAGAATCTGGGAAGTGGGTGGGTGGGGTGTTTTTGTTAATTTTTAAACTTTTCTCGGTATTAATGAAATTAATTCACTTAAGGGTCGAAATTAATTAAAATATACTAATATTTCCTAAATAATTAAGCAACAAATATAAAAATATACTGAACGAATATAAACCCATATGTTTATAGAACGAAAACAGGTGCCTAAGATCGTAAACCTATAGGTTTCATACTGACGTGTAAAGAACTATATGTTTTATATAAATGTATACGAACAGGTTCTGAACGAATCGTAAACCCTAGGTTTCATACTGACGTGTAAAGAACTATATGTTTTATATAAATGTAATAACAAAAGGTGCTCTGAACGAATCGTAACCTATAGGTTTCATACTGACGTGAAAGGAACTATATGTTTTATATAATGTAATAACGAACAGTGTGTCTGAACGAATCGTAAACCCTATAGGTTTCATACTGACGTGTAAAGAACTATATTGTTTTATATAAATGTATATAACGAACAGGTGCTCTGAACGAATCGTAACCCTAGGTTTCATACTGACGTGTAAAGAACTATATGTTTATATAAATGTAATAACGAACAGTGCTGCCGAACTCGAAACCCTATAGGTTCATACTGACGTGTAAAGAACTATATGTTTTATATAAATGTAATAAGAAAGTGCTCTGAACGAATCGTAAACCCTATAGGTTTCATACTGCGTGTAAAGAAACATATTTTTAAATGTAATAACGAACAGGTGTCTGAACGAATCGTAAACCTATAGGTTTCATACTGACGTGTAAAGAATATATGTTTTATTAAATGTAATAACGGAACAGGTGCTCTGAACGAATCGTAAACCCTATAGTTTCATACTGACGTGTAAAAGACTATATGTTTTAAATGTAATAATGGAAAGGTGCTCTGAACGAATCGAAACCCTATAGGTTTATACTGACGTGTAAAAGAACTATATGTTTTATAATGTAATAACGGAAAGTTGCTGAACGATCGTAAACCCTATAAGTTTCATACTGAGTGTAAAGACTATTGTTTATATAAATGTAATACGGAACAGGCTCTGAACGAATCGGAAACCCTATAGGTTTATACTGACTGTAAAAGAACTTATATTGTTTATAAATGATAACGGAACAGTGCTCTGACGAATCGTAACCATAGGTTCATACTGACGTGTAAGAAAACTATAGTTTTATATAAATGTAAAACGAACAAGTCCAAATGAACGCTAAGCATTCTTTCCGAGGCAGAATGACAATGCCCAGACTATGATCCTTAGCGACCATTTACCTTAAGCGATTCTTCTTAAAAGACACATGGTCGCTTAAGCATATGATCGTAAGTATTTATGATCGCTAACGATCTTTTCGAGGCAGAATGACACTGCCCAGACTAGATCACTTAAGCGACCCATTTAATCGCTTAAGCGATTTTTCCTAAAAGAGCAAGGTCGATTCAAGCGGATTTGATTGCTTAACGATCTTTCGTGGCAGAATGACATCTGCCCAGACTATGATCGCTTACTGACCATTTATATCGCTTAAGCGATTCTCCTAAAGAACATGGTCGCTTAAGCGATTTATGATCGCTTAGCATCTTTTCGAGGCAGAATGACATCTGAAGCTATGATCGCTTAAGCGACATTTATACTTAAGCGATTTGCCTAAAAACAGGCGCTTAAGGATTATGATCGCTTAAGCATCTTTTTTTTTGAGGCAGAATGGACATGCCCAGACTATGATCATAAGCGACCTTAGTAGCTTTAAGCGATTCTTTCTAAAATGACATTGTCCAGTACCTTGGTCGCTTAATGATTGAAGATCGCTTTAAGCACGTTTTGGAAAAGTCTTGGTTGTTTAGAGAGATAGTGGACAAAACAAAAATATCTTTATAGGACAACAACAGTAATTAAACTGTTAGAATATTTTAGGACAAAAAATATATCCCAATATCAGTTCCACTTTACAATGATCACCATACATAGGAAATATAAATGTCCTTACACTCTTAATTTAGTTTTGAGCCAAGAGTTTAGAATCCACAGTGAATGGTATCAGGGCAGTCCATGCTTAAAAGATGCCACGACACTCATTCTCCCGATGCTTTCTGGTCTGCACTAGCATCCAACAAATTCAAGATGATATCTACAAGGGCGGCTAATATGGTGCCTCGGTTGACTTTCTGTGGAGATTGACCATCCATCTTTAGTGACCAGTGTGAAAAACCATAATATGAGAAGACTGATAGAATAGCCAAGCCCATGAGAACAAATTAAATAAGCTGTTCTGACACAAAGTACACATCAAAACACCATTGAAAATGAACATGTATATACACCCTATGATAATTATAATAGGATCACATAAATAAACTCAAAAAAACCCAAGTAATGAACATCAAATCACATAAACTACAAATTAGCGTCCAACTTTCATACCCTTTGATGGGTTCTGGTCACTCAAAACGGATCATCTACCCATGGAAGCAGTCGACAGCCCAGCGCTCCCACAGTCTCTCATTGTTTCGTCATTCAAGCTGTCCATCGGGTGTTGCTCATGTCGAACTGATAAATTTCAGGCATATGCCTACATCAGTGCTACAATAGGGAAAAGACATTAGCATTATAAACTTATAGAACAATGTATTATGTAAGTTAGTTTTAAACAAAATTTACCTTGACTCATTATTGGGCAGGTAGAGTGCTGAATTGGCCACTTGAGTAGTACCTGATCACCTAAGTGCCAAACATCCCGCTATCATGAACAACGCGAGAACAACCTGGACAGTGGCTCCAACTGACCTCCAACTGCCTGTCTCGACAAATGGTGGGTTGCAGTCAGGATCTTCAGACACCCCTCTCTAGATGCGCAATGACGTATCAGTGCATCTGTTTGACGAGGATGATGCAGTACACTTTTTAACAAGGCCCACCGGGCCTATTGGGCGTTCCGATCCCCCTTACGTACTGCATATCCTATCATCAAACCGAAATCATCAGGATGCAGTCCGACTGTGTGCGGCCATCGTTTTCGCTTCGTCCTTTGTACACCCACTAGCAACGCATTTTTAATTAAATGCCGATATTGCTGAACAAGCGTTTGCCCAAACGCACATCGGTGATAGCACAGTGGGAAAACAGATCACCATCACTGTCTGTCGTAGCCTCATCAGTGCAATATCTCATCGATGTGCTGCATCAATAAAACAACAAGATAAGTATGAAAACACAGGAAAAATAAGGAAAATTAAGTGAAAAACTCACGAGTCCTCAAGCCACGTCCATCCCGTCAAAACTTCTGAAACCATTCCCGGGGATAATCCCTGTCTTACACTTATATGGCCATCACTTCCTGATCCATTGTAATAGGCATAAAAGAGTTTTTTCTTTTCCTCTATTGGCCTAACAAATCGACATTTGAGTCTAATTTCCCTTCCCCACTTCCTCCCCCTTCCTCCATTTTTACATTTCTCGCTTCCTTCGCCTCACCTCCCCCTCTCCTTATCACCGCCACTCCAACAACCTCTCAACTCCTCCATTTCGGTTTTCCTATTTGTTTCCTCATTTTTCTTCTTCGTACCTGTGTCACTACCAGTAAGGCGATTTCACAAAACTTCGCTCTTTCGGCTCTCTCTTTTAAGATAGTTGCACTTCAACCGCTTTAATTCTCCACCAACTTACTCCTATGTCCAACTTCGCCTCCATTGTACCTACTTTCTCTCCCGCTTATCCACTTTCTCCTCCACCTTGTTCATTGTTTCTTCCATCTGTCAAAGCTTGCTAAATGGCTGTTGTAAAACTCTCAAAAGGTCGTTATGAGGTCAAAACCTCATTCTCCCACCGATGTCTCGGCAAAGCGGTACTTGTTGTATACAGTTTGCTGAGGAACTAACGACTCTTCCTCCCTCTTCTCCTCCTCATCCTCGGCCCCCCGGTTCATTATCCTCAGCATCAATGACATTGTCAAGCAATGGCCCTGCCTGCCATCACATGCGTGAACCCCTTTTAGGTCCCGCATCAGGCGATCTCTCTGTTCATCCTTTTCATCCTCATTGCTATGAAAGATGTGCATAGTCCTCTTCCGTTCATCCCCAATAGCGTCAGAAAGGGACGGAGAGCTCCTTGCAATAAAAATAAAAAATCAATCAGATTGAAGCAAAATAAAAGGCAACTGCATTTCAAAAGCTTAATCCTTCAATCTACCGCTCGCTGCTGAATCTCATCTCTAATTGGCCATATCCCAATGGTTACAACTCCGAATGCCACCGTAACACTCCTAGGAAATTGCTGTTGCACATCCAATTGTTGCTCTCCACCCCACCCCGCCTTAGCGAGACAGGATGGCCTCGTACATCCAAGCCTACATTGTAAAAAAATAGTCCATGTCATTATTCAAACACACATTATAAAAATATAACAGAGAACTATTTATTTACTGCATTGCCCATGAGAAGCCAAACAATATATGCTTGGTTTAGCCTTCCCGCCCCATTCGACATGCTTTAATGCCCATGTCTGGTTTTTTTAGGCTCTTGATGGTGTGCTCAGATATCCGTCCACGGATAAGAATTAAAGAACTTCAAGTCGCTTACAAAACACAACAATCTTTCTCACACGCTTTTGTTGAGTCACCAGCCAATAAGATAGAATGTAAAAACAATATCAAGCACACTTTTATCTTTCTGCATCACTAAACCGAACTGTATAGCTCTTCTCTAAAACTTTCCTGTTAGACTTTGCCCCTTTCAAAACCTTATCACAAAATTATGGCTCCCTCACTCGTCCTTATTGCGTCTGCTCCGCTTAGTTGGCACTTCCCGATCCTAAGCCCGTCACCAACACATACTCCATCCATACCACATGTAGTGGCTTTCCCCACACGAACACATTTCATTTTTTTTGTTGCTTTTACTGAGTGCATCAACTGTAATGCACTCCCTGCCCCCAAAATGACTTTTTCCACTTGTTTCCGATTCTAAAAACTGACCGAAACAAGTGCACCAAAATCTCTTTCACCATGCCTTGTTCAGCTAAAATGGCCTTATCTGTCAAAAACCTCCCAGCTCAACTCACCGTCACCCTTGCGAGGGAAGTGGGTACCTTCTCACTTATAGGCTCAATTCGTACTCTCTACAGTTTACGGTCCGCACAATTGCACAATCGATAATAAAATGTCAGTAAACTAAACCAAAACACTATAGTCGCTTAAGCGATCTTGGATCGCTTAAGAGATCTTTTACTGCCTCATGCAAGATCGCTTAAAGCGATTTTAACTAAGATTAAAGTGACAAATACTATTGTCATAATATAATTAGGCTATGGTAACTAAGCATTTTTTTCGTCACCATACACTTAAAGTACGAGCTTAATGTGACAAAACCTGGTGACATACACTTCCTCACATTAGCGAAAGGTCAATTTTGATATTTATAGTGACAATTATTTTGTTGTAAGAAGCCTAGATTCTTTAGTGCATATGGGGTTACGATTCGTTTAGGACTGACCGTTATTATATTAATTAAACATATAGTTCTTTTAGTTAGTATGAAACATAAAGGTGTAGAATGTTTATGTCTATGCTAAACAATGGGGTTTACGATTCGTTAAGTAGACTAGACTGTTATTTATTTATTAAAACTATAGTTCTTTTAGTCAGTATGAACATAAACTCTATAACTAACCATATGGGGTTTACAGTTCGTTTAGTGGAGTATGACCGTTATTATATTTATATTAAACATATAGTTCTTTTATGTCAGTATGAAACATAAAAGTGTCGAATGTTTACGTCTATGCTAACATATAGGGTTAAGATGCTTCAGTGGACTATGACCGTTATTATATTTATATTAAACATATAGTTCTATGTCAGTATGAAACAAAGTGTAGAAGTGTGTTCACGTCTATGCTAGATATGGGGTTTACGATTGTCTCAGTGGGACCAGACCATATATTATTTCAAGGTAACCATGGAATCTAGTGAACATATGTTCTTTTTCTTTGTTGAATATAAAGGGTGCGTTGGTGGAATATCCTATAATATTACAAATTCTATTCCCAATATTTCTTTGTTTAATATTAGGAATATTTTTTTTTTTTAATAATTTTTAGACCTATTAACTGAATAATTTCATTAATACCGCCTGAAAAGTTTAAAAGTACAAAAAACACCCCTACCACCCAACTTTCCAGATTTTGGCTACCACCGACGGCTAAAACGATCGAAATGGTCGGCTTATTCATAGATGTGGACATTTTCCTACCAGATCCCTGTGGATCTGGTCGGAAAAGGCCACATCTGCCGTTATCGACTTTCAAAGAAATGGCCACATTGACGCCATATATTTTGTCGTCTCAGACGACAGGATGTCGACTTTTTCGTTGTCGGCGTAGATATGGCCCTTTTTCCGTTCACATCCGTGGTCGATCTGGCGGAAAAGTTCATATCAATGCCCTATTAGCTGATCCGACCGCTATGGTCGTAACACCCTTTCGGAGGATTCCAGCGGTGGTGGCTGGAATCTGGGAAGTTGGGTGGTGGGGTGTATTGTTAAATTTTAAATTTTTTCGTGGTCGATTAAGAGCTCATACTAAAGGAACTTCGTTTACACATGGTCCTAGCGATCGTAGATATCGCTTAAGCGATTTTTCTTTTTTCACTTGGTTAATTAGCGATCATGTGATGGCAGAATCAAATTTGCCAGGGCATGATCGCTTAAGCGATCCAGATATCGCGTAAGCGATTCTTGTTTGTTTGTATTGGTCATAGAGCGATCGTGGGTCGCTTAAACGATCATGCACTGGACAAAATCATATGCCCAGTGCACGATCGCTTAAGCGATCTGTGTATCTCTTAACGATCATGTTTGAACACCACTTTGTCGTTTAAGTGATATATTAGTCGCTTAAGCGATCATGAGCATATCACTTTTCCACTTTTCTCCTGAATTTTGACAACTAAAATACCACACGTAAATTCCATACTTCTCTCAATTTGATAACCTAATTCCAAACTAAAATCACCAACAAATATTTAGGCCATGTAACAAGAAATATAAAGAAGATTTATAAGAGGTAACCAAAAAATTTATACATCATAATTGAAACAACTAAACTCATCACGGTTTGGCCTTCGCAACTCCCTGAATTTCATCCTTCTTCGAACCTAATTTTGGATCTACATGTGTACCTTCTGGCAACTGCTTCTCTTGTGGCCAGTTGCTTGCAATTGAGCACTTGCATCTTCCGGGGCCTCAGAGGCTGATGGAATACGCTTAACTTTTTTCTCCCCTTTACTGTCTTCTTAATGGCGATGGATGATAATGTCGTCAACTCTGGCGCATATCAACTGCTCTTCTGGAGGCACTTGATATATTGTTTTCTGAATAAGCTACGTATGGATCTACCAAGAAGAGGGGAGACAAGTTCCATGTAAATTGCTTGAACCAAATCCGGTTTCCGTTGGTGTTTTAGTGTGCTAGTACTGAGGACAGGTAAAACGTTGAATGTCAAGCACTTTACAGTTGCAAGTTTACTACGAGGTTAACTAGGGCACCAGATCATAGCCGCACACAGTGAACTCTGAGCATTAAGAGGATAGGCAACAGTGCTGTGACAATTCCATCGTTTCTAGCAATAATTTTTTAGTGAGAACGGGTTGTAGTAATTATCTGACCCATAATGACGCCCTATGGAACCACCATGACAATGTCCTCTGGATGCATCAAAAAGTGCAACTATGGAACTCTCTTTCTATTAACAACTTTGAATTTTGGACTCCGCTAATTCATGGTCATGACATCAAACCTTCTTCCGAAGTAAGCTCTACTTCATCACTCGAAACCAACATCCATGCTCAAGATACTTAGCAATTATCATCCTTGATTCGATTTGCCTAGAAATGCCTCCCAACTATCAACCCAATAAGCTTTTGCTGCCACGTAGTATGTCTGAATGGCCCGCACTTAACTTTTGTTTTATGTCACACAAGGTGACCTCATACAATCGCTGATATGTGGTTTTTTTTAATGGGTTAAATAGTGGGCATGCCCCTCTTTAAGTTGAGTTGGCTGCCTATGGATAGTTATGCACAACTTTGTCACTGTCAGACCACGTATGTACGTATCATTGTTCGAAAAAACAAAGTCCCGATCTTGTCATTTCGAGCTTCAACCGACAACAGGCAATAGGATCATGTGGTTCTCGCCATCCTATGCAGTGACCACCAACCATTGTCCTCTTACGTTTCCTCGTCAAAAAAGCAAACTCAACAACCCAACACCTTTCTCTCATGTTTAACAAAACCCCTTATAGCAGAATCGTAAAGCAACAAAAAAATATTTAAACATCATATTCCTGTCCCACTTCAAAGCCGTCTTGCTACCTTGGTTTGTCAACTCAAGCATATAACGGTACGCTTCTAATACTGCGTACTCGTGCTCCGACGTGCCCTTCACAAAATCTTATGCATGTTGTCTCCCTTTCCAGCATTTCCAGTAACTAACAGCACATCCCAACTCTGTGTGCACAAGTCTCTGAATGTCTTTAGGAGATGGACCTTTCCCTTCAACGAACCAACTTTTGACAAATTGTCCAATAACATCAGCGGACGCTTGTCAATGCTCACCTGAAATATGTCCCAAACCACAAGTGTGTTCACGGGTATATGTGCTATGAAAATTTTTTTGACTCCACCAACCTTCTACAATAAACCTGCCACTTGCACTTTTGGTCACGACATGCAACTGTCACAGCCAATGAATTTGACTTTTTGGTGATGAACTCAAAATTACCTCTCATGGCAACAAGTTTTAGCTTCCTCACACTTCCTCTTTGTTGTCAAATAAATACCCTATGTGCAACTCTGATCCATCCGTAAAAACATAAGCTGATTCACTACTACCTCCAATTGCCCCCTCTGAACCTGCATAAACGACCATAGTGTTCTCTTCCTCACAATCTACGCCTTCTGCATAATTTGTATTTGAAGGAATCTCTACATATGTAAGAACATCTATGGGGTCCTCCTCCTCAACATTTTCATTCTGCCCCCCATCACCAACCTCTTCTACAGTGTGCTCCTCACCACCCAATTCACCGTCTACTCTTGATTTTTCAACTAACAAATCAATGGCCTCGTAGTTCAAATTAAAACCAGGCAAATCTCCGCCTACTTCCTCATTATCCCCTTCCTTCGAACCAACTTCCAATGATTTTTCTACAAAAGAAACCCTTAAAATTGGCCTCGAACCATCATCGACCACATCAATCATATATAACTTCACACTTTCATCCGACTTTAATATAGCAGGAGGTACCTTATAATGTTCAGGAACTCTGCTTAATTACCTCTTCTAATTATTTCATCAATCAACTCATCAAAACTAACCTCTATGCTCACAGCAATCGGTATAACTTCTTTGCTCTTCCCAATCCACTTCCAGCTACTTTTTTCCTCCACCCACTCACCAAAATATTCAACACCCAAAACAACTTGTCTCATGTGCAATAATAGCCAACTACCCGTAATGCAAGAAAAAAAATATTCTTAAATGTTGTACTAAGGGTTCAAATATTTTAAAAAGAATCTGCACAGTCGCTTATATGGTCTGCTGTATCGCTTAAGCGATCTTATGCCATTTATTGATCGTTTAAGCGATCTGCTCCTATACACCAGACTTTTACCAGGTCACTTAAGCGATCCATCATACTCAGAACACATTTTCAGTCATCTCCACCTACAATCGATCTATCATACCCAGAACAAATTTTCAACAAATTTCACTCCTCTCAACTTGCATTACATTAAACACAACCCAACAACCTAAACAACTAAATCAAAATCATAACCCAAACTCCATCCATTATTAAATCTTTGTAAATCTAAATATAAAATGTAAAAAGGAGATATACATACTTAGATGAAATGTCAGGAGGAGGAGGAGAGGGATCTTTGGCGGAGAAGATGTTAATGGTGGAGGAAGAAAAAAGTGTTAATGGCAGAGGAACAAGAAGATATAGAGGAATGGCAAAGAAGAAGATGTAGAAGAAGGAGGAAGAAGAAGAAGATGCAGAGGAAGAAGAAGATGTAGACGAAGCTAAGAAGAAACATTAACCAAGGTAGAGATGCGTTAATGGCGGGAGGAAGAAGAAGGTGTTTGGGTTTGTTTGCAAGAATTTCGGGTTTTTGGGAATATAGTATAATTTTTAAAAGATTACATAATACTTCATTAATCCTAATTAAGCACTAATCAAGTTTAATTACCCTTAATCAATAATATGGCTATTTTGTTAACACTTTAAAACTTGATAGCCTTTTAATTAAATTCAAACTTCAGATGGCCTTTTAATAAACTCCCCCCCGGCGAAGGTATGTTGTGCAATTTTGGGTTTGTGTTATCACTGGGTTTTGTTTATTTTTAAGTATTTTAGTTTTTTGGGTTAAAGTTTTGGTGGATTTTTATTGTTTAGTGTTGATGAATCGCATTGCTAACCTCTTCTTCGGTTTTCAGCTTCTGGGTGGTGCTGCATTTTCCCTTTGACGTCAAGCTTTGGTCTTGTTGGTTGTTGAGTACCAGGTAGGACTCTTTGTCGACTCTTTTTTATCTGTTTGTGTTTGTAGCTGTAAATTTGTGTTTTTTTCTTTGGATTCTTGCTCAAGAGAGGGTTTTTAGGAATGGGTTATGCACTTCCGCTTGGATTCTCATTTTTGGTTCTGCATGAGGGAAAATTTGTTTCAAGGATGACTTTTAGTTTTTACGATTCTGGTTTTTTGTTGGGTTAGTACCAAAACAGAGCTTAGCATGCTGAATAATGACCAAATACATAATTTTTCTTTTATTTTTTCTCTCTGTTTCTCTCCCAGTCAAAAAGGGTAAGCCAAAGAAGTCTCCAGAAGACATAAAACTGGAGATTAAGTTTATGTATCGGAGGATGAGGTTGGTGTATTTTAAATAGAGCAAGTAAATTACTTTGAAAGAGTAATGAGTTAAATGTGGGATGATAAGGTTTGGAATGGATGGTGGAGATTGAATGTAAGTGGTAGATATTTTGTTAGATTGTGTGTCAAGAAGGTTAGGTACTGTATGCTTGTTGTTTAGGGTCAATAAATTAATTTGATTATGCTTCAATTTCTCATAAGCAAACTAAAGTTTACTGTTTATTTGCTACTGCTGTATTATTAAGTGTTAAAAATTAAAACTAAATCTTTTGTGACCTCTTCTAATTGGTATAGTACAAAAGCAAATTCCTAAATGGAACTCTTCTTTAATACATCAGCAACTTCCTTTAATAAACCTCTTCTTTAGGCTTTTCCTAGATAATCTATTTACTCAAATAAGTCTATTCATACTGAACCCAATAGAGCTACATAGTACATACATATGAGTGCTTCTCACATATAAATAAAATTGATTATGCTTTTCACATATTATTGAATGTAAGTGGTAGATATTTTCAATAATTGTGCTTAATAATTGTGTTTGTGTGCATAATAAATTACTTAATGTAAGTGGTAGGTAACTTATTAATATCAATGTCTTATATTTTCATTTAATTAATGTAGTTTTATTCAATGTTTTTAACATAATAATTGAGTAATTGACTTCCCTTTTTTTTTTCTTTTTGGTAGTACTGAATGCAATTGATGAACGAACTAGTACCACTGCAAATTTAGAGAATGAAACTTGATATGTTATTTATGTTGTTGTACTTGTGTTATTTAAAATGTTATGTAATTTTAATTTTGGAAGGATGAAATTTGACATGTTATTATGTTATGTTGTTATGTTATTTAACAGTACTTGGATGTTGGAATAGTTGTAATTTCTGTAAAGATTGTGGGGTGTATTTGTCATTTTTGAAATCTATTAATGGTGTAAGTGTAATTTTATTAGGGTTTATTTGCATTTTTTAAAACATAGGGGGTAATTATTATTTTTCTGAGTACTCAGATTCGAAACCTGTGCTTTAGGTTTTGGTTCCAAGTTTCTAGGAACTAGAACCGGTGATTCTGATTCTGGTTCCAAATCAAAGGAACCGACCGGTTCTAGTTTCGATTCTTTTGATTTCGAGCAGGTACTCAAACCCACCTACCCTTACCGTTTATGTCTACTGGCTCACGAAGAGGAATTTCATCCACTTGTTCCACAAATGGTTCATAGTATGGCTTTAAGCGGTGACCGTTAACCTTAAACTCCTTTCCGGTCTTCATACTCTTGATTTCCACTGCACCATTAGGAAAAACGTTAGTAACCACAAAAGACCAACCCAACAAGAATGTAACGTACCTAGAAATAATTTTAGCCATGAATGGAACAAAATGACTTTTTGTCCAACCACAAAATGCTTTCTTTGGATCATCTTGTTATGGAAAGCCTTCGTTTTATCCTTGTAGATCCGTGAACTCTCATAAGCTTCATTTCGTATCTCCTCAATCTCATTCAATTGTAATTTTCGTTGTTCTCTCGCTACGTCTAGCTCCATATTGCGTTGTTTAATTGCCCAAAAGTCTTATGTTCTAATTCAAAGAGGAGATGACATGGTTTTCCATAGACCATTGGAAATGGAGACATTCCAATTGGTGTCTTGTAGGTTGTTCTATACGCTCATAAAACATCATCAAGTCACTAACTCCAATCTTTCCGATTTAGACTGATAGTCTTCTCTAAGATTGACTTGATTTCTTGATTGGAGACTTGGGCTTGTCCACTGATTTGCGAATGATATGGAGTAGAGATATTATGTGTGATATTGTATTTCTTCAAGAGCGCCCAAAATGAACGGTTGCAGAAATGAGTTCCCCCATCACTAATAATGGCTCTTGGTGTTCCAAATCCTATAAAGATATTAGATTTTACAAAATCTACAACCACTTTAGAGTCATTAGTTCGGACTGCCTTTGCTTCCACCTATTTCAAAACATAATCTACGACTAGTAAGATGTAAAAGTAGTCATAAGAAGAAGGAAAGGGTCCCATGAAATCAATACCCCAAACATATAAAGGTTTTAATAAATAAAATTGGATTTTGAAGGAAAGGGTCCCATGAAATCAATACCCCAAACACATAAAGGTTTCAACAAATAAAATTGGATTTTGGGGTATTTGATTCCTAGGGCCTAAATTACTTGAGCATTGACATCTATCACATGCTTTACAAAAGAGATAAGCATCTTTGAATTGCATAGGCCAATAAAAATCACTCTCAAGAACTTTGATAGTTGTCCTTTTTGCTTCGAAATGTCCCTTACATGCATAAGAATGGCAAAATCTTAGAATTGAAATAAATTTAGTTTTGGGTATGTATTTTCTTATTATCTGGTTAGGGAAATGTTTCCGAAGATACGGACCGTCCCACACATATTGCTTGACAATATTCCTCAATTTATCTTTGCTAGCACAAGACATGTCTTGCCATATTTTCTTAGTAACCAAGTAGTTCACGATATCTGCATACTGATATAACATTCTTTGTACAAAGTGCTAGTGAGTCCTTGTATGAGGCATGGAAAAGGTGCAATTGAATTATTGAGGAAATGTCCACACCATACCAAGGTCCCGAAAATGCTATCACGAGTAATTGCTCATCCAGAAAATCTTCTTTCAATGGAAGGATTTCCTCTTAACTTATTAATCAACTAAGATGATTCGCAACCACATTCTTGCTTCCTTTCTTGTCTTTGATTGTAACGACGAATTCTTGTAACAACAAAATCCACCTTATTAACCTTGGTTTAGCATCCTATTTAGAAAGCAAGTACCTAAGGGTTGCATGGTCAGAAAATTGATGGAACCTCCTGTAAAACAACTCCAAACATCAACCGCAATACACAAGAACAGTAGCAAACAAAATACACACTCTGATAAGAACTGAAATAGTATTAATAAAGGATTAAAATAACACTTGAATAAGCAATTCACTCAACAGATAGATTCCTAACAATTCAAGGAGTTGGGGAGCCTCCCTTAATGACTTATGAAGAATTTACTTGATAATCACCTCCTTCTCTCTTTCTTTACTAAATACTAATTATTCTATATTAATTGACATCAAATCACTCCTCTAAATATTAGCCATGTGTATATTCTTATAACAAACTCACTCACACTCTCCACACTCACTGCTTTTTAACGCCTATTCCTATTCTTGCCTTTCAATTTATAAACCTTGCTTATGGGTGATCGTTTATCAAAAATACAATAACTTTAGTGCTAATTAAATAAGATCTAAACTTTTTTAAAGTAAAAATTACTGCCAATAGCTTTTTCTCGGTTATAGAGTAATTTAACTGAGCATCGTTCAATGTCCTAGATGCATAATAGATGGCATGTGGCAACGTCCCAACTCGTTGTCCCAAAACAGCTCCAATGATAGATTCGCTTGCATCATACATCAACTCAAATAGAAGACTCCAATTGGGTGGTTGAATAATTGGGGTAGTGGTTAGGAGTTCTTTTAGCTTCTCAAACGNGAGCCTCCCTTAATGACTTATGAAGAATTTACTTGATAATCACCTCCTTCTCTCTTTCTTTACTAAATACTAATTATTCTATATTAATTGACATCAAATCACTCCTCTAAATATTAGCCATGTGTATATTCTTATAACAAACTCACTCACACTCTCCACACTCACTGCTTTTTAACGCCTATTCCTATTCTTGCCTTTCAATTTATAAACTTTGCTTATGGGTGTTCGTTTATAAAAAATACAATAATTTTAGTGCTAATTAAATAAGATCTAAACTTTTTTAAAGTAAAAATTACTACCAATAGCTTTTTCTCGGTTATAGAGTAATTTAATTAAGCATCGTTCAACATCCTAGATGCATAATAGATGGCATGTGGCAACGTCCCAACTCGTTGTCCCAAAACAGCTCCAACGGTATATTCGCTTGCATCGTACATCAACTCAAATGGAAGACTCCAATTGGGTGGTTAAATAATTGGGGTAGTGGTTAGGAGTTCTTTTAGCTTCTCAAACATCTTCATGCACTCATCATTGAACTCGAATGCTGCTTGTTTTTGTAACAACCGACATAGGGGCCTTGTGATCTTATAGAAATCCTTAATAAATCTTCGATAGAATCCTACATGATCAAGAAAATAACGTACCTCTCTCATGTCAGAGTAGGTATCCTAAAGCCAATCGAGTTTGTAATTGACTTTATATAAAACCATGTTATTATTAATAAAAAAAGGCATTTTCTATATCCAGTTTGCATATCTTGAAATATGTTATGATATATGTCATTAGAATGGTAGAACCGTGACAAGGGAATCAAATGTTTTCAATCTTGATTGTGAGAACCCTAGGAGTACATATGATATCCATTCTAGAAACTCTGTGGCCCCGGTATTATTCTTATTAAGGGCATAAATAATGCGGTAAGGCCATCATAGCGTTGAACGATCCTACCGAAAGATAGTGACATATCTCACATGTCAAAGTTGTTTAGTGATAACTTAGTGCAATGCATGGGTGCTTGTTGTATGCAAGTTCACTAGATTGATCAACTAGAGGATTCCATATGGATGATAATCCTAGTGTCTATGGAACAAATATTCTAACGAATAGTAGTGCATGTGTTCTTTAGATTTGAGATCATCAAAGTGTCGTGTGCACCTATTGGTGTAGTTTGACACTAGCCTATTATAGTCCTTTTTTAGGACTATCAGTACGGTGGTTATTGACTGCATTGAGAAGTACACTATGGCTATGGTGACCAACAAAGGATTCATCACTCATGGGTATAGGAAAGGTTATCTCACCCATAGTTCGATTAAATGGTAGATTACAAATTTGTGACCATCGTGGGATTGAGTTGATGCTCAATCCAATTTTAGTTTGGTTGGTCCAATAACCGAATACTAACATATCAAGGAAACATTTGAAGTTAACAATATTTATATAAAAGATTTGAATGCACAGTAATCATATCATTAACATGTAAAAGTCTTCCATTGACTCTCTATCATTTAGGTGGTCATGATGCCTTGATAGAGGTGAATCTTGGTCTATGAATAGAGAGATGATTAATTGTGGATTAATCACGATTCTATTCACTGCCAACATGACAAAGTGCCTACGGGTCACACTCAAAAAAGGTAAAACAAGCTCAACAGCAACTGTTGCCAACTCAAAAATGAGAAATGCAAACCTCTAAAGTAGTTAGAAAGGGTAAGAAAGTGGCAGTCATCCATTCTACTAGTACTGTTGGTCAATAAGAATTAGTGTAAGAGTAGGTGCCTTATGCCAATTGATGTATTGTAATTGACTTTTTGTATCATGTTCATTTATTAATAAAGGCAATTCTTATTATACAATGTAATTCATATTTAATTTATATGTAATAATATATGTCCTTATAATGGTAGAACCGTGATGAGAAAATCAAGTGTTTTAAATCTTGACTGTGAGAACCCTATGAGCACTTATGGTGGCCATTCTAGAATCGTTCGTAGCCTAAGTATTATTCTGACCTATGACACAGATAATATAGTATGACTATTATAGCGTTGAACGATCCTATTGAAAGGTAGTGGCAGATCTCACATGTTAAGGTTATTTGGTGACGGCTTGGTACAACGCATGGGTGCTAGTTGATTGCAAGTTCACTAGACTGTACCACTAGAGGATTCCATGCAAATGGTAACCTAATGTCTATGGAACAAATTCTCTTATGGACGGTGGTGCATGTGATCTTTAGACTTGAGATTACTAAAACGTCGTATATACCTATTGATGTAGTTTGACACTAGTCTAACGTAGTCATTTTTAGGATTATAAATACGATAGTGATTGGCTATATTATGAAGTATGCTATGTAGGGGTGTGCAAAATTTTAGAGTAGAACGGGAACCGACGGCTACCTGGGTGTCGATTCCGATTCTTACCCGAAACTGGCCGTAACAGGATAGGTTCTGGTTCAAAAAAATTGGAACCGATATTATGTAGCTCTAGGACTAAATTGATATAATATTAAAGAATAAGGGTTTTTTGATATTTTGCATATGGGGTTTTTTTGATATTTTACATATCATATAAATATATAAGAAAATTTTGGTTTTTTTTTATCTTAGTATAAAAAATCTTATTAATTTTCATTAAAAGATCAGTTTTTCAAAATATTCTTATTAATATTTAAGTTTCACTTATTACTTGATTAAAAAATTAATATATATTAAAACATTTACGTTAAATAATAGCTTTTAAATATTTATTATCGGTGAAAACAAACTATTAAATACTTATAATCAAGCATTAAGCATCAAGTAAATATAAACAAATATATTATTTAATGTTTTGCACTTAATTGTTAGGGGTGTAATTGTAATTTTATAAGGGTTTATTTGTCATTTTTAGAAAATAGGGAGGTAATTGATATTTTTAGGGTACCCGGAACTAGAACCTATAACACAGGTTCCTGTTCCAAGTTTTTAGGAACCGGAACCAACGGTTCTGGTTCCGGTTTCGATTCCAAATCAAAGGAACCGATTGGCTCCGGTTTTGGTTTCTTTGATTTTGGGCGGGTACTCAGACCCGGCCACCCCTAATGCTATGGATATGGTGGATTGATAAATGATTCACCACTCCTGATTACGGGAGAAGTTATCTCACCGTGTAGTTGACTAATTAACAATGACCTCAAATTTGTGGGCATAGTGGAATTGAGTTGTCATCAAGTCCAATTTTTGTTCAATCATTTGTTTGATAATGACACTATTTTTGTACCTCGACCTTAATGAGATAACATGTGATGAAATGCTTGGATTGCACGGTAAACATACCGTTGATAGGTAACAGTTATTTGTTGAATTCTTATATGTTAGGTGGCCATGATGCCTTGTTAGAGGTAATCTCACAGTACAATCAAATTTGCTGAGATTGTTGTCTATATTTAATTTTAATATTAAAATTAAATTAGTGAGATTATATTTAAATATATCTATGTATATATATATTTAAATGAATTATTATTATTAATTAAATGTTAATATATTATTATATATCAATTGATTTTAATTATAATATAATTAATTAGTTAAAATACCATAAATGGTGTGTTTGGCTGCAAGGGTGAACTAGGGTCGGAGCCTATGACTATTCCTAAGTGGAATAGGGTTTTAATTGTTGCACTATATAAGTGCAACTTAAAATTAAAACAAGTGAGATATTCATTCCATCAAAAACCCTAGCCACCCTATCTCCCTCTCTCTCTCTCACGTTACACTCTTGTGTGAAGAAGAAAATTTTTCTTGTTCTTCTTTCTTGATTCTTGAAGCCCTTAATTGTTCTAGCAAAATAATCAAGGGTTTTGCGGATTATCTTCGTGTAGACTTCCGTGAGTGCGATCCTACATTGGATCGATTAGTGAAGAATCACGTAAACAGTGTTGGTGAACAGTATCTAGTGAACAGTAGCTGGTGAATAGTAGCTGGTGAATAGTAGCTGGTGAACAGTAGCTTGTGAACAGTACCCAGTAAACAGTAACATGTGAGCAGTAGCTGGTGGACAGTGTTTGTGTCTGAAGTCAGAGATATTCGAAGGAGCCTCCAAACGTCGGTATGAACTAAATCCTTATATGGATTTGTTTTTAATACAGTTTTATTTGACGTTTTCAATTTATGCATGAAAACGTTATAATCTGTACTCAAATTTTGGTTCATGTAATTAATCGATTCGTTTTAAATATTACGTTTTTTCGCTGCACGAATCGGTCAGTTACTAACATCATGGTCACTCGATAGATTCAGATTCAGCGAAATAGCTACTTATCAATGATATGTTTATCATGCAATCAAATCCCTTCATCATCCATTATCTCATTAAGGCTGAGGTATGGAAGTAGTGTCAACCTCAGATATCCTTGATCTCTTTGTATTCGATTACTGGGCCAACTACAAGAATAGATTGGATTGAGCAACAACTCAATCCCACTTTGGCCATGGGTTTAGTGACGTTGGCATTTGCCGAATTGATCAGTGAGATAATTTCTCCCCTACTCGGGAGCGATGAATCATTTGTCAATCCACCATAGTCTTGATACATTTCTCGATGTAGTCAATCATTACCATTTTGATAGTTCTTAATGGAATTACGTTGGACTAGTGTCAAACATCAATTGGTGCATAAGGCACTCTAGTGATCTCAAGTCTAAGGATCACATGCACCACCATCTGTTAGAGGATTTATTCCATAGACATTGGGGTTACCATTTATTCAGAGTTATCATAACGGTAGTGATTGGCTACATTGAGAAGTGTATCAAGATTATGGTGGATTGATAAAGGATTCATCACTCTTGGGTACGGGAGAAATTATCTCATTGATCAATTCGGTAAATGGCAACGACACTAAACCTGTGGCCACAGTGGGATTGAGTTGTTGCTCAATCCAATCTATTCTAGTTGTTGGCCCAATAACTGAATACAAAGGGATCAAGGATATATGAGGTTAACACTACTTCTATACCTCAGCCTTGATGAGATAATGGATGATGAAGGAATTTGATTGAATGATAACCATATCATTGATAGGTAGCTATTTCGCTGAATTCGAATCTATCGGATGACCATGATGCCGATGTCTTACTAGAGGCCAATCTTGGTCTGTGTGCAATAAGATGATTAATTGGTGTTAATCGCAGTACTACTCACTGCCGAATTGATAAAGAGCCTACAGGTCACACACTTAGAAGATAATTTAAGAATCAATATGTGAAAGAGATATTTTCGTCTTTTAAGACAAAAAAAGTATTTCAGTAATCTCACAGTGCAATTAAATTTGTTGAGGTTGTTGCCTGTATTCAATTTTTCAATTTTAATGTTGAAATTGAAATTAGTGAGATTATATTTAAATATATGTGTGCATATATTTAAATGGATTATTATTATTATTATTTAATGCTAATATATTTTAATATATTAATGGATTTTAATAATAATTAATTAATTAAAATACCAATATGGGTTGTTTGGTTACAAGAATGGATTAATAATAGAATTCATGGCTATTCCTATATGGATTAGGGTTTTAATTAGTTGCACTATATAAGTGCAACCTAACTTAAAACTAATAATATATAATATTAAAATTAACAATCAAGCAAAACCCTAACCACCCCTTAAACTTGTTCATCAGTTTTGGTGAACCAAAATTCTGCCTTTTGATTCTTAAAGCCATCAAGTGGATCTAGCAAATCTCCTTTTTGGTTCTTCGGATTATCTTCATATGGATCAATGTTCATGCAATTTCATTCTTGAATCGATAGTGAAATCAAAATCTTTGAAGGAGCTTCCAAACGTTGGTATTATATTATAAATCCTTGTATGGATTTTTTATTGATTTTGATTATAAATATGTAAAACATATATTCATTAGACACTGGTCATGGGAATTAAAGTAATCAATGAAAATTCTTTTTTTTCCGCTGCCATGGTTCATTGATTTACTTACATTCATTGGATGAAATCAATCAGTTTTGCTAAATCCAATCCAACTTGGATTTTAGAAATTATAATCTAATCCAATCCACTTCATTCGTAGAAAACTAATTTAATTGACTTAATTGCTTTAATCTCATCGTTATTTCACAAAAATCTTTCATTGATGAACGTAACTAATTATGTGTGCAAGTAAGTGTCTTTATAGTCCTTGGAGATGATGAACTCCAAAATGGCAAATGCTAGTACTAAATATTGATTCATAAGCTACAGTAGAAACTAGGGGTGAGCTTGGGTAGCAGATAGAACCGGAACTGGAACCTACCCAGAATTGACACTGTGTGGGTAGGTTCCGGTTCCATTTTATTGGAACCGACACTGTACGGTTTCGGTTCCTACAGGTTTCTGAACTTGAATCGGAACTTAGGAAAAGAACCTAAAACAGGTACTTGGCTTGGAACCTGCTTGGAACCAGTTTGTGTTTTGGTTGTGATTGAGAAATTTTATGTGAATTGTGATGAATTGATTGAACTAAAGTGTTGCCTAGAGATTAGAGGATTTATGAGTCACATTGGACACACATGAATGAATAATCAAAAGTTGAAAACTATTAAATATAGGTTTTCTTAATTTGGTAGGGGTGTATTTGTAAACTTTTAAGATATTTTTGTCATTTTTTAAACTAATAGGGGGTACTAATTTTTTACAGGGTATCCGGGTAAGGAACCAAAACCTGCATTTCAAATTTCGGTTCCTAAATTTAAGAATTGAAACTGACAAGTTCTGGTTCTGGTTCCTTTTTTTGGGAACCTACACTGTTCGGTTCCAATTCTGATTCCCCAAAAAAATGTAGGGTATCCAAAATCGCTCACAAGTACAGCTAAAACATCTCGTGCAATGTAAGAAAAAATCTTATACTTTGAAAAATTGACCTTCCACCAAAGTAAGATATCAAAACTATCATCTCTTGGATTCTCAGATGATTCTATTAAATAATGATCCACCTCTGTCTTACACTCAATACCTTTTGTTTCTTTCAAAAAGCCTCTTGTAACCAAAATTAAACAACATATCTGCATCAATTTCACTACATTCAACCTCCATATGAATTAAATTTTCCATCTCATCTTGAATCTCTACTCTATCAGAATAAAGAAACTTGTATTAAGAAAATACAAGTCATTCAAAGTACTTCTAACTTTGTTTGATAACTCACTTGCATTATTTTCACCACATAACAAGGCAAAACAAATACCAATAGACGCTCGTTATGGCATGTATCAAGTAACACATAAACAAACAAACAAGGATAGAATTTTTTATAGCTCCCCTAGTATTTATGACAAGATTTTGGAGCGCCTATTCTCTCTCAAACAGAACTCACGGACATATTGAGCATCTTCATCCTTTAAGCAATTAAACACTTTTTGAAAACTTTCCGGTTGCCTTTAACATTAAATAAGTGGAATTTCATTTAGTTGAAACATCTAAACATAAAAATTTACTTGAAGAAATCTTTTTTGGTTCAACACATGCGTTAAACTTTTGTAACCTAAATGGAGAAGATTTAACATATCTAATAACTTTACTGATTTTGCTTATTTATTCATGATAATCTTTTAAACCATCTGTATCAATGAGATTTAAAATGTATGCAAAACATCTTACATGCAAATTATCAGTTCTCATTATTGCCCTATTCCAATTATTCACTGTCTTTACAAATATGCAATAGCCAGCAATTGGATTTTCAACATCATCTTTTACTTTTATAAAGTGATCTCAAACCACAGAAGCAGGTGTAGCGGGTTTTCTCTCACTTACCGTAAGGTTAGGAACAGTAGAAGTACCTTCAATTGCAAGCGGCTCCCTTACATCTGCTGAAGCTGTATTTGTTCCGTTTTGATTTGGAGTGCTCATCTATTTTGCAAGTTAAAACATGTAATGTTAGTTCATAGAACAAAATAAAAAATGTATAAAATTAATCTCATAATTTTTTAAGCTTTAATATGAAATTTTTAACAAAAATAATCATCATTCATGCACCTTCATGACT
Source organism: Pistacia vera (assembly GCF_008641045.1). Lineage (NCBI taxonomy): Eukaryota > Viridiplantae > Streptophyta > Magnoliopsida > Sapindales > Anacardiaceae > Pistacia > Pistacia vera. The sequence continues at coordinate 601,750 of NW_022195917.1, forward strand.
AAATTAAAATGAAATATTGTTGATTATAACGATAGTCAAATAGTTTAAAGTAATTTTAATCTAAAATTTCAGTGAAAATAATTAACCATGCACCTTTCCAGGATAAAAGCTATCTTGAAAAAACTATATAATATTAAAATTGTAAAACCCAAACTCGCTAGTATATAATAACCAAATAATTGTAAAGAAAAGAAAAATCTATTTTGTAAGCCATGGAAATATAAGACAAGACAAAGGGGGTGTTTGTCTAAGCTTATAAGTTGGTCAAACTAGCTTATAAGCTCTAAAATTAAGCTGACCTGTTTGTTTATAACTTTTTTGAGCTTATAAGTTGAACTTATAAGCCAAAAAAAAAAAATAAAAAATAAAAAAATAAGTTGGGGGAGAGGTACTTTTCTTTTTTGGGTTTATAAGCACTCTGCTTATAAGCTAGTTTGACCAAGCATATTACCACATTATTCTCGTTTAATTTTAAAATTCCTTAGTATACCCTTATTTAATGTAACACATTTTTTAGTCATTTTATAATAAAATATACTTATAAGCCATATTTTACCAAACACGTCAACTACTTATCAGTTACTTATAAGTATTTTAACCAAACACGTAATTGCTTAAAATTTCAAATGCTTATAAGCTAAAATTAACTTATAAGCAATTGTTGCTTATAAGCTAATTTTCATAAGCTCAGACAAACACCCTCAAAGACTTACCTTAGATTAAAGAAAGTAAAAGAATAGGATTCAATTCTTGGTACGATGCAACTCGTAATGGAAACTAATCATGCTTACCTCCAAGTTCAAGGTTTAATTACTTTGGCAAAGATTAGCATACAACCTTGATATTTTTAGGTCAAATATTTTAATTTAAATTTAGATATTTACTTAGTTGACCTTAGGCTTTTTTATTTTATATTAATTTATTTATAAAGTTATAAAATTGGATTGGATTTACTTAGCAAATCCAACAACAGATCCAATCCAATTAGATTTTCAAAAAATTTATCCAATCCAATTAAATCATCAAAACTGATCAAAATTGGATCGGTTTGGACTGGATTAATTGTATCTGATTGGATTTTGAACAGCCCTAATGAATATGCAAATTAATAAGATTATTAAGTTCATATTTTGAATTGAATCTGTTTTCAAAAATCTCCTTTCAAGTACTTTTATCTCTATTCATCTATAAATTCACTTTATTGCATTTTGTTACTAAAGTTTTGAACTTTATATTTGTATATTAAAAAATTATATACTATCTTTTCAAATATACAATATCTGCAAAATAAATATACCAAATGATTATATTACCTTTCTCAAGATTATTTTAGAGGGAGGACTGCTATAGCAATAGCCGAGTACAATACCGAACAAATGCTAAGGCCAATATAGTAACAATGTCTAGAAAATAGTCTTATGTGTAAAATTATATTTTTGATATGAGAAATACTAGCCTTACAAAGAGGCATACAAAGAGACAAATCTAGCCTTTAAAATTCATAACTGCCTCTCTCTCTCTCTTTCTTTTTCCCTTCTTTTAAGGGTTTGAATTGTCTCTTTGTATACTTCTTTGTATGTCTCTTTGTAAGGCTAATATTACTCTTTTGCTATCTATAAGATAAAGTAATAAATATAACGTTATTGGCTAACAAAATAAGCGAAGAAGTTTACATATTGCTCTATAATAATATAAACAAAAGACAGGTCAGTCAACTCTTGATAGTAATTTACCCTAAATATCTTAAATTGATAGGAATAGTAGGTGGAAGTCAAGTTGAGCCATAAAGAAAAGAGAAAACATACACTATCACAACCACTCTTGAGTGGTTTGTTGAGACGATTGAGGATTTTAAGTGTATTATTCAAAAGGTCTTAGTTTAATTCTCTTCGGTTGTCAATAAAAATTTCCAGCCTACTTTCCCCCCTTCAAAATTTCTTTGGCTTTTAACAGAAAAACAATCCCAAAAGGTTGGCCACCGTCTTTTTTGTTTTATTTTAGTTGAGTAATACAATTGATTTTAATTTAATCCTTAATTTTATGTTGTATTTTTATTTAGTCCTTAGTTTTATATTTAATCTGATTTAAATTAAATTTGGCACATGTTCACATATGATTGATACCCATGTGGTAGTGTGGTTAATGTTCTAAAACCTGACCCGAGCATGATAATATCAACATGACAACAAAAAATCCCAATATTGTAAAAATTCAATAGGAAGCTTCAAGCCTTCAATAACAATCACAACATCAAAGTTTACAACTGATTACAAATTCAATATCAAAATTCACGAAGAAATAGATCGTTTTTTAATCAAAGCATAAAATCAACCAAACCAAAAGTCCAAAACAAGAGATGCAGAAAGTGTATGATTTGAACCCCAATCAGCCATAACTTTCCTGATTCGAAGTTCTGAACCCTAATTCTCATTGCATCAACTCCCATTTCACTCTCCAGTCTCCACAAAATCTTTTACAGAAATAAAAAAACAATCAATCATAAACTTAACCATATTAAAACATGAAACATTATAATTACAGCAATAAAAAACAATCAATCATAAACTTAGCCATATTAAAACACGAAACATAATAACATATAACAACTTAACCATAAACCCACCTCAAAAATTGCAATCAAATAAAATTCCAATCAATCAGAGGATGCCCAAGTCAACACTCAATAGCTGAAACCAAAAAAACAAAAAAAACAAAAAAAACAAAAAAAAAATGAAATTTTGAGATTGATTGTTCATAAAGTGAGAAGTTTTCCAGTGGGTGAGAGCAAACAATCCAACAAGCGAATTAAAATAAAAACATACCACAAATTCCTATATTCACTTAATCTACCCCAATTCCGACATTAGCTTCCATAACATAAATTTAAAATAAAAACATACTTTATTCACCCAATGATCTTCTATCCCCTTTTAATTGATTAATTCAATGAGTCAAAATTGCAAACTGCTGCAAACTTCAAACTGTTTGCAAAATTGCAATTTGCAGTTTGAACAAAGTCATCTATTAAACAACAATCAATAATCGGTTGTAAACATCATTGTTCTTGGAATCAACTATTAAACAAAGTCATATCCCAACAACCAAATACTAATGGAAACACAAATGTTAACCGCATGGAAATGACCTACCAATTCAAAACCAAGCAATGGAAGGGATTGATCCAAAACAAAAAGAAATTGAAACATTGTTAGGGCCAAAAATCGTCTTGGGCTTGACGAGGATTAATAACGAAATAAACATGTCACGGCCCGAGGCTTCAACCCAATCCCGATGGGGCCTACGCTTAAAATCACCTTGTGAACTACCCACTCTATGAGTTGGACTATCCTATAAGTTAAGCTAAACTGGGTTTTAGCCCATTAGCCTACAACAGTCTATAAATAAGAAGTCAGAATCCCATTCTATTTCCTCTTCTACTAAGATTCCAAATCTTACTCAAACTATTAAACTTGATCCAATAAGGTCAAAAAATCATATCTCTTTCATGATAGGGATTATCTCCCAAAATAGGACTTAGGGGGTTGAGCTTATAAGTAAAAAAAAATAAGTTGGGGGTGAGGTACTTTTTTTTTTTTTTGCTTATAAGCACTCTACTTATAAGTTAGTTCGACCAAGTATATTACCACATTATTCTTATTTAATTTTAAAATTCCATAGTATACCCTTATTTAATGTAGTACCCCTTTCAATCATTTTATAATAAAATGTATTTATAAGCCACATTTTACCAAACACATCAACTACTTATCAGTCACTTATAAGTACTTTAACCAAACATGTAATTACTTAAAATTTCAAATGCTTATAAGCTAAAATTAGCTTATAAGCACTTGTTGCTTATAAGCTAATTTTCATAAGCTCAGACAAACACCCCCTTAGTGTCCTACTAAGATTCCAAATCTTATTTAAACTATTACACTTAATTTGATAAGGTCAAGAAATCATATCTTTTTCATGATAGGGATTATCTCCCAAAATAGGACTTAGTATCCTACTAAGATTCCAAATTTTATTTAAACTATGAAACTTAATCTGATAAGGTCAAGAAATAATATTTCTTTCTTGATAGGGATTATCTCCCAAAAAAGAGGACTCAATGTCCTACTAGGATTCCAACCCCTTGGGTTCACTATAAAAACAGAGGCTTGCCCTCTCATTAAGGGGCAATCTCCCATTGTCAATCTACATTACTCAAAATCATCTATTTGCTCCTAAAGTTCTTGCTCCCAAGAACCCGACGCCTCCGCCGTAGTCCTAGCTTCCGACAAGGCTCATGGTAATTCTTCATCTCCTTAATTCTTATCAAATAATCTCTTTCAGCCTTGCTGATTTGAGCGTCGGAGTGCCTACGGCAAACACCACCCCAATGTTTTCTGGAAGCTTCACGCTTGCCCTTTCATGTGTGCAGGTCCAGCGGATTGTCAGTGGCCTCAACCTCACGGGATCAGACCCTATTTTCATGACTATAGATTTTTTGCATCTACAAACATTTAACTTTATAGCTAATAATAACCGATCTCCAATTGTTATGAGTTTTAATGAAGGAATGAAGATAGATCTAAATCAAGAAACACAAATAGTAACTTAAGCACAATCTAAAACACATCAAGTTCACACATCCAATTTACCAACACAAACAATCAAACACTCAAACTCAAGAAACCATACTAAATTATTAAGTTCGAATGTCAATCGCAGTAAAAAAATAATTCAATAAAACTAAGACCCAGAAAAGAAACTCAATCAGATCCTAGTAAAGACTCGACCTTTAAAGTAAAACCTAGAGAGAAAACACAAGAAAGAGTAAAAGCTTACTAGTTTATACAAAACAGATTATACATTACATATTACAGATTGGGCACTCACAAATGAAGTTACATTCACTACTGGAAAAACCCTTTTCTTGATAGATTTTCTTGACTGTTCTAAAAAACTATCAAGAATTATAATTTTTGACAAATTGTTGATAGATATTGAACTATCAAGAATTTGCAAAAATCCTTGACCATTTTGGATCATTCTTTACAGTTATTAACAATCAAGGATTTGGCTAAAAATAAATTTTGCGAATTTTGTTCTTGACTGTTGTCTCAATCCTTGACATTTTTTAACTTTCAAGGATTAAGTATATAAAAAACAATTTTTTTTTTTTTTGCCTAATTCTTTTCCCGCCCATTTTTCATTAACTATTCCCACCATTTTTTCCCTAAAACTTTTGCTTACCCACTATTTCACTCATTTGTACAAACCCTCATAATCGACTTACTTTCGGCACTAGAAAAAAAATTTCTTGTTTCTACTACTCCCATTCAGTGGATGATGACCCGCTCATTGACTCTGGCGCTTACTCTGTACCTATTTCGATGGAGATTGTTAACTTCGGTGAGTTCTAGGCGAGGCATATTCGTAACACCCAAATGTAGGGATGTTCAGAAAAATTTAGAAACCGAACCGAACCAAGAACCGAAATGGTTTTCTAGTTATCAGTTCTGCTCCATAGAAATAGAGAAAACCGAATTGCCGATTTTATTAAAAAAAATTAAAAAGTAAACAATTTGAATTAAAAAGTCCCTAAATCCTTAAATTTAAAAATAAAATAAAAAATTAAACAATTTTTCCCAAAATTGGTTGAACCCTTAAAATTAAAAAAAGTTAAAAAAAAATTAAACACTCTAACTTCTCCACTCCATCGTCAGGGCATTTTATTAAAAGACCAAATCAAGTTCAAATTTAATTAAAAGGCCATGTAGTTTTAAAGTGTTAAGTAAATAGCCTTATTATTGATTAAGGTTAATTAAACATGAATAGTGGTTAATTAGGATTATTGAAGTATTGTAATCTTTTAAAAATTATAATATGTCCCTAAAAAGCCGAAATTCTTGCAAACAAACCCAAACACCTTCTTTTTCTTCCTCCCACCATTAACGCACCTCCCATGGTTGCTGTTTCTTCTAAGCTTTGTCTACATCTTCTTCTTCCTTCTTCCTCTACATCTTCTTCTTCCTCCACCATTAACATTTTCTCCGCCAAAGATTTGCCTCCTCTTGACCTTTTGTCCATGTATGTGTATCTCCTCTTTGCATTTTAAATTTCAATTTACAAAGATTTCATGATGGATTGGGTTTGGGTTATGATTTTGATTTAGTTGTTTAGGTTGTTGGGTTATGTTTGATGTAATGCAAGTTGAAAGGAGTGAAATTTGTTGAATATTTTCTTGCATTGTGAGTAGCTGGGGGTGGTAGCACCGATTGTAGGTGGAGATGACTGAAAATGTGTTCAGGATCTGATGGATTACTCAAGCGACTTGGTATGTGTGGTATAATGCAACATATGACAATCGCTTAAGTGATCAGCTATATGGCAGCAGATCGCTTAAGCAATCTGCTATAAGTTTGGTATATAGCAGCAGATCGCTTAAACAATCAGGTATATGGCATAAGATTGCTTAAGCGATCAAGATTATTTATACTAGATCGCTTAAGCGATATACTTGATTGCTTAAGTGATCCAGTAGGCGATATACGAGATGGGTTAAGCGATACACCACATCGCTTAAACGACTTTGGAGATGCTTTTTAAAATCTTTCAACCCTTAATATATTGATTAATAATTTTTTTTCTTGCATTATAGGTACTTGGCTATTATTAGACATAGGACAAGTGGTTTTGGGTGTTGCATATTTTGGTGAGTGGTTAGAGGAAGAAAGCTGCTGGAAGTAGATTAGGAAGAGCAAACAAGTTAAAGCAATTGATGTGAGTACAAAAGTTAGTTTTGATGAGTTGATTGATGAAATTGTTAGAAGAGGTGGGTTGAGTTGCTCACGTAGTGATATAGTTGTGAAGTATGTTTTAAGCAAAGCTCCTGCAAATTTTAAGGTACCCCTTGTTATATTAATGTCTAATGAAGATGTGAAGTTATTTATGCTTGATGTGGGCGTTAATGGTTCGAGGCCGATTTTAAGGGTTTCGGTTGTGGATAAAGCTTTGGAAGTTGGTTTAAGAGTGAGCGGTGATTTGGGTGGGGAGAATGCTGATTTTAATTTTAACTACAAGGGCATTGATTTCTTTGTTGAAAAATCAAGAGTAGGCATTGATTTGGTTGGTGAGGAGGACACTATAGAAGAGGTTGGTCATGTGGGGTAGAATGAAAATGTGGATAAGGAGGACCCTGTACATGTTCCCGCAGATGTAGAGATTCTTATAAATACAGATTATGCAGAAGGTGTAGTTTGTAAGGAGAGAAAACTATGGTCGTTTATAAAGGTTTAGAGGCGACAATTGCGAGTAGTAGTGAATCACCTCACGTTTTTACTGATGGATCAAAGTTGCACATAGGTTATTTATTTGATAGGAAGGAGGAAGTGGTGAGGAAGCTAAACTTGTTGTCGTGAGAGGTAATTTTGAGTTCATCAACAAAAAGTCTAATTCATCAGTCGTGACAGTTGCATGTCGTGACCGAAAGTGCAAGTGGCAGGTTTATTGTTAAAGGTTGGCGGAGTCCGAAAAATTTATTGTTAGCAATATACCCGTGAGCACACATGTGGGTTGGGACATATTTCAGGCGCGCATCGACAAGCCTCCACTAATGTTACTGGACAATTTGTCAAAAGTCAATTTGTTGAAGGGAAAAGTCCATCTTTTAAGGATATTTAGAGACTTGTGCGCACAGAGTTGGGATGCGATGTTAGTTATTGGAAATACTGGAAAGGGAGACAACATGCACAAGATTTTGTGAGGGACATGCCAGAGCATGGGTATGCAGTATTAGAAGCGTACTATTATATGCTTGAGTTGACAAACCAAGGTAGCAAAACAACTTTGAAGTGGAACAAGAATATGAGGTTTAAATATTTTTTTATTGCTTACGGTTCTGTTATAAGAGGTTTTGTAAACATGAGAAAGGTGTTGGCTGTTGATGGTTGCTTTTTGACAGGAAAGTATGGAGGTACATTGTTGGTGGCCACTGCACAGGACAGCGAGAATCACACATATCCCGTTATATGGTGTGTGGTTGACTCTGAGAACGACAAGTCGAGGATTTGGTTTTTCCAGCAATTACTTACGATAGTGTCTGACAATGACAAGTTGTGCATAATATCCAATAGGCACAACTCTATAAAGAAGGGGATTGTCACTATTTACCCTCAAGCACATCATAGATTCTATATGAGGCACTTTACGGGAACATAAAATAAAAGTTTAAGTGTACTGGCCTCCTTCAGACATACTACATGGCAGTAAAAGCTTATCGAGTTGATGAGTTTGAGGAGCACTTCCGGAAAATCCGAATCAAGGATGATAGAATTGCTAAGTATCTTGAGCATGATGTTGGTTTTGAGCAATGAAGTAGAGCTTACTTTCTTGGAAGAAGGTTTGAGGTCATGACCACAAACATAGTCGAGTCCATAAATTCGAAGTTGTTAATAGAAAGAGAGTTTCCAATTGTTGCCCTTTTTGATGCAATCTAGAGGACATTGTCATGGTGGTTCCATGATAATTTTACCATAACCCTTCTTCCGTCAGTTGAAAAATTACTGCGAGAACATATGGAACTGTCAAATGCACTGTTTGCCTATCCTCTCAATGCTCAAGAGTTCACCATGCATAGTTATGGTCTAGATGCCCTAGTTAACCTTCTTAGTAAAACTTGTAGTTGAAAGTGCTTGACATTCAACGTTTACCTTGTCCTCATGCACTAGCAACACTGAAACACCAATGGAAGCCGGATTTTGATTCAAGAATTTACATGGAACTTTGCTCCCCTCTCTATATGGCAAACCACTACATGTTGACTTATTCAAAAATGATATATCTAGTTCCTCCAAAAGAGCAGTGGGTGGTGCTGTTAGAGTTGGTTGACATCATCATCCATCTGCCATTCAAAAAGATAGAAAAGGGGAGAAAAAGAGTTAAGCGTATTCCATTAGCATACGAGGTTCCCCAGAAGATGAATAAGTGCTCAATTTGCAAGCAACCTGGCCACAAGAGAAGCAGTTTCCAGAATCGATCACATGCAGATCCAGAAAATTAGGTTCGAATCGATTAGAAGCAAGAAAGCAAGTAACCTGCTGTAAGATCTACAGATAAGATCAGATCACTTAAGCGACTGAAGATCGCTTAAGCAATCTGTTGAAGTTATTATGTTTCTCTTTTGTGGTGCATTAAAATGATTTTATGTCATTGTATTTCTAGCTATGTTATCAAAAAGAATGATGAAATTGAGAGAGTTGCCAGGGCCAACCGTTGAAGACTTGTTGTTTTCAATTTTTTATGTTTTAAATTTAATTGTTACCTTGAATAAATCATCCTTTACATCGTATTAAATCAAATTAATTATTTTTCATTTTCATCCATTTTAAAAAGGGTTTTAAGTAAGTAAAATTTTGCATATGACCTCTATACAACACTAATTGCCGCCCAAAGAAGTAAGACATGCAAAATAAATATTATCAACATAATTGTCGTGTCAAGTCAATCAATCAATCAATTTATTGAATTAGTCACGAGTGTGACACGTTAGTAGAAACGTACCTCATTTCACAAATATGGATGGTTATGATTTAATATAGAGCTGACCCATAATACAAAATATAATTTCTAACTCAAACGTGCACAATATCAAAAGATCGAGGAGATAAGAAGCAAAATGGCCATGGTCGCTTAAGTGATCATGAATCGCTTAAGTGACCAAGGCTAAAAGTGAAGAATCGCTTAAGTGATATTGATTCTACATTGAACTTGATCGCTTAAGCGACTAAAGGTAAAAGTGAAGAATCACTTAAACGAGACCTTAAATCGCTTAAGCAATGGTGCACCTAGGGTGACTTGAGCGATCATACATCATTTAAACGATCAAGGGTAAAAGTGAAGAATCGCTTAAGTGATTTTGATTCTAGCTTGTACGTGATCGCTTAAGCAATTGTGCATCGCTTAAGCGACTGAGGCTAAATATGCTGGATTGTTTAAGCGAGACCTGAAATCGCTTAAGTGATCTAATATATTCGGATGTTCTTTATTCTGCCTTTGAGAAGATCGCTTAAGCGATAACATTCATCACTTAAGCAACCAATGCTAAATATACAGGATCGCTTAAGCGAAATCTTACATCGCTTAAGCGATCAAGGCTAATTTACTTTGGTATTTTAAAAACATTAAAATTTGTATTATATAGAATCATTCTATACTTTAATATTTCTTTTCTATGTTTAACTACACACGTAAAGAAATTAGTTCAATTAAAATATAATTAAAAAAATCGATTAAGTGATATAAATAATCAAATCAATTGGCACAAGACAGATCATGATCCACTGAACTAATCGTACAGTCAAAATTCAAGCTTATTTAAATCTAGTCCCCCCACATCGTACAAGATTTGACTGCATTTTGGTTAGTAAAAAGAGCACAATAATCATTCTCAAATACACCATCCATATTTGTGAAATGAGGTACGTTTCTACTAATGTCATACTAGTGCGCTATGAGATTCATCCATATATCATATGGTTGTAAATAATCTTCTTACATGGCCTTAATATGTGTTGATGGAATCAGGTTGCAAATAATCCTTCTTAATTGGTCTTAATATGTGTTAATAACCGATGTCGCTTAACATTAACGTTAATAATCATGTGATGTTGTGAACATCCGAAGTTCACATTAATGTCACTTAATATGGGGTTGACAACCTAGTCCCCTCCCTCCCCGCGCCCCCCCCCAAAAAAAAAGGGATCGCTTAAGCGATTGGTTTATCGGTTAAGCAATTCAGTGTTTATAAGCCTTCGTTGCTTAAGCGATAAAATAAATCACTTAAGCGATCTTGTCAAAGGCGGAATAAAGATCATCTGAATAAATTAGATCGCTTAAGTGATCCAGCATATTTAGCCTTAGTTCCTTAAGTGATGAATAGTCATTTAAGCGATCAACTCCAAAGTAGAATCAAGACCACTTAAGCGATTCTTCACTTTTAGCCTTTGTCGCTTAAGCGATTCATGATCGCTTAAGTGATCAAGTCCAAGGCAGAATCAAGATCACTTAAGCGATTCTTCACTTTTAGCCTTGGTCACTTAAGCGATCAAGTCCAAGGTAGAATTAAGATCACCCAAAGCCACGATCACTTAAGCAATTTAGTGTATCGCTTAAGTGATTCTTCACTTTTACCCTTGGCACTTAAGTGATCAAGTGCAAGGTAGAATCAAGATCATCCCAAATGCATAATTGTTTAAGCGATTCTTCGCTTTTAGCCTTGGTCGCTTAAGCGAGACCTGAAATCGCTTAAGCAATCAAGTACAATGCAGAATCAAGATCATCCTAGGTGCACGATCGCTTAAGTGATTTCGGTATCGCTTAAGCGATTCTTCTCTTTTAGCCTTAGTCGCTTAAGAGATGTTGGATCATTTAAGTGATCAAGTCCAAGGCAGAATCAAGATCATTCTAGGTGCACGGTCGCTTAAGTGATAGCAGTATTGCTTAAGCGATTCTTTACTTTTAGCCTTGGTCGCTAAAGCGATCAAGTCCATGGCAGAATTAAGATCATCCTAGGTGCACGATCGCTTAAGCAATTTTAGGTGCGATCAAGTCCATGGCAGAATTAAGATCATCCTAGGTGCACGATCGCTTAAGCAATTTTAGGTCTTGCTTAAGCGATTCTTCACTTTTAGCCTTGGCTGCTTAAGTGATGGTGGATCACTTAAGCGATCAAGTTTAAGAGAAAATCAAGATCACCCTAAGTGCATGATCGCTTAAGCGATTTAAGGTCTTGCTTAAGCGATCATGCATACCCTTGATCGATATACGATCGCTTAAGCGATATATGTAGTCGCTTAAGCGATCATGGGCAACACATATTATTCCCAGCTTTTCTTCTGAATTTTGACAAACTAAAATCACCAAAACATATTAATTCCATCTTTTCTCCTGAATTTGACAACCTAATTGCATCAACACATTAATGCCATTTAACAAGAATACTAAATAAACTCAAAGTCAAAAGAGGGAAAGAAATACTGAATTGCTTTTGTACAAATCTGAAATATGTCAATTATATTAAATTACAACATTTTAAACAACAAATAAATGTCCTATATACACCCAAAATAAAAGCAGCACCGGCAGCCTCCATCCTCCCTCTTTATCATTCTCTTAAGCCACTTCCTCTTCCTCCAAAATTATCCAGCACATCTTCAACATCAGCAGTAGCCTCTTTGTCTTCTCTTATAGCACCCCTTCCAACATTATCCAGCCTTGGCCTTGGCCTCAAAGCATACATAACACCACAACCCAAGTATCAACAGCCTGACACCAAATAACACTAGCTGATCCAATTCAAGACAACCCAACAAGAAATGCATTTCACATAAACTACAAAACTCAGTCCAACTTCCATACCTTTTGATTATAGCATCAACAATAACTTGGATTGGGTTCTGGTAAATCAAAAGGGATCCATATGTCCATGGAAGCACTCAACAACCAAGCGCTCCTGAAAGTTGCTCATTGTTTCATCATTCAACCTGTCCATTGGGGTGTTGGTCATGTCGAACTCAATAAATTTTAGTGCATATGCCCCGCAATCAGCACTACAATAGGAGGAAGACATTAGTATTAGAATCAGCTTATAAAACAATTGTATTTTGTAAGTTTTATACAAAATTTACCTCGAGTCATTTATCAGGATAGGAAGGCGCTTGAGTGGCCACTTTCCCGTCAATAGTTCATCACCCAAGTTCTAAAACATCCCGTTGTCACGCAACAGTCGCAAGAACAATATACACTATTACAGAACATTGGTGTAGATTTTCTCTAAAGAAAATGGTCAGCTACCTGATCCTATTATTATTGGGTTAATTTTAAAATCTGTCATAAGGTTTCAAAAATATTGACTAGATGCTAAATTTAAGTATATTCTTGAATCACCCACAATATTTCATAAACTATTACAGACCACCCTTGTTAGCTAAAACTTAATTAAAAATTAATAAAATATAAAATGTTTGCTATATGCCCTTATTGTTATTTACCAAAATTAAATATTTTTCTTTCTTTCTTTTCTTTTTCCCCTTTTTCTCTCTCCCTCACTTTAAAAGCCTTAGATTTACAAACACACTAATGAGTCAATGATGCATATGGTGGCAGCCATGTCACGACCTTCCATGGAACCCATAGCTTGGCTATGCTATGGGCTTCATTGGCTGCCTTAGATAGACCACATTCTAGTCCCTTTGAAAGCTCTAGCATGGCGTCGTCATGGCCCCCTTTGGCAACTCCAATTTCACCCGATTGCATCCCCCTCTAGGAGTCTCAACATGGCTTTATTGTGGTCTTCTTTGTTGACCTTGTTACAGTCCTCTCTAGCCAGGGGCGAAGCAAACCTTAGGCTTGGGGTGGCTATGACCACCCACGCCCATGGGCAGGGACGTAGCCAATTCATTGAATATGGGTTCACTTGAACCCACTCAAATTCGAAAAAAAATTAAAATTGGTTTGTATTTCATAGAAATTGACAATTTTGACCCCACTTAAATTTATATTGACCCACAAAAATTTATATTAAGTAACAATTTTTCACCTTTTCTTTGTTATTCATTTCTTCTCCTTTTCTCTCATACTTTCTTCTTCCTTTGGTTGAATTAATCAAGAAAGATTACTCCTTTGGAGGTCACAAGGTAAGATGATGCTCATTTTTTGTTATTTTGCTTAAAAATCTCTTCTTTTATCTTGGAGGTCACAAAGAAGAACATGGTGTATCACTTGATTTATTTACTTGTTAAATTAGCATTGATATTACATGTTGCAACTGCAAGTATTAAAAGAGCATTTTGCGATGAAGATTATATCGACTATAGAACGAATGGGAGATCAATTGTTAAATGATTGTCTTATTACATATATTGGGAGAGGGATATTTGATGGCATTGTCAATAAAGCAATTATGCAACATTCTAAGAATATGAAAAATCGTCGAGGATAATTATACATGTTGGTACAAATTTTCATACCAACTAAATTGCCAAGACAAAGACACATGCCAACTAGAGATACTCAGTTGACTACTGGGAGAATCGAGTAATCAGTGTAAGGGACCCGTATCGCGTGCGATAGTGGTTAAGGTGGCGATGTGCCTCCCAATAGTCATTGGGAAAACCAGACGTTTTAAAGTGGTTCGGCCAAGAAAGTGAATAAGGCATACGTCCACTGATATTTTATTTATGTAGTGTGGGGATACAAAGGATGGATTTCTTCGGCGATTGGAGAAATTGTTCTAATTAGCCCTGAGGCTTGGGATTAGAGAAAAAAGGCCTATTTCGCTACTCTCCTCTTTGTTTTTCAGAGTGTGTATGTGTCTCTGGTTTTATGTATTTTCTTTTTCTCTTTTCTGATTTCTTCGTCCCCCCTCTCCTGAATTGCTGTTGCCATTTTATATGGAGAGAGAGTTTTGAGATGTCATGATGGTGAGTGCATCAGCTATGTTGTTCAATTTCGCTTGACAGATGGAAGCTCACATGCCTTTATGTCGTAGCTAATGATGATGTTCCCTCTGACAATAGGTGTCTTTATAGGTATCCTCTTGGCTAGGCTATATACATGGAGAGCACGTGGAGCTTGTATGGTCATGTGCCACTAAATTGGAGTATGTAGCTTATACATGGTGAGTTGATCTGTCCAATGGGACATATTTTTTTCTAGAGTGGGCCCCTTCCTTTATCTTGTCATGCCTTATGTCTACGCTTTCATGCCGAGTGCTCGTGTTTCCTTATCGAGCAGGTCTTCTTCCCAGGCTTGACGCTTGCTTCGTGTTAAGAGGTGTTCCGAGCTTCTCTACTTAGTCCAGGCTTCCTTGCTTAGCTTGGGCTGGTGATTTTTTCTACACAACAATATAATTGATAATTTGACATATATAACTTTTAAATTAATTTTTTAGATTACATTATTATATGTTTATTACTTCAATATATATTTCTTTGTAAATTTATCAACTTAGATTTTTTACCCCACTAACTAAAATTTTTGATTACGTCCCTGCCCATGGGTGGCTCCTTAGTAGTTCATACAAATTCAATTAATTCTTTATAAATAAAATATATTGATTCTAATTCCTTACTTAAATGATTGTTTCTACATTTACAATTATTAATAAAAATAACTATTAATGGATTTCAAAATTTACAATTAATGGATTTCAATTTTTTTATCATTTCATATATAGTTTAGAATTCTTTGCATGTTTAGATTTTTTACAAGAAAAAGAAAAAAAAAATTATCATCATCCATCTTTATTCTTTTCTACTTCTTTACTAAGTACCTATTTTTAAACATTTCATTGTAATTTTAATCAAATTCTAAAGAAAACAAAACAATATATTTCTGGATAAAAAGTAGAAATGAAAAACTTTAGGTTTGATACAGAAGAGATTAATTATTATATAATATGCATAACTTATTATAATCAAGAAAATAGATTGTAATTTGGAATTATCAAGATTATAAGAGAAACTTATTAACTCTCTTACTAGGTTTATTCTCACTGCATAGGTAGTAGGTTCATTAGCTTTCACTATAAAACTCTCAAGGGGTTCTCTAAAGCAAAGATGTAAAATGCTGCTGAGTTACACGTGCAAAATAGTTGAATTATCCTTGAATGTAACAATTTTTTAAAACTATTGGATTACCATGAATTTGTGTTACAATTTTATGTCAAAAATTTATGTTAAAATAGCTTGACCCATTATTATGATAAATAACCTTGGGGTTATTGCTCTAAACCTTCCAAGGTTTTCTCCATACTATCTAAACCACCCAGTTATCCAAAAATTACCTTAAATTCCCTACCGCCCAAGCCTACCCTCAAATTAAAAAAAAAAAATATATGGAAAAGTCTTCCCTAGAATCTCTCTTTATCCTTTGGGATTTTACCTGTCTTTATTAATTTAACCTTTTGTCATCCTTCTTTCCACTAATTTAGTCTATATAATATACTACACAAATCATTATTAACTGTGATTTTTAATTCTATGACCTAACCTCATTGTCATTTCATATATACTTACCATTTTGTCTTTCATCCATCTGCCTAATTAACTACTTAACAGACTTCAATCCCCTCTACTAATAAAAGATTTAATGTCGTAACTTACACCCCTTTTTAGTATAAATAAAAATTAATAATTTATATAATTATAAACTAATAATCTATTTAATCATTATAATTATCTTTCCCTGATTTCATTAAATTTTGAATGATTATGTTATACTCTTTTCACAAGTCTATCTTCTAATTAATGACAATGACAATGACGTGTCATAATTAAAAATAATAATCATATTATAATTCAATTTGAATCATTCATTGAACTTTGACCATGACAATCTAGTGTTAAGAGCAAGCAAAATTGTTTACTATTTAATTTTTTAAAGAACTTAATCATATAAAACATTACTTTAAAAGTGCACATAACTCACTTAATTTCCATTCGACCGTTGCTTCTTCCCTTCCAATTTCATCAAAAAATTTCACAAGACATCAATAACATCAATTGGTAAGAGAAGAATTTGAATTGAAAGCAAATTAGGTCCAAATTTAGGGTTTAGGGTTTTTGCTCTCTTCACATTGAAGAAGTTTTTCCATGTAAAAATATTCTTGTGTTTCTTTGTGAATTGGATGTTATTTTCAACACATTTGCTCAAGATTTTGCTTCTCATTGATTTATTCAAGTAGAAAAATACTGTGTTATGTTAGGATCTCATATTGAAAGGGAAAAGGGTGGGCATGAGGGTTATAAAGGCTTGGGCACCCTCCCTTGGCAAGCCGGTTTTCTAAGGAGAGTTCTACCCAAGCCCATGAAAGACCCATGGACCAGCCCAAATTGTTGAGTTATTAGAGTGGGTTCCTATCAATTGGTATCAGAGCATGATCCTGCGCATGTGTGGCAGATTGATCTTGGGCCCGGGCTACTACCCCAAGGAAAGGGGATCCGCGAAGTCATTCAAGGGGTAAAGAAGTCGACGTGGAGCCCACGCAGTAGGGCCTAGTGGGCCCCCTGAGCGATCGAGAAGGAGAGTTGTTGACAGGCTTCTAGGGCCTGACACGCTTCTAGGCGAAGTAAGACCTAAAGGGAGGGCAGTAAAGGCCGATGAGGGCAGGGTAGCCGATGAGGGACGCTCTCTGGAAAGAAGACCAACGAGGGCGTTGGGTCTCGAAGCGTGGGGGAATGTTAGGATCTCATATTGAAAGGGAAAAGGGTGGGCATGTTGGTTATAAAGGCTTGGGTACCCTCCCTTGGCAAGCTGATTTTCTAAGGAGAGTTCTACCCAAGCCCATGAAAGATCCATGGGGCAGGCCAAATTGTTGAGTTATTGAAGTGGGTTCCTATCATGGTATTGCATTCTTTCTTTTCAGTTTCTTGATATTGTATTATTTCCTTTACTCAAGGTTTGGTGGTTTTTTTAGAAGTTTTCATTAGTTGATTGGCAAACAATGGTGGAGCCGCGAGGCCTCCCTTGGCAAAAATCTTAGATCCGCCACTACCATAGACCAAATGCACCCACCATATAGACTTCATAACTATTTCTTAATTATCAAGTTTTTTATACATAAAAAATTTCAACATAATTTAAAGAAAAGTGTATAATTTTTTGTTGTTACGAAAATCCATAACAACTTGTATAGGATGTGTGCATGATTAAGGATAATCAGCAAAGAATAAATTAAACTGTAATGAAAAAAATCAAAGAAGATTTTTAATCAAGAGTGAATAAGAGAGAGAGAGTCTTTGTAATCAAGAGTTGAGTGGTTCGTAATTTTTTACTCCTTTTGATTCATAGTAAATATTTCTCCATATCACCTCTGTGGGTATAGGTCAATTGAGTAAATCATGTATATTTTGTATTTTTTCTCTTGTTTGTGGTTGATTGTTTGTCAAGACACTTAATTTGATCTTTGGGTATTTTTCAATTGAGATTATTTGAAGTTGAAATTAGTATTGTTGTTATCGATTTTACAACAGTGAGCTGGGAAGTCTAGTGAGTGGATGATACACTTTATATATGAAAAAACTGGGATGGGAAGCCTAGTGAGTGGATAAAATAGTTTATATATGAAAAATAGCTTTTAGCTTTAAAAATATGCATGAGGAAAACCATTTGCATGTCAGAGAAAGAATTCCACACACTCGTACCAGCTTTTCGAATGCCATAGATTATTCATGTTAAAATTCACATAAACTGATGCATCCATCATCAAAGCTGAGTAGGCACCTCCGGACACGAAACCCACTTGTACTCAAGCCTGTACCCACTGAGTGTCCCCAATTTCCACCCTAGCCTATACCCACGGGGTATTCAAAAATTCCACCCCAGCCTATACCCCCTAGACGTCTACAAATTTCACCCCAGTTTATACCCACTGGTTATTCACAAATTCCACTCGTTCGGTTAATGCAACCACTATAACGACCACTCTAGTACCTAGGGACCTACATCGTACATCTCGATTCTCAATCCTTAATACAAACAAGCAACTAGACCACCCATATTCTACCCTCGGGTTGGTACCACCCATAGTCTACCATCAAGCTGGTATAATCATCACTGGATATACATACTCGAGCAATAGTCTACCCTCTGTCTGTCATGATATGGTATCAAATAGAATCCCACCCACGGTCTACCCTAGGGGTATCGGAAATCCCACATTTGCTAATACCTTCTTGGTGCAATCCCGCCTAGAGCTCCTTTTGTCCTAGTATGATGGTATGTCACATCATTGTTTGGTAGAACAGACCATCCCAATATGCACATAAGGCTAAATTTTCACTAAATAACCATACTCGACCCACAGTCTACCCTCAGAGCATCATGATATGGCATCAATATAATAGAATCCCGCCCACAGTTTACCCTCAGGGTGTAAAATAATAATATATTCCACCCACAGTTTACCCTCAAGGTGTAATCTTGTCTAGAGCTCATCAGGCTCTCGTCATGTCTCGATAAGATGGTATATATCATCATCGTTCGATAGTACGGACCATCTCAATGCGTGCATGAGGTCAAATATAAGTGTTAGCTAAAGTCTAGAGGGGGACAGGTACTAAAAGGTGGTTACAGTCTAAAATAAAACTTCCACAATCACAACTCTGAATTTCCCAACCTCTAATGATATTTAATACCTTCATGCAAGTATTCAATATGGGTGTCATATAATTTTTAATAACGCCAGTATGTAAAAACGAGTGCAACGATCTGAAATATGAACACATAAAATATCAAAT
Organism: Pistacia vera; assembly: GCF_008641045.1. Taxonomy (NCBI): domain Eukaryota; kingdom Viridiplantae; phylum Streptophyta; class Magnoliopsida; order Sapindales; family Anacardiaceae; genus Pistacia; species Pistacia vera. The sequence continues at coordinate 621,039 of NW_022195917.1, forward strand.
TACCCCCTATAGTTTTCATTCATTTCAGTTTAGTGCCAAACGTTTCAAATCCTTACTCCACTCCTGAACCTTTGAATTCCTATTGTCAACACCTAAACTTTTAAATCCTTATGGTCAACTTCCTATCTTTTTAAATTCTAGTCAAACCCCTGTATTTCTAAATCCTTATAATTAACCCCCTACCTGTGGTTCAATATTTGTGGAAATGACAATCTTCCCTTGGAATCCTGCCGTGGTAAGGAAATTTCTCCACCACGGCGGAGTGCTCCCGTGTTTAATTTTGCTATGACAAATAAAAATCTCTGCTGCGGTGGAGTTCTGTTTGGCCTTCAAAGTTTCCTCTCTCCCACAAATTTCCAATTTTCTCCCATATACAAACATAACCATACATCTTTACCAACATCATACAACCAATTTCACCTCTACAAACACAATTTCCCAATTTCACATTTACAAACAAGACTCCCACATTTCACATACCCATCAATTGCACTTCAAACTTCTCATTCTCCATTCAAAAGTAAACAAACCAGCCGTTTTAACATTTCTTCCCTCTTTATCCTTCAATTAACCAAACCCAACAATGTTCTCTATAGCCTAGTTACTCCCAGTTTAGCAAACAATAACTAATTATAAATATGAAACTATTTATTACACTCCGAATAATCAATGTGAATACATAACATTTAATTTCATATAATTAAAATTTCTTTACATACAAGCCTTGACACCCCACGCATCAAGATTTCAGCACAAAATATAAACCCCTTCCAACTACATATCCAAAATAAAAAATCCCACACAAGCTGTACTTAAAAACCAAACCATAATCTTTAAGCGACATGCAAAGTGAAAACTCAAATTTAATTAAAGATTTTCATGCTCATTATCCTCAAATAATTACTAATATAATGCCCAACCAAAACAAGAAAAATATGATGCCATAACTCTCCTAATACATAGTCCAGCCAAGCACATGCAACTGCACTTAACAGTCAATTCCAGTCCACTTAAAAACCTCAATCACCACTTCAAAATTTCACCAAAAATCATAGAAAATAACAGCCATTCAAGCAAGTTTCCCATTATCAAGCAAATCATACATAAACAATAAATTCATGAAATTGAAAACATGATCTTAATGCAAAATAATATCCCACTCATCTCACAGCTTGGCCGAACTCTAATCAAGCTTCAAATGCTCCCTTCTTCGGTCCTCCAACTCTTAAATAGCAAGATCTGCTCAATTTCTCTCATTTTTCACTTGGTTCATTTCAATTTCTCCATTGTTCTCTCACTCTACCTCTTGGTGGAATGCACCTTCTCCTCATTTTCTCTCTTTTCGCTCTTATTCTTCTCATTTTCTCTCTTCTCTTCTCTTTTTCCCTTTTTTCCTCTCCTTTTTCTCTTTTCTCTTCTCTTTCTCCCTTTTCTCCCTTTTCTCCCTCTGTCTTATTATTATTATTATTATTATTATTGTTTTAAAAGTTGGACCGGTGAGCCAGGCCAGGAGAGTCTAAAAACTTGGGGGGGGGGGGGGGGGGGGGGACTATTTAACCCAGATAATAATAATTGTTTTAAAACCTGGCCTGGCTCGGCCAGTTGGACCAATGAGTCGAGTCAAGAGATAATAATAATAATTGTTCTAAACTTGGCTTGGCTCGGCTCGGCTCGGCTCAACCGATTGGACTAGTGAGTCGGGCCAGGAAGTCTAAAAATTAGGGGGCCTATTTGACCCAAATTCACCCGGGGTTGGACTGGGAGTACTGTAGCAACATGCTAGTCCAACCGTTTTTTTGGAAAAAAACCATGTGAATGAAATTGCAGAAAATGGTGACTTTCGACAGACAAAAACGACGACTTTTAGCGGGCAAACATGAATCGGGGTTAGAGGGTTTTGAAGGGTGGATCAAGGTGAGTTGGGAGATGGTGTTTGATTAAGTTTTAGTCACTAGAATAGCTGAAATTTGGCCAAAAAATGACGAAATCCTAGTTCTGATTGTTGGCGATTGGTGGGTGGAATAGCTTGGAACTTTAGGGTTTTTATAGAGAAGTAGCTGGTGAGTCTACTGGTGGTGGTGGTTGGAGTTTTCGTCACTCAAAACGGCCAAAATCTAGCAAAGGACAGTTGAAAAAACGCGTTATCCATTGCCCGCAATCAACGAGTGATGAGAGGGGATAAAAGGTATGGTTTTGAAGAGGAGAGGGTGGGGATTCCAGTGGGTGTGACAGGGGCGATTTTGGGTGAGAAAATAGTCGAAAAAGGGGAAAGAAGGCGAGCGTCAATATGTGCTAACGTGCGCTATAAACAGTGACTATGCTAACATGTGCCGATTCAAAAATTTTGAAATTTTTTTAGGTAACACATCACCGGTTTGACCCACTGGTCAAACCGGTAAAACCAGTCAACCCGGGACCCTGCTTCTTTGCCGGGTTTAGCCTCGGGTTGGTTTTTAAAACATTGATAATAATAATAATTTACCACTAGAAGGGAATTTATTTTGATAAAATTTAACAAATATTTTTCAAAAAATAAAAATACTATCCCTTACCCTCATGATTTATCTTTTTGTATTTTAGGCTTTCATGTAATCGTTTTCCACCTAAGACCATTGACTGAAATGGATATTATTTAGTTAATTTGGAAGATAGGAAAAATGAGATTAATAGTGCAATACTAGTTAATATATTGTAAAATATTAACTGAGCATATGAACAATACTATTTTGTGCTATACGCATAGCATATATGGCCCAATGCATATGATAATATATGGACCCAATATTACCAATTAGGTAGATCGACTTAAAACTAATTTGCATATATATTGAATTATATTATAGATGCAAATTATAATAAGTTTTAAAATAAAAGCTTAAAATTTGATATGATAAATAGCTTGAAATCCATGTTATTTTGAATATGATAGAAAAAATGATTTATCTCTCATAATATATAATAATCTCACAAAACATTCATAATTTAGAATTATTACTTAAATTCAATGTATTCTTCTTAGTCTTAGTTTGCTTCAATCAAAATGGAAATATGATGAGACCCATAATATGATGGTTTATGGTAGGAGACATAAGGGTGCAAAGTAGAGGATTTTGGGTAGTTGGCAAGAAGGTTCTTTGTGCGTGATGTTTGTTTAGGAGGGACAGATGGCATTAGGGGAATGGATGATTGAGATGTCAGTAGAATAAAAGGAGAGGCAAGGAGATTTGAGAGGATATTCAGAAAAGAGAAAAGTGGAGAATGGGAGGTTGTTGGCCCTCGAAGTCCAACACTATCTGGGAGGAGTTGGCCCTCGAGGACCAACATTATTTTTTATTTCTTTTGTTTAAGTTTTGTATTCCTTTTGATTGTGCTATTGGTAGTGACTGCTAAGTTTAATTCTTCTGTGTACTTGGTTTGCTAAAATATAAACAGACTTGACTATTATTTTTTGGGTTTGGCTACTGTTTGTTGATATTTTTCTGGGTTGAGTCTTGAGTGTTGTGGTTTGATTGAGTTTGGAAAGTATCTATCAAAATTTCAAAAATATCTCCATAAACAATTAGATTTTCTCTTAACTTCAACAGACTATCTAAGCTTTTTATAATATTTTGACAAATGGTCATCATCAACAACAATAGTAATATTTGATTTGATATTTTTATTTTATTTTCATTACCTTGATCTGGATTCACCATGTATGAGATTTCGAAATTCCAATGTTTTGGGGATTGGTTCACCTTGCTCTTCGTCATAATGAAAAATGAAACATCTTCTAGATCTAGAAATTCATAATCCCAAACACAACCACTTATTAGTAGCTATCCAACTATCCCCACTACATTGGTCTATCAAGTTATACTCAACATACAATGGTTGTTTGTCACAACAACAATCCTAGAATGCTAAAACGGTGCAGCAGCTAAAGCTAATGGTATCATTCAATGAACCTTGCGGTTGCTATAGAAAAGTTTCATTACTTGGATTGCAGAAAAATTCCTGTACAACGAAAATTATTAGTGTAACACCATATATTTTTTCTTTAAATAAGAAGAAAGGAACTCTTCTAGTGTCCCAAACACTGAAGGCATACAAAACCGCATCAAAGCCTAAGGTTCATAAAGATTATTTTGGATAGGTGTGCCATTCATCAACAATCTCCTAGGCATGACTAATCGCTCTTTAACGATTTTATATACAACCTGTTGTGGTTCAATCATTGAAGTCTTTCGAGTGAGAAAACCATAAGAAAATCAAGAAAAATGTTTCCATTAAAATATTAATTTTCACCGACTCAGATCTAGTCTTATATTAGACAACTAGTAGAAATTTACTCGAAATTCACACTAGTAATCACTTGGTAAAGTTGAGAATGCTAGAACGGTGCAGCAGTTGAAACTGATTGTATGATTTAACGAACATTACGATTGCTGTAGAAAAGTTTCATTACTTGGATTGCAAAAAAATCTTGTACAACAAAAATTATTACTGTAACATCATTTTTTTTTTTTCATTAAACAAGAAGAAAGAAATTTGAATCATATGTAATGGGAGTGAGTGAAAAAAGCCAATGACTGTCAACTTCTTGTAGATATCACCCTCCTCTGCTTATTAAACAAGCTATGTATTCTTTTTCATCTCCTCTGCGTTCATACCTGCAGCAAAATTGAGCAAATCATCATTTACTTCGTTAAAAATTCCCAACAGCTAACCAATGAAAAAGTGTGCATGTTTTGAAAGTTTCAAAGAAAAAGAAAGAAAGAGTAAAGAGAACTTTGAAGAAAACTGCAGATCTGATAAAATTGAAATTGAATTTCGTACAGGTGTTTTAGTTTCTCTTTTATATTAAGAGAAAGAGAGCTGCTTTGACCTTGCAGTAAAGTAAAAGAGTAAAGTTAAGAATGCAACATGCTGCAATTACACAAATGACCTTTTACTAACATGTTTCTTCAAACTAAATTCAGGAAACAAGCATTATTTCTCAAACTGTTCACATTTGAAAACGATGAAATGGTATTGTGATGCATGAAAATACTCACTAACGGTAATTAATACTGAAGATGGCTTACTCATCGTATTTTTCTTGAAATGAGTGACAGACATGGTTTCCAAGTACGTATTTGCAACTAAGCAGGCACAAAGTGCTATAAAACCAAAGCAAGGACAAGGAAGAAAGATTCTTGCTAATTCAACAACATCACTTAAAGCTACCTGTGAACAGAGAAACAGAGAGGTAAAAGCTACAATGAAGAGTTACAACTCTGGTAGGGAAAAGATGATGAACTATATGAAAGAATGCAATTTTTTAAACAAAGAATATCATAAGAACTAGTTGCAAGTTACAATTATTCACCCCACTCAGCAATTACTTTAAACCCATGTAATAACATTCTCTTCCGGTTCTCTTTTAGCTTGGAAAAATTTATAAGCGAAGGGGTGAATTAGTTTTGTAATGCCCTTTTTTCATCAAACTAGAGTTCATGGCTCTATCCAAAGTTTTTATACGAATCAGACTACAGTAAAATTGATTGATAAAAATATGGCGCATATTAACATTAGCTATTGAGATTTAGGTGCTCTTCTTACACCAAAAATGAACTACAAGATGTAGCCTCCAAAGATTCTTGGAAATCAAACACAATCGCTAACTTTTCCCGTAAGTTCTCCACTACAAGCCATAGTTTGAAAGACATGACCGTTTGGAACATGCGCAACCAACTATTTCTTAGCCAGAAACATTATCTAATATTACATAATCATCCTTGCTATCAATCCATTCTAAGACTTCAGAGTTTAAGGATCAACTTCCCATTTGTTATATTTATCTAACAATGACTAGACGGGCACTCAAACGCAAGCAGTTACTTTCTATTTGACAGATACTAAATGAAAGACGAATAGGTGTAGAAGAACAGACAAATTATATCTAAGTTTAGTGAAATTAGAGGTCCTGTAACCAGTTACCTGGTAGATTTCAAAACCACAATCTTCACATGTATATATTGCAACCTACATAAGTGGCTTAACATCTTAACGGAGTTATAATGCTTGATATCCTTAAGGGTTGACCAATATGTGAAGCCTTGACCTCCCTAATAGTAAATGGCTGCCTCATTGAAGGTTACCTTATATAAACTTCAAAGAATCAAGAATGGGAATTCATTAGCCCACCAAATGTATCAAATATTTCATGGTGAACCATCCCATATATTATGTATCAAGCATATGAGACATTCTTCATGGATAATGCGTTACAACTAATTAACACAAAAATCAGTTCAACTACCATATGTCAAAGTTATAACAAAGCGTTTACCATTATACTATTGTTCATGTAAAAATAAATCAAAGACAACTGAGTAATACTCAAATTTTATTAAACTAACAACTGAAAAAGGAAATAAAGAAGAAGAATTAACATCAAATAATCAAAGAAAGAGAGGAGAATACATTTATCTACGTCAAAGTGAAACAAAAAAGTAAGAGAGGAAAAGAGGAGAACAGGGGGTGGAGGGAATCAGTGCCAAATAATGGTATAGGAGAAGAGTATATAAACAAAACAACTATCCACACCTGACGTCACCACTTCATCAATCCATGATCATAAATGATAAAAATATCAGCACAAACAACTTGTTACAAGCATAACTGGTTTGCTTTAGATTTGCATAAACTATAAAAGGTGGCGATATAACTAATAAGGAAAAAAATTCAAGAAGTGAAATTAAAAGGAAAAATAAATCACACTACATAAAAAGAAAATAAAAAAATAAAGTCAATAGGTAGTAGTTAATGTATCCAAGAATAAAATTGATAAGAGAATAATAAATCAATCACGAAGTAAAATTAATAAGGAAAACATAGGTGTTACCGCAGCCAATAAATTTGAAAAATTAAAAATAAAATAAAGAAGTAAAATTAATCTGAAAATGAAAATCTAAAAGCTGAATGAAGAGAAAAATTTAGAATAACAAGAAAAATTAGAAGCCAAAAGATAAATTAATAAGAAAATTAGAACTTAAAAGCAAGGATGTAAAATTAAGAATAAAATCAAAAGTTAGAAGCCAAAAAGGAAAAATATATAAAATGAAAAAAAAAAAGGTCACTACTAGAGTCGAACCCAGGTCTAAAAAATTTAGAAGCCAAAAGGTAGAAATCAATAAGAAGATGAAATATTAGAAAACATTAACAAATCAGTAAAAAATAACCTGATATAACCTATACAAGATGAGAAAATATGCTGGAATCATAATGTTTGATAGTAATTAGGATAGCCTGAAAGCATATATGATTAATAAGCATATCAAACTCCATTATTCAACAAGAAAAGCAATTACAGGTTAATTTCAAGTAATACCTGCAGTGAAACTCAAAGAGAACATCTTTAGGTCACGCTTCATCCATTAGCACCACATTCATCCGTATAATTCCTACGTGAGATAGCATATTTGGTGAAGCATTTCAAAATAACAAATTCAAGACAAAAGAAGAGAAGAAATTTAACAAGATCATCTGGCATAAAATATGACAGAGTGAAAAAACTAATTATGCAGAACACAAAATATAATCTGCATACCTTACTTGAATGAAAGATTGAAAAATCTCTCATTATCTTCAATTCCAGTCCAAAAACAAACACAAATATCTAGCACAATAAAATCTTGTGTGTGATTCCTGCACTGTATGAGTTCCACTCACAGGAAGCCAACGACGGAATTCATATTACATCACTACCAAGGTAGTTTTCTAGGAGAACCCTTAATGCAATAACCAAATAGGCCTCTTTGCACCACATTCCACATCATCACCGATGGAAGAGAAGTCCAACTAGCAAAGTTAAGTAAATTTTAAACGAATAAGAATCCCCAATTTTTATGAAGAAATCAACATTAACCATTCTATAAGGAGGGAAGAAATTGTTGGAAATGAAACAAGTATCAATTTATAAATTTCAACCAATATAACCAAAAATGAGTAAACTACCAAATCATTAAAAGTAAGAAAAGGGGAGATGAATCATTTCAACGGTTAACTTACATTGAAAACTTTCCGTCAACCAACTTGAAGCATCATATTTCATATGTCCTCGTAAGTGTGCCCTCCCATGTCTAGAAAGGGATATGTGAAAAAAATTAGATACAATGTTAAGAAATTTAGCACTACAACAAAGGGAGCTTTTAAAATTAGAAGCTTACTTTCTAGACTACTGTTCTGCAATCATCCTAGCACTGATATCAATCCTAGGGTTAAAACGATGATAATTCAAAACATAAGAGCACCAAGAGTTCAATAATAAGGAGTGAGCCACATGAGCAAAACAATTTAACAAATTAAAATTCTGATGACAAATAATTTGACTCTAAATCGAGTAAACTTCTTTACAGTGTAGCTACTTAAGTCTGAAACAACCTGATTGGTAAGTTTATTTTTATCCTCTAACCGACCTAACTCCTGCACTGTATTAAAAAATTAAAGAGGTGTGCTTTACAAAGAAGGGAAAATCTACCACAGCCTAAGACGATAAAAGAAGGCCCTCTTACAAACATTAAATGAACAAGTTATTGTAGAAGCAAAGACATATCATATCAATTCTAGTGAGACGGAGATCGTGTACTTAATTAGCTGTAGATTTAAATAGAAATGGATTAAATTATGTCATATAATTACTGAAATAGCCCTGAAAATAAATGAGAGATATCCGATGCAAATCTAATTGTCAGTTGAAATTCAGCATTACGACAAAATAATAAAACCAAGACTCTATTTTGGTTTTCATAATAGGAAGAAACTAGGCCACCTAATCTGTCGTTAAAAGTTAAAACATACTCAATTCAAGTCAGACTAAACTAAGTGTGCAGCAACTAACTAGAATTAACATTCCAGGTTAGGAAAGATATATATCACTCCGAGGACTTTATGCCTTGGATTATATAATTGTACAACAGCCAAAGCCACCCACTGAGGAGTATTATTTATACTACCTTCATCATAATCCTCTATGCATAGCTACAAAATGGTTGATATTTAGTGATAAAATATTTGGGAGAGCAAGAAACTGGCACATAAAGCACATAATGTCAGAATACATAATTTCAATTTCAATTTATCAAAACAAATAAGAGCAGATGTCATATGGATATATTTGAGTTGAAGGACTCTTATGCTTCAAAATGAAGCTTAGCTTTCTCTAAAGAGACTCAAAAAAATACTCCCAAAAGATAATAATTTATCAGCAGGGAGTCAGTTAATTCTAAGAATTTCAAACAAAATCCAAAAGCAAAGTTAAGAAAAAAAAAGATGGAAATCAAATCCGACTAGCAAAGTTAAGAGAATTTTAAACGAATAATAAACCCTAATTTTTATGAAGAAATCAGCATTAACCATTCTATAAAGATGAAAGAAATTGATGAAAATGGAACATGTATCAATTTATAAATTTCAACCAACATAACGAAACAAGAGTAGACTACCAATTAATTAAAGGCAAGAAAAGGGGAAACAAATCACTTCAATGGTTAACTTACAGTAAAAACTTTCCATCAACCAATTTGAAGCTTACTTTCTAAACTATTGTTCTGCCATCGTCCCACCACTCATTTCAACCCTAAGGTTAAAAGGATGACAATTCAAAACATAAGAGCACCAAGAGTTAAATAATAAAGGAGTGAGCCACATGAGCAAAATAATTTAGCAAATTAAAATTTTGTTAATAAATAGTTTGACTCTATAAATCGAGTAAACTTCTCTAAAGTCTGGCTACTTAAGTTTGAACAACCTGATTGTTGAGTCTATCTTGGTCCTCTAACTGGCCCATCTCTTGCACTATATTCAAAAATTAATAAGGTGTACTTTACAAAGAAGGGAAGATCTACCTCAGCATAAGACCATAAAAGAAGCCCCTCGTACAAACATTAAATTAACAAGTTATCGTACAAGAAAACACATATCATATCAAGTCCAGTAAAACTGGAGATCCTATACTCAGTTACCTATAGGTTTAAATAGAAATTGATTAAATGTTGTTATATAATTATTGAAATAGCCTAAAAGGAAATGAGACATCCAATGTGAATCTAACTATCAGTAAACATTCATTATTAAGACAAAATATTAAAACCAAGACTCTAGTTTGTTACTCATAACATGAAGAAACTAGGCCACCTAATCTGTCATTAAAAAATAAAACATACTCAATTCAAGTTAGACAAACTAAGTGCCAATGACTAACTAGAATCAATATTCCAGGTCAGGAAAGATATATATCACTCCAAGGAGTTTATGCCTTGGATTATACACAACAATCTTTTATACAAATAATTCATAAGCGTTTGTGTGTGCCCTGAGAAGCAATTTAGATAGGAAAAAACAATATATAACACAAGGTTAGAAAGAAACTAAAAGCAAACCATTAAATCGTAAATGATGCAGATCACCAAAATTAATGTCCCTCAACTCAAAAGCACTTCGATATGAATTAGCAATATTTACATAAAGTTTTTTGAATGCATCAAACATCCCTCCATGCCCCCAGTTTCTAGAGTTACCAACGCAATTGGAAAATTAGCATTCAAAAAATTCACAATATTCTTAATGACACCAAATTTATTGCTTGACAATTTCAAACAGAAAGACCAATAAATAAGATAGTGTTAAGCCCTAGCTATGAAGTTTTTAACTTAAAATTTTTAATTCAGCTTTCATACTAATCTAAGAATTTTTGTCCTCCAGCAGCTTCCTAGATACAAATTACAATAAAAATCTACAAGATAAAACATAATAAGATATTCTAAGCATTATAAGAAGAAAAGTCCTGAGCTTTTATTGTTGCTTGATAAATGGCCTCATGCTTATATTTCAAAGAAAAATTATACAAAAGCATCTAGAAAACAAAGCATAAACAAGTGAAATACAGAAGAGAAAATAATTACAAGAACAAAATACAAGAAAAAGAAATACTACCCCTTAACTTCTTGGAAGCGCAAAAAAATAACATAAATATAACAACAGGGATGAATGAAAAATTTATAAGACAAACAGAACATGACTCTTGACCATATTTTGGGCATCTAGAATCATTAACTGACCACGAATGGTATCCATAAGCGTCCTAATTAACCAATTTCTACTCTTCAGCCTTCTTTCCTACATCCTCAAGTTTGAAATTAGTAAAAATCCATATAAGATTAAAAGAAAAAGATCAACATCTTTCTCACAAGGTTAGGTTAAGGAAAAAATTTGAAGCCCAACAGTAAAACTTCCACTAGTAGGAAGAGTGAAAAATTGGTTAGTAGAGAATTTCATAAAGTTCATAGTATCAACAGCCGTAAAAATCAAAAGCACTTCCCCAGCTCTTGTATAGATTATAAAAGTAAAAGCAATATTTCCACAAGCTTCAGAATTAAGTGTCCTGATGGATGATGAAGCATTGAATTTTTTTATAGAAGCAAAATGCTCCTCAGTCGAAATTCATCCATCAAGATGGTCGTTGGAATACTTTCGTAACTCTAAAAACTCCTATTTGCATGTGAAAAGCAGTAACTATAGTTGTCAAAATCAACTAACTTCAGTGCTCAAGCTGAACATATAAATTTTAACATCATTTAGATTTGGAAGCAAACCTGTAAAATATCAAGCATATGGGTCATCTAGGCAATGAGAACACAATGCTTGGAAAATACAACTTCTGATATAGTTGGTCCAAAATTTCAGCTTCACCTTTAGTCTGATCCGGAAGTCAATTGAAACAACATTTTGTTGGAAGTAAACAATGTAACAAGAAAGTAAGGCAAATACAAACAGCAAACTTAGAAGCAGCAAAAGTTTTTCTTATTCCAGGCAAACGACACAAATAGACTCCAAACATCCACATACTTTGTCTACCAAACTGAGATGAAAAAAATACCTAAACCATGTATTCACCTCTTCAAATGATTCAGGCTCAAAATCAGGATAGGGGTAAAAATGGTTTTATTATTTAGACACAGAAACAAAATATAAAGATATACAAATCAAGAGCACTAACATTCAATAAGAAGAGAATAAGGTGCATTAAATGAGAACAGTGAAAAGAGGCACAATACAATATCTGCATGTTCAAAATTTTAGTCAATTAATCTTTACTGATTTAATGATTAAAAACTTAAAACTTTATGCAATCGATTACTTGTGTTTATCACATCATATTGATCTTTAGGGTCGAACTTTGAAGTTCAAAATCAACAAATTGCCATTAAATAGTCATCTGAAAACTCCAAATTCTCATATGGAACTAGATAGTTAAGAGGAAGCATTTAGAATGAAGGTCATCAAGCACATAAGTCTACACACAAACCTCTTCAAGAAAGAGAAAACAAGATTAGGATGAGTCCACCCGAGTACTTCTTAGAAATAGAATTGTCTCTTCTGTAAGTATCCAAAGAGATAAGTTCATTGTGCCCACTACAGAGCTTGTCTGTCTACTAGGGAGTCCAAACTTACTTATAGAAAATGACTTGAAGTAGAAATTAGAATTAAAAAATTGTCACTTGAATTAAAAATGAGAGAAGAAACGAAAAATTGCTTTCAAAAAGCTCAAAAGGCATCATTTCCATCAGCTTAAAAATTGAACCTCTCAGTAGTTGATGGCGCACTAAAATTTCTTATAGGAGCAAAGTGCTTCTCAGCCTTAATTGATCCACGAGGACACTCAAAGGAATCTTGTCATAACTCCAGAAAATCCTTCATGGCATATGAGAAGCAATTACTATAATTGTCAAAATCAAATAACTTCAGTAATCAAGTAGAAGACATGTCATTACTACATAGGATACTTCACTCACCATTGGAATTCGGCTTTTATTATGCCTTGGTGGTCTACTTATGTAACTTCATCCTATTTAATTTACTACTATAATTTCATATCTTCTTATAAAAAAAATGAAAACATGTATTACTAAGTATCCCAAATCATTCCAGAGTGCTGGTTGGACTTTACCACCTATTGTAGAGACATGCAAAATCAATCTCCCCTCAGGTTTTCTTATATCATTAGATTACTTCTATCTACATCCCATCCTTCAACTTCCGAGAAAGAATACCCACAAGGTGAAGTAAGGCTTCTTTATTATCTTCATGTCCATAAATTTCAAGAGCCAATGACCATGCCAACTTATTGTAGATCACCATCCTATGCTAAACAAGCAATTTGTTCTTTCTCATCTCCTTTGAGTTCACACCTGCAGTACAATTGAGCAAATCAACCGAACCATTCTTTACTTCTTTTTATAATCTCAACTGTTGACCAATCAAAAAGCACTTCCTTATTAGATATTTTACCACAAATACAAGCTTTCATATTTCTCCAAAATTAAATTTAGGAAATAAGCATTTTTTTTTCACAAACTGTTCACAATTGAAAACAATGAAACTATTTTGTGATGCATGAATTGCTCACTAATGGTAATTGAGTACTGGAGATGGGTTACTCATCGTAATTTTCTTGAAAGAAGTGACAAAGATGGCCTCCAAGTATGTATTTGCAACTAAGCTGGCAAAAACTGCTCTAACCAGAGTAAGGAATAGGAAGAAAGATTCTTGGTAATTCAACGACATCACCTTAAGGTACCTATGAACACACAAAAATAGAGAGTAAAAGCTAAGATGAAGATTTACAATTCTGGTAGGGAGTAGGCCAAGACCATCAACTATCAATAAGAATGCAATTTTTGAAACAAAGAATATACACAGTAAGAACCAGTTGCAAGCTGCAATTATTAACACCACTCAGCAATTTGCTTTAAACATGACAACATTCTTTGTCCAGACTCTTTCAACTGATATAAGTTTATAATGTAAGGGAGTCAATTAATTTTGTTATGCCCTTTTTTCACCAAACTTGAGTTATAGCTTTATCCAAAGTTTTTGATATGAATCAGATTAAAGTTGAATTGATTAATAAAAATCTGGTGCAAATTAACATTAGCTGCAAAAATTAAGGGGCTCTTCTCATACACAAATGAAAATCAAGATGTAGCCTCCAAAGTTTTCATGAAATATGACACAACCACTAATCTTTCTTGTGAGTTCTCCACTTAAATGACCAGCTATAGTCCGAGAGATATGACCTTTTGGAACATGCTCATCCAACTCTTTCTTAGCCTCATCCTCAAATTATTCTTGCTTGTCATTATCCTATTCTAAGATTGAAACCATATTAAATTGAAAACCTTTTGAAACTTTAGAAATGTTTATACTTTGAGTTTAAGGATCAGTTTCCCCTTTGTTATATTTACCTGTCAACATTTGGATGGACACTCAATCGTGGGCAATTACTTCCTATTTGACAGATATTAAATGAAAAAAAAGTGAAGTGTAGAAGAAAAGACAAATTATATCCTTAAGGGTTGATATCCTGAAGGGCTGGCCAATGTATGAAGTAATGTGATGAGACCCTGAGTGTGCTGGTCTATTGTAGGAAACATAAGGCTGTGAAGTAAGGGATTTTGGTGATGTGGCAGGAAACTTCCAGGGGTTTAGGCTAGGAAAGGTGGCGATTAAGGGTTGGGACAGCAAAGGAATTCAGTTAGCAGAGAGAGAGAGAGCTGGAGGATAAAAAGAGAGGGAGAGAGCAGATTAGGGAGGAGAATTGAGGGAAATTTGGGAGGAACTAACCCTCGAAGTTAGCAATTAGGGAGGAGCTGGCCCTCGAAGTCCAGCATATATGTTTTTTCCATTATTTTCCATTGTTTGTTAATTGAATTCTTGTAGATCTGATGTTGGGGTATAGTCCATAGCTGAGTGTAATTCTGAACTTCTCAATGCAATATATACTCTGTTATTCTGGATGTTTACATGATATTTACAATGAACTGTTGATTACTTTGGGTGTTAGTATTTATGTATGAGTGAGTAAGAAATCTGGGTAGGTTCGCATCAAATGGTATCAGAGCAATTTGGTCATGGGATGGTTGGTACAAAAATGGAAATTAGAATAGAAAATGTAGAGAGGGAAGTGTCAAAACTTGGGAGAGATATTGGTGTTGTTCTGGATGGTTTAATGGAGATACGAGAATGAATGAGGAGAAAGGATGAAGAAGACGAGAGAAAAAAAGGTAGAGAAATTTTGTCGAAAAGACAAAGGTCGAGAGAAAACGAACAGGGACGAAATATGGGGCACCGAGTTGAAGGAGAAAACTCAAACATTGGTGGGCTAAGTCGGAACGATCTGGGTGGTCGAAAACTGGAGCTTCCTATTTTTTCCGGCGAGGATCCTCACGGGTGGATATTCAGAGCTGAACAATATTTTTCAGTCTATGGAATCACTGAACTAGATCGTCTCGCAGCAATGGCCATGTGTATAGATGACGACGCTGTAAATTGGTACCAATGGATGGAAGTTCGAGCTTTGATAACTTCTTGGGCAACCTTTAAACTGTTGTTGCTTCACCGTTTTAGTGGGTCACATGAGGGAAGTCCATACGAAGCACTGATGGGAATCCGACAGCTGGGCACGGTGGAGGAATGTCGTCGGAGGATTGAAGCGGTCTTTGCTCCTTTGGTTGAAGTGAAAGAAGAAGTTTTAATGGTTGCCTTTCGTAATGGGCTGAAATCAAAAATTCGGGCCGAAATCAGGATAGCTCAACTTGATAATTTAGTTCACTTATTAGATTTGGCCCAACAAAAAGAGAAGAAAAATTAGGCCTTGGAGGACTTAAAATGTGGGCTGGCTAAACATGGGAAAACAATTATAACTGAGCATGGGCTTGGACAAACTGAAGTTGGGCCTGGAAGAGGACATGGGCCAGCAGACTTGGCGCTTGGGCAAGGAATCGGGTCAGAGGAATTCGGGTCAAGGGTCCATTTCCCTTATAACAAAAACAAATCACACGACTCCAGTTCTTCCCTTCTCCTCGGCAGTTCAAAATATCCAGCCAACCTAACGCCGGCACGCCGATCTTGGGAGGAGGTGCGTTCTAATTCCATGCCAACCGCCGGTTATCGGAGCACAAGCTTGGAAGCGCTTCGAACAATCGATTCCAACATCGCTCAACAACGAACAACCCTTTTTCGACAAATGACAAAAGTGGAGGAAGAATTTAGTAAGGAAGTAGAGGGCGGTGAAGGAGTAGAGGAGCGGGATGGTGTCGGGTAACCAATTTCCCTCCTCCCACCTTGAGGACAAGGTGGTACTGCTTGGGGTAGGTAATGATGAGACCCTGAGTGTGCTAGTCTATTGTAGGAAACATAAGGTTGTGAAGTAGGGGATTTTGGTGATGTGGCAGGAAACTTCCAGGGGTTTAGGCTGGGAAAGGTGGCGATTAAGGGTTGGGACAGCAAAGGAATTCAGTTACGGAGAGAGAGAGAGAGCTGGAGGATAAAAAGAGAGGAAGAGAGCAGATTAGGGGGGAGAATTGAGGGAAATTTGGGAGGAACTAACCCTCGAAGTTAGCAATTAGGGAGGAGCTGGCCCTCGAAGTCCAGCATATATGTTTTTCCCATTATTTTCCATTGTTTGTTAATTGAATTCTTGTAGATCTGATGTTGGGATATAGTCCATAGCTGAGTGTAATTCTGAACTTCTCAATGCAATATATACTCTGTTATTCTGGATGTTTACATGATATTTACAATGAACTGTTGATTACTTCGGGTGTTAGTATTTATGTATGAGTGAGTAAGAGATCTGGGTAGGTTCGCATCACAATGACCTCTCTATCAGTAAATGGTCGCCCTTTTGAAGATGCTTATATATTAACTTCACCACTCCAAGAATGGGAATGCATTAGCCAACAAAATTTATCAAAGATTTTATACTCCATTCAATATATTATGATATCAGCACATAAGACATTTTTCATGAATAATGCATGACAACTACTTAACACAAAAACAGTTCAACTACTATATGCAAAAGCTATAACAAAAGTTTACCACTATACTATTGTTCATGCAGAAATAAATAAAACAGAACTAAGTTATACTCAAATTTTAATAAACTGACACCTGACAAACAATAATTGATAAATATGTAATAGCCAAACGACCAAATAACTTATTATCTAAATTAAGTCTTTGAAGATAGGAGCTCCGAGTACATATTGCTAACACATGATCACAAAGATAACTTTCTAAAAGTGGAAGATTTTTAATTCATTTCAGCTTCAATTGAAACATATTTATTATTATTAGCAAACAATAAGCCACAAATCATTCAAAACAAATCATCATCAATTATCAATCAAGTGCGGTGCATAGTGAGGACACTCCTTGGAATATCTTCATAACTGCAAAAACTCCTACTTTGCATGTGAAAAGCAATAACCATAGTTGTCAAAATCAACTAGCTTCAGCACTCATTGTGAAGATCTAAATTTTAGCATCATTAGGATTTGGAAAGCAAACCTATAAGTTTTCAGGCATGGGTCATCTAAGCGAAGAGTAGAACACAATGCCTAGAAACATTCAACTTCTTAAGTAATGGGTCCAGACATTACAACTTTACCATTAGCCTAATCAGGAAGTCAATTGAAACAACATTTTTGTTGGAAGGAAACAATGTAAGAACGCAGTATGGAATATACAAATTGTAGGCATACAGAAACAATAAAAGTTTTTCCTTTTCTAGGCAAAAGGAACACAGACTCCAGTTATCTGCATCCTTTGTCTACAAACTGAGATGAAAAGGATACCTAACCCGGTGTTCACCTTCTTTAAACAGTTCAGGCTTAATACCAAGAAAGGGGGAAGAATGGTTGTATTACCTCCGCACAAAAAGAAGATATAAGATTAAAAAATCAAGGCATTGATATCCAAAAAAAAGAGAAACAAGATGCATTAAGTGAAAATGATGAAAAGCGACACAAGATAATATCAGTCAGCTAGCAAAAAGCACACCTATCAACACAATAAAGCTTGATACATGGTTCCTACACTGTATGAGTGCCACTCACAGAAACACAACAATGGGATTCATTAGTTTTGTAGGAGTACCCTTAGTGCAACAGCCAAAAAGACCTCTTTGCACCACAATCTACATCATCACCAATGGAAGACAAATCCAAATAGCAAAGCTAAGTAAATTATATATGTATAAGAATCCCATTTTTTTATGAAGAAATCAACATTACCATTCTATAAGGAGGAAATAAATTCCTGGAAATAAAACATGCATCAATGTATAAATTTCAACCAATATAAACCAACCAAAGCAGATTACCAATTAATTAAAAGCAATAAAAAGGGGATACAAATCATTAAATAATTAACTTACAATGAAAACTTCTGGTGAACCAACTTAAAGCATCTTGTTTCATATTTCCTTGTAGGTATGCCCTCCCATAAGTAGAAAGGGATATGCAAAAAATTCAATAAAAAGTGAAGAAATTTAGCACAACAGCAAAGAGAGCTTTTGGAAGTAGAAACTTACATTCTAAACTATCATCCCAACGCTCATATCAATCCTATGTTTAAAAGGACGATAATTCAAAAAATAAGACTTCCAAGAGTAAATAATAAAGGAGTGAGCCACTGAAGCAAAATAATTTACCAAATTAAAATTCTGAAGTTTATAACTACTTCAGTATCAACAGCCTAACTGGTGAGTCTATCTTGTTCCTATAACTGACCCATCTCTTGCCCTGTGTTTGAAAAATTAAAACCAATGCTTTCCTAAGAGGGGAAAATGCACCAAAAGATGCATGCTTCCAATAGTCGCATGCTTCCAATAGTCCACACTTTTACCACAACCTGAGATGATAGAAAAAGGCCTTCTTACAAACATTAAATAAACAATTTAGTGTAAAAGAAAAAGACAAATCATATATCAAGTCTAGTGAGATAAGAGATCCTATACTCGATTACCTGTTGATGTAAAAAGAAATGGATTAAAAGCAGTCATAAAATTACTAAAATAGCCCTAAAAAGAAATGAAGTATCTTGAAATAATATAATGTCCAAAATGAAGTAATGACATCCAATAAGAATCTACCTATCTGTGAAAATTCAGAGTTAAGATAAAATATTAAAAGACTATAGTTTGATTCTTCAAACATGAAGCAACTAGGCCACCCAATCAGTCATTAAGACAAATTAAAACATATTGAATTGAAGTCAGACTTGACCAGGTTTGCAATAACTAACCAGAATTCTGAAAATGGCGTCTTTGATAAACAACATTTCAGTTCAGGAATAGATATATGACTCCAAGGGACTTCACACCTAGGATTATATGATTGCACAAAAGCCACTGATTGACAAGCATTGTTTATACTACCCTCCTCGCCGTCCTCTATGCATAGAAACAAAAAGGTTGATGTTTAGTGATAATGTGATTAGGAGAGAGAAACAAACTATTTCTAAATACTAGAAAAAAATGTGGCACATAAAGTACATAATCCCACAATATGGATTTTCAATTTCAGTTCACAAAAATAAGACCAGATGTCTCATCGATATATATGACTTGAAGGACTCTTATGCTTCCAACTAAAGCTTAACTTCTCGTAAAGAGACTAAAAAACGAGATTCAAAATAACTCCCCCGTCTCTTGTAGAGATCAGAAAAACAAAAGCATTATTTCCATCAGCTTCATAATTGAGTCTCCCCATAAATGATGAAGCATTGAAATTTCTTATAGCAGTAGCTAAACGTTCCTTAGCCTGAATTGATCCATCAAGATGTTCATAGGTTCATAACTCTAAAAAATCATACATTGCATTTGAAAAGTAGTGCCTATAGTTGTCAAAATCAACTAGCATTCAGCTCTTGAGCTGAAGACGTAAACTTTTAACATTATTAAGGTTCAAAAAGCAAACCTGTAAAATATCAGGTATATGGTTCATCTGAGCAAAAAGAAGAACACAGTGCTAAGAAGCATATGATCGAAGTGGTGGGTCCAAAACTACAAGTTTACTACTAGCCTAATAAAGAAGTCATAAAAACAACATTTTGGTTGAAAGGAGCAATATGATATAGCTGAAGGAAGATACAAATTGCAAACTCAGAAGCAGTAGATAGATTCTAATTCCACATTCATCATCCTTTGTCTACAAAACCTAGATGAGAAGGCTACCTAAACTAGGTGTTCACCTTCTACAAATGGTTCAGGCTTGATACCAGGAAAGAGGTGCGGATGGCAACATGCCTTTCGCAGTCATATTACCTAGAAAAGNCGGCTCTTCATATTGCATCTAATCCAGTGTTCCATGAACGAACAAAACACATTGAGATCGATTGCCATTTCGTCCGTGAGAAACTACAACAAGGTCTGATTTCCACTGGGTATGTGAAGACTGGAGAACAATTGGGAGATATCTTCACAAAGGCTCTAACTGGGATTCGAGTTGATTATCTTTGTAACAAGCTGGGTATGATTGATATCTATACTCCAGCTTGAGGGGGAGTGTTACAGATGTACATGACTTCCTAGATGATGGGGATCACATTAAAATCCTTGATTATAGGGATCACTTCTATCCTAATTTAGATTGATCACCTACCTAGTTTAGAACACTACAAGTGTATATAAATATGTATCCTTTTAAGCTAATAATATAGTAGAGTGTATATTCATTACGTTTATTTTACATGGTATCAGAGCCATAAGAGAGAATTAGGGTTTGGGTCTCAAATTTGGGAAATTAGGTTTTAGGTTTCAAAATTGGGAAATTAGGGTTTGGGTTTCAAATTGGGAAAACCTGTTTAGGTTGAGAATTGTTCAACATCGCCACCTAAGGGAGATTCAAAAGCCTCCGATCGACAAAACCTGAGTTCCGGCATTCAGAATCACCGCGCGTGAGCTCCACGCGCCACCCGAAACTCCAATGAATAGTAACACGCACCTACGCGTGAGAGCGCGTGCATAGCTGACTTCTCCTCCGATTCTCTTCGTCTGCTTTGTCGGTACTTTTACAGCACATTTTCGTGCTGGATTGGGTAATCTCTTACTGGTTCATTGCTGTTCTTTGTTTGGATATTTCTGAGGACTTAGTTGTGATCTTTCGGTACTTTGTTTTCATTTGGTTATTGGTTTTTTTTTTTTGCTTGTTGTGGCCTCTGGTTGGTGGTGACTGTTGATTGATTTGGCGTGTCACCGAAATTTAGTTAGTTTGCTCTGTTTTAACCGTTTGGTGGTGTGCATTGGGATTAACATCTGTTTAAGACATGTTTGATACAAAGCTAGTGATGGAAATGATACCGACGATGTCGAAAATTACAGAACATAAGCTCATTGGTATAACTAATTACCATGATTGGCGTAAAACTATTATACTGTATTTGCGGAGTATTGATAAAGATTATCATATGATTGATGATCCACCTGAGGATGATTCGAAAAAGATTTGTCTCTGGGATTATGTTCTGTTGATTCTACAAATACGGAACTCTATTGACGGTGAGGTACTTGGCCTAATTAATCATTGTGAGTTTATTAAAGACTGATGGATTATTGGAGTTTTCTGTATTCTGGAAAAGGGATGTTTCTCATATTTATGAAGTTTGTAAGGCATTCTACCATGCAGAGAAACAAGATAAGTCTCTTACAGCTTATTTTATGAGTTAAGAAGACTTATGAATGTGAACATGTTTTTACCCTTCAGTGCTGATGTCAAGTTCAACAAAAACAACGGGAGCAAATGGCAGTCATATTTTTTCTTGCAGGTCTTCCTTCTGAATTTGAGACTACTAAATCTCAGGTTCTAGCCAGTCTAGAGATCTCTTCATTACAGGTCTTTAGTAGGGTACTTCACACAGAGGTACCCCACCGGTTCAGTTTAGTATGCTTTTGTCATCAAAAGAATGACTATGAATCTGGGTGGTCACAATTTGGAAGTGGCAACAAAGGAGGAGGGTCAAATAGTAATATGGGAGGAATTGTGTGTCACTATTTCCATAAGCCAAACACATGAAGCGTGATTGTAGAAAGCTTCAGAACAGAAATAGAAGATCCCTCTGCCCATGTTGCATCCACCAATGATACTTCGGATCAGTCAGTTTGTTATCTCTGCAATTTTTGCCAAGTTTTCATTGTACCAGGAATCATTAAAGGCTTCACCTACTCCTGTCACGGCTATGGCTGACTGAGGTAAGCCAAATACATGTCTCCTTCTCCATCCTCCAATTCATCATTGACTCTAGTGCATAGATCACTGTCAGGTAATCCCAGTCTTTTGCTACTTATCATTCAAAACCCTTTCGAATGTGACTTTAGCAGATGGGTCACCATCCTACGTTCTTGGGTCTGGCATAGTTCCCCTACTCCACAGCTTCCCTTGTCAAATGTCTTACATTTACCAGATTTTTCTTTCAATTTGATTTCTGTAGCCAACTTACTTGTGCTCTTAACTGTTGTGTTTTATTATTTCCCGATTATGCTTTTTAGGATCTTACAATGAAGAAGATTATGGTAGGACATGATTGGAGGTTTATAGCTTCGGGACAGACCAAAATCTACACCTGTCGCTTGTTCTAGTGTTGCATCCCCATTTCAAGCACATTGTCGTTTGGCCATCCATCTCTTCTTCATTGAGAGATTGTGTCCTCATTTTAATAGTGTCTATATTAGAGTGTGAGTCATGTCAGTTTGCTAACATACATCGTGTCAGTTTTAGTCCTAAAGTCAATAAAAGAGCTAATTCTCCCTTTGATTTAGTTCACTCTGATGTTTGGGTCCCTGTCCAGTTCTATCTAAAACTGGTTTTAGATATTGTTACATTGTGGGACGATTACTCTCGTATGACTTGTTATTCTTAATGAAAAATTGTTCTAATTTGTTTTCTTATTTCTGTGCTTTTTGTATTGAGATTAAAACTCAATTCAATGTTTCTGTTCATACATTGCGCAGTGATAATGCAAAAGAATATCTTTCAATTTCTTTTCAAAATTACATGACCCAGAATGGCATTCTTCATCAAACTTCATGTGTTGATACTCCATCTCAAAACGTATAGCAGAACGGAAAAACAGACATCTTCTTGAAACTACCAGAGCCTTATTATTCCAAATGAATGTTCCTAAACCATTCTGGGCTGATGCCATTTCCACCGCCTGTTTTTTGATTATGCATGCCGTCTTCTGTCCTTCATGGTGAGACCCCGTACAGTATTCTTTTTTCCTAACAAGGCATTATTTCCTCTTGTACCTAAGGTATTTGGTGCACTTGCTTGTTCGGGATTGTTCGACCATCAGTCACTAAATTAGATCCCAAGTCATTAAAATGTGTCTTTCTTGGCTATCTTCGACTTCAGAAAGGATATCTGTGCTCAGGGGGAGTATGGGAAAGTATGTTATCTTCGCAAATCTCTGTATGGTTTAAAACAGAGTCCTCGTGTTTGGTTTAGAAAGTTTAGCGGCTGTTGAGAGATTTGTATGCTGAAATGTAAAACTGACCATTCTGTTTTCTACAAACGGTCTGAAACTGGCATCATTCTTCAGTTGTGATGTGGATCATATGGTTATTACTGGGAGTGACAGTGTCGGCATCACACTCTTAAGTCTTTTCTCCATACCCAGTTTCACACAAAAGACTTAGGGATATTGAAGTTTTCTTGGGGTTGAGTTACAGGGCAAACGAGGTATATACCTCTCTCAGAGGAAATATGTGCTCGACTTATTAACTGAGACAGGGAAATTGGGGGCAAAGCCATGTAGTGTTCTGATGGTTCCTAATGTGCAGCTTACGAAAGATGTGAACTATTTGAGATCTTGAGAAATAGAAGATTGGTCGGAAGTTGAACTATCTTACGGTGACTCGTCCAGATATGCATATTCAGTAAGTGTTGTCATCAGTTTATGGCCTCCCCAACAGTTCATCATTGGGAGCTTTGGAGCAGATCTTGTGTTATTTGAAAAGAGCCCTTGGATGAGGTATATTATATGCCATCATAGTCACTCTCATATTGAATGTTTCTCAAATGTATTTGGGCAGGTTCCAAGATAATAGAAGATCCACATCAGGCTATTGTGTCTTTGTCGGAGGATTTAATAACATGGAAGAGCAAGAAGCAGAATGTTGTGTCACGATCAAGTGCAGAGTCAAATATAGGGCTATGGCACAGCTGTTTTGAAATAATGTGGATATATCAGTTCCTGACTGAAATAGGCCTTGAAACTTCAGTACCAGCGAAATTATGGTGTGATAACCAAGCGGCTCTTCATATTGCATCTAATACAGTGTTCCATGAACGAACAAAACACATTGAGATCGATTGCCATTTTGTCCGTGAGAAACTACAACAAGGTCTGATTTCCACTGGGTATGTGAAGACTGGAGAACAATTGGGAGATATCTTCACAAAGGCTCTAACTGGGATTCGAATTGATTATCTTTGTAACAAGCTGGGTATGATTGATATCTATACTCCAGCTTGAGGGAGAGTGTTACAGATGTACATGACTTCCTAGATGATGGGGATCACATTAAAATCCTTGATTATAGGGATCACTTCTATTCTAATTTAGATTGATCACCTACCTAGTTTAGAACACTACAAGTATATATAAATATGTATTCTTTTAAGCTAATAATGTGAAGTGTGAATATTTATTACGTTTATTTTACAATATCCAATAAGTAGAGAAATAAGGTGATGAATCCAATTAGCAGATTTATCTTTAAGTTGAACAAAGGCCCAACCCAGCAAATTTTCCAATGAATAGTCATCTAAATTACACCAAAGTCCATATGGAACTAAATATTTCAGAGGAAGAATCTTGGCTGAAGGTCATCAAGTGCATAAATCTCTACACAAACTCTTTCAGAATGAGGAAAATAAGATTATCATGAGTTGACCTAACTTCTCCTTAGATATATAATAGTCTGCTTTTTAAGTTTTCCAAGAGAAGAAAGCATTTAGTCTTACTGCAGTATATGTGGGACAATGAAGAAAAACACATCAAGGAGTAAATTCAAGAAACAAACACATACAATATTCTGTAAAGACTGATGGTTAGAAACACCAGAAGACAATGCAAAAGGTTTTGGTAGCTCCTTCCTCAATATTGAAGATTACACTTTCTTTTGCAACGAGACCATTGGAACCGTCCTATAATGACCAAGTCCAATAATCTCTTATGAGTAGTTACAGTAGGAACCAAGAGGAAACATTCGAGTATAAATTCAAAAAAGAATAGTAAGCCTACACTGTTATCTCAGTAAGAGGTGGCAGCCTGCAACTTCCAGACTCAAATAAGTTTAAATTTTGTTCACCGAAGCTTGAAGGCATGCAATATACATTTCAAACTTCTAAACCCTTCCTTGGCTGATTTAAAATTATTCAATTATTAAAAAGACAACAATTTTTATAGAAGTGTATAAGAGGGAGATAAAAATGGAGATTTAGTCATTATATAAATAAATTCCCAATACAGAAATATGAAATTACACAAGCACTGATCTTGTCCTTGCATAAATAAGGTAACAATATAAAATTCATAGATTTTGTTGCACCAAAAAGGAGCATATGCCCAACTTCCCGAGAAGAAGTAGAAGGTAACAGTACATGGTAGGTTCAGTGATTTAATTTAAGAAAGAAAAGTAATTAAAAGCATATGCATCAATCTACCAACAATCTACCAATTTGGGCTTCAAAATAAAGGTGCAGAAATACAAAATGAACAATGTAATATAACCCTGATTTCAATATCCAATACCTAATATTATTTTTGTGTCAATGAGTTCATGTCTAAGATGTCTTGTTTCTGATTGTAATTGCATCATGGGGGCATAGAGGTTTGTATTTTTTTTTTTTTTTTTTTAATTTTGAAGCACAACTAGTGAAATTACCCATAATGGAATTACAATCGGATAAAAGTAAAGGACATTTTTTATCAATGTTGCACAGCCTATTCAAGAATTAAGAAAATAACCTGTTAAACAATGTTCAGCTTCATTAAAAGTAGAAAGGAACTCTTCCCCAAACACTGTAAGGCATACAAAACTGCATCAAATCCCAAAGTTCGAAAAAAATATTTTGGATGGGTGTGCCACTCATCACAATCTTCTGGGTATGACAAATCGCTCTCTAAGGACTTTATATACAACATGTTGTGGTTCAATCATTGAAGTCTTTCGAATGAGAAAATCATAGGAAAATCGAGAAAAATGTTTGCATTAAAATATTAATTTTTACCTACTCTGATTTAGTCTTATTTTAGACAACTAGAAGAAATTTACTCAAAATTCACACTAGTAATCGCCCCACAAAGTTGAGAAAAGAAAGGAGAAGAATAGAGGAACAAATCAAGAATTCACGAACATGCGGCTATCTTACTACCATTACATTCATTTTATATTTGTTATATCTGATGATTGACAGTAGCATCTCTTATATTTTTTAAAAGTAAAACAAATTTTATAAGCAAACAATTGCTACCACAGAAAATTTATATTATTAAATATGTTAATCTCAAACTTACACTGGAAGGGTTTTTAAGTCTCTGGGCTTCATCGATTATGACATAGTACCAAGGTGTTTTAGATAGTAAGTCCTGATCCATCAAGGTATGTCATATCTTGTCAACAGTATATCAAAAGGCAATGAAGATGCCTGCAAAAGAATTTCACTTACAATAAACAATTAAAACAGACATAAGATGTCAGGGGAAACATTTATATTTATATCTCAAATAAAATGGGTAAACCATAATTAACACCTAGGAACCAACAAAGAGAAAAAAAAAATTCATAATTCACTTAACATATAATTCCATCAGATGATGAGGACTTCTCTTTACTTGCTCGTTCATTGTTTTGTGTAAACTGCACCAGTGTTCTTTCTCACCCACATACTTAAGAACTTTTAAGTTTCGGTGTGAATTTAGCCATCTCCGACACCTAACCATCTATCACACTTAGCAAACACAAAACTAGTGCAGAAAAAAGAAGGGAAAATCATTAACGCAAACCATTTCCATAGATGAAAGTATCATGACTCAAAACTGAATAAAAGGCTTTAAACTCATAGAATGGCCCAAGTGACATATGATTTAACTCAGTTTATATACAGAAAATAATTAGAAAAGATTGTTGCAATGTCATTACTCAATTGGAAGTTGATTATTTGCTAACAACAGGAAAAGACAGAGACTCACCGCCATCCCTATATCAGTTTTCTCATTGCCATTCACCTCCACTATGTTTGCAACCAATGGATTCATAAACTAATCAAACCCAAAAAGTGTTCCAACAACCATCCAGTTAGCATTCAACTTGACTGCAATACAAAATACCTGTTAATTTTTAATATTAAAAAAAAAAGAAATAATAAATAATCTTCCAACAGATGTCCATCCTATCTTGAAATGACAATGACAAGTGTTACAGATGTATATGACTTCCTAGATTATAGAGATCACATTAAAATCCTTGATTATAGGGATCACTTCTATCCTAATTTAGATTGATCACCTACCTAGTTTAGAACACTACAAGTGTAATTAAATATGTATCCTTTTAAGCTATGAATGAGAAGTGTGAATATTCATTACGTTTATTTACATGGTATCAGAGCCTTAAAAGATAATTAGGGTTTGGGTCTCAAAATTAAGAAATTAGGGTTTGGGTTCAAAATTGGGAAATTAGGGTTTGGGTTTCAAATTGGGAAAACTGTTTAGGTTGAGATTTGTTCAACACTGCCACCCAAGGGAGATTTAGAAGCCGCCGATCGGCAAAACCCTGACTTCCGGCCATCAGAATCACCGCGCGTGAGCTCCACGCGCCACCTGAAACTTGGGTGAACAGTACCACGCGCAGCACGTGCACAGTTGACTTCTCCTATGATTCTCTTCATCTGCTTCGTCGGTACTTGTACAGGACATTTTCGTGCTGGATTGGGTACTGTTCTTTGTTTGGATATTTCTGAGGACTTAGTTGTGATCTTTCAACACTTTGTTTTCATTTGGTTATTGGTTTTTTTTGCTTGCTGTGGCCTCTGGTTGGTGGTGACTATTGATTGATTTGGTGTGTCACTTAAATTTAGTTAGTTTGCTTTGTTTTAACCATTTGTTAGTGTGCATTGGGATTATCATATGTTTAAGACATGTCTGATACAAAGCCAGTGATGGAAATGATACCGACAATGTCGAAAATTATAGAACATAAGCTCATTGGTATAACTAATTACCATAATTGGCGTAAAACTATTATATTGTATTTGCGGAGTATTAATAAAGATGATCATATGACTGATGATCCACCTGAGGATGATTCGAAAAAGACATGGCTCCGGGATGATGCTCGGTTGATTCTACAAATACGGAACTTTATTGACGATGAGGTACTTGGCCTAATTAATCATTGGGAGTTATTAAAGAACTGATGTATTTGGAGTTTCTGTATTCTGGAAATTAATCATTAGAGTGTGAGTCATGTCAGTTTGCTAAACATCATCGTGTCAGTTTTAGTCCTAGAGTCAATAAAAGAGCTAATTCTCCTTTGAGTTAGTTCACTCTGATGTTTGGGGTCCCTGTCCACTTCTATCTAAAACTGGTTTTAGATATTTTGTACATTTGTGGACGATTACTCTCGTATGACTTGGTTATTCTTAATAAAAATCGTTTTGATTTGTTTTCTTATTTCTGTGCTTGTACTGAGATTAAAACTCAATTCAATGTTTGTTCATACATTGCACAATGATAATGCAAAAGAATATCTGTCATTTCTTTTCAAAATTACATGACCCAGAATGGCATCTTCATCAAACTTCATGTGTTGATACTCCATCTCAAAACGGAATAGCAGAACAGAAAAATAGAATCTTCTTGAAACTGCTAGAGCCTATTATTCCAAATGAATGTTCCTAAACCATTCGGGGCTGATGCCGTTTCCACCGCCTGTTTTTGATTAACCGCATGCCGTCTTCTGTCATTCATGGTGAGACAGCGTACAATATTCTTTTTCCAACAAAGCATTATTTTCTCTTGAACCTAGGGTATTTGGTAGCACTTGCTTTGTTCGGGATGTTCGACCATCAGTCACTAAATTAGATCCCGAAGTCATTAAATGTGTATTTCTTGGTTTTCCGACTTCAGAAAGGATACGATGTATGTCAAGTCTGAATAAGTAATTGTTTCCATTGATGTTACCTTTCTAGAAGAAAACACCATACTTTCCCTTTCTCCTGTACATCGTCCGAAGGATGTGATAATGATGATTTGTTAGTTTAACCTTCATTCCCCTGCACCAATATCTGAACTGGCTCTTGTCTCTAACCCATCACTATTCCTACATTCCTACATCGGCTCCTTCTCTGATCCTGCTCCTGTCAAAGTCTATTCTTGTCGTTCTACCTCCTCTTGTTTCTGTCCAGCACCAACTTCTTCATCATCCGATCCAGTTTCAAGTGATGATCTTTATTGCATTATGAAAAGGAAATGACAGTTACTATCTGTTTCTTCTTGTGTTCTTATGATCATTTGTCACATTCATCATGCTCATTTATTGCTTCCTTGATTCTATTACTCTCCACAAAACTGTTCATGAAGCCCTTTCTCATCCTGGTTGGCGTAATGCAATGATAGAGGAAATGAATGCCTTAGATGACAATGGTACTTGGAAATTGGTAGATTTACCTTTAGGGAAACAGGCAATTGGATGCAAATGGGTGTTTACAGTTAAAGTTAATCCAGATGGGTCAGTTGCTCGACTAAAATCTCGTCTAGTTGCTAAAGGATATGCTCAGACTTACAGAGTTGATTATTCTGATACTTTTTCCCCTGTGGCTAAGTTTACCTCTATTCGGCTGTTTATCTCTATGCAGCTACTTATGATTGGCCTTTGCATCAGCTAGATATCAAGAATGCTTTTCTTCACGGCGATCTTCAGGAAGAGGTATATATGGAGCAACCTCCTGGGTTGGAAAGTATGTTATCTTCGCAAATCTCTGTATGGTTTAAAACAGAGTCCTCGTGCTTGGTTTGGAAAGTTTAGTCAGGCTGTTGAGAGATTTGGTATGCTGAAATGTAAAACTGACCATTCTGTTTTCTACAAACGGTCTTAAACTAGCATCATTCTTCTAGTTGTGTAAGTGGATGATATTGTTATTACTGGGAGTGACAGTGTGGGCATCACATCTCTTAAGTCCTTTCTCCATACCTAGTTCCACACAAAAGACTTAGGGATATTGAAGTATTTCTTGGGGGTTAAAGTTACAAGGAGCAAACGAGGTATATACCTCTCTCAGAGGAAATATGTGCTCGACTTATTAACTGAGACAAGGAAATTGGGGGCAAAGCCATGTAGTGTTTCAATGGTTCCTAATGTGCATCTTACGAAAGATGGAGAACTATTTGGAGATCCTGAGAAATATAGAAGATTGATCGAAAAGTTGAACTATCTTATGGTGATTTGTCCAGATATCGCATATCCAGTAAGTGTTGTCAGTCAGTTTATGGCCTCCCCAACAGTTCATCATTGGGCAGCTTTAGAGCAGATCTTATGTCATTTGAAAAGAGCCCTTGGATGCTGTATATTATATGCCAATCATAGTCACTCTCATATTGAATGTTTCTCAGATGCAGATTGGGCAGGTTTCAAGGTAGATAGAAGATCCACATCAGGTTATTGTGTCTTTGTCGGAGGAAATTTAATATCATGGAAGAGCAAGAAGCAGAATGTCTTGTCACGATCAAGTGCAGAGTCGGAATATAGGGCTATGGCACAAGCTGTTTGTCAAATAATGTGGATATATCAGTTCCTGACTGAAATAGGCCTTGAAACTTCAGTACCAGCGAAATTATGGTGTGATAACCAAGCGGCTCTTCATATTGCATCTAATCTAGTGTTCCATGAACGAACAAAACACATTGAGATCGATTGCCATTTCGTTCGTGAGAAACTACAGCAAGGTCTGATTTCCATTGGGTACGTAAAGACTGGAGAACAATTGGGAGATATCTTCACAAAGGCTCTAATTGGGATCCAAGTTGATTATCTTTGTAACAAGCTAGATATGATTGATATCTATACTCTAACTTGAGGGGGAGTGTTACAGATGTATATGACTTCCTAGATTATAGAGATCACAATAAAATCCTTGATTATAGGGATCACTTCTATCCTAATTTAGATTGATCACCTACCTAGTTTGGAACACTACAAGTGTATATAAATATGTATCCTTTTAAGCTATGAATGAGAAGTGTGAATATTCATTACGTTTATTTACAACAAGCAACAAATTGAATGTCTATCAATGAAACAAGTCTGTGGACCATACCCCATATTTATTCTCATGTTTGTTTCTAATGGTTGTTTATGGGAGTGTATCACATCACGGGATTACCCTGATCATCGCTTTAGACAAGCACGAGACAAACATGGCAGTGCAGTGTACAATGATTACCAATAAAAGAATCTAAAAGGCATTTTTGTAAGATTAAAAAAAAGGTAGAAAACAAAGAAACTAAATTAGAACAAAAAAATATATAAGGATAAAGAAAAACAAGCTTAAGAAGCATTAAATACTGTGGAAATCAAATGGAAATCCACCAAATATATGCATGACAGTTAACATCAAAATATTTGCATAAGCAGATATACAACTAACAGGACAATAGTAAACAGATTGTTTTCAAAATATTTCTATTTTTCAATCAAACCATGTTATAAGGACATAGACTTTGATAGCTTTGATATTAGATCTAATTATTGAGGAGTTCATTATTTGATATCCATAAAAAAGATGTATCATAAATCATTCATGAAAACTAAATCAGCAAACTGAGCAAACAATGTGATTCAGTAGTATTGCTGGAAAAAAAATAAAGAGAATGCCCCAGCCACAGAAGAGAATTATCATGGGTTTTCACTTTACTCATTTCCCAGAACTTTTCAAGTGACAAAGTTTAGTTGACAGTTACTTTTAGCAACAAAAAACAGTGCCCAAACTCAAGGACTAAAAAAGTCATCTTGGTTCCATTAATTGCATATTTCATTAATGTTACATAGCTTCCGCTTATCGAAAATGTACATTATGAAAGCTAAAGCACAAGCCCCATAAGTAAGAGAGTTGCTGAAAGTGGAAGGAATTGGGCAATGCTCCCTAGAAACATATATATTAGGAAAACACAGATTAATGGAAAAATACCAAAAGAAAGGCAATCTTGGTATTGTCTTAATGACTAACCTACCCACCAAAATCTCATATAGTCAACATTGTTATTCCCCCAACAACAAAACATTTTGCACAACCCAAATTTCTATTTCTGGTAATTTTACTTCTCATATCAGAAAAAACACGATGATAAGAGGATAATGTCAATAAAGAAGTTCATGTTTTATTCATTTGAATATATAATGCACAGGCTTTGCCCGAGAGAGGAAAAAGTATAATTAACAAATTGAAATAGAAATTCATGCAGAGTATATGAAATTTAGAAAATTAAAATGGATGCAGAATGGAATATCCAGGAAGTCTATGAAGTAGTTCAGTTCTATGGAACCCACAGCATGATCTGAACAAAAATATAAATTGAATTGACAAGATATCAACATCTGGACAGAATTTTAGAATGTAACATCCATGAATGAACTAAACGAAACATTTGAGAAAGATTAATAAGCCCATCAAATAATCCCAACGAGAAAAACAAAATAATTAATTTTGGTATTTCTGAATCAATGTAGAATTCAAATCACAATCAGAGGGGTGAATTAAACAAGAAATATAAATTAAACGGTTAAATAAAACATAACAAATAAAGTGGAGAGAGAGTGGAATTGATTGAGAAAGAAAGCAAGCAAGAGAGCATAGGCATAATTTTGAAAACACACGTAATCGAAAATCAAAACCAAAATCAAGAATTAATCAAACTGATTTTGTTCAACATTTCATGATGTATATTGAACAAAGAGATTACTGTAAGAAAAAAACATGCACAAACTAGGGAAGTAACCTCATCCATAACAATGCAACAACAATCAGAAATGAAGCAAACTTACCATCTTTTCCAGGGATAACTGCAAACCAGGTTGCTCAGAATTGTAACCAACTTGCTCGCAACCTCCCATAGACCTCCCCTAACTGCAGATAATATATTGTGATTTCCTCTTGGGCCTCTTATACTGAACTTCATCCACACCAACTTCACCCGGAGGAAAATGCAAGTTAAACTGAGTCAACATCATCAACCTCTCTCTCTGATTCTGCAGCCTTGAGTGACATAGAAATTGAATAAAAAAGTTGCTCATTAAAAGCTAGTCTTGTTTCACCATATATCTGTCGAGATTCTTCTTCAAAACGCTTCTTGTAGTACGATTCAAGAGCACTCTTTCGCTTCTGTAGAAGCAACCACTTTCTGTCCAAATCTTGAATTGCCCAAAGTACCTAAAAAACAGTAAATAAGCCATTATTCTCTAGGGTTATGTTTTTCTTAATAAATAGATTTTTTCCTACATAATCAATTTGCTAATTCAATCACTCCATGACAAACTCAATGACCTTGTGCCATTTCAATTTAGGTGGTCTCTCGAAATCATCCTTCTTGTTATCATCAGCTTCTTGTTCCTCGGGATCTTTTAATAGGCTCAAGCACTCTTTCTTCCGATACATATAGCTATAAAGGGAATCTGAAAGCAAGAAGAAATAACAGCATGATAAGATGAAGAAAGATCAAAGGGTGAAAGGTCACCAACATTAATCAGAAAATACTTACGTCTAACTTCTGCACATGCAATAGGTCCAAAAATCTCGAGATGTCATCCCTGTTTATAAACAAATCCTGCCCCTCTACAGTACAGTAACATACTTGCGTCTACCTTCTGCACTGGTTCGTTGCAGACCCGGCTTAACCCTTACGCATCTGCCTAGGGCCCCAAAAAAAGGGTGTTAAAAAGGAGCCAAAATTATATTTTAAAATACTTTTTAATATATTTATAATTTTTTTTTTCATCAATCCCACCATTTTGTATTTACTCGCCTATGCCTACCTCTAGCCTCTACCTCTATCCAAATGATTTTTTTTTAAGAGTTTTTTAATATAATAATTTTTCAATCCTCATCAATTCTCCCATCCAATCAACCATGTCTATCTCTTAAACTTAAAACATGATTTTTTTTAAGAGTTTTTTAATATAATAATTTTTCAATCCTCATCAATTCTCCCATCCAATCAACCATGTCTATCTCTTAAACTTAAAACACGAATGACGGCTCACTTTTCCCTTGCAATTTGAAATACTTTCACGCAACTCTCCAACTCTCAAATGTCAAATCACATCTCATCTCTCCTTCAAATCACCATCTCTTATATAAATTTCATTTCATTTAAGGTTTTCTCATCTTTTTACTCTTATTATTCTACCTCAGTTTACTCTCATCTCTCATTTCTCATCTATTTTACTCTCTTGTCTCTCATTTCTCATCTATTGTCTCTCCTTTTTTATCTTTATTACATGAATTTTGTCTCTCCTTTCTTATCTTTATTACATGAATTTATGAAGTGAATGTGATTTATATTATTATTTTTATGCAAGGTAATATTAAGAGTTTTAAATCATTTTACTCTTAGCATTGTTAACTGATTTTACTTTATATTTGATCAAGTGATTTATATTATTATTTTATGCAGGGTAAAAATATAAGATTTTTGAGTATTAGCACGCAAAAGCAAAATCAGGGCATAAATCTAGCATAAATCAGGTGCTAAATTCTTTCTTAATTTTTATATTTTATTTTTATTAGCAAAATAATATTAAGAACTCTAAATTATTTATTCTTTGAATATAATGCCTACTAGAAGTGGATCTGGATTTGAAAAACAGAAGGAAAAAAAAAAAAAGAATAGAAGACTATTAAATCCAAAAATGGTGCACTTGTAAATTTGTTATTAATCAAAACCCCAAATGCTATAAAAACCAAATGAAGATTTAAATGAAAAATCAATTGAAAATTGTGAAGAAATTCTTCAAGATAACAATTCAATTGATCAAATACTAGTGAAGAGTCTCATGAAAATTTAGAAGAAGAAATTCCATTCGACAAAAAATGAAAATATTAATGATGAAGATGAAACAACCATTAAAAATATTTATGACCTGGTACACTTGAATAATTAGACAAATTATATGATTATTAGTTGAAAAGGTCTAATTAGACAAGTTTTAGATTTTCCAAGAGATGAAAATTCTAGACTGCTTTTCTACAATTCTTACATTCGAAATTACCAAATGGAGAAAAAACATGATAGAAAATGGCTATATCCAAAGAATTAAATAAAGTATTTTGTTTTTGTTGTAATTATTTAGTTTAAAAGAAAATACAATTCATTAGCAAATGGCGTGTGGAGAGTTGGAAAAATCTTAGTGCCAAGCTTAAAAGTCACGAAATAAGAATGAACATGCTAAAAATATGAACATTTGGGTTGATGTTGAGATGGGATTAGCTTAAAACAAAACAATTGTAAATATTTACAGAAAAATAAATAAAGAGAAATAGCATTGGAAGAATTGTACTATTAATATTATAGCGGTCGTAAAAAATCTTTCAAAAAATAATTTGGCATTTCGTGGTACAATGAAAAAGATTTATCAAAAAATGGAATTTTTAAGTTTAATTGAAATGATTGCTGAGTTTGATCCAATAATGCAAGAACACTTTAGACGTATTCAAAATGGAGAATTCATACTCTTTATCTTGGTCATAATATACAAATGAGTTGATAAATATTTTAGCATTAGAAATAAGAAATACCATTATTAAAAAATCCAAAGAATCAAATATTTTTCATTATACTTGATTGTAACCCCAGATACAGTCATCAAGAACAATGTCACTTATATTAAGATGTGAGATATTCAATAAGTCAAATAAAATAGAAGAGTACTTTCTAGATTTTATAAAATGGATGGTACTTCTGGTCAAGGTCTTTTTAATGTTCTCACACTATATTAAAAATCTTGAACCTTGATGTATAATGTTAGAGGATAGGATATAATAATGGTCTAATATGAAGGTACACAGGGTGTGCCAAAAAGATTATTAGATATAATTCTAGAATGATTTTATACACCATGGTGGTTGTCATAGTCTTATTTAGTTCTTTGTGATATGGCTAATTCATATGCTAATATATTACATTTTTTGGAGTGATACACATATATACTCATATCTCTCTCTTCTACAAACGATGGAAAATTTTGCAAGATCATTTCTAATTTGACACTTAAGCCATTATCACAAACACGTTGGGAAGTCGTGTTGAAATTATTAAAGCAATAAAATTCAGCTCCACAAATAAGAGATGCTTTATATCAATTATAGAAACTAGTGAAGATCCTAAAACAAAAGTGAAGCTATTTCTTTAATAACGTATGAGATTGAAATTTTGATTTCTATTAAGCATGAATATTTGTATGAAATGTTATTTGCTGTTATGTGTTAGTAAATATTTACAATTCTAAAATATGGACATTGTTGTTGCAACAGATCAGTTGAAAAGGTCTTGTTTCATTTTTTTAAAAATATGAGAAAATGGGTTTACATCTTCTAGATTTCTACTAAAAGATTGTAGAGCAAGAATAGAACCAAAATTTCATGAAAAAACGTATAATAAAGGAAAAAAAAAACACATTTGTGAGAATGAAAACGAAGAGATGAATTGTCTGCTGAAGAATCTTTTAGAATAAATTATTTCACATATTTTGTTATCATTTCATTTTCCTCACTTCAAAGTAGGTTTGAACAATTTGAAATATATAGTAATAATTTGGTTTTCATTTAATATAGAAAAGTTAAATTGCTTAATGATGATAGTTTGCTGAAATATTGTTTAAATCTTGAAACTTTTTAAAACATGACATGCTCTCTGATATTGATGGGTTTAGATTTATATTCAGAATTAAAAGTTTTACCAGAAATTATAAACGTGGAATTTAAAACACCACACTTAAAATACTAGATTTTATAAAAAAGGTAAATTCTTTTCCAAATGCATGGATAGCTTATAGAATACTGTTAACTATTCTTGTTACTGTAGCTTCAACGGAAAGAAGTTTTTCAAAATTAAAGTTAATAAATCTTATTTGCGTTCAACTATGTCACAAGAAAGATTAGGTAACTCAGCTATATTATTAATTGAAAAAGATTTGGTTTCTAAACTTGAATATAAAATTTAATTAGTGATTTTTGCATCTTAAAAGACAAGAAAAATAAATTTGAAATATTTTTTAATATATACTTATATTATTAGAAGGCCCCTAAAGCAATTCTTGCCTAGGGCCACAAATGTTCTTGAGACGGGCCTTGGTGTTGTTGGAAGGTCTAGGTACTTATTTGGTCAAGCAAAGTATGTTATACAAATGAGATAATATTCTCATGTACTTTACAGTATAGTACATATATATACACCTGGATAACACAGATTATAATATTTGGTGATGTACCACCATTCTCGAAGTACAACTCTGGTTTCTACCCAAAAGATAAACTTCTAGATTCCAGGGCATCAAACTTGACCAGGGCTGCATCCCAAGGTTCCTTAACAGTAGCATATCAGATGCTTTTATTGAAATTAGGTTTTGCATCAACTGGGAAGTTTGGTGCCTGTATCTCGATGTTCATAGTATATCCCTTAGGATTTAATTAGCACACCACTGTGACAGAGTTGTATATCTCGACATATTTCCCAGCTGTGTTGTTCCAGCTATTGTCAATTTCCATAACCTTCTGCACAGTAATGTTCCATTCATCTCGTTCGGCATCAAAAAAGAAGTGACTAAAACTTATGAAGCATAATATTTTGCTCCCCTACATGAGATGTAATACAGAAACTGTTTTAATTCACTATCAATTTAAATGAGGTTTGGTATCATTTTTAGTGTTTGTTTTTGAAAATGAAACAAAAAAATTAATGTTGTTTCTTAAAATTTTAAATATGCCTTCATTCTTATTTTCTGAAAATAGTATTTGAAAATCAAAACAAAACGACTTTACGATGTTTTTCTTATTTTCTTAATTTCGGTCTACACGTTTTCTCCTATTTCTCTGTTTTGGTATTTCAAAAATGAAAGTGGTTTGTGAAGAAAAATCATGCATTTTCCAATGAAAAAAAATGAAGAAAACAGAAATGGAAAAGAATGCAGCCTTAACTAACTTAAGAAGAAATTACAGATTTTTTACTGTTTTGAAGCACCGGCTTAAACTACAAGGTAGATAGACATGGAACCAGTGATTACTTCCAGAAAACCTTAAGCCAGGATATAAAACCAGTATCTAGATTAATCTGGCAACAAAGGAAAAGTTCTCAGTATTCATGAGCTACTAATATCTGGATCCAAGGCTCATCCACCTCATTATTTAGCAATAACACGCAAGCAATCAAAAGTCAACAGCCATGTATAGGTAACTATTCGCTATGCTTAGATTGATTTTGGTGGTACAATATAATTTGTGAACTGCATGATGTGAATGTATTTTAAGTCTGATGTAAATTTAACTTACTGTCTCTGTAGTATCTAAAAGCCCTGTCTAGAGCTGAATTTAAGGATCCTTCCTCTATTCCTTCAAGGACAAACCTGGAAAAAGAAGGGAAAAAAAGGGTTAAACATGTTGCTAATTTTAATTTAGAGCATCAACAAATTTTAGAAAAATGAGAATAGAAGCAATTTCATTCTATCAATCAAGGAAATTCATGAAGAAAGAGACAGGAAAAGACGAACAAATTTCAATGACAATGCATCTTGCAGAATTTCATCTCACATGAGCCATTAATAGCCCAGCTTTTGAATTTACAGCATATATAAACAATAAATTGATGTATTACACTACTGTTATATATTGTTATACAATAAAGCTAGGGACACCAAAAAACCTGCATCAAAATTGTGTACCGGCCTACATGTACCAGCCGCGTGAATTTTTTTTCAATTTTTTTCTAGTGAACGGCAGTCCAAAAAATTTGGACGGCCGTTCACTCACATGGACCCCCGTCCATATTATATGGATGGGGGTCCATATACCAGGGACGGCTGTCCCCATTTAAAAGACGCCCGTCCCTAATAAAATACAATAAAAATATTTGTTAAACATTATGGACGCCCGTCCTTGACCCAAAAATGAAAAAAAAAATAAAAAAGCTTTGGGGACACCCGTCCACCAATTGTGGACGGCCGTCCCTTACTTTTTCACGGGCGTCCGTGCGTAATGGACGCCCGTCCATTATTTTAATTTTTTAAAAAATAAAATAAAAACGATGCGTCCTTTTATTGTGGACAGGCGTTGATAAGTAATGGACACCCGTCCAAAAGTAATTCTTTAAAAAAATAATAATAATAAAATAAGGGACGGCCGTCCCTAAATGGTGGACGGTCGTCCCTTAATTGTGGACGGGTGTCCATACTTAATGGACGCCCGTCCATTCTTTATGGACGCCCATCCATTCTTTATGGATGACCATCCATAAGGGTTGGACGGCCGTCCCTTATGTAAAGGACGGTCGTCCAGCCCTTATGGACGGCCGTCCATAAAAAATGGACGGGCGTCCATTACTTAAGGACACCCGTCCTTTAATGTAAATAAAATTTAAAAACAAAATTTTTAAATTTTAATTACATTTGTTTATTGCGAATAACATTAGCTTCTCCAATACGCTTCCGCCAAAATTCTTCCAGCGAAAGAAAACCAACGCAAAAATTCATCTTCTCCTTCTGCTTCATCATTGCCATCTGTTCTTCGCCTCTGTGTTGCATCTGCATTCCTTTGCCATTTCTTCCTGCAACAAAAGTTTTTTCCTCATTTTCCAACAACCGTGTGAAGATGAAAGCTATAAACTTTTCATCTAACCATTTTTTTACAGTGGAAAGGGAGATTAGAAAGATTTGTCCAGGTTATTAACCGATTTTTATATAATTTATGCATTTATTTAGTTTTTTTATTAAGAATATGCGCATCGTTGAAATGATTTTGAAAACAGTTTTGTCTTTTGTGCGTACAAGTCCGAAAACTAGTTTAAATTCAGAACAAAAAAAGGTCATTTTCTTCATTTATCATAGCTTTTTAACTCTGAAAACAGTTTTTAGATATTAAATCGAACACATTCTCGAACATTTAAATTGAGATATAAATTGTAACCTAATTTTGAAGGAAAAAAAAAAAACTTATTTTCTTATTATTGTATCACAAATCATACGGAGCCAAAAAAATTCAAACCTTGTGCAAGTCCGCTTGCTTTCTAGGAAGCACAAGAGACTTCAAAGTAAGAACAAACTCCTTAAGTGAATCAGGCCAATGTTCCTATAAATTAAACAGCAAAAACTAATTATACACAAAACAAAATGCAATTACAACGCAATGACAATAGGGATAGCTAATTGTGTAATAAGAAAGCGAACCTGGACGACTCCGGAGGGAATGCGGAGAAGATTTTCGATAGGTTCATTGCGAAGACAATCAATCCAATCTTTATCAACGGCTTCCCAGAGTTTGTCGGTGAAGAAATTGACGACGTGAGCATTTATTAAGAAAGTGAAAGGCTTTAAGAAATCGACAATTGCCTTGATCCATTGGAGAGTATCGGTAGCAGTCTGGCATGAGTACGGGCACTGCATCGCCATTTGCATAAGCTTTGAGGCTCTGTTCGTTTTTAGGTGTTGAGTATTGTGTTTTCAAATTTTATTCAAATTTCGAGAGGGCAATTAATTTAACCAAAACTTAGGGACTAAATTATTTTTGCTCATTTCGGGGATAATAACATTTTCATCCCTGACTTTCGTAACTTTACTTTGTGTCTTTGTAAAATTTTTTAGTAACTTTTGGTCCTGTCAATAACATTTTGCATCTTAGGTTTACCAAGAATAGAGAAAAAAATTCCGGACAAGGACTAAAATGTTGGTAAAAAATTTTACAAAATTAAAAGGGATATTATCAATAGGGTAACAAACTTTTTGGTCGTTTGCATCGGGGTATATAAGATAACGGGGGTAATCTTCGTTTATTTTGCAAGATTCTAGTGTTTGGTTTGCAAGTAATAAAATATTACGGTAATCTTTTATTGTAAATAGTGTTTGTTGTTGATAATGTGGGAGGTAATCTTATTACCATGCTAGGGAGTGTTATTAAAACATTACCGGGGTAATCTGATTTTTCTACCCATTTTGCCCTTAATTAAAAACCATGTTGGATACAATTACTCTCAAATGTCTACCAAATAACAATTACCCAACCCCTCTATATTTGAGAAATTAGCTAAAACCCCCCAGGCACAAAAAAGTTTAAAAGTTAACAAAATACCCCCAGTCACCCAAGACCACCGTCGGCCGCTGGCATCAGTCGCCGTAATGGTGCACGACCGATGGGATCTGGTCAATCGTGCACCAATAAGGCCTTTTCTTGCCATGTCGAAAACGAGTAGATCTGGCCATGAAATGGCTATAGATCTGGCTATTTTCCGGCCATGGATCATAGGCCATTTTCAGTTTTGCCGGCGCACGACCTGCCATATACTGCTAGTCGTGTGTCATTCCATCAACTATCGGCAACAGCTGATGGTAGTGGCTAGCTGCCGACAGTGGCTTGGGGTGGGTGGGGGTAATTTTGCTACAAATTAAAGTTTGATATGGCTGGGTGTTTTAGCAAAATTTCAAATGTAGGGGGCTAAAATGATCAAAAAATAATAATAAAAAATACTATTATATTAATATTTAAAAAGGAGAGAAATTTAGTAATCTATATAACATATTATACACCAATTTATTCAAACTAACCAAACACATTTTCTAAACATTCCTAATAATCTTCAAGGTAATGTTTCTTTCTGTTAATGTAACATTCCCCTATAATAAAACATTACATGATCCAAACGTCCCCTTTATACTTTTTGGGAGGACAAAAGTTTTAATTTATTCAATTAGGAGACGATAAACTACTTAGGGTGCATTTGGTTCAGGGAATGTTGAATTACCTTGAATATTACTAGGAATATTTAAGGAAACGTGTTTGGTTAGTTGAAATAAATTAGTGAATATGTTATATTAATATGTTTGGCTGGAAGGAATAAACTGGTGGCTATGTTATATAAATTACTAAATTGCTCTCATTTTTAAATATTAATATAATATTATTTTTATTATTAATTTTTGAATAATTTTTTTAAACCCCAACATTTCAGATTTAGCCAAAACACCTAGAGCTTATATAAAACTTTAATTTGTAACAAAATCACCTCCACCCACCCTAGGCCATTGCCGGCCGCTAGCCACCACTGCCGGAAGTCGTTGGAAATCATTGGGAGTCACCGATATGGCCGTAGATCTGGCCGAAAATGGCTAGATTTATTCTGGCTATTTCCGACGGCGGTCGATGGTGGTTGGCCAATTGTCGGCTGTGGTTGGCCAGCTATCGGCGGTGGTTAGCCAGCTGTCAGCGATGGTTGGCCAACTATCGGCGATGGTTGGCCAACTGTCAATGGTGGTGGTCCGCACTTTGTTTTACATATAAGAGCATATTGTCCAAAAACTTAATTAAACAAGGGTAAAATTGTAATGGTTGATTAATGTCAATTGTTTTCAAAACAAGGGCATTATTGTCCAAAAATTTTATTAATAAGGGGTAAAATTGTAACAAAAATAAGATTACCAAGTAATCTTAAA
Organism: Pistacia vera; assembly: GCF_008641045.1. Lineage (NCBI taxonomy): Eukaryota > Viridiplantae > Streptophyta > Magnoliopsida > Sapindales > Anacardiaceae > Pistacia > Pistacia vera. Next base: position 663,592 of record NW_022195917.1, read on the forward strand.
ATACTTAAGAAAATTAAAGTAATCAGATTACCTCCAATATTACTAACAATAACTAGGGGTGCGTTTGGTTTATTATTTTGGGTAAGATTTTGGGGATAGTATTGGATAATTGAATATGAGAGTATTACGAGGTAAAATTTAAAAATTTATAGAAAAACCCCCTAAGTTTGCTAATTTCATAAATACCCCAACATGTAAATTGACAAAAATACCCCCACCACCTGCAGTGCCAGATTTTGGCCACCACCGCCAGAATTTGGCCGGAAAATCGCGTTACGACACAGACCAGTCGGATCTGTGTCGTAACGAGTCGTTATGGCCTTTTTCGTCCAGATCCACCACAGATCTGGTCGGAAAAGGCTAGATCTACGGCCTGCCGTGGCCGTCGACGGCCAAAAAAGGCCAAAACGACGGCCATCTTTGGCCGTCGTTTTCGGTCAACGATGGCCAAGATTTGGCCGTCGTTGACCTCAACGACGGCCATTTCTTTGGCCGTCGTTGACCTCAACGACGGCCATTTCTTTGGCCGTCGTTCACGGCCAGATCTGGCCTTTTCCGGCCAAATCCGTGGTGGATCTGGCCAGAAAAGGCCAGATCGGTGAACTTCCGGCCATTTATGGTTGGCAGGTTGGTCGTTGTACAGATTTCGGCTACCACCGACGGTGGTTGCCGAAATCTGGCGAATATGGGTTGCGGGGGTGTTTTTGATAATTTTTAAAATTTTTTTTTAGGGTGTATTTGATGAAATTAATAACCTTATGGGGTTTAAAAGTAATTAAAAAAATAGGGTAATATTCTTGGAATAATGTGCCAAACATTATTTGGAGAATAGGATCCAGAATCTGGATAAAAATAATAAGCCAAACACATACTAGGTTTTAGTAGATTATCAGAAATTTATATTATTTAACAATCAAATGTGGTAATTATCAAGTAATATAATATGACATTACATCAGTAATTCAACATTACCTATGACATTACATTAGTAATTCAACATTACCTCCAACCAAACACACCCAAAGGGTTAGATTTAACTTTACATAAGGGTAAAAACGTAATTGAACAAATTATTCTTTTTTACAAAATAAATAATAAAATTAAAAAACTAGTAAAAGATTTAAATTATCTCTTTTTACAAAATAAAGAAAAAAAATTAGTTTTTTTATTTTATTAAATTTTCTTTTAGTTTTAAATATCTTAATTTTTTTTTTGTTTTTTCGATTTTCTTTAAAAAAAAATGTTTTGGTCTTTTTTTATTTTTTCAAAAAAATTTAAATTTATGTTTTAAAAACTAAATTCACTTAAAAAAGAAAAAAGAAAAAAATCAAGGCATCTAAGTCATTTATCATTTTCTGTTAAAGTTTATGTTTTAAGAACTAAATAGCAAATAACCGTTAGATGTCTCCTAATTAAACAAATTGTAACATATATCCTCCCATTGATAAAATTTGAAAAGTTTGTACCGTGACTGATAATATACCAAACTAAAACTACTTAAGCTAAAATTTGGAAACCAAATTATTCTTTTTCCTCGTTTCGTTAAAGAGTTAAAAGTTACAATTTATCTATATCACTAAATAACAATTCTCTATCTCATATAATTAGAACAATTATTTAAGTTCTCACTATTTTATTAGGGCGGTTGTCAGAATAAACTTTTCTTTAAAATGCATCTCCAAATGTATACTAAATGAAGTTGAACCTCAAAGTAAATCAAATCTAAAAAATTTCACCAAAAAATAAAACCAAAGTGAGAAAAGGGAAACTAGTACATTTCTAAGAAAAATACCTTATTGAGAAATTCTATAAAATTCACAAATCACCAAAGTGAATCAGCCTTAACTCTACCCAAAATTTTAAAGCTCGAATCCTTGCATTACAAATTGTAGATGCTAAAATCTATGGTTGTGAAGATAGGGTTAGATCCTGTGAGGTTGAGGCCACTGGCAATTCTTTGTACCTACACAAAGAGCAAACAAGCATGGAACTTACTTGGACACCGGTGTGGTGTCTGCTGTAGGCACTTCAACACTCAAGTTAGTAAAGCTGAATGAGGCAATTTAGTAAGGGTAAGGGAAGGAAGGGTTACCAGAGCTCAAGTCGGAGACTAGAACCACAGTGTAGTAGGATAGCTCTTAGGAGTAAGAGCTTGGGTGTTGCTAGGTGATATTGAGGCCGAATGCCTAAACAGGGGAGTGACCTCTGTTTATATAGTAGTTGTTGGGTCCTTGTATCCTAATACGACTCTGAATCGTTAAAGGTAAAATCTCGCGAATAGGAAAGATCCTAATTCACTTAACTTAATAGTAACAAGAGTCATAATCTGCCTAAGATACAAAATCTTAGGCGAATTAGGATAAAGTAAAACAGGAAGAGTGCTACTTACCTTGGTCTAGAAGGCCTAGCATAAGGTGGGCCGCTGGAGTTACCCCTTGTTGAAGAAAGCTGGATCTGGAGGTCACGGTTCAGCCCAAGTCATGAGATCTAGTGTTGATCCAACTGAAATTGGATCACAACGCTTGGGCCGATGTAGTGGAACATTCCTGTTTGGGCCTGATAAGGCCTCGTATGATTTTAGGCCCCCACATTTAGCCCTCCACTCTCTAAGCTAAAGAGTCTTTAGCTTGGAGAGTATATGGTCTGATGGAAGCTAATCGGACAGAGAGGCGGTCTGTTGAGTCGGTCAAGTATCCTTATTGGTTGAGTGAGATGCCTTGTCTTGAAGAAAGTTGTGAGGACACTGTTGACTATATTTTTGCAAACTTGTGTAACTGAGTCTACTCAGCTGGTCAAGCCGAATGTTAGAATGCACGACATTGTACTATTAGCTACGTCCACTAGGTTGACTGGGCCGAGTGGTTGGATGCAAGAAACATCCCTTGAAGCTAAGTTCGTTTGGTTGGTAGTCAAGAGCGCAATAGGGTGGCGTTAGGAGAGCGAGACACATGTACTATAGGGTTACCTATGTTTTGAGTGGGAGACGAGACTTCGGATTCTCGAGGCAGTCTTATCGTATTACACATGTACAATTAGGATTTCTTCTTTCTTTTAAGCGAGAAATCAAAGAGTCGCAGCCAATTGGCCGCTGCCACGTGTTGTCTTGGTAGGTTAGGTGATTAAAAAGAGAAGACACTCGTTGCGATTGTTCATCCTTGCCTTCACTTCGTTCTCCACTTTTTCCAAGAACTTTTCTTCGATTGTCGTTGAAGCTTTTTCAATAGTTTTTCAGCATTTGTTCACGGTAATTCTCTTTTCCTTCAGAAAAATTGACTTCTTTTCTTTGCTTCTCCTTTCCATCTACTTTAGAGTTAGTTTAGGCAAGTTTTTAGGATTGCTTTTCCTCGGGTGGTTTGAAGTACCAATTTTTCCTTTTGATTTCTTTGGAACTCTGTGGAATTCCCAGAGGTTTGAGGCATATCTTTAGATCTGGCTAGATTCCGAGGATAGGCTCAGTTTCTTAGGACGAAATTTTAGGAGAAAAAGCTTTTAAGGATTTGGGTTTAGGAGCGTAGGCGTTACTAGGGAGAAATTTCTGGGAATTTTGAGTTTGGTTTGTGGGAGAAGGAAGAGTCGATTTATTCACTGTCACCATTCGGTATGCCTGGGGTGCTTGAGCAAGCCGAGTGGAAACTTTTTTTGGGGTAAGGTGTAGTTTCATCCCTAAACGAAAGTTTATTTGATCATCCAGTTGGTCTGTCTAACTGAGTAGATCGTAGTGAGGAAAGTTTGTCATCTGCGTGTGCGACATCGCATTCCGAGTCAAGTGAGGACAGTCAGGGAGAGATGGAGAGGGGAGGAGAGTATGAGAATGCCCCTACAATGGTGGTGTTGTCGGAGGAAGGTAACGTGCCCGTGGGTATTCCTAAAGGGTTGAGTGTAGCTAAGACCAATTCAACTATTGCCGAGTAGAGTGGCGAGGACTCTGATGGGCAAGGGGAGAATAGGGAAGATATCGATAAAGAGCCAGGCAGCAATCCCGAGGGCGAGCCTTCTACAAGTGGGATTGCAAGGGATGCAACCAGCCTATTGGGTGGAGGGATCTTGCCATTGGACTATCCCCCAAAGCTTACTCCGGATGAGGAATGGAGTATAAGGACCATGTACCATATCCCTGACTTGGTCGAGATACATCTTCCGAGAGATCACGAGCGGGTCAACTGGGATGTTCCAAGATGGATCGCTGTGTATGACATCTACTTCTATGATGGGCAAAGGTTGTCGATTCCTCACCTGGTTTGGGAAGTGCTAAACCACTTCATGATAGCACCGACTCAGATTATGTTGAATGGCTGGAGCCGCTGATAGCGTTGGAACTTCTATGTGTTAGTATATGATCCAGTTACGCAGCGAAAAACAAAAAATATTTACGACATGGATCGTTCCTTAGAACCAAGATTTAGGTACAAATTTACAGTTTATATATATTAAATAAGAATCTACAGATTTTAGTTTAGAGTTTAAGAAATCATACGCACGTTTGGAGGCTCCTCCAACCTGTCTCTGAACGTATTTCGCTACCGACCCAAGTGTAGGATCGAACCGATGTAGTCCACACGAAGATAACCTCAAGGAACTAAAGAGGGATTTGCTAGATCCTCTTTAGCCTTTAAGAACCAAAAAGAAAAATCAAAGTAATTTGATTCAAGCAAAAATTGCAATTTGGCGTGGAGAGTATTTCAAGGGGCTGGAGTGTTTTTCTTTTCAATGAATGAATCTCTCTCTTTTATTTCACAAAGTGTGCACTTATATAATGCACACTATACCCTATTCCATCATGGAATAGGCTTGGGCTCCAACCCAAACACCCCTTGTATCCAAACATCCCCTTTAAGATATTTTTAATTTTAATTTATCATTATCTCAATTCAATTCAATTAATATATATTTACAATAATGATAATTTATTTAAATATAGGCAAACACATATTTAAACGTAATTTTACTTATTTAATTTTAATATCAAATTAAATAAAGGCTACGACCTCAGCAAATTTAATTGCACTATGAAATTACCAAAATACCCTTTCGCCTAAAAAGACGAAAACGCCATTCTTCTAAGCTGGTTCTTAAATTATCTTCTATGTGTGTGACCCGTAGGCTCTTTATCATACCGGTAGTGTGTAGTATCGCGATTAACACCAATTAATCGTCTCACTACACACAGACCAAGATTGGCCCTTAGCAAGGCATCATGGCCACCCGATAGATTCGGATTCAGCGAAACAATTACTTGTCAACGATATGGTTACCATATAATCCGATTATTTCATCATCCATTATCTTGACGAGACCGAGGCATGGAAATAGTGTCAACCTTCGGTTACTCTCGATATTGTGTATTCAGTTACTAGACCAATGACTTGTATTATAAACTGGATAGAGCAACAACTCAATCCCACTGTGGCCACAGTTTTAATGTCATTGCCATTTACTGAATTGCGTCGTGAGATAACTTCTCCCGTACCCGGGAGTGATGAATCCTCTGTCTATCCACCAGAGTCTTGATACACTCCTTAATGCAGCCAATCACCACCGTATTGACAACTCTTAATAGAACTGCGTTAGGCTAGTGTCAAACTACGTCAATCGGTGCACAAGGTGCTCCGGTGATCTCAAGTCTAAGGATAACATGTATCACCATTTGTTAGAGGATTTATTCCGTATGCACGAAGGTTACCATCTATATGGAATCCTCTGGTGGGTCAGTCCAGTGAACTTGCCTACAACAAGCACCCATATGTTGCACCAGGTTGTCACCAAACAACCTTGACAAGTGAGATCAGCCACTGCATTTCGACAGGGTCATTCAACACTATGATAACGTTACCGTATTATCTGTGCCCTTACTTCAGAATAATACTGAGGCTACGGACGTTTCTAGAATGACCACCATATGTGCTCATAGGGTTCTCACTATCAAGATTTGAAACACTTGATACCCTCGTCATGATTCTACCATTGTAAGGACATATATCAATACATACAATGATGATTTACGCGATATAGTATAAAATGTCTTTTATTGATCAGTGAACATTATTACAAAGAGTCAATTCTACAATAATTGATTGGCTCTAGGGCATCTACTCTAACACTATGCACTATGCATCGAGTGGGATTCGGCCTGCATGAGTTCCTTTACTCTTACTGCTTAAAGGAGAAAGACATAGACAAGGGTAGATACTCAGTCACACTAAGGCATGACCAAGTCCACCTAGTGACATTCATGTGATTAAGTGACAAGAACTGGAAGGGAAAGTTCTTCTTCGTCAGGGGTGATGCAGTTTTTGGAGAGAGAGGACAAGGCGACATACACTTTACATGGAGCGTGATTGGTTAGTCACTTGTCTTTTGCTTTGAGTACTGAGCCTTATCTTTCGTTCTTTTGCAAATCCAAGATTCAATAAGGCTAGGCAAAGTGGAGACGGCTTGGAGGTTCCAACCCGAGAATTGCTTGCCATACTACTGAAACGGAGAGATTGAAGAGTGTTCTTAAAATAGACGAACCTTAGGGCGAGTCATCTTTGGAACTGGGTCGTTGCAATACAGAGAGATACATCTTTCCTTTCATTGAAGTAGACGTGGAGTGTTCTGTTGACATGCTACTACAATCACATCTGCTTCAAACATTCATTTCTTCATCCTTTAACTCCTAGAGAGTTTGCTCTTGCAGAGAGGCTGATGAAGAGTATTAACGTCGACATCCCGAATGCGAGCAAGGCGATTGCTTAGCGTCAAGCTAAGAGAAAGAGAGAGTTGACGGCTAGGCCGAGTGAAAATATCCAGATGCAATGAACTGAGTCAATCGCATCGGTTACGCCACCTAGTGTCGGAGTAGGGTCATCGAAGAACGTCTAGATCGACGAGGATACTAAGAATATGATTGTCACGCTCTTGATGATTGCTTCTATTTACTCTGATACAGTCGGGATGGGGAAGTTAGCTGACTCTTTCTTGCTACCCATTGATGAGAGCCGGTTGGATCAGATGGGGATGAGTGCGGCTGTTGAATGTGTTGTACCTTGACAGTTTCAGGTAGTTTTTATCTTTGAACACTTTGTTCTTGAAGAGAAACTTTTTCTAAACGTTCATTTTTTTCCAGGCTCTGACTGAGAGTTTATATCTGAAGAAGGTCGTGGTCACCCAAGATATGAAGATTCAACACTTAACAAAGTCTAACACTAGCCTCTGCACTCGGGAGGCTTTAACCTTAAAATCTTCAAAGGAGAGTACTGCCAAGCTACAACAGGCCAACCTAGAATTGGGGGAGTTGAAGACGACATTGGTGGAGAATGAAACGGCGCTAGTCGAGAGGGACACGACACTAGCTGAGAAGGAGGAGGAATTAGTCGCCCTTAGGGAGCAATGTCGATCGATAATATAGGCGCCATGATCAAGGCCCGCACTGAACTGATGAAGGAGTACAAGGCGGGCAACATTTCCCACTAGAATCCAAATGAGGATATTAAACTATGGGAAGAGATCGAGGCAAAGTTAGCTGTGGGGACGGTGGGGCAGAAGAAGATTGGGTTGAGTCTGAGCGCAAGGACATGATGGACGACTTTGTTGGAGACTTGCAAGGGTTGCTTACTAAGTCAATCGAGACTCTTTCTCGGGATGACTCGACGATTGGGCTTCGACTAGCAAAGAAAAGGAGGTCGAGCTGACTATAGGGCACCTGACTCCAGAAGATGACCCAGAACATGCTGCTCCTTGAATATATTTGTTTTTTGTTTGAATGGATTTATGTTTTTGATGTTGCATTCCCGTACTTTTGTACTTGAACTAGCCATATGAGGCCTTAGCAAAACATAATATTTTGTTGAAACTGTAAGTCTGTTAAACTGGTTGAATGACTATTTGTTTATTGTCTCCCAGAGGCTTTCAACACGATAGACCAACTGTGGTTTGATGCTGCTAAATACTTGGTTGCAGCAATAAATTAATTCTTTCAGTCGATCAGACTGAATGACTGAGTTATTTGACTGACAAATTTTCTAAGTATTGAAGTGCATTTTAATAGGTGGTACCCGTATCACAAGTGAACCAAGTCGGCATGACTGACTTCGTAGCTGAAAACATTCGAGGGCTATGTGGCTCAGTCGCCGTGACCAACTTCGTAGTTGAAAATATTCGAGGGTTGTGTGGCCAAATCATCGTGACTGACTTTGTAGTTGAAAACATTCAAGGGCTATATGGCACAGTCGACATGATTGACTTCGTAGTTGAACCAAGTCAGCGTGACTAACTTTGTAGTTGAAAAAGTCTACCTTGGTGACGTGGGGTAGGTCGGCATGACCGACTATGTAGTTGAGACTTTGTAGCAGAACAGTTGAACATAATTTTCTCTGAATAGTTCTTTTTATTAACTCAAAGCTTTGGGGCGGACTGTCATTGAAGGAGGTGGACATGCCCACTCATCCCTTTGAAAAAACAAAAAACAAATTAAAATAAGTTACAAGAAGGAAGCTAAGATATGGTTTTTCAGAAGTGATACCGTTTGAGGTGAAAGGCGTTCCAACTGTGGCTGATGTTCTTGCCTTCCGGTGATTAAAGCTTAAAAGCGCCCTTGCCGACTGACTGGGTGATCTTGTACGGGCCTTCTCAAATGGGACCAAGCTTGCCAGCGTTTATCTCTCTCGTGTTTTAAAAGACTTTCCGGAGGACCCAGTCACCTTCTTTGAATGACCTCACTTGGACGTTGCGGTTGTAGTGTCGAGCAACCTACTGCTGGTAGATTACCTTTCTAATTTGTGTTTGTTCATGCAACTCATCAATCGTGTCTAAGTTGTGACCGTTTAATTCGTTGTTCATCCATTGGAGCCTAAGAGACGAGACCGACATTTCTGCTGGGATGACTGTCTTTCGAGCCATATACTAGGGATAAAGGAGTTTCGTCTGTGGATGAGTGGGCGATTGTTCTGTAAGACCATAATACCCTTGGTTCATCTGCCCATGCTCCTTTTGCTTTTTGAAGGCGCTTCTTCATAGTTTGCATGACCGTCTTGTTAGATGACTCTGCTTGACCGTTCAACTGGGGGTTTTTGGGAATTGAGAAGTTAAGTCTGATTCCCCATGTTTCATAGAAATTTTTAAAGCTAGAGCTGATGAATTGGGACCTGTAGTCTATGACTATCTCCTTTAGAATCCCAAACCGACAGATTACATTCTTCTAGATAAAGCTTTTTATCTCCAGGTCTCGCACTTGGGCAAATGCTTTTGTCTCTATCTACTTTGTAAAGTAGTCCGTCACAGCTAACATGTACACTCGCTGCTCGGGTGCGATTGGAAGCTAGCCCACTATGTCTATTCCCAATTTCATGAATGGCCAATGGGTTAGGACAGAGTTGAGTAGTTCGGAGGGAAGGTGCGAGATGTTAGCAAATCTTTGGCAGTTGTTGCACTTCTTGACATATGCGGTTGAGTCCGAGCACATAGTGGCCAATAAAAACCGGAGGTGATCGCCCAATGTGCCAGGCTGCATCCCCCAGCATTTGCCTTCGTGAAGCTCTGCTAGTACATATTGGGCTTCTTCTGAAGTTATGCATTTGAGGTATAGGCCAAAGAATGACCTCTTCAGGAGTTGTCCTTCATAGATTGTGAATCGGGAGGTCTTAGCCCTCAGACAGCGTGCTTCATTCTTGTCTGCAGGGAGCTCATCTTTCTCTAAGTACTTCAGGATCAGAGTCATCCAAGATTCGGTTGGCTCGATGTTCATGACCTCTGAAGGTTCTTTGGGGACCAGTACTGCCTCAGATGAAGGCTTTTTCCATTTGGCTAGCCATTGGAGGAAAAGAAATGGGATGGAGAGTCAAACGTACCTTGAAAGGCTGGTCAAGATTAGCGAAGGCAACAACATGTGTATTTTCTGTTCTTGGTACTTGAGTGATCGTGAATTCTTCGAAGGCGGACTGCAACCCTTTCACCAAGTTTAGGTAGGTTGTCATCTTTGAGTCTCTAGCCTGGTAGGTCTCTTGAAGTTGATTGACTATCAACTGAGAATCAGACTTGACTTCAAACCTTGTTACCCCTATCTCCTTCGTGAGTGAGAGACCAACAATCAAAGCCTCATACTTGGCCTCGTTATTTATGCATTTAAAGCCGCACTGGATGGCCCGCTGGATGATGTCCCGATCTGGAGTAATTAGCATGATTCCCAAGCCATTTCCGTTTACATTGCTCAATTCGTCGATCGAGAGTGTGCACTTCAAAGGCGTCTCACTTGATAGGCATAGTAGCTATTTCTCTACCTGAGTGGAGGTGTTAGGGGAGAAGTCTGCTATAAAATCCGTTAACACTTGGGTCTTTACAACTATGCGCAGTTGGAATGAGACGTCAAATTCACTTAGCTCGACCATTCATTGAGTGAGTCACCCCGAGAGCTCGGGCTTATGCAGAATCTTCTTGAGATAGTGAGCATAATTATGGAATGACACTAAAAATATGGCCAAAGCTTCCTAAAGGCGTGAATAAGTGCTAAGGCCAGCTTCTTCAACTGACTGTATAGGGACTGAACGTCAAGGAGCGACTTGCTCACATAATAGACCGACAGCTACTTACCATTGTCTTCTCTAATCAGGACGGTTGAAATTGCCAACTCCAAGACTACCAGGTATGTTTACAATTTTTCTCTAATTAGTGGTTTATAAAGTAAAGGTGGAGAAGTCAAGTACCTTTTGAGTTGTTGTAGAGCTTCTTCGTAGGCCGAGGTCCATTCAAACTAGTTTGACTTTTGAAGTACTGCGAATAAGGGTTGACACTTGTCTGCCGACCAAGAGATGAATCTGCTTAGTGCAGCCACTCTTCCAGAGAGACACTGAACGTCTTTAATGCATGTCGGTGATGGGATGTTTATGATGGCTCAGATTTGATCACAGTTAACTTTTATCCTCCGTTAAGTCACCATATATCCTAAGAACTTACCAAAAGAGACCCCAAATAAGCATTTGGTTGGGTTGAGCTTCATGTTGTACTTCCTCAAAACTGCAAAAGCCTGACTGAGGTGGTCTAGGTCCTGCTCGGCTAGAAGTGATTTGACGAGCATGTTGTCGATATAAACTTCCACGATAGTCCTTAGGTGCTTTGCGAACATCTTGTTGATAGGTAGCCCCAGAATTCTTGAGTTCAAACGGCATCACTTTGTAACAATAAGTGCCCCTTTCTGTGATGAATGAAGTTTTCTCTTAGTTGTCCAGATGCATGAGTATCTGATTGTACCTTGAGAAGACGTCCATGAAACTAAGCAACTTGTTGCCAGCTATAGCGTCAACCAGCTTATCGATGTGTGGCAGTGGGAAGGAGACCTTGGGGCAAGCTCTATTCAGGTTCGTGAAGTCTTTGCAGACACGCCACTTCCCATTCTTCTTCTGGACGACCACCATGTTAGTTAGCTAGTCAGGGTAGTGGACTTCCCAAATAAGCCCATTGTTTAAGAGTTTTTCTACTTCTTCGTTGATCACTCGGTTACGCTCTAGGGTGAACTTTCTCCTTTTTTGTCTTACTGGGTGACAATCGGGTGATGCATGATTGCGTCAAGACTGATCCCTGTCATATCTGCATAGGACCAAGCGAAGCAGTCTTGATTTTGTTACAGGAAATCGATCAGTTGCTCTATGATTTTGAGACTCAACCTTGATCCTATCTGAGTCTTTCAGTCGGGATGATTAGGATCAATTTTTACTTCATCTAGCTCTTCCATAGAGGGTTGGGCTGGCTTGGCTGGGCGAGTCGAACTAGTCTGTAGTTGATATAAAGTGTTGGGCTTTCCTTTGAAGGCATTTTTGTAACATTCTCTAAAGGACTTTGGGTTGCCCTTTATCTCTCTTACTCTTCATTTAATAGGGAATCTGATTGCCTAGTGGAAGGTTGAAAGGACAGCTCTCATGTCATGGATCCAGCGTCTGCCTAGAATGACATTGTAAGGTGAGGGGCAATCCATCCTAAGGAAGATGGTCTGTCGGTTTAATCCACTCATGTAAACAAATAAGGTTATCTCTCTGATAGTATACTTCTACTCAAAACTGAATTCGACCAGGATGGTGGGACGTCTATTGATATCTAATTCGTCCAAGCCCATTGTCCTAACCGCCTCTAAGAAGAGAATGTCGGCGAAAGATCCTACATCTACAAACACTCTTCGTACCAAAATATTTGCTATTTGTAGTGAGATAACCAAGGCATCATGATGCGAGGTTGCCAGGGTGGCTAGCTCATCATCTTCGAATTGGATGACTTGCTGAGTAGGCTTCTGTGTGGATGGATGAGAAGAGCGGGCTTCCAGATGATAGATTGCTCGGGCGTGCCTCTTTTCTGAAGAGTAGCTGACTCTGCTTATCTCTTAACCACCTGATATCATGTTGCAGAATCCTTCCGACTTTGGCTCAGGCAAAGGGGAGGATCGGTTCTTTGTTCTTTATTGTGGTTTTACCTTTGTTGGTCAATAAGTCATGAAGATGTCCTTTCTTAAACAAGGCTACGACTTCCAATCTCAAAGCTATGCAGTCAGCTTTATTATGTCCGTGGTCATGGTAGAATTCACACTACTTGGTGATATCTCTCTTGGCATCCGGTCTTAGCTTGGGTGGCCACTTAACTACTGGGCCCATCCCTTTCATTATGGCAACCACTTGTGCCGACTCGACATTGAGGTTGTACTTAGGGACCACGAACGAAGAAGAGCTGGAAGGTCTATATGCAGGTCGGGTTAGCGATCGATCATACAATTTTCGATTGTTTTTGTTGGAATTTCGTGCTAGAGCTTAGTTGTTTGCTTCATACTGTCGTGCGTTTGGGTGCCTTTCATTGCGGTTTTGTCAGTGTTCATCATAGGATGTATGCCTTCTCTGGTGTACCTCATCTTTTTCCCACCTTATCTAGATGATCACTCGGGCTATGGCGTCCTCCATTGAATTACAACCAAGCGTGAGGTCTTTGTGGAGTTCCCGTTAGGAAGCAGTCCCTTTCTGAAAGCATCTACCGCGATTTTAAGATGGCAACATAGGATTGATATCTTTTCTTTATTGAACCGACTAACATACTCATGCAGCAGCTCTCTTCTTTTCTGATATATCTTGTATAAGTCAGACGATAGCTTCTTTAACTTCTTGCTGCTTGCAAACTGCTTAACAAATACGTCGATGAGTTGGGCGAATGAGCCTATTGTAATGACTTCTTTCTACTAGTATACTTAAGAAAATATACGATGAAAAATACATACTTAGCATATGAAAAGTAGTTGGGCCCACATTTTTCCTCATTTATAAAATATAGTTTTTTACATATACTAAAATAAGATGTACAAAAACTTTAGCAACGGTGGACAGTGATGCCATTTCTCTCCGCTTTTTGACGTCCATCCGACCGCTTCTCGCCTATTTCCTGCAATACATGGAAAAACAACGGGGTGAGCACAAAAATGCTCAATAAGTAAATCCTCTTCTCTTCTATCCACGCAACTTTCTCTTGATTCTTTCCTAACTTAATTCTTTTCTTCTTCATTCTTTCTTAGTTCTTTCTCTGTTTCTAGTTCTCACTGTTCTTTTTTTTCTTTCTAATTCTTTCTGTTCTTTCTTTCTCTCCGTGCTTTCATTCTATTATTTCCACTCTTTCTTTCTATTCTTTCTATTCTTACTACCCATGATGAAAATCATGGTAATATGCATAAATGCAATGCATATGCAATAATGCATAGAAATGCACTGTCTTTCTTCTTTTCTATTTCCTATTCTGTTTCTTTTCTTTCTTGCTCAAGCTCTTCTTTTCTTTTCTTGTATGCTCAAGCTTCTCATTCTTTCTTATTCTTTCTTTTTTCTTTCTTTTCTTATTCTTATTCTTACTCTTATTCTTATTCTTATTCTTATTCTTTTATTTTCTTTTATTTGCCGATCGGACTCGGTTGATGCATGGATTCAGAACCCTAGCCATGTGAGTGAGTACAGTCCTTATCTACATGCACTCTTGCGGACCGTACAAATTATTTCTTTCTTCTTAGGCCACTCAATTAAGGTGACGTGCATGTAGGAATTCTTTTCTGTACAACCCTCATCCATATACACTCTTACGGGTCGTACACATTCTTCTTCTTCTTATGCCGCTCATTTAAGGCAGCGTGTATGTGGGAAATTCTTCTTATCACCCACGGGTTCCCCATCACAACAACCTATTCTTTTCTCTTCTTTAGCACTCTTCTTTCTCTAATTCTTTAGTGCTTTTCTTTCTTTCTTTTTACTCTTAAAGTTCTTTAGTCTCCCTTTAAGTTCTTGTGCATATGCAAATATATGCATGTGGATGGCTCATAATTATGCTTCTTTCTTAGGTGCAATTATGCAATGCAAATATGCCATGTTGCACAAAATTAAGTTTCTCTACTTATGCACAAGCTTCTCTTAGGCATTTCATCAAACATCATGTATGCATACTTTAATTCTATTTTTGGTACATCTCTACTTCTTTCTTTAACCATCCATTCATGGAGCAAAACTTCTCCACAATAAATCAAACATGGCCAAGAAAAACACTTCAAATATTCTACTTAATTTCTTTCTACATGCAACCAAACTCCACTTGGTCACCACAAACTCAACTCTACTTCTCATGGCTTAATTCTACTTATCAAAAGCCATCTACTCATCAACATCAACAACAATCAATTACAAGCTCATAAGCATAAACATGCATATCAAATCATTTAGTTGCTTAAATCTTAACTTAGGTTGGAGTTACTTACTTTATCTTTCTTGGACTTGCTTCTTCTCTCAAATCCTAAGCATAAACTTCATAAGAATCCATACTAACTTAAATTAATCTCATATAGAACAAGAATCCTTACCTCTTGATGCTTAGGATCAAATCCTTATAGAAATCCAACCAAAAGCCCTCAAATCAACCTTGGAAAATTGATGGAAAGATGAGAGAATTGGGGGTAGAGGTGGTTTGTGGGATAAAGCAAATGAGAGGATTTGTGTGCTTGAACCCTTGATATCTCATCTAACTAAGCCATCTTTCCCATTTTGCCCTTACACTTTCTTGGAAATTCCATCCTTGTCCTTTAATTCTTTACAAATACACCCCCACTCCAAAGCATTCTCCATGAAATTTTCTTATATTTCACTCCCCACTTTTACTGCTAAATGGAGGTAGAATGGCCACTTCACCCCTATGGAAAATTCTCTAGAAACTTCACAAAGAAAATCAGCCAGATCTTCGCCTCGGCGAAGTTTTTTTTTCTTCGCCTCGACGAAGAAATACTGATAGCGTGCCGAATACTCCAAATTAATAACCTTCCTAACCTAACTACTGAATTATATATAGGGTAAGTAAGGGTCGATCCCACAGGGAATGGTTCGATTAATTCCTATGTTCTATCCAATAACCACAACAAAAATAACAAAACAAATAAAATCCTAAACAGTAAACATGACAACGGTAATGAAAGGGGGTTGTAGACAACGCAAACTAAAGTAAAACAAAGAAATCTCAAATGGTAGAAAATATCAAATTAAACACAATTAGTTCTTGGTTCAAGATCCACCTAAACATGCATTGGACATAAAGTAACCGTAACACTGTTCTATCTCGTTATTGTGGAACTACTGACCCTAGGAAACAACAAGCTCTGTTACCCGAATTCTCCCTTAGTTTGTCACTACTGAAATAAGCTCTTCGAGTAGATACTAACCCTTGAACAACCTAGAACAAGCTCTCTAAATTTAATTCAATGGCAGCCTTAAGAATTAGGAGAATAGATCAATCTAAGCAACAATCACGCAAGCTCGGATTATTTAACTTAGGTTATGTTATTCAAGACAATAGACCGAAAACTTGTCCATAATCAGCTATCATCATGTGTCACTCGTTGAATAGAAAAAGGACAATTACGGATCACAATTCCTAATTCTAACAGGTAAATTCTGATTAAACAATTTAGCAGGCCAAAACTAAATCACTCAAACAAGAATCACAAACAATTAAAACAGAATAACATAAACAATTCCAATAAAAACGAGATTAAGAACAATGTTACTAGAGTCAGGTTACACCAATGACATGAAATTAGGCTTCAAAATCCCCTTGAACTGAAGAAGGAAATTAGCCGCACATCTTGATCTAGAACGCAAAAACTCTCCAAAATTAAAACTCTACTGTCCTCCCCCCGTTTAACCTAAAAACTTCTAATTAAATAACATGTGTTTTCCTTAATTCTTCCCCAAGAATCACGGAATTTCTTTCCTAGACGTTTCCTAGAAGATAGACTTCCAGATTTGATAAAATCTGATCAGATATGGATTCCAGAATTCGTCTCCAACTTGCACCAGGATTCTCGCCATGTAAAAGATCTTTTCTGGGCTCCATCACTTCATAAAAATTGTATTCTAGGATGTGTAGATGAATCTGGGCTTTTGAATCACCCGCTTTCGATATCCGACGCTCCAGTTAGGCCCATTTGAAGATTCGATGCTCAGCTAAGGAATCCTTCTGCGACTAGGATTCCAGGTCCGGTTTTGCAACAACTACTGAGAACCCAAACGAACTCGGATTCTTGCCCATAATACCTTCCTGAAAAGCTTGATTCGTCTACTTTAATTTCTCTGAAGACCACTTTTGCAATTGAGGAATCTAGCTCCCTGAAAAACCTGAAAAACTTAGCACTGGTCAGAATAACGAAAAATCTGGAAAATCTGGAATTTCCTAATCTTTTCTCAATTATTTCCTAAAGTCTATCCAAATATGCCAAACTTACAAAATAAACTCTAATCAACTCAATTAGGCATAAAACATAACAAAAACATAATATGATAGGAATAAAAAATATGTAAATTACACTCTTATCAAATACAGAGCCTACGTCGCCGCGGCAACGATTCTTCTTTGCCACGGCGAAGTTTGCATTTTCCAAAATTCGCCAAGACTTCACCAAAATCAGGGCATCCAAGCAATTCTAACAACTTACAAACTTAACCAAGGGCAACCCAACAACAATAACACATATCAAATAAACTTAGGGCCAACAAACAACATTTAAAAGGCAAATGAACATGAATCAAAGATGTACCTCGAAGTGGATGTTACACCTATAAAGTTTTTGGGGAGGTTGGTGTACAATTGAAGGGTTGGGCCTGATAAACTGGAACCGAAGCTCTTGCACATGCATGCTTCCCTTAGGTCCCGAGGTATGGAGACGACGAACATCATTTGTTTGTATGAAGCTATGTGATCGTCTAGATCGGTCGTTCCGTCATATGGTTTCATGTTTGGGATGGAAAATTTATGGGGTATCTCGATTAAGGCTATGGAGTCTACGAAGGGTGAGTCCGCATAACTATGGGGAAAGCTCTTCTTGGCTAAGATAGGTACTCTAGGTATGCGTCTCATCATAGCTTCCATCTCAACCAACTTCTTTGCTAATATTTGCTTAAGAGGGGAGGTTGTAGACAAAAGGTCTGGGTTCATGGTTTGATGTTATGTGTTTCTCTCATTCGGTCCAGTGGGGCGAGCCAAGTCATTGTGGTAGGCTTGGTGGTTATCTTGTGTTTTTTGGACTCCATCCATCCCTTTAAGGTGAGTCATCCCAAGTGTTACTGTTAGGGTACTTTTACCAGCGTGGATGGTTAAAGGTGTGGTTTGGGTGCCGTTTGATCCGTTAGGATGAGCCGAGCTGAATGGTATATGGATTGATCGATCGGTCAACCTGTGAGGGTGAACCGAGCTAAAGGGGTCTTAGATGTATTGTGGATCATTGAAACCAAGGGATTGGTCAGGGTTGGTGATGTTTTGTGGCTGGTGGCTTGGGACGGCCGAGGTGATCTAGTCACGGGTAATTGAGGGATCGGCTGATAGGGTGTGTGTTTGCATGGCTAAGCTTGTTGTATCTGTGGTAGTGGGTGCCAGTCCATCCATCATGGATGACTAGATCTAGGAAGACTGAGGGTCGAAAGCCAAGTTTCTAGGGTCTAGGGTCATTAGTGGTTGCATGGGGTTTACCTAGACGTGGAAGCGGTTCTCGGGTATCTGATTGAATGGGAAATCAAGAGAGTAAAACTAGTTTACCTTTTCTTGTAGGCTTTGATTTTCAGCTCGAATGTTGTTATTCTCGGCTTCTAGAGCTATGACTTTGTCAGCTTGTTGTTGCATTAGTGTCAAAAGAGCCTCGACCTTAGCTGCGAGATCTATCGAGGGGGTATCCGTGTTTTCAACTATTACGTGACTCTTTGTAAAGTAGGATTATGAACAGATGTCGAATGCCAAAGGTTCCACAATGGGCGCCAAACTGTAGATGCTAAAATCTACGGTTACAGAGATATGGCCAAATCTTGAGAGGTTGAGGCCACTGATAATTCGCTCTACCTGCACAAAGAGCAAACAAGGGTGGAGCTTACTTGGACACCAGTATGGTGTCTGCCGTAGGCACTCCGACGCTCAAGTCAGTAAGGTTGAATGAGGCAATTTAGTGAGGGTAAGGGAAGGAAGGGTTATCAGAGATCAAGTTGGAGACTAGAACCACAGCGTAGTAGGATAGCTCTTAGGAGTAAGAGCTTGGGTGTTGGTAGGTGATATTGAGGTTGAATGCCTAAACATGGGAGTGACCTCTGTTTATATAGTAGTTGTTGGGTCTTTGTATCCTGATAGGACTCTGAATCCTTAAGGGTAAAGGTCTCGTGAATAGGAAAGATCCTGATTCACTTTACTTAATAGTAATAGGAGTTCTAACCTGCCTAAGATACGGAATCTTGGGCAAATTAGGATAAAGTAAAATATGAAGAATGTTACTTACCTTGGCCTGGAAGGCTTGACATTAGGTAGGCCACTGGAGTTGCCCATTCTGGAAGAAAGCTGGATCTGGAGGTCACGGTTCGGCCCAAGCCACGAGCTCTGGTGCTGATCCAATTGAAATTGGATCACAATACTTGGGCCGATGTAGTGGAAGATTCCTGTTTGGGCTTGATAAGGCCTCGTATAATTTTAGGCCCCCACACAAATCTAGAAATCAAGACAATTTTTTCAAAGTGAGTAGCATTACAAATCCAAAAAATCGCCTTTTTTTCCCAAATGGATTACTTAAAAAGAAAAAAAAGAAAAAAAGAAAAAAAGAAAAAAAAAAGACATTTATGATTTATAGGAATGGTCTAGTGAAAGGAAAGAAGACGCACAAGTTTCATAATAAATCGCTTACACTCTTATAGTTTTAGAATAAAACACTTAATGCCTTTATAATTGAATGATTGTTTGTGAAAAATAACCATTTAATATTTTAATCATGTGACAAATGTCAAATATTAGCTTCTTTCTATTTTAGGAGAAAAGATAAAATAAGGGTATATTAATCATTATACCAAGATTATGTGTCAGAAAACTTTTCACAGAGTGTCTTTTAATAATTAAAAATGATAGAGTCATTGAAGGTTGCGCACCAAATCTATGTACCGAATGACGTGGTAAAATCCTGACCATTTATTAATATTAACTGATAATGAATCAATGGTCAGGATTTTGCTACGTCATTCGGTGCGCAACCTTCGGTGGCTGTAACATTACTCTTTAATAATAAGGGTGTAAGTTTATTCCAAAATCTGTGGGTCTTCTTTCTGTCACTAAACCTTAGGGGTATCCATGGAAACCTCAATTTATAGGATATTATAAAATAAAATAAAAAGTTGAAAACTGTTAAATGAAATGTCAAATATAAGTTTTCAAACAACATGGGCTTGAAGCCCAAAATCATTAGCAAACCCAAATAAGTCTAGCGTTTAATTATGCAGCCGAAGGAACATGCGTTTTAATTTTTTCCAAATCACAATTAAACCTTTGTTAAATGACTTTCTTTCCTCTAATATAACAAAACTAGAGTAACACAAGCCTAACACAATCCTATGTATATTAATAAAACAATAATGCTAAATGTACAAACAAATCTTACAAAGGTTTGTGTACAAACTGATGTGACAGAAAATAAATGGAAGAGTAAATATGATGAGTTTGACTTTTTGTACTCACTCTTTCATTCATTTTCTGTCACATCAGTTTGTACATAAATCTTTGTAAGAGTTGTTTGTACATGTAGCATTACTCTAAATAAAAATAAGAAAAATTATAAAAGTTACCAATGGTCAAAACAAAAAACAAAAAACAAAAAAAAGTTAAATTAGTATACCTATATATCAATGGTCAATAAAAAGCCACCAACGATTTCTTTTTTTCTTAGACTCCATATCTCAACTCCCATAAATTCTTGGTTCTGTCTCTCCCTTGGGCTACGTCTCTGTAAATTACTTACAAAGTTGCAAACTCCCTTTCTCCAAATCATCGAATTGAAACCACAAACTTGCCTTCATAAATATATCCCAAAACCATCCAATTAAAAATCAAATCATCTCTAATATAATTCTCTCTACAGGTACTGGACATGAGAAAAAAGAAAATATGATTAGAGAAATACGCTAAGTTAATCACTATTTTCTATATAATTGGTGTTAGTCTTCTATTTAGTTGAGATATATCAATTAAGAGAATTATTTTTCCCAATTCTAAATAACATTATCACTCAAATGTGAACTATTGATACCACCATAAACTTAACAACAATATTCGTAAAACCAAAATGTTCCAAACGAGCGTAATAACAAGATCAAATTATATAGAACATTTTCATGACCTCCCCTATGTTTCCAAAATCATTGAAGAGACCCCCAGAGTGTATAATATTATGTTAACATACAAATGAAAGGGGCAAATTTGCCTTTTCATACAAATTCAATCAGAATATACAAACTCCAAATAAAAATTCAAGGGATAAAAAAAAAAAAAAAAGTAATACTACATTTACAACTTTTTCATACAACTTTGATATAGCAACTCGTGATTGGTCAGTTTGTAGTAGGTCTCATATGCCAAAATGCAAGCTGTCATCCCAAGGTTGTATATAAATATTGTATAAAAAAATTATAAGTGTAGTTTTATTGTAAATAAAAGAAGGCTAATCATAGTGTAATTAAGTATAGTTATTTTTAACTTAATTAATCTTAATTCAATGATGTTAAAAATAGCTAAATTTCAACTTAGCAACTCTCAACATCACTTGATAAAATTTAATCAAAGGCTAATTAATATTGTCTTTTAAGTCAGATCATTTTAGTTATTTACAATATGAATAGTGTTACGGATTAATTATAATCTAAACGGATATGAGATGGATGTTGAAAGCAATTATTTTCTTTATTACCTCATCAACTCTTAAACCGTCGTAAATTTAAGTTAAAAGATCCCAACATCTCTACTTACAAACTAAATTTATGGTAGAGTTCTTTAATTAACATATCATTCAATCATATTTATTGAACATTTCATTAAATTTACTTTTTATATATACGAGGTTTTACATCTGATATCATTCATACAATTTCTTCATCCATTAAATCTTATGAGAACCTATTAAAAGTCAATCACTCAAATAAGGGACTTAAAATATAACACTTAACAGAAGCCTATGATTAACATACAAACAAACAAATCATACAAGTTCATAACGTGATAATCAAGAAGAATGCCCAGGAACTTAAAATTAATTTGCTGACATACTTTCAAACAAAGTGTTATGCCTAAAATAAGGGTTGACCTATGCTGACATCATCAAGCACCAATCAGAATCCAGAAAATCAATCCACTATCCAGAACATTACACGTCCCTACAGACAAAAGGAATATTGCTATCACAGACCCAAACCGACTTGAGATTTTGTGCCTGAGTGAATTTGGTTTGCACGCCTGTCCAAGTCCCATTTAATTTAAGGATATTCTTTGAGTTCTCAACGGATGGGAAGGCAAGAGGGATCTTCACGGCATCAGGTCACTTGCAAAAGTGTAATCATTACCTTGAGCTAAACAAGTATAAATAGACAGCTATCCCTCATAAAATCGGGACCAGACATTCATACATTCAACAAAGAAAATAGCAAAGATACACTACTAGAAAGAGACTGGCTTGACATGTTGAGATTGTGGAGCCAAATTCAATCCAAATTAGAGTTGGATTAGGACATGGGTTTTCCTAATTTTTGTTTAAGTAGAATTGTTTTCCTTTAGGAATACAATTGTGAATAGGATTATTAATGTATTAGGAATTAAAATAAAATTCCTATTAGGATATGGGATTTGAGTCCTATTAGGAATAGTGTCCCATGTATTACCTATAAAAAGGGGTTAAGTACTAGAGTTAGACATCACAAATTGAATAGAAGGCAAAGCCACAATTAGAGATTGAGAGTCATCAAATAGGGTTTAGTGAGTGAGCCAATTTGCGAGGCTTGTGAGAGATTCTTGTATTTTCTTTTCTTCTTCTTCATAGTGAAATTCCGCATCGGCAAAGTGGACGTAATCTCATACGGAGAGTGAACCACTATAAATCTTGTGTTTGTGTGTGTGGTTATTTTGTGTCCTTTGTTTACACTATTTTTCGCTTTCAGGGATTCAGGATTTGCTAGTATTCAATTAAATCCCCCCCAACAACTGGTATCAGAGCGAGGTTTGAGGAAGAAAGTGATAGTTGGAGAAGAAGAAGGATCTGCACCTGGGATTAACAAGTTTGATGGAACAGATTATGCATTCTGGAAGATGCAGATTGAAGATCATTTGTATGGCAGAAAATTACATCTACCTCTCTTAGGAGAAAAACCTGAAAAGATGTTAGATGAAAATTAGGCACTCCTTGATAGACAAGTATTAGGAGTCATTCAGTTGACATTGACCAAGAACATGGCAAGTAACGTGGCAAAGGAGACAACCACAACAGGGTTGATGAAGATCTTGTGTGATATGTATGAGAAGTCTTTTGTGAATAACAAGGTACATCTTATGAAAAAATTATTTAATCATAAGATGAAAGAAGTTGCTTCCGTGAGAGAGCATATGAATGATTTTAATACAATTATTAATCAACTATCATCTATAAAAACTGATTTGATGAAAAAGTTCGTGCCCTAATTCTTATGGCCTTCCTATCAAATAGTTGGGAACCTATGAGAATAGCAATTAGTAATTCAACAGGTAGTGTGAAATTAAAACTCACATATGTCAGAGACAAAATTCTCGCTGAGGGGGTTTACAAGAAAGATTTGGGTGAGATAATATAGAATGCTTTGAATGCTAAAACAAGAGGCAGGGGCTACAATAGAAATTCAAATCGAGGTAGAGGAATATCAAAATCAAGGGACTGAAGAAGCAAGTCGGGGTTTGGGATAAAAATAGAGTGGTAGAATTGTGGCAATAAAGGCCACAAACAAAGGAATTGCAAAGCACCAAAGAAAAAGGTAAACAACAATAACGACACCGCCAATGTCGTAACTAAAGAGGTACAAGACGCTTTACTTTTATCTGTTAACAGTTTTATTGACTCTTAAGTTTTAGATTCAGGAGCTTCATTCCATACCACTGCACACCGTAAAATTCTAGAAAATTATGTGGCTAGAAATCATGGAAAGGTATACCTAGTAGATGGAGAACCTTTGGATATTGTAGGTATGGGTGATGTTAGGTTGAAGATGGCAAACGTATCTATGTGGAAAATCCAGAAAGTAAGGCATGTACCAAAATTGATACGCAATCTAATATCAGTTGGGCAACTTGATGATGAAGGGCATAGTGTCTTTTTGTGGTGGTGCATGGAAAGTTACTAAAGGAGCCATGGTGATTGCTCGTGGAAATAAAACTAAAACTCTTTACATGACTTCTAGTTGTAAAGATTAAGTTGCAATCACAGATGCTACTGTTACCTCAGTTCGTGGCATTGTAAACTTGGGCATATGAATGTGAAATGAATGAATGAGCTTCAATCAAAGGGAAAACTACCAAAATTGAAGTTGATTGATCACAGTTTGTGTGAATGTTGCATCTTTGGCAAACAGAGAAGAGTAAGTTTTTCCAAAGTAGCAAAGGAACCAAAGGCAAAGAAGTTGGAGTTGGTTCATACAAACGTGTGGGGACCTACTCCTGTGTCATCTCTTGGAGGCTTAATGTACTATGTGATGTTCATTGATGATGCGAGCATAAAGGTATGGGTTTATTTTTTGAAAAATAAATCTGATGTTTTTGATACTTTTAAAAAGTGGAAAGCCATGGTCGAAAATGAGACAAACCTAAGGGTGAAATGCTTGAGATCCGATAATGGGGGACAGTACATTGATCAAAGGTTCAAAGAATATTGTGCCAATAATGAGATCAAGATAGAAAAGATCATTCCTACAACTCTTCAATAGAATGGTGTTGCTAAAAGGATGAACAAAACCCTAAATGAGCGTGCAAGAAGCATAAGATTGCATGCTGGACTACCACAAACATTTTGGGCTGAGACAATTACTACTGCAGCCAACTTGTTCAATAGAGGACCCTCCGTACTGCTAAATTGCAAGATTTCAGAAGAAGTTTGGAGCGATAAAGAGGTAAATTATTCTTTTTTAAGAGTGTTTGGTTGTTTAGCATATGTTCACATTGACTCTACTCTTAGAAGTAAGCTTGATGCTAAATCTAACAAATGTTTTTTCATTGGTTATGGTGACGTTAAGTTTGGTTATCATTTCTGGTATGACCAAAACCATAAGATTATAAGGAGCAGAGACGTCATATTCAATAAAGAAGTGATGTACAAGGATAGACTCAACATGAAGTTAGAAAATCCAAACACTGAAGTGAAGAAGCAAGAGGTAGTTCCTTTGAAAGACTTCCTAAGGAATGACATGCAAGACAATGACCAGGAAGATCAAGATAATATAGCTTCAGGAGTTGTACCACAAATGTCCATATTTGAACTTAGAAGATCTTTCAGGACTATAAGACCACCACAAAAGGTACTCCCCTTCATTGAATTATATTTTACTAACTTATGGTGGTGAACTAGAGTGTTACGAGGAAGCAATGCAAGTTGATGAATCAATCAAGTAGGAGCTAGCTATGAATGATGAAATGGACTCATTATTAACAAATCAAACATGGCAGTTGACAAAGTTACCACAAGGGAAGAAGGCATTACAAAACAAATGGGTTTATCGGGTGAAAGATAAACATGATGGTAGCAAATGATATAAAGCAAGACTAGTCATGAAAGGATTTCAGTAGAAAGAAGGCATTGACTACACTGAAATTTTCTCTCCAGTTGTCAAGTTGACTACAATAAGAATAGTACTTGGGTTAGTGACAAAAGAAGACCTTCATCTTGAGCAGTTAGATGTAAAAACATCATTTCTTCATGGAGAACTAGATGAAGAAATTAATATGCAGCAGCCATAGGGTTTTAAAGTACAAGGAAAAGAGGGAATGGTGTGCAAACTTCAAAAGAGCCTATATGGGCTAAAACAGACGCCTAGACAGTGGTACCAGAAGTTTGATAGGTTTATGTGTAGTAACAGTTTCCTCAAATGCCAAGCAGACCACTACTGTTATTTCAAGAAACTTGGCAACTCCTATATCATCCTATTACTATATGTAGATGACATGTTGATTGCAGGGGCTTGTAAACAGGAAATAGAGAAGCTAAAAAGGCAATTGTCAAAGGAGTTTGCTATGAAGGATTTGGGAGCTATAAAACAAATGCTGGGTATGAGGATTACCAAAGACAAAGCCAAAGGTTTCTTGAAGCTGTCACAAGAAGAGTATGTAAAGAAAATACTCAATAGGTTCAACATGGATAGAGCAAAGCCAAAAAGTACTCATTTGGTTAGTCACTTTAAACTATCCAAAGATCAGTCACTTACAACAGAGCATGAACGAGACTACATGGCCAAGGTACTCTATGCATCAGTGATTGGTAGTCTTATGTATGTCATGGTGTGTACAAGGTCAGACATAGCACATGTAGTGGGAGTTGTGAGTAGGTATATGAGCAATCCAAGAAAAAAACATTGGGAAGCAGTGAAGTGGATTTTTAGATATTTGAAAGGTACTACAGATTCAGCATTATGTTTTAGGAAGTCAGACTTAGAGCTACAAGGTTATGTGGATGCGGATATAGCTGGTGACATTGATAACTACAAGAGTACCACATGTTATGTCTTTACGTTAGGTGGTACAATGGTCAGTTGGGTTTCAAAGTTACAGAAGATCGTTGCTCTTTCTGAAGCTAGTAAGGAGCTAATATGGTTACAACGATTCTTAAAAGAATTGGGTCAGAATTATGAAAAGAGCACTTTGTATTGTGATAGTCAAAGTGCAATTCACCTGGCAAAGAACCTAGTCTACCATGCTAGGACAAAACACATAGAAGTTCGCTATCATTTCATACGCTCAGTTTTGGAAGAAGAAGTTATAGCTCTCGAGCATATTCAAGGGAGTAAAAATCCAACTGATATGTTTATGAAGGTGGAAACCATTGAGAAACTGTAGTTGTGTACAATTTCAGCTGGACTATTCGCTTGAAAAAGAGAAGTTGATGCTGCTGCTGATGGAAGTGAAGAATTTAAGATGTGTTGAATTAGTCTCCAAGTAGGAGATTGTTAAGATTGTCGAGCCAAATTCAATCCAAATTAGAGTTGGATTAGGACATGGGTTTTCCTAATTTTTGTTTAAGTAGAATTGTTTTCCTTTAGGAATACAATTGTGAATAGGATTATTAATGTATTAGGAATTAAAATAAAATTCCTATTAGGATATGGGATTTGAGTCCTATTAAGAATAGTGTCCCATGTATTACCTATAAAAAGGGGTTAAGTACTAGAGTTAGACATCACAAATTGAATAGAAGGCAAAGCCACAATTAGAGATTGAGAGTCATCAAATAGGGTTTAGTGAGTGAGCCAATTTGCGAGGCTTGTGAGAGATTCTTGTATTTTCTTTTCTTCTTCTTCATAGTGAAATTCCGCATCGGCAAAGTGGATGTAATCTCATACAGAGAGTGAACCACTATAAATCTTGTGTTTGTGTGTGTGGTTATTTTGTGTCTTTTGTTTACACTATTTTTCGCTTTCAAGGATTCAGGATTTGCTAGTATTCAATTAAATCCCCCCCCAACAACTGATATCAGAGCGAGTTTAAGGAAGAAAGAGATAGTTCAAATCATCCAATTGAAACCACAAACTTGCCTTCGTAAATATATCCCAAAACGATCCAATTAAAAATCACAAACCCTTAATATATATATATATATATGCATACGGTTGTTCAGAAAATACAAAAACCCATTTTTCGGTTCGGTTAGGTTACTGTTTTACGAGAATATGAGAACCAGTTTTATAAACTGATTATAAAAAATATTCAATTAAAATAAAAAATAAAAAAATCTAATTTATTATAAAAATATTAAATTAAAATGACCTAAAACCGGTTAATCGGTTTTTACTAACCGATTAACTGAAAAACCAGTTTTCTCTTAACCAGTTGGGTTATTGTCCCCTTAACCAGTCGCGTTTCGGTTTAGGAAATTTCCTGAACCGAAAAACCGGTTCGGTTCACAAAATCGGTTAACCGGTTTTGAACACTCCTATATGTAACACAAAATTTCTAATATAATTCTCTCTATAGGTACTGGACATTAGAAAAAAGAAAAAACGATTAGAGAAATATGCTAAGTTAATCACTATTTTCTATATAATATGTGGTTGTCTTCTATTTACTTGAGATATATCAATTAAGAGAATAATTTTTCCTAATTCTAAATAATGTTATCACTCAAATGTGAACTATTGATGCCAACACAAACTTAACAACAATATCGTAAAACCAAAATGTTTCAAACAAGTAATAACAATCAAATTTTATAGAACATTTTCATGACCTCCCCTATGTTTCTGTAGATGCAAAAAATCTATCGTCATGAAAATATGGTCTGATCCCGTGAGTTTGAGGCCACTGACAATCCGCTAGACCTGCACACATGAAAGGACAAGCGTGAAGTTTTCGAAAAAAACTGGGGTGGTGTTTCTCGTAGGCACTCCGACGCTCACGTTAGCAAGGCTGAAAAAGATTATTTGATAAGAATTAAGGAGATGAAGAATTACCAGGAGTCTTGTCGGAAGCTAGGACTACAGCAGAGGCATCGGGTTCTCGGGTCCAAGAACTTTAGGAGCAAATAGATGGTTTTGAGTAGTGTCGATTGGCTATGGGAGATTACATGCCTAATGAGAGGGTAAGCCTCTATTTTTATAGTGAACCCAAGGGGTTGGAATCCTAGTAAGACACTAAGTCCTATCTTGGGAGATAATCCCTATCATGAAAGAAATATGATTTCTTGACTTTGTCAGATTAAGTTTGATAGTTTGAGTAAGATTTGGAATCTTAGTAGGACACTAAGTCCTATTTTGGGAGATAATCTCTATCATGAAAGAGATATGATTTCTTGACTTTATCAGATTAAGTTTGATAGTTTGAGTAGGATTTGGAATCTTAGTAGAAGAGGAAATAGAATGGGATTCTGATTTCCTATTTATGGACTGTTGCAGGCTAATGAGTTGAAACCCAGTTTAGCTTAACTTATAGGATAGCCCAACTCATAGAGTGGGTAGTTTACAAGGTGATTTTAAGCGTATGCCCAATCGGGATTGGGTTGAGGCATTGGGCTGTGACATGTTTATTTCATTATTGGGCCTCGTCAAGCCCAAGATGATTTTTGGACCTAACAGTTAGCCCCTCACTCCCTAAGTTAAAGAGTATTTAGCTTAGAAAGTAGATTTAATTAAATGAGTACAGACTGAGCGGACTAGTGATAGCAGCTCGTTAGGTCAGATGGATCGTTGTGTGGATTGGGTCGATGACTTGTCGATTTGAGGTGCAAGTCCTTCAATCGGTTTGGGCCGATTGAATGTGTAAATCTATAAATCAGTCTGGGCCGATCAAAGGTGTATACTTATGAATCAGTCTAAGCCGATCGAAGGTGTAAACTTATGAATCGGTCTGGGTCAATCGAAGGTGTAAACTTATGAATCGGCCAGGGCCGAGCGAAGGTGCAAACTTATGAATCGGTCTAGGCCGATCGAAGGTGTTAACTTATGAATTAATCTAGGCCAATCGAAGGTGTAACTTATGAATCATTTTGGGCCGATCGAAGGTGTAAACTTGTGAATCGGCCTAGGCTGAACGAAGGTGTAAACTTGTGAATCAGTCTGGGCCGATCGAAGGTATAAACTTGTGAATCAGTCTGGGCCGATCGAAGGTGTAAACTTATTAATCGGTCTGGGCCGATCGAAGGTGTAACTTATGAATTGGTCTAGGCCGATCGAAGGTGTATGCCAAGTGGAGCTTGAATGGAGCTTGTGGTCTAGTCGGTGTGACCAACTTATAGTTGAAAATCAATGTATTGAGCCTTGTGGCCGAGTCGATGTAAACCAGTTGTAGTTGAAAAAATTATAGATACTAAGTACCAAGACCCTGTCGGCGTGACTGACTTTGTAGTTTAAAACCTTTGAAGGCTATATGGCCCAGTCGGCGTGACCAACTTTGTAGTTGAAAACATTTGATTGAAGTTGGAGCAATGACATGCATGGCATGAATGTTTTAAGCAAAACGCCAAATGGAGAATCAATATGCATGATGTGCATGTGTTATGGACTGAATAAAAAGTGAGCTAAATGGAAAAATGGGCTGCATGTATTTAAGTAATGGGCTGAATAGAGAACGATTTAACCAAATAGAGTGTTAGTTAAAAGGAGATAATGACACATACCTTTCCCCTTCAAGTGCTGCCACCCATGCTTGCTGGATCGAGTGGAGAGAGGGGTGTTACTTTCTACGTCAGAGCTGAACCAGTTGAAGTTGAGTGGGCACGTGATTCACTTTTAGGCTAAACCGAATGGGCACGTTGATACTGTATGTGTAGACCCAAATATCATTGAGTGCACTACTCATGTTGTTTAGTGGTGCTGAGTAGTGTTGAACGTTGGCGAGTGAAGGTGCTTATTGGAGTAGAGTGAGAAATCATAAAGTGAGGGCCATGACATATCCTCCAGGATGTTTGGCATCAAAACTAGGTGAATTGTTACTTGTATTAAGGTAGAATATTGATAAGGAGCATAAGATACACCTTGCTAGGAATTCAATCACTGAGAAAAGGAAAGGAGAACAATAACGTCAACTTAGTGAAATGGAATGTAAGGAGGAGTCAAGGGGACTAATCGTAATAGAAAATAATAGAAAAGGCTAAGCCAAAGAGGCTTGCTGCTGAGTATGAGCAAATAAAATAAAAAAAACAAAAATCTAAGGAAAACAGATGAGCGTGAACTTGAAGAAGCTCAGGCACTACTTGAGGAAGCTGAGAATAGTAGTAAGGAGAAAGGGTAGTTGCATGAGGGTATGTCTCTCTCTATATTAAAAATAATAAAAAAGCAGTCACAAGTAGACGGAATGGTGATAACCGGAGAAGGATAAGAACAGATCAAGCCACAAGTGACTTTCAGAGCAATACCAAGAGAGACACTGTTCTTAAGAGTGTTCTGTTCATCAGTCTTCAATAGTGTTTTAAGTCTAGAAAAAGGGCTTTGATTTTAGAGTGGCAGAACCTTTGCCCTTGAAACTAGAAAACAAAAGGTGAAGAAAACAAGCAGAGGTTAAGAAATTGTTCCAGCAGTCCAAAAAGGATAAAAGACTACCATCCATGTGCCTCTATATGAAATAAGGATGTGCCTCTACTATCTGTCAGAGTAGTCTCTAAACGAGTCAACTCCACTAGGACGAAGTGTACTGTAATTAGTAAAGTTCTTGTTAAGGAAAACAACAAGGTTGGCGTTGGTTGTTTTGGGTGAAGCTTTATGGGGAACTTTAACATTTCCATACAAGAAGAAAGAGATCGGGGGGGGGGGGGGGGGGGGGGGGGGGGCGGGGGGGGGGGGGGGGGGGGGGGGGGGGGGGGGGGGGGGGGAGGGGGGGGGGGGGGGGGGGGGGGGGGGGGGGGGGGGGGGGGGGGGGGGGGGGGGGGGGGGGGGGGGGGGGGGCGCAGCGGCCTGATATGGGAGCTCTGGTGACGATATCGATGGTGAGTGAGTCAATAAGTGTCAGTGCATTGATAGTGGATGCGTAGATATGAGGTAGACGATAAAGAGGAGAAAAAGAAGTTAAAAAGGAGGTTTTGACCCGCGATAGGTTTAGGACACTTGGCTGCATTTTGGTGATAATTTGTTGCACTGAACGAAAGTCAAAATGGGTTCTTTAGCTGCACCAAGTGGGTCTTAGGAATCGAGCTGAGGGGAGAGTTATTGCTGGGCTTGACCGAGACATATGGGACTGACTGACTTTTCTCGTGTACACAGAAGATTCAAGGTGAGGCATGCAGAGCTAAATGAGAGCTAACTCGGCCAAGTGATTACCATCGGCGTTGGTATAAAAAGAAAGAGGGAGTGTGTGAGAAGAGAGAGAAGGAAAGGGAGAATTTATAGGTGGAGAAGAAGGGTGGAGAGTGGCAGTTTCATGGCATTTCTTAATGATTTTTTGTATTGGATCTGCAGCAAATAATTTGGGTTGGATTTGAAGGAGTTTTTGGTAGTGGGAACCGAAAATGCAAGTTCTGTGTTTCTTTCCTTTTTTGCAGTGTTTGGATGGTGAGAAAGTCTTTTTGGTTTTTAAAGAGGCTTACTGGCAAGAGGGGCAGTTGGTTTTTATGTTTGACTTTTGCCGGACTTTGAGAAGGTTTACAAAGGATTTGGGAGGGGAATCCAATTCAGTTTTTCTGAAGGGGAGTCAATGTAGTTGGGTTTTTCTCTTGCTAGCGTTGGGAGCAGGGCTGATGCTTGGAAAGATGGATTGCAATTTGTGCTTCAAATGGGTGATTTCCGTCACATGACATTCTGCCAAACTTCACCGGTAATTTGATGGTCTCTCACGCTTGGTTGGGTGAAGATGTGGAGATTGACTGAGGTGTGGGGGATTATAAGAGGAGGACGTTGAAGTAAGTAAAAGAGAGAGGAGAAGAAAAAAAGATACGAAGAATATGCAAACAGAGAATAAGAAGTGTGAGTTGTGTTTTGATGCTTCAAGGTATCATATTACACGCTGAATAAATATAATAAGCATAAAACAGATTATGATATGCCGAATAGATATAATATGACGTGAATAGATAAACCAGTGAAGAAAAGTAAAGAAAAAAAATTTCTTTTCATGATGGAACTTTTCAGATTAACGATGTTAGTCGAAGGGAGTTCCTTGTCTCTTCTCACATTACAAGTCGTCGTTGGAATAACGATTGTTAAAGGCCCCACGGTGGGCGTCAAACTATAGATGCAAAAAATCTACCGTCATGAAAACAGGGTCTGATCCCATGAGGTTGAGGCCATTAACAATCCGCTAGACCTGCACACATGAAAGGACAAGCGTGAAGCTTCCGAAAAACACCGGGGTGGTGTTTGCCGTAGGCACTCCGACGCTCAAGTCAGCAAGGCTGAAAGAGATTATTTGAAAAGAATTAAGGAGATGAAGAATTACCAGGAGTCCTGTCGGAAGCTAGGCCTACGGCGAAGGCGTTCGGTTCTCTGGAGCAAGAACTTTAGGAGCGAATAGATGGTTTTGAGTAGTGTAGATTGGCTATGGGAGATTACATGCCTAATGAGAGGGCAAGCCTCTGTTTTTATAGTGAACCCAAGGGGTTGGAATCCTAGTAAGACACTAAGTCCTAGTTTGGGAGATAATCCCTATCATGAAAGAGATATGATTTCTTGACTTTATCAGATTAAGTTTGATAGTTTGAGTAAGATTTGGAATCTTAGTAGAAGAGATTTGGAATCTTAGTAGAAGAGGAAATAGAATGGGATTCTGATTTCCTATTTATGGACTGTTGCAGGCTAATGGGCTGTTTAGCTTAGCTTATAGGATAGCCCAACTCATAGAGTGGGTAGTTTACAAGGTGATTTTAAGCGTAGGCCCAATCAGGATGGGATTGAGGCCTTGGGTCATGACATGTTTATTTCGTTATTGGGTCTCATCAAGCCCAAGACGATTTTTGGCCCTAACAGTTTCCAAAATCATTAAAGAGATCCCCAGAGTGTATAATACGGTATTATGTTAACATAAAAATGAAAGGGGCAAATTTGTCTTTTCATACAAATTCAATCAGAATATACAAACTCCAAATAAAAATTCAAGGGATAAAAAAAAGGCTAATCATAGTGTAACTAATTAATCTCAATTCAATGATGTTAAAAATAACTAAATTTCAACTTAGCAACTCTCAACATCACTTGATAAAATTTAATCAAAGGCTAACTAATATTGTCTTTTAAGTTAGATCATTTTAGTTATTTACAATATGAATAGAGTTACATATATTAATTAGATTAATTATAATCTAAACGGATATGGGATGGAAGTTGAAAGTAGTTATTTTCTTTACCACCTTACCAACTCTTAAACCGTCGTAAATTTAAGTTAAAAGATCTCACAATCTCTACTTACAAACTATATTTATGGTATAATTCTTTAATTAACAAATTGTAGACGTAAAAATCTGCTTGTACAGAAGGAGGGTCTGATCCCATAAGGTTGAGGCTACTAGCGATCTGCTGTACCTATACACGTAGAGAGACAAACGTGAAGCGACGGAAAACACCGGGGTGGTGTTTACCCTAGGCACTCCGACGCTCAAGTCAGCAAGGCTGAAAGAGGCTAATTTAGTGAGGGCTAGGGAGTAGAGAGGTTACCAGAAGTCTAGTCGGGGACTATGACTACGGCTGTGATCTGAAGTTCTCAAGTGGGAACTCCGGGGTCTAAAGGTGTAGTGTAATCTGCCTTGTGAGAGGGCTGACCTCTATTTAAATAGTGACTGTTTGGCCTCCCAATCCTAGTGGGATTGGGAGTCCTCATAGCAATCCATTTCCTCCAAGGATATATCCTTTAATCCCCTTATTCTGGCGTGAAAGGGAGTCCAAGTATGGCTCTGACATAGACCTTGAAGGAGTTGGGGTGATAGTGGACTACTTTGTCAGTGTTTGAATAGGAATGTGATCCGTAGGTGGCTATGGGCTCTGAATTCGTTCACAGATACAAGAAGTGAACTAGGATTAGGAGGCTTGTGTCTGGATGGTTTGGGCCGATTGTACCTCGTATCAAATGGGCCTAATCCGATGAGTTTCGGATTGGGCCGCATCGGGATTGGGCCTGGTCTTTTCCTCATTGTGAGACTCGGTTTCCCATTTGGGCCGAGGACGAGTTTTGGCCCTAACAGTTTGCCCCCCACTCTCTGAGTTAAGGTTTTCTTAAGTCAGAGAGTAGGAAGTGAGCGAGGCGTATTCGGTCGCCCTTCCCAGATGATCGATTGTTGGCACAACTAACCGGTCTGATGCGGATGATTTGTGGTCAAGGGTCATTCGGTGTCCTTTGCTGAGTCGGATTATGCAACCAACTCAAGGCGGTGTGACGGATCGTTATGCTGGGCCGAGCGGACTAAGATCAAAACGAAACATTTGGGGTACACGCATCCGCTCGGTGTGTCTGATTTAGTGAAAAATGAATAAGCCTATCATATTAGGTGTACTCAATCAATATGCCAGGTCGAGTGAGTAAGCCAGACACCAACTGAAGGTGCGTTCGGTTGAGGTGGTTGGGGCGAATGAGTGGTAGAAATCGACTCGGTCAGCTTGCTTGACCGTGTGGCAGATGTTTGGGTGATCCCACAGGGTTGTCTTTACTGGATGCCATAAGGCCGAATGGGTTGTGCGAACGTTGACACTTGGCCAACCACTCGTCCGCTATAGAAGGCTGAATGGGCGAGACCTCTTGCCTCGGTCGTCTCGAAGGGGAAAACGGGTTGGACTGTTCCAAGCTAGTCGACCGGTCGGGAGAATCTCCTAGGCATGGAAGTAGAGGTGGAACAAATAGGTCGGGTTAGGCGGTTCAACCCTAACCCGGCCCGCATTCAAGAGGGTTCAACCCGCCAGCAACCCCCGGGCAGGTCAGGTTGAGAAATGGCAACCCAGCGACCTGCAGGTTGCTGTTTTATCCTTTGTAGAGAAAGGACCGCCAACCCACCGGGTTGACCCATGGGTTGGCTGTTGCCAACCCGACGGGTTGGCTGTTACACCAACGGCCAACCTGCCGGGTTCACTCGTGGGTTGGCCGAAAAACAAATAAAAAAAAAAGAAAAATTATTTTGTTTTTTCCAATTACCTTTTTACCCTTGAAATATAGCCGTTGGAGGGGTCTTTTTCTTCATTTTCTTTTCCCATTTTTTTTTCTATAAATTGGCCCTAAACTCTCATCTTTTCTCACAACTCAAATTCTCTCATTCTCTCATTTTCTCTAATCTCTAATCTCTCAATTATTCATTTATTCTCTTAATCTATTTGCTATCAATTTGCTCTTATTTAATTTTTATTAGTTTTTGCAATTTTCAATTCATATTTCCAATTTTCCAATTTCCATATACCAATTCTCTTTCTTTAATTTTTTATTTCTTCTACATCAATTTTTTTTTTCAACTACAATGGATAGATATTTCTCTCCCATCAATATCAATGATGAAGAAAACTACTATCCTAGTCCTAGTCCCGCTGATTTTACTAACATAAATGCAGGAGATTCAAATAGTCCCGCAGCTTTCCTAGTCTCAGAATCCGATACACCTCAAAATATGCCCCTGATTCCTCCCCATACAGCTCTCGGTGGTTCTAGAAGTTGTCCTCGTAATCGTGATCCTCGTCCAACTTCATCTCAAGCTGAGGCGGGTTCATCAACTACTGTTGAAAGCGATGACAGACACACATCAGACGTTTGGACGCATTTCGATAAGTTTTACGAGGTAGAAAATGGAGTTCAAGTGAAGAAAGCAAGATGCAAGTATTGTGGAAATATTTATAAAGCTGATTCAGGTAATGGTACTAGTACTTTAAAAAGGCATGCTAATAAACATATTGCTCAACATAGAAATAGAGAAACGAATCAAACTCAAATAACTAATATGGGTACTACTTGGCGTTATAATTCTGATGTATATAGGGAATGATTAGCTTTATATATTGTTGCAACTGATCAACCTATTAATATGGCTGAAGATAAATATTTTGAAAGATTTATTAAAAATTCATTTTTTCCAGGATTTAAAAGTTACTCTAAAACTGCAACTAGAAATGATTTAATAAAATTGTTTAAGAAAATGAAATTAGAATTAAAAAATAAAATACATACTTGTCATGTTAGTGTGGCTCTAATTGCCGATATTTGGAGTGGTAGAGCTAAATAAGATTATATTTGTGTGACTAGTCATTATTTTGATAATGAATGTAAATTAAATAAATCTTTATTAGGATTTAGATTAATGGATGTTGATCATAGTGGTCAACAAATTTATAAGAAAATTGTTGAAGTTTTAGAAGATTATGATATTGTTAGTAAAGTGATAAGTTTAACTTTAGATAATGCAAGTTCTAATAGTATAACTATAGATTATTTTCAAAGTAATTATCCTTTATATAACAATTTGAAGTTTTTTCACTAACGTTGTACATGTCATGTTATTAATTTAATTGTGAAAAGTGGTATGAAAACAATTAAAGAAAATATTGATAGAATTAGAGATTGTTTAGCTTGGATTACTGGTAGTAATAAAAGAAATGCTGAATTTCAAGATGCTTGTATAAAATCAAATATATTTCCTAGAACATTTGCATTAGACATGCCTGTTAGATAGAATAGTACTTATTTAATGCTTGATTCATGTTTACCTGATGCTAATTTAATTAGCTATTTTGTAGCAAATAATAGAGGTCCTCATTATTTGGTAGAAAATGATTGGCAAATAGCTAAAGTATTTCATTCTTTTTTTAAAAATTTTTACCAATCCACTTTACAACTTTCTGGTGTGTATTATCCTACTAGTCCATTGGTAATACATACAATTGTAAAAATTTCAGAGTTATTTACAAAAAACAAAAACATTGAAATTTTAAAAGAACCAATAAAGGCAATGGAAATTTTTTTTAAAAATATTTTAAACCCATTCCTTTTCTTTATTGTTTAGGTGCCATTTTTTATCCTAGAATTAAACAAGAAGGTTTAGAAAATGGTTTACAAAACTTAGCATTTGTCAATCAAATAGGAGAGGTAAAAAATTGTCTTGTAGAGGTATATTTCCAATATAAAAACAGGTATGGGAACCCGCAAAGACACGAAATACAAAAGGAAGTTTCATTAGAAGAAACAAATGAAGACTTCTACACCTGGAGTGCATTTAATAGGCCAAAGAGGAACCGAACCCAAAGCATAGGCACAACCTCCTCTTCAGAAGCACCAACGACAACAACAAAACTATTGTCTGCCATGCAGTCACAAAGTAACGAGCTTCAACAATATTTGAGAACTCCTGAAATGTTACCAACAAATCCACAACAAAGAGCCAACTTTGATGTCTTGGAATATTGGAAAACCAGAAAATGTATTTTTCTGGTATTATCAAGACCTGCCTTGGATGTTTTTGCTGTTCCAGTCTCAACCGTCTCATTCGAACAAACATTTAGTGTAAGTGGAAGAATTTTAAATGAAAGGAGGACTAAACTTTCACCAAAAATGATTAAAGTCCTCACATGTCTTCGAGATTGGGAACGGTCGCGCCATCAAGATCAATACGAGATTCTCGATGATACTTTAATAGAATCATTTCAATTTTGTAATATAGATGATATGGATGAGGGAGGTCCTAGTCAACCCCAAAATTAGTTGTTTTGTAATTGTAACTTGTAAATTAATTGTCAATTATTGCACTCTTTTCTCCTTACCAAGTTTTTGTCCCATTGGGTTTTTCTTGGTAAGGTTTTTAACGAGGCAATAATTATTGTAATTTCTTATTTTATTTTTTGATAAATGAATAAATTTAATTTTTCTTATATTACAATTTTAATGTATTAAAATTGAATTAATATTTGAAATGTTAACCAAAAAAAAAATTAATTGAATTGAATTATTGATATTTGAAAAGAAGTTAACTAAAAACAATTACATTTATTCATATATAAATTGTTAATTATTCATTTGAAAAGTTAATTAAACATTTAAACTTAAACAAAACAAAATCAAAAACCCGGCCCGACCTGCAGCCTAACCTGGCGGGTCAGGGTTGGCGGGCCAAGTTAGGCCAGCCAATCCCCAAAAATTGGCGGGCCTAACCCGACCTGCCAATGTTGGTGGGCGGGTCAGGACCGACCCGCCATTTGCCCGACCCGCCGCGGGTCGGGTCAGGTCGGGTTACTTTTCCACCTCTACATGGAAGCGTGCCAGGTTCATTTCGGTGGTCACGTGCTAGCTCGATCGGGAAGGAAGGGCGGTTAATCGTGGCTTCCGTACAGTGTTGCGGTTTCCTAGGTGTCGTGGATCCCTGCAATGTGTACGGTGGTGATCAACCCTTCCTTTTGGAGGCAGGAAAATGAAGAGTCGCTCTGACCTTTGGCCAATCGCGGGCTGCCACGTGTTCACCTCTATCAGTTTTCTTCCATAAAATCGAGGGAGCAGACTGTTCATCTCCCATTTAGCGTTTTCCTCCATTTTTCTGCCATCTTTTTCCTTTTCTTTTCTTCTTCTTTGTTCCACTTTCCTTGAGCAACGGTGGTTCTCTTTCTGTAGATCCCGGAGTCGTTTATGGTAAATACTATCTCCTTGCGCTGATTTTTGGTTTGTTTTCCTTGTTTGCTTCGATTGTGCTGAGTTTTTGGGAGATAGGGTGACATTTTTTTAAGTTTCGAGGGGTTTCGTCTGCGTTTTGAGGTGTTTGGAATTTTGATTTCCTAGAATAGGCATGAATTCTGTATTTCCAGTGAGATTCTGGCGATTTGGCCTATTTTTTGGTATTTTCAAGTTTTTTGGACGGAGCCGAGAAGATAAAAACAGGTTAAGTATCATCTTGATTTGGCTCGGTCGGTCTGCCTGAACGAATCAAGTGACTAAGGTTGGATCCGGGTTCAGTGGGATAGGTAGGTCATCCGGTCCATCCGACTGAATGGTGAGGGGATCGTGCAAAGTGGACTTGAACAAGTGATTGGTCGTCCAGGCCGAGTAGGTGGTTGTACGGTAGTTATAGTGTTTGGATTGGTGAGTTGGTGACCTAGGGCGAGTGGACTCATTAGGAAGGGTACAACCCGAGCGTAGTTCGGTCACTTAGGGTGAACGAGAGAAGGTAGTGCTGAATCTGGGCCAGGTCGGTTGGTCAGTCGGTAGCGAGGGTCGATCAGGGTTCTAGGGTCGCGAAAGTTGACAGGTTGTGTTATCGGGGATAGGTCGATCGATGCTGAGGGACGAGCAATAGTTGAAAAGTGTTCTTGCAGTATTGTTCGGTCAGTGGTGCAGGGCGAGTGGTGGTCCGACACTTAGGATTTGGGGAGTTTAGGTTGTGGAGTAGAATCGGTCGGTCGGGTTGGTT
This sequence comes from Pistacia vera, assembly GCF_008641045.1. Classification (NCBI taxonomy): domain Eukaryota; kingdom Viridiplantae; phylum Streptophyta; class Magnoliopsida; order Sapindales; family Anacardiaceae; genus Pistacia; species Pistacia vera. Next base: position 702,890 of record NW_022195917.1, read on the forward strand.
GGATAGGCTGAAATGTCAGATTCTGAGTCAGGTAGTTCGAGTAGGGCTAGGACAGATGTTGGGAATGAGTACGAACATGCCCCGACCATGGTGATGATGCCCGAGGGCACCGTTCCGACGGGTATTCCGATTGGTGTGAGTGTAGCTGGCCCAAGGACGAGTGCTACTGACCCGAGTGGTTCGGGCAAGCATGGGGGAAATAGGGAAGACTCTGAAGGAGTTGGTAGTCTATCCTCGTCTAGGACTGGCTCCGAGGAAGAGCTGAGTCAATAGGGCAGTGGGATTTTGAGTAGGAACTATCTGCCCGTGCTTAGTGATAACAACGTGTGGTGGATCCGGATGATGTATCACATTTCAGATTCTGTCGAGATCTGGGTGCCACGGTCGTACGAACGAGTGGACTGGGAGGCAAAAGGCTGGGTTAGTGTTTATGAGAAGTGGTTTCCCGACGAGCTGAGGTTTCCCGACGAGCTGAGGTTTCCCATTCCTCGCCTCGTCTGGGAGGTGTTGAACCACTTCATGATTGCCCCGTCATAGGTCATGCCGAATGGTTGGAGGTTGCTTATGGCCCTAGAGGACCTCTGCGTGTGGAACCAGGTGATGTTTGGGCTGCATGAGCTGCTGTACTCGTATTTTCTGAAGGAGAACGACAAAGAGAAGGGTCGCTATCTGATCAACCTCAGGCATGATCGGTCTCATCTAGTGACCGACCTCCAATCTAGTGACAAGAATTGAAAGGATCGGTACTTCTTTGTGAGGGGCGAGGCGGTCTTTAGGGAGAGAGGACAAGGCAATATTCCGAGCACTTGGCAAGTCACTAGTGAGAAACCTTGTCTTTTTTCGTATTTTGATTACTAAATCTTATTTTGTTTTTTCTTTCCAAATCTCGAGTTCAATTAGGCCGGGCAGAGCGCAGATGGCTTGGACGTGTAGACTCAAAAGGTTATTGCATTCCCAAGGAGTAGAGGGATTGACAAGTGGTATTGGCGGAGGCCAACCTCAGGACCAGCCATCTCTGGGCTAGAGTAGAAGCGCTTCAGCGAGGTATTCCCTTCACTTCGTTGAAACAAACTTGGGATGTGCTTCTGACTTGCTACTATAATCATACCACTTTTGGTAAGTCCAGGCTGAACCCACTAACCGTTGGAGAGTTTGCACTTGCAGAGAGATTGATGAAGTTGACCATCCTCGGCGCGAGCGAGTCTATCGCCTGGCGTCAGGAAAAGAGGAAAAAGGAATCCTCAGCCAGAGAGGATAGAAGAACAGAGGATGTGGTGGCGACACCGTCGAGCCATTAGCCCGCAGCTGGAGCCGGGTCATCCCAGACAACGGTCTTGGATGAAGAGACTGAGATGATCACCTTCCATATTCCGGCTTCCGCGTTGACCTACTCTAACGCAGATTCCCTTAGCAAATTGGCTGACTCCTTCCTGTTGTTGGCGGACGAGACCCGTTTGAACCAGATGGGGGCGGTTGCTGCCGCTAACTGGGGGGTATCCCGTGCTTTTCAAGTAAGGTAGGAGTTTTATTTTATTGTGTTCATTGTGGTTTTATACTGATGAAATTGTTTTGTTGTGCAGGCATTCACGAGCAGTCTGCATCTGAGGAAGTCCGTAGTGGCGCAGGAGAAAAGGATACAGGATGTGTCCAAGGTGAACACCAGTTTGTGCCAGAGGGAGGCGACAGCCCAGAAGGTCTAGCAGGAGAGCCAGTAGCGTCTGAAGGCAGCCGAGGGTGAGTTTGAGAGGCTGGGGAGAGAGTTAGCCGAGAAGACTGCAAAGGTTGAGTCCCTCAAGGAGCAGTGCCTCATCATTGCTGATGATGCCATTATTAGGGCCTAGGGGGAGCTCATGCTCGAGCACAAGGCTAGGAACACTTCTCACTGGAATCCGAATAAGGACATCCAGCTCATGCAGGAGATGCTAAAGGAGAGGGCTGAGCATACGGAGGAGCAGATTGATGAGCAGGTGCTCGATTTTGCTTGCCAGTCAAGGCCATCGATTACTAAGGATGTGAGCGAACAGGCTGCAGGGACAGGTGCTGGCACTGGTGATGGGGTGACCGAGTCGGAGTTGGGAGAGACGACTCGCATCGATGACACTTAGCTTTATTTTTGCTTTGCTCATGTATTTTGGGGCCTGTGATGCCCTTTCTTGGTGTGTGTGCCTTTTATTGTATTTCTGAACTGAGCCGCTTGAGGCTATTTATATGTTAATATTTGTTGTTTTGTTTTTGATACTTTCCTGATGGGTGAATGAGTTGTTGATTGCTTCTTTGTTCGTAGATGCACTAGGGGTTGAACTCTTATGCTTGTGTTGTGATTTTGGTGCGACCCAGTGGCTGAGTCGTGTTGACTCTCTATTAGGTTGGGTCGATGACTTGTCGTTTTTTAGGTGTAAGAAACCTTCACTCGGTCTGGGTGACTGGATGTGTAGCTTCATGAACCGGGCGGGGCCTGTCAAAGGTGTAGATCCGTGGATCGAGCAGGGTCGATCCAAAGGTGTAAATACATAGATTGAGCAGGGTCGATCCGAAGGTGTAAATCCGTGAATCGAGCAGATTCGATTCGAAGATGTAAATCCATGGATCGAGCAGGGTCGATCCGAAGGTGTAAGTTCGTGAATCGAGTAGGGTTGATCCAAAAGTGTAAGTCCGTGAATCGAGCAGGGTCGATCCGAAGGTGTAAGTCCATGAATCGAGCAAGGTCGATCCAAAGGTGTAAATCCGTGAATCGAGCAGGGTCGATCCAAAGGTGTAAATCCATGAATCGAGCAGGGTCGATCCGAAGGTGTAAGTCCATGGTTCGAGCAGGGTCAATCCGAAGGTATAAGTCCATGGATCGAGCAGGGTCGATCCGAAGGTGTAAGTCCGTAGATTGAGCGGGGTCGATCCGAAGGTGTAAATCCATGGATCAAGCACGGTCGATCCAAAGGTGTAAGTCCCTGAATCGAGCAGGGTTGATTCGAAGGTGTAAATCTATGGATCAAGTAGGGTCGATCCGAAGGTATAAGTCCGTGGATCGAGCAGGGTCGATCTGAAGGTGTAAATTCGTGGATCAAGCAAGGTCGATCCGAAGGTGTAAATCCTTGCATCGAGCAGGGTCTTTCCAAAGGTGTAAATCAGTGGATCGAGCAGGGTCGATTCGAAGGTGTAAATCCGTGAATCGAGCAGAGTCGATCCGAATGTGTAAATCCGTGGATTAGGCAGGGCCGATCCGAAGGTGTAAATTGTTGAATAATATGTAAACTTATTGATCGGATAGGCCGACAGAAGATGTAAATTGCTGAATAATACTTCATTAAATCCGAGCCATGAGGCCGACTGTCTATGAAGGAGGTGGATAGGCCCACTCATCCCTTTTAATTAAAAAGAAAGAAAACATGTAAACGAATGAGTTCACCTAAAAGTAGTAGCGTTTGAGGTGGACTGCATTCCAACTGTTGCTGATGTCTTTGCCTTCCGGAGTCTGGAGTCAGTAGGTGCCCTTTTCCGCTTCTTTGATGATCTTGTAGGGACCCTCCCAAGTGGGGCCGAGTTTGCCAAAATTGATCTCCCTAGTGTTTTGAAAGACCTTACGGAGGACCCAGTCGCTTGTTTTGAAAGTTCTGATCCTGACATTGCGATTGTAGTGTCAGGTGGCCTTCTGCTAGTAGACAGCGTTGTGGATGCTCGCATGCTCGCATAGCTCATCGACGGTGTCCAAGTTCTGGCAAAGGTTCTGGCTGTTGGTTTCCTCGTTCGCCCATTGGAGCCTGGTGGACGAAACTGATACTTTGGTTGGGATGACCGCTCCAGAACCGTATATAAGGGAGAAGGGGGTCTCGCCTGTTGACGAGCGAGCTGTAGTTCGGTAGGCCCAAATGACTCCGGGTAGCTTATTTGCCCATGCACCCTTCGCTTTCTGCAATTGCTTTTTTAAGGTCTATATGATGGTTTTATTTGATGACTCGGCCTAGCCGTTGGACTAGGGGTTGCGGGGGGTGGAGAAGCTAAGCTTGATCCCCCATAGGTCGCAGAAATCCCTGAAGCCTGAACTGATAAACTGGGATCCATTGTTGGTGACGATTTCTTTCGGTATCCCGAACTTGCAGATGACATGTTTCCAGATAAAAGTTTTTACTTCTTGGTCTCTGACTTGTGCAAAAGCTCCGGCTTCAATCCACTTAGTGAAGTAATCTGTCACAAGTGCGGTCAGTAGCTTTCCTACTATATCCATTCCCCACTTCATGAAGGGCCAAGGGGTGAGGATGGAGTGGGGTCGCTCGGGTGGGAGGTGTGAGACATGAGCAAATCTTTGACAACTATCGCACTTCTTAACATAAGCAGCCGAATCAGTGTGTATGGTTGGCCAGTAGCATCAAGCGATGATCACCCGGTGAGCCAGGCTGCATCCCCTTGCATGGTTTCCACATTCGCCTTCATGGAGTTCGGCGAGAACATGTTTGGCCTCTTCGGGGCCTGTGCACTTGAGGTAGGGATCGGAGAATGATTTCCTGAGGAGTTGGCCTTCATATATGGTGAACCTGGTGGCTCTTGCTCTCAGGCGGCGTGCTTCGTTTTTGTCAGTCGGGAGCTCGTTGTGTTCAAAGTACTTCACTATCAAGGTCATCTATCAATCGGCCAGCTCGATGTCCATTGCTTCTTCGGGCGACTTGTTTGCTGGTTGTTCCTTCCAGTTGGCTGGCCATTGTATAAATAACAGAGGGATGGATGACTAGGAAGAACATTGAAGGGTTGAGCCGAGGTTAGCAGGGACGTCAGCATGAGAGTTCTCCGCTCTTGGGACTTGGGCGATGGAGAATTCTTCGAATTAGGCCTGCAATTCTTTGACCAGTTTCAAGTAGGCAATCATCTTCAAGTCGCGTGCCTGGTAAGTACCTTATAGTTGGTTGACCACGAGCTGGGAGTCGGACTTCACCTCTAGTCTCCTTGCTTCGATTTCTTTGGCTAGGGAGAGTCCAGCGATGAAGGCCTCATATTCGACTTCGTTGTTCATGCACTTGAACCCATATCGTATTGCCCACTAGATGATGTCTCCCTCTAGTGTAGTCAGCCCGAGCCCGAGCCCGAGCCTGACCCCGAGCCCGAGCCCGAGCCTGAGCCTGAGCCCGAGCCCGAGCCCGAGCCCGCTGCTATTCACGTTGCTTGAGCCATCCACTGAGAGAGTCCACTTGGAAGGCGACCCACTATTCATGCATAATAACTCTATTTCTGCTTGGACGGTGGTGCACATGGTGAAATCCGCGATGAAGTTTGCCAATGCTTGGGACTTGACGGCAGTATGAGGCTAGCATGATATGTCGAACTCACTAAGCTCTACTGTCCATTGTGTGAGTCGGCCTGATAGCTCTGGTGTGTGCAATATCTTCTTGAGTGGAAAGGAGGTGAGTACAACTATTCAGTGGCACTAACGGTCTGAGTTTCCTGGATGCATGGATGAGTGCGAGGGCCAGTTTCTCCAACTGACTGTACCGCGTTTCTGCTCTTAGGTGAACCTTGCTCACATAGTAGACCGGTAGCTGCTTCGCTTCCTCTTCCAGAACTAACACTGTTGAGATAGCCGTCTCTGAGACCGCCAGATAGGTGTAAAGCTTTTCCCTATCCACAGGCTTAGAAAGGAGCGAAGGGGAGGTCTGGTACCTTTTCAATTGTTACAAGGCCTCCTCGCAGGAGGGGGTCTACTCGAACTTATTGGACTTCTTGAGTGCATGGAAGAAAAGGTGGCACTTGTCGGCGGATCTGGAGATGAAACAGCTCAAGGCGGCTACTCGTCCTACAAGGCGTTGGACGTCTTTAATGCAAGTTGGGGATGATTTATTGAAGATCGCTCTGATCTGGTTAGGGTTGGCTTCTATCCCTCACTAAGTTACCATGTAGCCCAAGAATTTACTTGACGAGATGCCAAATGAGCATTTGCTAGATTCATCTTCATGTTATACTTCCTTAGGACGACGAATGCCTGGCTGAGGTGGTCAAGGTGATGTTCGGCTATCAAGGATTAGACGAGCATGTCATCGATGTAAACATCTATAGTGTCCCCGAGGTGTTCAGCAAACATCCTATTGATTATCCGTTGACAGGTAGCCCCAGCGTTCTTCAGACCGAATGACATCACCTTGTAGCAGTAAGTTCCCCTCTCCGTGATGAAGGCTTTCTTCTCTTGGTCGTCCGGGTGCATCAAGATTTGTTTGTACCCTGAGAAAGTGTCCATGAAACTAAGGAGCTCGTGGCCTGCAGTTGCATCAACCATCATGTCGATATGTGGGAGCGGGAAGGAATCCTTACGGCACGCTTTGTTTAAGTCTGTGAAGTCGATGCAGACTCTCCACTTTCCGTTCTTTTTCTTTACAACCATGACGTTTGCCAGCCATTCGGGGCAGTGGACCTCTCTGATCATACTATTGCTCAGTAGCTTTTCAACCTCTTCATTGACGATCCGGTTGCGCTCTGGTGCGAATTTCCTTCTCCTTTGCTTCACTGGCTGGTGATCCAGATCTACCTTGAGGTGGTAGACCATTGCCTCTAGACTGATCCCTGTCATGTCAATGTGGGACCAGGCGAAACAGTCTTGGTTCTGTCTGACGAATTCTATCAGCTTCTCTCTTGTCTCGGGCCTGAGGCGGGAATCTATGTGTGTCTTTCTCTTGGGGTCGTCCGGATATAACTGTACTTCATCCAACTCTTCCATAGATGGTTGATCCGGCTCAGTCGGAGGGGTTGGATAGGACTATAATTGCTATGAAGCGTTACCCTTGCCCTTTAAAGCGTTCTTGTAACAATCTCTAGAAGCTTTCGGGTCGTCCTTGACTTCTCGTACTCCCCATTTGGTAAGAAACCTGATTGTTTGGTGGAAAGTGGATGGGATCGCTAGCATGTCGTGGATCTAGGGTCGACCCAAGATAACATTGTATGGTGAAGGACAGTCGATCACCAGAAAGAGAGTCTGTTTGTTTACTCCGCTGGCGTAGATAGGAAGGACGATCTCTCTGATGGTGTACTTCTACTCAAAACTGAACCCAGCTAGTAGGGTCGGCCTTCTGTTGATGTTTGCTTCTTTCAGACCCATAGTCTTCACTGCTTCAAGGAACAGAATGTTTGTTGATGATCCACGGTCTATGAATACCCTCTTGACTAGAATGTTGGCGATCTGGAGGGAGACGGCTAAAGCATCGTGGTGAGGGGTTGCCAAGGTAACTGGCTCGTCATCTTCGAACTGAATTACCTGGTGGGAATGTGACCGAGAGGACAGGTGGATAGATTGTATTTTATAGTGGCTATTGGCTCTAGCGTAGCGTTTGGTTGAAGAGTAACTTACCGTATTAATCTCTGACCCTCCTGAGATGATATTGCAGAATCCTTTTGGCATAGGTTCCCGCAGAGGTGGAGATTTTTCTTTCGTGCTTTCCTGGCTGATGGTACTCTTCCCTTTATCTGTCAACAGATCTCGGAGATGTCCTCTCTTCAATAGTGCAGCGACCTCCAACCGCAAGGCAATGCAGTCTGGGGTGTTATGTCCATGGTCACCGTGGAACTCGCACCACTTGGTCATGTCTCTCCTTGCTTCGTCATTTAGCTTGCCTGGCCACTTAACACTAGATCTCATTCCTTTCATGATCACCACCACCACCTGGGCTGGTTCGACGTTGAGGTTGTACTCTGGGATTTTGTATCGGGTCGGTCTAGTTGGTCTGTTATCGATTCTAAGTGGCTGGTGGTCATATGGTTTTCTTACTCTGTTCTGGTTACGAGGAGGGGGCTGGTGACGGGGTTCAATCGATCTAAATTCTAGCATTCTATCATTCCGCCTTAGGTCATACCTAGCGTGTACTGCCCGATTCATCTCATCTTTTTCCCACCTTATCTGAATCACTACTTTGGCCAAGGCGTCCTTCATCATGGTGCAGCCAAGCTTCGCCAGCTCTTTGTATAACTCTCCATCCGAGAGGAGACCTTTCCTGAAGGCATCTACAGCTGTCTCGGGGTTACAAGAAGGGATGAAAATTTTCTCTTTATTGAATCTGCTGACATACTCTCTCAGTAGCTCCCCCCTTCTCTGGTATACTCTGTATAGATCGATCGATAGTTTCTTGAATTTTTTGCTACTGGCGAACTACTCCACGAAGGTGTTGGTGAGTCGTGTGAATGAGTCGATGGAACCATTCGGGAGATTGGTGTACCACTGAAGTGCTGGACCAGATAAGCTTGAACCAAAACTCTTATACATGCAGGCTTCCCTCAACGCTTGGGGTATCGAAACAGTGAACATTCGCTGCTTGTACAAGGCTATGTGATCATCTGGGTCGGTTGTACCATCATAGGGCTTCATGCCAGGGATAGTAAATTTATGGGGCATGTCGGCTAGAGCGATCGCATCTATAAAAAGTGAATCGGCGTAGCAGTGGGGCATGCTCTTCTTGGTGGGGATCGGCATTCCTAGTATGCGCCTCATCACTGCCTCTACATCAGCCAGTCTCTTGACTAGAATCTGTTCCATGAGAGAGGGTGATACCACTAGGTCATCCTGTTTGACTTGGTCAGCCATTGCATTCGGCAAATTTTGTTGGGTCATTCTATGTGGTGTAGCCTGGTGGATCATTCCTTCATGTATCGCTTGGTAGCTTGGATCACCGTTCACTCCTTCTGGTTGGATGACTCTCATTATAACTGATCGAGTGTTTCGCCCTACATGAATAGTCAAGGGGGTTGTTTGGTACTCGCTCGGTTTGTCGGGATGGATAGACTCGAGCTGGATGGTTTGATTTGGGTGGCCATTTGACCTGCGAAGGTGAGCCGAGCTGAATGGGTTTTGTGTAGGGATGGTTGACTAGAGGTGAGGTGGGATGGCTGGGATGGCTAGGATGGGTGGTTCTTGTTGGAGTGGGCTTTCTGTCACTTGGACGCCTTGATCTTATGATTAAGGTGGTTCAGCCAAGCGGGGTTCCGTTAGCAGATCTTTTTCTCCATGGGTCAGGATCGAATTGTCGACCACCAACGAACATAGTTGATGCGGCCTTTTATCTGAAGCCACGGGTCTGGGCTCTGGGGTTTGGAAAGGTTGCATAGATGAAACCGAGGCACGAAATCGATTGGGTGGTACCTGAGAAGGCAAAAGCTCAAGGTCATAAAACTGACTTACCTTTTCTTTTAGAGACTAGTTTTCGACCCTAATGGAGGCGTTTTCAGTCCTAATGGCAGTGTTCTCAGCTTCCAGTGCAGCCACCTTATCTGAGTTCTGCTGCATGAGGGTAGTCAGAGCTTCCAGTTTAGCCTCGAGGCCGGGGTTAGCATTGTCAGAATTGTCAGCCATGGAAAGTTCCTTTACGTAGCAGGGTTTGTTGAATCGAATGATTGCTAGAGGCCCCATGGTGGGCGTCAAACTGTAGACGTAAAAATCTACATGTACGCAAAGAGGGTCTGATCCTGTGAGGTTAAGGCCACTAGCGATCTACTGTACCTGCACACGTAGAGAAACAAACGTGGAGCGACAGAAAACATTGGGGTGGTGTTTGCATAGGCACTTCGACGCTCAAGTCAGCAAGGCTAAAAGAGACTAATTTAGTGAGGGCTAGGGAGTAGAGAGGTTACCAGAAGTCTAGTCAGGGACTGTGACTACAGCTGTGATCTGAAGTTCTCAAGCGGGAACTCCGGGGTCTGAAGGTGTAATTTAATCTGCCTTGTGAGAGGGCTGGCCTCTATTTAAATAGTGACTGTCTGGTCTCCCAATCCTAGTGGGATTAGGAGTCCTCATAGCAATCCGTTTCCTCCAGGGATATATCCTTTGATCCCCTTATCCTGGCGTGAAAGGGAGTCCAAGTATGGCTCTAACATGGACCTTGGAGGAGTTGGGGTGATATGGACTACTTTGTCAGTGTTCAAATAGGAATGTGATCCGTAGGTGGCCGTGGGCTTTGAATTCGTTCACAGATCCAAGAAGTGAACTAGGATTAAGAGGCTTGTGTCCGGATGGTTTGGGCCAATTGTACCTCGTATCAAATGGGCCTAATCTGGTGAGTTTCGGATTGGGCCGCATCGGGATTGGGCCTGGTCTTTTCTTCATTGTGAGACTCATTTTCCAATTTGGGCCGAGGACGATTTTTGGCCCTAACACAAATCATTTAATCATATTTATTGAACATTTCATTAAATTTACTTTTTATATATACAAGATGTTACATCTGATATCATTCGTATAGCTCATAATGTGATAATAAAGAAGCATACCCAAGAACTTGAAATTAATTTGTTAATATGTTCTCAAACAAAGTTTTCTCAAACACACGATTTTCCCATTGAATTTTGGATATTGAGTGCACGAATAAACTCTTAGCTCGAGCTGATTGAAACTTTTTGAAATCTAATTAGCATCAATCTCTTTAAACAATAAATTATTTTCTATACAATTAATGTTAGTATTCTCTTGATTTCAAACGTATCAATTACAGTAAAATCTTTCTATAGTGATACTCTATATAATAATAAACTCTACATAGTCATAAAAAAATTTAGTCTCAATTTGAGATAGTTATAAATAATAATAAACTTCACATTATAATAAGTTATAATTTTTTTAATTCTCGCCTTAAGGAAAGTCACTTCCACATAGTAATAATTATCTATATATTACAAAAATATATATTTTATGTTACATTAAAGATTTAAGATGAAATAAAATATTTATTTAAAGTTGTTTGAGGTAATGATTTATGCTTTAGAGTTGTTACCACATCTTTAATTTGTGAGTACGTAATAATTTGCTAGCGTGAATACCTTCTTTTTGAAGCCAAAATATTTTTAGCTTCTCAAGCATGTTTAGAGCTTCATAGCACAAAACTTTTTGTATTTCCATACTATCATCCTCAAGATTATTTCATTTCTTTTCTTATTAAATTGCAGCAATGGTTTCTTCTTTAATTAAAACATACATAATTTGTTGCTCATTTGGATGATCAAGGAAGACATTAATATCCATTCGATTAGTGCAATGAAGTTGTCGAATCTAATCACTCAATTCTGCATTGACTCTTTTATTCTCTTCATCCACTTCATTTGTAACTTGCAATTCATTGACATCGGAGGTCTTAATTTTGCAGTGCTTAAAACCATTGACAATTGTTTGTGGCTTCATATCAATTTACCATGCATCAACTGCATTTAAAGTTCCATCAATGACACTTATTTTTGCTAGTTCCAAGACACGATCTTTTATCCATTACAAAAGTAGACAATTGAAGCACTGAATTGAAATCCTATTACTACTAAAACATGAATTGAAATCCTAATATTGTAATACTAAAACATGAATTATAAAATCAAAAATCAAAACAATAATTTTTGTAACTACACTTTTATTAAGTTATAACCTCCTTATAGTAATAAAATTAGTTCATCCCACTATTATGACTATAGAAAAATTTTACTGTATTTTGAGAGAACTATGTTCTCATAATTCTAAATGACAAGGTCAATTAATTGTAAACCATCGAACAACTAATCCCTTGGTTTATGAATTTTATTTTTAATTTCTTTTTGAGATTGACCTTATAATTCCATTGCTTTTGAGGCTATTTTAAATGAGGGAACTTTTCTTTTCATGGAAGTTTAGGTAGATCATTGGTAGGTCATTGAATTTTCAATGAACTTTGGGTGACTTTATGTAAGTTTTCCTATTTTTATCAATATGACTCCAAATTTGATTAAAATAATATGCAACACAATATATCCAACACAATTATATTTGTAGTGTATTGAAGATGAGAAAGAAAAACAATTAGAAAACCAAAATCTTTTAGTGCAATCACTAGTTCTATATAATTAGAGTATTAGTTTCTCTTGACTTCATACGTATCAATTATACCTGGGCAAGGGACCGGTCCCTTGCGGGCCCAGGCCTGGGCCCGTTTGGGATTGGTCCCTTGGGACTGGTCCCAAATGGGACCAGTCTCTCATGGCCCTGGGACCGGTCCCAGGCCCATGAGAAAAACCAGGACCTGGACCAGGCCTTAGGCCTGGTCGGGACTGGTCCCATGGGGTTTGGAAAATTTTATTTTCCCCTCTCAATTTTTTTTATATTTTGGGGGTAAAACGAAATTTTATAGGGGGTTTTTAGTATTTTTTAGGGGTTGATTAGTAAGTTTCTAAAAATTTAATTAATTTTAAAAAATAATAAATTAATAGTTAATTTTAATTTTTAACATAAATATAATATTCACATTTCACACATTCACGCTTCACAAATAAACAATTAAATAATTTTTTTAATTAAATTATTCATCTTCAATTTCATCGTCAACACTAGTTACATTATTCAAATATGTATTCCTAAAGAGTTCGAGTAGTTCGGGATCTTCAGGGTGCTGTTATAGTCTTATTTCTGCATGAGTCCAATCCCGTAAATACTTTATCACTTCAATCATCTCATCGGTTAAAAAACATCTTCTGTCTTCAACAATCCGACCACTCGTTGAAAATGTTGACTCGGATGCAATTGTAGAAACCGGCACAGATAAAATGTCACGTGCCATTTGGGATATAATAGGGAATTGACTTTCTTGTTGGTTCCACCATTGAAGAATATCCATGTCAAGTTGCTCCTTCATCGTCATAAAGGTCAAGTCCACCTGTAGGTAGCGAGTCATCTCATTTGGTCTATGTATGTACGAGCTGGAGCTAGAGCTGGAGCTTCCGCCACGTCCCACATACGCCCACTTGCTCGATCCTTGAGGGGGGGCTACATCAAGGTCCTGATCGCCTCTCCTAGACGTTCCACTTCCACTTCCACTTCTACTTCCATTGTATCTGTTCTCATATAAAGAAAAAAGTCTATCCAATTTGTGTTTAAAGTCAGTCAAATAAGACGTATAATCATGTCCTAAATAATGGCCTAACTCAGTAATTACACCGTTAACTACGGATAATTTAAACCTAGGATCTAGAAAAAGGCCTAATCCATATAAGAATGGAATATCTAACCAATATCTCTTATATTTTTCTTCCATACTTGAAACAATTTCACTAAAAATGTTATCATATCTATATTGATCAAAAGTTTTAGCAATTTGAACTAAAATATCTAACACTAAATTAGTAGTTGGATAATAAATACCACTTAATGTATTAGTAGCATCATAAAAAATTTTAAGAAATGAATAAAAAAGTTCACAAACCGCCCAATCATCATAGTTGACAACTTCCTCTGGATAGTTCTTCCGGTTGACGAAATCTGTAATTTGTTTCGCGGTTGGCAAAGCTTTTTCCAACATCAAGTAGGTAGAGTTCCAACGGATAGGCATGTCTGTACATAACTTCAAAGGTCGAACCGGTGGGTCCTCTTGCTTACAATATTTGACGTACTCCTGCCATCTTTTATTGCTACCGCCGATGATAAATCCGATAGCTCTACGCACCCTCTCAATCCTTGAATGTATAGCATCTAAACCTGCTTTAACTATCAAATTGATGATGTGACAAGCACATCTCTGATGATAAAATTTGCCTTCACCAAGCGGATCCAATTTCTTTTCAAATAAAGATATTGCCGCGGTGTTAGCAGCTGCATTATCAAGCGTTAGCGCTACAACTCTATCAGTTAATAAATATTCTTGCAAAACTTCAAGAATCGTAAAATAAATAGTTTCAGCACTATGTTTTTCATATAATGGTTTAAAACCTATCAATTTTTGTTGTAAACCCCAATTATGATCTAAGAAATGTACTGTAACAGTTAAAAAATCGGTTTTTGATCTACAAGCCCATATGTCTGATGTAAGTGCAATAGATATATTCCTAAAATTTTGAAATTCGTTTTTAAGTTTATTATTTATTTTGTTATAAAGTTTTAGTATATCTCTTCTACTTGTAGTTCTACTAACAGGGGTATATGCTGGACAAAATGCAGTTTTAACCATATTAACAAAAAAAGGATTTTCAGATAAACAAATGGGAGAGTCTGTAGCAACTATATATCTTGCTATTTCCTCTCGTGCAACATGTGTATTGTATTGCCATGTTGAGAGAGTTGAGGATTGTGGATTAAAATTAAGTTGAGTTTGAATTTGTCTACCTGATCCGCTTGAAGATGCACTTATTTGGGGATGCTTCTTCTCTACGTGTCGTCGCATCGTCGAAGTCCCCTTCTCAGCCCCAATAATGGTTCCGCATAAATTACATATCCCACACGATTCTTCCCCCTCCCCATTTGTCTTTGGCCGTTTTGATTTGGTGAAGTATCGCCAGACATCGGACACGACCCTCTTTGACGGTCGGGGGGGTTGGGCTATGTCCGTGCCCGTTGACTCGCAGCTCACATGTGTTTGGCTACACCTCGTCCCGGCCGAATGTGGTTGTGGAATTACAGCTGCATCCTCTGGAGGAAATGGTGAAAATGGATTGAAGGCTTCAATTTCTTCGGTGGATGGAACGTAAAACTCATTTGGGGAAGACATTATAAATTTATGATAAAATAATAAATAATTAAAATGAAAAGAAATTAAATAATAATATGAAATTATGATGATATTGAAAAATAGAAAAAAATTTGAATAATATAAATAAATTATAAATATAAATTGAATGAGAAATTGATTGGAGATTTGGAGTAGAGAGATTGAGAGAATGAAAGAATGAGAGATTGATTGGTGTGAAAAAAATTAAAGGTTTTAGGGTTATTTATAGTGTAGTTGTGGGGGGAAAAATGAAAAAAAAAACTTATGTTATATAAAATAAATGTAACCGTTGGTGGATTACCGTTGGCAGCCAACGGTTATAATTTTTTTTATAACCGTTGGCTGCCAACGGTTAATTTTTTTTTTTTTTTAATAAATTTTATAAAATTTCATTTTAGTCCTTATAATTTATACTTATTTTAGGGGGTTTAATATAATTTTATAAAGACTAAAATGATAAAAGGTAAAAAAAGTGTTTGGGCCCAGGCCTGGGACCGAGCCCAGGCCCAGGCCCAGGCCTTGGAGGAGGGCCCAGTGGAGGGCTCGGGCCCTCCTCCTTAGGCCTGGTCCCGTTTTGGGACCAGGCCTCCTAGGACCGGTCCTCCGAAGGACCGGTCCTAGGCCCGGTTTTTGGAGCTGGGCTTTTGGGCCCGGTCCCAAATGCCCAGCTCTAGTGTCAATTACTCCCAAAGAATTATTTTCCCATAATCCTAAACGACATTTTCATCTGGATATAAAATATTGATATAACCATTAAGGGTGAGTGGTTCCAGGTACCCTGCATTTTTCGGAGGAACCGAAACCGGAACCGTACTGTGCAAGTTCCCAAAAAAAGGAATCAGAACCGCACAGTGTAGGTTCTTAAATTCAAGGACCGGAACCTAAAATGCAGGCTCCGGTTCCTTTCCCGGGTACCCTGTAAAAAATCAATTACCCCCCTATTAGTTTAAAAAAGATAAAAATACCTTAAAAGTTTACAAATACACCCCTAACAAATTTTGATTACTCATTTATTTGTGTCCAATGTAACTCATAAATCATCTAATCTCTAGGAAATACTTGAATTCAATCAATTCATCACAATTCACATAAAATTCCTCAATAAAAACCAAAACACAAATAATTGTTCATCACAATTCACATCAAATAACTTCACCAAAATCATTCAAACAAACAACAATATAGAAAGTTATAAACTGTCACCAACTTCTTTGATTCTCCCACTACTAAATACTAATGTAGTAAATTTAACGTTATAAATTATTAATGTTTATAATGTAATATAATAATGTTGTAATTAATTAAGTAATTATTTAATTATAATGTAATGTTATAATTAATTAAGTAATCATATTATACATTTATAATATAATATTATAATTAATTAAATTTCTAATTATTTAATTAAATATTGCACTAATGTTTATAATGTAATGTTATAATTAATTAAGTAATCATACTATAAATTTATAATGTAATGTTACAATTAATTAGATTTTTTAACCATTTAATTAAGTAATGTACTAATAACTAATATAATAAATTAATAAAGTTTATAATGTAATGTTATAAATTTATAATTAATTAAGTAACCATTTAACTGTGTAATGTTATACATAATTAAGTGATCATACTATAATGTAATGTTATAATTAATTAAGTAATTATTTACCAATAATATAATGTTATAATCAATTAAATTTCTAATCATTTAATTAATTACTAATGTCTAATGTTTATAATATAATGTCATAAATAATTAAGTAATCATTTAATTATGTAATGTTATAATTAATTAAGTGATCATACTACAATATAAATTGTAATGTTATAATTAATTAGGTAATATACTATTTAACTATAATGTAATATTATAATTAATTAAATTTCTAATCATTTAATTAAGTATTGTACTAATGTTTATAATAGAATGTTATAATTAATTAAGTAATCATACTATAAATTTATAATGTAATATTATAATTAATTAAAATTCTAATAATTTAATTAAGTATTGTGTAAATTACTAATGTTTATAATATAATGTCATAATCAATTAAGTAATCATTTAATTATATAATATTATAATTAATTATGTGATCATACTATAATGCAATGTTATGATGAATTAAGTAATCATACTATAAATCTATAATTTAATATTGTAACTAATTAAATTTCTAATCATTTAATTAATGTACTAATGTTTATAATGGAATGTTATAATGGATTAAGTAATCATACTATAAATTTATAATGTAATGTTATAATTAATTAAATTTTTAATCATTTAATTAAATAATATAATAATGTAGTAAATTGCTAATGTTTATAATATAATGTAATAAATTTATAACTAATTAAGTAAGCATTTAACTATGTAATACTATAATTAATTAAGTGATCATAATATAATGGAATGTAATAATGTTATAATTAACTACATAATAATTTAATTAAGTAATCATTTGTTTATAATGTAATGTTACAATTAATTAAGTAATCGTATTATAAATTTATAATGTAATGTTAATATGTTATAATTAATTAAATTTCTAATCATTTAATTAAGTATTATGCTAATGTTTATGTAGTAAATTACTAATGTTTATAATATAATGTCATAATTAATTAAGTAATCATTTAATTATGTAATGTTATAATTAATTATGTGATGATACTATAATATAATGTTATAATGAATTAAGTAATCACACTATAAATTTATAATTTAATATTGTAATTAATTAAATTTATAATCGTTTAATTAATATATTAATGTTTATAATGGAATGTTATAATGATTAAGTAATCATACAATAAATCTATAATGTAATGTTATAATTAATTAAATTTTTAATCATTTAATTAAGTAATGTAATAAATAATAATGTAGTAAATTACTAATGTTTATAATGTAATGTTATAAATTTATAACTAATTAAGTAATCATTTAACTATGTAATACTATAATTAATTAAGTGATCATAATATAATGTAATGTAATAATGTTATAATTTAATTAAGTAATTATTTAACTATAATGTAATATTTAATTAATTAAATTTCTAATCATTTAATTAAGTAATCATTTATTTATAATGTAATGTTATAATTAATGTTTATAATATAATGTCATAATCAATTAAATAATCATCTAATTATGTAATGTTATAATTAATTATGTAATCATACTATAATGAAATGTTATAATAAATTAAGTAATCATATTATAAATCTTTAATATAATATTATAATTAATTTGTTTATAATAGAATTTTATAATTAATTAAATAATCATTTAATTATAATGTAATGTTACAATTAATTAAGTAATCGTACTATAAATTTATAATGTAATATTATAATTAATTAAATTTCTAATCATTTAATTAAATATTATGTTAATGTTTATGTAGTAAATTAATAATTACTAATGTTTATAATATAATATCATAATCAATTAAGTAATCATCTAATTATGTAATGTTATAATTAATTATGTGATATAATGTAATATTATAGTGAATTAAATAATCATACTATAAATCTTTAATGTAATATTATAATTAATTAAATTTTTAATTATTTAATTAAGTATGGTACTAATGTTTATAATGAAATGTTATAATTGATTAAGTAATTATACTATAAATCTATAATGTAATGTTATAATTAATTAAATTTCTAATTATTTAATTAAGTCATTTACTAAATGTTATAAGTCAATTAATTAAATAGTAATCAATTAATGTAATGCGGAAATTAATTATATTATAAATCAATTAAGTAATGTTATAAAATTATAATTAATTAAGTAATCATTTAACTATAATGTAATATTATAATTGATCAAGTATGTTATTTAACTAGTAATTAAATTTATTAATGTTTATTAATTTATCATATATAATTCATTAATTGCTAATTTACTATAGATATACTTAGAACTTTATAATTGAAGTAAATAACTAAATATATTATTGTTCAATCAAATATACTATTTTATTCAAAAATAATTCTTTTAATAACATTAAAATACTTTTTATTGGATCATAATTCCAATTATACACTTAATTAATCAAAACTTTAATATTAATATATTATAATATATTAAAGTTTTTAATATGGTGTAGTTTATATGTAATAAATATAATTGTATATTTATTTAATTATGTTATTCTAAAAATTTAACTTTTTCTATTTTAAATTTTTTATATGTAAAATAATGAAACCCCCCATTATTCACAAATATTTCATTGCAGCCCAGGTTCCAAAAATCGGTTCTAAACATGTTCTAAACCGAGTACCCGCTACAGGTTCAAGCAGATTCCAAACCGGATATCTGTTTCAGGTTTTTTTTACAGGTTTCGGTTTCGATTCCGGTTCCTCCACACATAAGAACTGGAACCGAAACCGCACAGTATCAGTTCCAATAAAATAGAACCGGAACCTACCCGTACAATACCGATTCTGAGTAGGTTTCAGTTTCGGTTCCGATTCTACCCATGCTCAACCATAAATTAACCATATACTTATCAACAATATTCGTAAAACCAAAATATTTCAAACATATAAACCGATAATAACAATATCAAATTTGGTATAATATTTTCATGAATTAATATTATGAAATCTCAATGCAATCCAAGCAAAGTTTTTAAACTTGCTTTATATTTTTTGGTTTATAAATTTTTTGGCCATGGAGTCCTTGGCTTTCTTTACCTCTCCGTTATATTTTAAATGTCATACAATACAGCCGATGGCATTTTAATATAGGGCTAACAAATCAACACCCCCTAGGTATTCATAAATACCTTGAAATCCCCCAGTTTCCAAAATCAGCAAAAACAACCCCAGAGTTTATAATTATGTTAAAATAAGAAGTAAAGGGGTAAACTTGTCTTTTCATAATATTTACTTCCAAAATTTTGTTTCGTTCTTTGTTTCAACGGATTTTCTTTTACATCCCGATACATACAAGCTTATAATAAAAAAACTTTGGAATGTGGAAACATAGGTTACATTTCTTGCACGTATAATATGCTTATCTTTAATCAATAATTGAATATGTATGGTCATAATATAAATGCATATAAATTATTTTCTTGATCTTATCATTATATATATTTTTTAATTTTCACTTTATGAAATAGACAAATCAAGTGAAGCAAAAGGATTTCTTCTTATCAAGAAGTGTCAAAATTGAAGAAATGCATGCACCACTCACTTTCTAATACAGCTTTTTAATAGTGTTATTTTTGGACTTTCTGATGTGTAAAGTTTTTTTCATAAAACTTTCTGTTATCAAATAACCACCTTTGTTGAATTTTTATGCCCACGAGAATCTTCGTATTGAATATGACAAAAAATAAAAAATGAAATATTTATAATATAAATGAAAATTCTCATATGTGAATGTCACGAAATTTTTACATCCGAGATAAAGGAGAGTAATCGGTTAACAATTTATATATATGAGAATTTCTCATTAAATATTTCGAGGAATTATTAACCTATGTACGTTTTTTCATTGGGCTTTATTTAAATAAAGCTCAACTTTACTTAGTTCACCCCCCAGATTGTTCCCTATTAATTATATTTAAATCCTCCTCTACACTTATCATGAATTAATCATATGAAAATGAAAGAGAAGTGTCATTTCAAAGTGAGAGATTTTGTTGGTAATCCTTATTTCAACTTTGTATGTGCTTCTTTCTTGGAAAAAAATAAATAAAGTGATTGATTAGTTTAATTAAATGATACCCAAAAAGTCAAATAGTATTTGATTTACTTTCCCCATCTCTTTCTATGTCACGAGCATGACATATTATTTTTTGGGCCAACATTCATTCATTCAATAACACTTTATATTTTCTTTGGGCCATTGGTTTGTGACACAAAATAGATTCAACCAAGTCATTCAAACTCCATCAAAAGGTGTTTTATACTTTGGTTTTACTTTCCAATCTTGCAATTACATTTTCACATTAGCTCCATAATTTGCCGAATTTTAACTTTTTTTTTTTTTTTATAACCAAGATGTTTGGGCCAGTTTGCGTATATCTCAAGTAATCCACAAGATTTATTAAATATCCTGCAAGTCCAATGTTTCTAGATAAGCCACTAATACAATAGGTGACCCGAAGGTGATTTGAATATAGGAGGTTAATAAAGAGAATAATCATTCTTGATCACTAGGTCAATCCCTCAAGGTTAAATTGTAACTCCCTGATTTTATGTAACAACGGTTCTTCCTCGAGAGAAAAATATTTTATAAAGAAACATATGAATATTTCTCTATTAGTTGAATATATGCACATCCGATGATTTCCTCACTCGAAGATTTTTAAAACCCTACATAGTGTCACTTTAGCATTTGAACAAAAAAAAATTCTAACATATGAACCAAATAAACAAAAATAAGTTTAACACCATATAATGAAGAGTAATACTAGTATTACAAAGAGGCATACAAAGAGTCAAATCCAACTCTTGAAATTCATTATTGCTTCTTTCTTTCTCTCTTTTTCACTTCTTTCAAAGACTGAATTTGACTCTTTGTATGACTCTTTATATGCCTCTTTGTAAGGCTAGTATTACTCTATAATGTATAACAATCTCATTATTAAGTGCATCGTATTTATATTTTAAAATATATCTTTAAACCCAAGAACTTGTATTGTGCATGCAAAATTTTGAACAAACGTTTATACAAAGTATAATTAAAATTTTAAAAAATAAATATTTTAAAAATTATTTCGTCAATCCTCTTTGTTTACAATAATTTGATATAACTAACATCCCACGAATGTACCTAAATTAATTTTGTTGACCAACTTGACCTTACCATAACCTCAATACCTTCCCAATTAATTAGTTATTTTTAAAAATTATTTAACTCTTATAAAAAGAATTCCTTTTAATTATTTTATTTTTTTCAACTTGTTATGTTATATATTTTTTTCGAGTGGAGCAGTTATCAAATAATTGATGTAAATATTTAATTTTACAATAATAATTCACAATATCTATACAAAAAAATAAAAACAAATGAATGATTAGCTGAATCTCATCTGGCAGCAATTATCCTATAATATTATTATTATTATTTTCGTCAAATTAAAAAAAAAATTGGGGACAGCCACGTGGCCCTGCTTGATTACTATAATTACATAATTGCCATCCCAAGTATAAATCCACTGTTGACTGTGTCGCCATTAGTGTCACACACTTTGGACTTGAAGTAACTTCACTCTTCATTCATTCATTCATTCCAACCCTAACTCAATTAAACCCCCTTCCCTTTCTCTCTCTAGATCCCGTCGATCACTTTCCGGCGGCGCCTCTCCGATCTCCGACGTTTCTTTACTTCTTTGCATGACCGCCAGTGCCAGCTGTCATGGCCTCTGCCTGCGTCAATAACAACATCAGCGTGTCGCCGGAGAGCTTCCCTTCGTATGGATGGCTGAGTCCAGGCCGGAGTTCGAGGATGTCCTTTAGTCGGGATGAAGAACAGCCGTCGTCGTCTTCGAAGAAACCGTCCTTGATGGCGGAGGACGAGGAGGATATTCAAGATCCGGTTGATTTCGAGTTCCGGTTAGAAGATCCGGTGACGATGCTCCCCGCCGACGAGCTCTTCTCCGACGGAAAGCTCGTGCCGCTCCACCTCTCTGCCCTCAAACCATCGTTAGCCACCACCAGGTCAACCGACGAGTCTACGAAGCCGTGCATGGACCCTTACTTGTTCTCACCAAAAGCTCCAAGGTGTTCGAGCCGATGGAAGGAGTTATTAGGTTTGAAAAAACTGTACCAAAACTCAAAATCTGAAAATCACTCCAAAACGACGCCATCTAATCCACCTCCAAAATCTTCAATAAAACATTTCCTTCATCGAAACTCCAAATCTTCGTCCTCCTCCTCTTCTGGTTCGTCTTCTTTGGAGTCATCTCTGAGTCTTCCTTTACTAAAAGACTTGTCCGATAGCGAAACGGTTTCGCTGTCTTCGTCTCGTTTGTCGCTTTCTTCTTCTTCGTCGGGTCACGAGCACGAGGATCTCCCAAGACTCTCCCTCGACTCGGATAAACCCGGTTTGAGCCCGAGTCCGAACCCGTTTGCCAATCCTCCAAGAATGAGGATCGTGAAACACAGAGATAATCATAATCAACCGCACAATACAAATACAACACACGTCTCACGTGCCGGACGGAGTCCAATGAGGAGAGAAACCGCGGCCGCGACTAGTAGGGGAGTCTCCGTCGACAGTCCGAGATTAAATTCTTCCGGGAAAATAGTGTTTCAGAGCTTGGAGAGAAGCTCGAGTAGTCCCAGTAGCTTCAATGGCGGGCCGAGATTCAAGCACCGAGGCATGGAGAGATCTTACTCGGCTAATGTAAGAATCACTCCGGTTCTAAACGTTCCGGTTTGTTCGCTTAGAGGGTCTTCGAAATCCGGTTCAGTGTTCGGATTCGGTCAGTTATTTTCTTCGCAGCAAAAGAGCGGAAACGGAAATGGAAACGGAAACGGAGTTCGACAACAGAATAACAGTAGGAGCCGGACTGACCGAACTTGACCGAATCTTTAGAAAGAATGAAGAAGAGGGTAACAAATTATTTCCGTTTTTTTTTTTTTTTTAATTTCGGGAAATTCATGATTCTGTTATGTGTTTTTGTTTAATTTTAGAAGCAAACAATACCACATGACATTGTTTAATGGGGGTTAATTTGCTTTTGTTTTTCTTGTTTTTGTTTTTTATTTAACAAAAATAGTAGATGTATATATAATGCTGATCCTTTTGTTTATGTTTTTGTTGAATTCATCCCTAATTTTGAATGAATATGTTGAAGTAGGTTTCGTTTTGTTAATTCTCACTTGGGTTTGATGAGCTGAAAGATATGGAATCTCTGTTTTTTGCTGCTCTTTTTGATGTGTTGTTCACGCGCCTCTGCAGAGATTTCTATTTTTCTGTTTGATGTTGATGGGGTAACATATTGAGTTTATCTAATTTGTCTCTTTCAATGGAGGTTTTTTTTCTTACTATTTTATTTCTTTCAGATTTGTTTGTTTACTAGGGAATTTTGGAAATGATGCCATTATTCAAACATTTTATCAGACCCGCCAGCAACTCTTTTTTATTTCTATTTTTGTTTTCTGAATTTGGGTTTAATTTTATTATATATTTCTATTGTAATTATAAGTGAAATAAAATTTGTATAATTGGGGGGGTCAAGAATGGGGTCAAAGAAATCTTGAAAGAGGCATAAAATAATGTGGAAGAGAAAGGTTGTCTCCATGGGTGGTGGATCTGAAAAATGTGCTAAAAATGGGACGGTCGGTGGCCCACATGGTTTCCATTGTTAGATCAAACAAAGTATGATTAGTTTAATGAATTTGTTAATTATAGTTATAATATAACTATATAAGGGTTCACTTTGTTTTTGTCTTTTAGTTTTAAGATTGATTTACCCGTGAAACTTTGAGATAGGTAAAAGCAAGCCCAACTTGCCAAAGGTAAATTTGGATTCGTTTCAACATTGCTTTGTTTATTTGTTAAATCAATAAACAAAATATTTAATAGCTAATACATGGTAAAGTCTAGATTTGCGTTTAGTACGTGAATAGAATTATCGTCCAAACTAGTTTCAAATTCTTTAATACTTCTTCTCCAATGGCTATATATATGTAGTCAAGAAATCTGCAATAACTATAATGTTATTTTTTCCAAGTTTGTATTATAATTTTTGTATCTAGAATAAATCAATCAAATTTTATGTGGCTTTATAGTGTTTGTTTATATTTATAGATTTTTTCATTTCTATTTCCATTCTTCTGCAGTCTCAAAAGTTATTTCAAGTTTTTCCATTGATGTCTGATGATGATTTTATGTAAACTTAAAATATAAATTTGGGTCTTATGATAATTTTACCATATAAAAGAAAAAGTTAATTTCATCCCTCTCCCAAGAATTTTCCAAAATCATAAATATCCCTTAAAATTACTAAAAAGCCCCTTTAATAAATATAAAAATTAAAAATATTGTTAAGGTGTTTAACAGTTTGCAAAAATCACTGTTTCGCTTGAGGTTTCCAAAATGCTAATATTATACTTTTTAAATAAAATCTCAAAATTTTCATTTTTAAAATTGATGTAGTTATTGATATGTTAACTTTATATAAGATCACTATTATTTGGAATTAAAAATATAGTATTATTCTTGAAAAAAACAAAATTCAGGTTTCAGTTAAAAAATATAGTATTACTCTTTGGAAAATCATAAGAATCATTTTTTGATGTGGGGGTAGCAGTAGTGGGTAGAATGATTTTAATTTAACCCCAACCAACTTTAAGGCCATGTGATGGTGAGTGTAAAATAATTCCCATAAATCAAAACCAGCATATCCATATTTCACTTTGTCCTCGTCTTTGGGTCCTTTTATTTATTTTATTTAAAAGCTTTTCTGAAGCCCCCCTGCCATTCTTACTTTCTGATTTGACGTTTCAATCTTTTTTCTACTGCTCTCCTCTCCATACATTTTCACAGACTATGTTTCTTTAACTGCCGCTTGATTTAAACATCCTTTGCTTTTGATGAATGCAATGGTCTGATTTGAGTCTCTTTGACCCGGTTTTTCTTGATATCAACGGCCTTTTGTCGCATGTGATAGGAGCTTTAGCTTTCCGATCTATTGATTTTTTTATTTAATTATATTAATTTTTTTGTACCGTTGGCTGGCTATACTGTATATACTGCTGTTTCTTGTTTGTCCTCGATTTCATTGCGGATTTTATTCCTATACACTACGTGGGGTATCAATAATGGATAATGGCCAATTGGCCCTATGGGGATGACCTCTTTTATTTTGTAATATAAAGTTCATTTAAGTTAATTCACACCTACTTTAGGAGTTGAATAGGTGATGAAAAAAAAAAACTATCTCCGACTTTCTTAACATATTCATTAGATTGTAATAAAATAAACAGTTAGATAACAAACAAATAAGATGACCACCCATAACGTATAAATTTGAAAAAATCAAAGTAAACTATTTGGTTCCACTAAACGACATTAAATATGTATAAATTGATTAAAATTTGATATGAAACCTTGTTATTATCAGCTTGTAAAAACATTATTATACAATTAACCATTTTTTATTGCTTGCAGAGAATTACGAGAGTGATTAGTCGATTGAGACATGGTTTCATGAAATTCTAGAGATTTGTCTTTGATATGCATATGGTCTTTACCATCACAACATCACTTAGCATGAAAAATATTTTCTCTACAATTAAAAGATGTGACATTACATTTCTTGTACTAGAGATTAGATTAACAAGAATAACAAACATCACATTATAATATAAAACATCTACTTGTAATATTATATTTCACTACAAGTTAAACATTTAGTATCAAATAATTCTTTTCATACCTTGATAATGTAACGACCACTAACACTATTGGTCCTTTGGGAACCACCCTATGTATAAAGGGTACCATAATTATCATTTATTTTAAGATCATATTAAATAATTAGTCACAAGATTTAGGTACTAATTTATATCATATTCAATGATATTAAATTATCAAAATCCCTTTAGGGGTGGAGTTAGGGATGGCTCTCTCTCTCACGAGCTCCAGTTAAGAATTTTGAATAAATATATTAAAATGTATAATTATCTGTAAATCCATAATTTAATTAAAATGATTTTAATTTTATAAATTATTCTAATGCTCTAACTTTAACTTCTCAAACACCTTTTTACCTTCTTCTTTATTATTTCCTCACTTTTTATTTTATTCTTCAAAACTCTTTTTAAAAGACCTTTTTTTTATCAACTCATAAAACTTTATTATACTTTTACAAAGAATAATGAAAGTGATTCGAGACATAAAATCTTTATGTATATGTCTCCATTTAATATAAAATGTATTTATTATTATTAAAAATTAAGTATCTTATCAAAGGCATATATATATACATTTCTATTAAATATTAAATAAATAAAAAATTTCACCACATAATATTATAGTTCACTAGAAGTTAAACATTGTTAATATAAAAAAATATTCATAAATTTACAATGTAACGGCTCTAATATTTATTTAATTAAGGACCACTATGACTATTGGTCCTTTGGGAACTATGCATAAACGGCCCCACAAATTATCCTTTATTTTAAGATCATATTAAATAAATAGTTACAAGATTTAGGTGCTAATTTATATCACATTATAAATGATATTAAATATCTTTATTTATATTACCAAAACATTAAGGGTGGCTCCGGTGGTGTAGGCTCTAGTTAAGAATTTGGAAAAAATAATATAAATTTATAATTTATCACATGTTATGTAGAACGATTATATATATATATATATATATATATATCTTAATCTTTATAAATAATTTTAAAACTATATAATTTCTCAAACCCTTTTTGACCTTCTTTTCTCTTCTTATTATTTTTTTTTCTAAATTCATAAATAAAAAATAATTTTTTTTTTCTATTTTTAATAAGATTAATTTATAACATGAGTGCTATCTCATTTCATTTATCTCCATTTTCAAAAACTAAAACTATAAATAAAATGATAAAACTCAACAAAATAGATACGGACAATGACTTTATGTTCCACATTTGAAAAACATTGTTATATGGTACTAAAATATGGGATATCGTATGTGTCAAAATAATTGTACTGCAAGAAAAGATTGGCAAATGATATGGTATGATAAAAATAAAAAAGATATTTACACTTTACAGGGAATGGAGTGAATTAAGATTTGATGATGTGATCAGATGCCCCCAACTGTACCACTATAACAATACAAAATAATGTGGGTGTGAATCGTATTCTTATGTCCATCACTTTACAATTTTAGATTATGCCCATCACTTTTCTCATTCTGGCCATCCTAGTTTTTAAAGGTTACACTTTAACCCCAGTAAATTTCAGTCCCCCTTATTTATTGAAGATAACATTTTGGTCCACTAGAAAATATTTTCACGTCCAGACCAAAGGTGAGCGTCTAAATTCTCATTCTTGATCTGCACGTGAAATATTTCAGCCGGTGGGTATTTATTCTAACAGCTACAACTACAATACATTCGAAATAATATCCCCAAAAGAAAATTAACAAGACATTAATTGAGAAAAATTATATAGCCTGAAAAATTTCACGTTCAATAAAAAAGCTGCAAACAAGGCATTAATGTGGGTTACTGTTGAGTATAATAAAATTACAAAAATATAAAAGATGGGCATTTATTTTTGGGGAATTGGGCTGGTGGGGTTCAATGTAACTGGTGCAGGGCAGGCTCAGGCGGTCAGCTCTGGGAGGGGGCGTGGGGGGGCTCAGTGTTCAGCTCTAAGACCTTTGGCCTTTAGCTAGACCGTGAGAGGATTAGTTAGTACGTATTGTAATTTGAGGCTGAATTTTTCTTAACCCCAATCTATTGTAAAACTACATTTATCCCCTTGGTTTTGGAAATACCCCGAAAGTTGGTATTTGTACTTTCTTATTTTCCATTTGACCAGTTTTGACAACGAAAATTTCAGTCATATCCTTATTTTTATTATTAGAAGAGTAAATATCTTAAATTAATCAATAAAAAGTTTTATGGAATATAATTATTAATAAGAAATTAAGAAAATCATTAAATATAAAAAGTAATCCTAAAATTTCAGCCAAAATCATAAAATTATGAGAAATTAATAAAATTTTAATAACAAAAATAAGGGTATAACTGGAATTTTTGTGGTCAAAGTCAAAACTGGTAACAGTGGGTGTTTCCAAAATAAAGGGGGACAATTGTCTTTTCGCAATAGATTGGGGTCAAAATAGTATTCAAGCTATTATTTGATGTGATTTTTTTGTTTTTTTTGGAGAGGGAAAAAAGAAAAAACAACAGAGAAGAAGGCCGTACGTTTTGTCATGTTTTTCTGATTGTTCACGTGACAATTATTTTGCCAAAAAAGGCATTTCTTCTCTTTCTTCTTCTTGTACTCCATTCTTATATTCCTTCCCTCTTTTATCTTTTCAATGAACAACTTCACAAAATGTAAAAAATTATTTTGAATTTTCAATAACTATTTTTTAAAAGAAAGTAGGTTAATATAATTTGATCTATTTTATTATTGGGTTTAAAATTCTGTAATAAGAATAATTGTTACAATAGTGATAGATAATGATGTGGGCAAAAAATAGTCTGAGCCCAAATATGTTAAAAGAGTTATGATATTAATTCTCTTGGGATATGATACAATTACCAAAATCTTTGTAAAATAACAGAAATTGTTTTATTGTTAAGTTTTAAGTGTTAAAATAAAATATATGACAGAAATTTAGTAATATTTACTAATTAATAACAGTGTAAATTTTAAGGACTCACTAATAGTTTGTTAATGGCAGAAGGTTTTCTGTTATTTTGATAATTTTAAAAAGATTTTTGTTCTTATATCTAACTCATTAGGAATTAATTTAATTGTATGCAAAAACCCAAAAAAGCCCACAATTAATTGGGCCAAAAACAGTTAAAGGCCAGATCATTGAAAATTAGACAGACGCCTTGCAAAGTTTACAATGGTTGATCTTTATCTTATGTAAATGGTATTGAAAATTAACGGAATTATAAAAAATATAAACAACTATTAACTAATAATTTAGAATAATTCTACTAATTTTTATTTTTATTATAATTAATAGAATTTTTTTAAGTTGAATTTTCACCTTATTATATAAATCCCAAGGGGCCAATTAAGGTTAAAGCCTAAATTCACATAGGCCTCATTTGTAAATGGGTTGTATATTTTGAGATAAGTCAGGGGTATTATGATAAAAGATGAATGTGATGATTATTTTAAGAGTAATACTACACTTAAAAATAAATTTTACAAATATCCCTATACAAAGTGATGTGGCAACAAATAAATAGAAGAGTGAATTTAATGAGTTTGACTTTTTGTTTCACTCTTCCATTCATTTTTTGCTACATTACTTTGTATGGAAATCTTTGTAAGTATAGTATTATTGTTATTTTTGGGACTAAAACCATTTTGCTCCCTTCGACTTTCCAAAATTGACAAGGTCCAAACCTATGACATATTATACACAAACCTTCGCTATCGCCAATTTTGACGGTTGATCTTACCACATACCATGTTTGACTATAGTAATAATTAACACATCCCTTAACAAAAAATACGATGTTAGTCATTATTGATACGAAATTGTGTCATGTCAGCCATACTAAATTAATACATTAATAAGTATAGGCAACTACATTGTAATGGCGAAAATGCCCTTATAATGTCTTTAAATTACAAGTCAATGATGAAAATGACCATTTTTTACCATTATAAAAGTAGCCATTTATGTCTTATGTGTACACTATTGCACATGCAATACTAAAACTGTTATGCCTAAAAAATTAGGGCTGACGTAAGTTTACAACAGCAAACACTAATTAGAGTTCAGGAAGATTTTGCATTGTCTAGCAGCTATCACGTTGCCCCGTGACAGAAAGAACACGGTTGTCATCAACTTAGCAGATTCAGGTTTTGTCTATGAGTGATTGAGGACCGCACACCTGTCCAAGCCCCAGATAATTCGAGGATATTTCCTAAGTTATCAACCAATGGGAGGCAAGGAAGGATTTGCACAACACCTACCCGCTTGCAGATTTGTAATCACTATCTTGAATCCCACTACTATAAATAGAGGACTCCCCCTCTCATTTTCGGGATCCTGAACCCTCATTCTGATTCTGATTACAATCTTTATTTTCAGAGCAAAGATAACATACAAGAAAGAGACTGACTTGATATTCTCTCTAAATACCCAGTTATTGTACCTCTACTCGTTGTTTGCTATATGCGACTTCTTGTAATCTCTCATATATAAAAGAAACAGTGGACGTATGAATCGCTTTAAGCATCCGAACCACTTTAAAAATCATTTCTCATTTATTATTTAGTCTTTGCATTCAATTATATTGATTAGCTCTCACATAATCATATCACGTGTAATTTCTAAGAACTGCTTAGCATTTTGCACTTGCAAGTCATTGGTGTCAAAATTACGTATCAACAGTTTGACACTAGAATGAGGGCTTTGATTTTATATCCGCTCTTCATTTAGAATATTTGATCAATCAGTTCTACTCGCGAACAAATGGCTTGTGGTCTTGAAACCGAGCAAAATAGCACTAACAACGAGGAGATCTCCCGGGTACATGATGTTACTTCTCCCGAAGTACCTCTAGTTCCCAAAGGTATCGCGACAGATATCCCCTTGACCTCACAACTCGATCCAGCTGTAATGAATTACTTGGAGAGGTTCAACAATACTCTCTAAATGGTTAGCCGAAGGTTAGATCGTTTGGATCAGATCATACTGCCAAATTTTGACAAGGCGGTGCCACCTCCAAAAATTCTTGTAGGTCGCGCTAAAACGTGGAAACAGGCGAAAGCTTATACCACGAGCACTACAGCATATAAGAACAAGGGAAAGCAAGTGGCTGACAATGGGCCAAAAGGCTCAAAGGGGCTAGTGAATATCGATCGTGAAGCAAGTAGATTACCTGTAGCTTTGTGACTTGGCGGTATGTCACATCATAAGCCGTCTCACGCCACATCATATAGGCACCCCCAGTCCCCACAAGAATGCAAGACACGGAGATTTCCATTATCGCTAGAATGATGGTTTCAACCATCACTGCGAGGGAAATACCCACCATCTGCGGGTCTGTTCTGACCACCGTGGAGGTCGAGATAACTCCCCAAGCCATTTAGTGCCCTCACATGACTTTAGCTAGCATGTGTCAAGGTATGCCGAAAGCTCCGGCCAAGGAGTGGAAGAGTCTGATTTGCGGTCTTTCCTTAATCGCAATTGTGGGGAGCGAACCCACATTGTAGAAAGTGATCCCTAGGTGGCTCCGCTTCCTCAGATTGAGGAGTTACAACGAGCTCTAGATCAGCTTAGAGCTCAGCAGAATGAGCAAGGGCAGGTTGCTGAGGCGTCTCCCTTTTCTCTGGCAGTTTTGACTGCTCCTCTCCCGTCAAGGTTTAGAATGCTCGATATGCGAGCATTCGATGAGAATTCTGATTCGCGGGATCATCTCTATGAGTTTAACGACCTCATAGAGCTTCACCAAATTTCCAACTTGGCTAAATGTTGCTGCTTAGCAGTGACTCTGACTGCCCATGCTAAGCACTAGTTTATATCGCTTCCACCAAGATCTATCAACTCATGGCAGCAGATGAGTTCGTTATTTTTGAGACACTTCTAGGCTAATAAAAAGTTCTCAACGCCGTTGAGCTATCTTAGCAACATATGACAGGAGAGGAATGAATCCCTCCAGTTCTATATTGACAGGTTCCATAGGGAGCTAAATAAGGTGGCTAATACACTCGAAGATTCAATTTGAACTCTTATTATTGGAGTTCACCCGTAAACCGACCTGTGGAAGAAACTGCAATCTAAGGACGATATTTTCCTCACTCGCTTCTACAACCTCACTGAGAAATATCTTAGAATTAAAAATTTCGTGGCTGCTTTGAATTGCCACAACCTCGGTTCTTTGACTAGCACTCCCAGTTGGAGGGAGGAAACCGGGGAGAGAGTAGTAGAAGACCTGATCGCAAATAGGCTAATGATGATCAGAGAAAGGGAAATAAATAGTGGTTCGAGCCCAAGAAATCTTATGCCCAAGTCCCTCGTCGCGGTCGCGACAAGAATCTGTTTACTCTACTGAACGCACCAGTATCAACTATTCTGGATAAATCTGAAGAAGCTAATCTGCTCGGAGAGCTAGTGCCCATGAAAAATCACCCTTCAATAAGAAACAATAAGAAGTATTGTCATTATCATCAGGATAATGTGCACCATACTGATGAGTACCGAGCTCTTAAACAGGCAATCGAATACCTCATTAAAAAGAGGCACTTCAAGGAGTATGTGGATGGTTCAACTTCCACTGGAGAAGGATCAAGAGGATGATGGGAAGAAGCATCGTGGTCGCAAGGGTCTCCATTTGGAATTATATTTGGAGGACAGCACCTCGCGAGAAATTCTCAGGGTGCTCAGGAGAAGTACGCTCGAGAAGCTCATCATGATCTCGTGAGTGTGTTAAACACGTCACTGCGACCTGCTAAGGTGCGCAGAGAGGAGGAGATTACCTTCTCAGAGAAAGATGCAGTATGATTGCATCACCCTCATAGGGATGCACTCGTCATTGTGGTTGAAATAGGTCGGTGCGAAGTCCACATAATGTTGGTGGATAATGGGAACGCCGTGAACATCTTATTTTAGCGAGTATTTAAGGAAATGTAGCTCGAAGAGGTAGATTTGAAGCCTGCCTCTATCCCTCTCTATGGCTTTACTAAGGATCATCTAATTCCCGAAAGAATGATTGTACTTCTTGTCACTTTGGGTGAGACCCATGAAGTTACTAAGATGACAAAATTTCTAGTGGTAGACTGTATGTCTACTTTTAATGGCATATTAGGATGACCTCTACTCCGGAACTTCAAAGCTTTCATTTCCATCTATCATCTGAAGATGAAATTTCCCACTCCGACAGGGTTTGGGGAAGTCAAGGGGTCTCAATGTGAATCTCACTACCGCTATGTAAGAGCAGTCCAGATGGCATAAAAAGGGAAAGAGAAGCCAGTGTGTGTTTCGAAGCAGGCTAGGCAGTCAATAGGATTGAACCATAGCCAGGTCCTATGGAAGACAACATAAATCCTCATTTTCAGGAGGAGTATTCCCATAGTGGGCCCGTTGAGACTCTATCTGAGGTATCAATCGGCCAGAATGAGCCGACTCGTGATTTGAGAATCGAAAGCAATCTCAACCCTCAGCGCACTACTGATCTAACGAGCTTCCTTAGGTAGAATATAAATGTTTTTGCATGGACTCATACTGACATGGTCGGGATCAGCCCGAATGTAATATTTCATGAACTCAACATCGATAGTGAGGTCATACCAATTTGCCAAAAAAAAAAAGAGCTATAGACCCAGAGCGTTATGCTGCTCTTAAAATTGAGGTGGATAAATTCCTCTCAATTTGGTTCATTCGGGAAGCTCATTACCCGAGTTTGGTTTGCCAATCCTGTTTTGGTAAAGAAACCCAATGGCAAGTGGCAAACCTATGTTGATTTCACGGATCTCAACAAAGCTTGTTCGAAGGACAGTTTCCCTTTAGCCATAATCGATCAACTCGTTGATACCACTTATGGGCATGAGCTATTAAACTTCATGGATGCCTACTCAGGGTATAATCAGATTCCGATGTACACACCTAACGAGGAGCATACCTCGTTTATTATAGATCGAGGACTGTACTACTATGAAGTCATGTTTTTCGATCTGAAAAAAGCTAGGGCAACCTACTAGTGTCTGGTTAATCATATGTTTTTCGAGCAAATCAGGAAATCAATGAGGTCTATGTCGATAACATGCTGGTCAAGTCGCATGTCACTTCAGATCACATAGCTAACCTCGCGAAAATGTTCGATATACTCTGGAGATATAGAATGAAACTTAATCCTCTTAAGTGTTTATTCGGAGTATCCTTAGGGAAATTCTTGGGGTATATGGTTAACAATCGAGGAATTGAAGTCAATCCCGAGAAGATCCAAGGTCTCCTAGATATGAAAAGTCCCGCCAATCGAAAGCAAGTTCAAAGCTTGAATGGGAGAATATCAGCTCTCAGTCGCTTCATATCGAGAGCAACAAATCATTGTTTGCCATTCTTCAATATTATCAGGGCCAACAAGTGATTTGAATGGACTCCAGAGTGTAAGCAAGCCTTCTAGAGCATAAAAGAGCATCTCAGAAAGCCACCTCTTCCCAAGGAAAACTTATTTCTCAACTGTCCGTCTCATAGTATGCGGTCACGTAGCTCTCACTTGGGAAGAGGGCAGAATTCAATGGCCAATATATTACACGAGCAAATGACTATTGGATACTAGGAATGGTATCCAAAGATAGAATGATTAGCTTATGCCTTGCTAATCACTTCCAGAAAGTTGCAACCTTATTTCCATGCCCACACCATTCATATATTAACCAACTACCCACTCAGGTAGGTCTTTCAGAAGCCAAAGGCTTTGGGTAAGTTGCTCAAGTGGACTATGAAACTAAGCCAGTTCGATCTGCATTACAGACTGAAAATAGCAATTAAAGGGCAAGTTGTCATTGACTTTATTTTGGAGTTCTCTCATCAACCGGATTGGGAATCTGAATAGTCAGCTAGCGAAGTTGTCTTGAAAACTGTTTGGAACTTGTCAACTTGGAGTCTCTATGTTAATGGGTCTTCGAATAGGAGAAGAGTTAGAGTTGGTCTTCTGCTCATTAGCCCTGAGGGAACTCGCATTTATGGAGCCCTTAGGTTTGGATTCAAAGCTATGAATAATGAGGCTGAATATTTGCTGGTCTACGACTAGTAAGAGAAATGGGGTCTGATATGATTGACATCAATAGCAACTCCCAGTTGGATGTCAATTAGGTTCTAAGAGTATCATGCCAAAGAAGAGAGTATGATCAGTTACTTGAAGAAAGCCAAGGTTGCACTCGAGCCCTTTAAGCATTATAGGATCCGGTAAATCCCGAGAGATAGTAATTCTATCGCGGATGCCTTGGCAAAAAAAGCCTTATCGCTGGATTCTGATGCCCCGGATAGTATTCCTGTTAGATATATTGAAGTTCCAAGCATCAGCTCACTCGAGTAGGCTGTAGTTGCAACCGAATCTATTTCCTGGATGACTGTGATTATTCAGTATCTCTGAGATAGGGTTCTTCCTAACAGCAAGATTGAGGCAGGGCTCTTGCGAATTAGAGCTGCTCGTTACACTCTTATTCGAGATCAACTGTATAAATGAGGGTTTAGTACTCCCCTACTTTGATGTGTAATAGATGATGAGGCAGACTATATCATGAGAGAGATACATGAAGGGATTTGTGATAATCATGCTGCCAC
The DNA here is from genome assembly GCF_008641045.1 of Pistacia vera. NCBI lineage: Eukaryota > Viridiplantae > Streptophyta > Magnoliopsida > Sapindales > Anacardiaceae > Pistacia > Pistacia vera. Next base: position 738,321 of record NW_022195917.1, read on the forward strand.
ATGATCTCTCACCAATAAGATTGTCCACCAGGGATATTATTGGCCTATACTTCATGAAGATGCTTTCAACTTTTTGAAGAAGTGTGATAAGTGCCAAAGATTCGCAAACATTTTGCGAGCTCCTTCCTACCAGTTAACAACCTTGACCAGTCCTTGGCCATTCTCTATGTGGGGAATTGATCTCATCGGACCCATGCCAACCGGTAAAGGTGGCGTCAAATATGCAGTGGTTGTAGTGGATTATTTTACTAAGTGGGTCGAAGCAGAGCCTTTGGTCGCGATCACTACAAAGAAGCTCAAAGACTTCGTCTTCAAGAATATAGTGTGTTACTATGGGATTCCTCATACACTCATCTCTGATAATGGGAAACAGTTCGATAATGAGGAATTCAAACAGTTTTGCGAAGAGTTGGGGGTTTATAAGAAATTCGCCTTAGTAGCAGGACCGCAAGCTAATGGTCAAGTTGAAGCTATCAACAAGACTATCAAGCACACATTGAAGGCCAAGCTTGGTGCAACCAAGGGAAATTGCGTCGATAACCTTCAAAAAGTTCTATGGGCATATAGAACGACTCCGAGAACCTCTATTTTAGAAACACCCTTTTCACTAGTATATGGTTGCGAGGCAATGGTTTTAGTGGAAGTAGAAGCTTGTTCGCTTAAGAGAGAATTTTACAATAAAACAGACAATGAAGCACTCTTGCGTGCAAGTCTGGACTTAGTTGAAGAACACCGCGACAAGACTCAGTTAATGATAGCTTCCTACCAACAGTAGGCAAAAAGATTTTTCGACTCTAAAGTCAAGAGAAGAGACTTCCAAGTTGGCGACCTGGTGTTAAAAGAAGTCTTTCTCGGTACAAGAGAACCAAGTGCGGGGGTATTAGGACCTAACTGAGAAGGCCCATATCATGTCGCTAAGGTGATACGACCTCGAATATCATCTCAAAAGGCTTAATGGTTTTGAAGTATCGTGAGCTTGGAATGTTGAGCATTTTCACCCTTATTATCAGTAATTCTGAACTCATTTATAGCTTGATCAGTTTTTTACTTGTAAATTCTTCATTGTTGTAAATGCTATGAATAAGATTATCCCTATTCTTCTCAAAGAATCACTTGTGTTGTAATCTCAAGTTTTAAATAATCTTATTATTTATGACGCTTTGAAAGTTTTATGATTAGATATGCTATATTTGTTTTGTGAAGTACTTAAGCTATGAAAGTGCTGTCACAATTAGTCAAAAGTTCTTTTATATATTTCAAAAATATTCACAAAGGACGACTAGGAGCTACATTAAAAAGATAGTACAAAAGACTCTATTTAAGCAGAGGAGAGAACGATCATTGGTCTTGATTACTAGGATCCCTGACATCAGTCACCATGAACTTTGGGTCGTTTGGCTGATCACTGAATTCTAGGTCGTTCGCTTGATTCTCAAGGACCTCTGTTTCTTGTTGATCGTCCTCTAAGGCAGGCTCTTGTTCTTCTTGCTTTTCGAAAGAAATCATCAAAGCAAGAGCGACTTGGTATTCCTTGGGGAGGTCGGAGATATCCATGTTGGGATTGTTCGGCTATAAGCTGTAAATAGTTTGTAGCGCCTAGTGAGTAGCCTTTCTCTCCATCTTGAGGTTCTATTGTTGTATCTACTCGGTCAACGAAATGATTCACCCATGAGCCAGTTCGGGATCTGTCTGCCTCGCCCTTTTTTTTTTTTTTTTTTTTGAGTTTTCCCATAACTCAGCTTGAGTCTTTTCTACTACTTTTTTGCGCTCTAAGCTCGTTTGTAGCTCATTTTCTCTTTGGCTCAACTCCTTAGTGAGCCTCGCTATTGTTAGTTGGAGCCTCTTATTGTCTTCATCCTTCTTCTGAAGATCGGTCTTCTGGAAGTGTACTGCTTGCAGAGCAGAATTCCTTTTAGTCAAATACACATTCGCTTTAATGTGGGCAGCCTTTGCAACTTCGTCTGAAGCCGTAAGATCTTGCTTCAGCTTGACAATCTCTTCCTTCATCTCGTGGAGCTTGCTAGCAGAGCTAATTTTCATCTTATTGTGGGTCACATTCAAGGCGAGCAAAGACTGCAAAGAAAGGAACAAAGAGTTAGTTTTTTCTTCAAAAGCTAAAGGATCGACTCATATAAAAGAGTTATCGAAGAGAACAGGTCATCTTACCTAACTTTGCATCTGAAGTGCATGGCCATCAGATCAGTAGGTCAAGAGGCCACGTACCTGTCAAAGGTTGTGGCTAGTTGGCATTCTAAAAGGGTGTAGACCACCGGCCGCAAGTGGTCTAGTAGTTGCCCTAAAAGGTCCAACACGGACGGGTCGAGCCTTGTTATGACAGAGACCTCCTAGACCTGTTCCTCGCTTGCTTCCCCTTAAGCGGTCGTGGACGCTCCCTCTTTACCTTACGAGCTCCCGAGGGTAATCGAAACGTTGGAAGCGTTCTTCAAGGTTGACCTCGCTGAGAAGAGTTGATAGGGTTGTAGCCTATCTAGCAATATCTCGAAGCCTTATGATTCAGACTTAGTTTCTTCTTCGGTAGTTATTGTCTTCCTCTTCTTCATCTTCAGAGTAGTGGTCTTCTTCCTCAGCAGATGAGCAATGGTGGGCTGGGGAGCTTCTTCACGTTGCTCAGCAAGTGGTTGCCTTTCGACACCAATTTATATCTCCATTATAGGGATATCGCTGGAGGTCACTCTAGTTGGTTCGGTTGGGTTGATTCTTAGGAATGCAAACCCCCCAGACTTCTTTGTCATCTTGGCTAGGGGTGGAAAAAAACCTGAAAACCAAACCGAACCAAAAATCTGGTTTTTTCGGTTTCGGTTCGGTTTCTGTTTGATTATTAAAAAAACTGAAAATCTAGTTCGGTTTCGGTTTTTGGAAAAATAAATTCCAGTTACTCGAAACTGGTTTTCTGAACCGAATTTTAAAAAAAAATTATGTGGTTTACGTTTTTTATTTTGCAATCCCTAACACTTAACAGTCTAACTTGTCTAACACCCTAAGTCACTAACACTACTCACTCAGTACTCACTACTCACTCAGTAATACTCATTCTCAGTTCTCAGTACTTCACTACTCAAGCACGCCGCATGCCGCAGCCGCACGGTACTCACTCTACTGAAGTCACTACTCACTTACTCAGATCAGACCTTACTTACCTCAGTAAGTCTCGCATTCTCTCAGTCTCAATCTCTCACTCTCACTCTCACTCTCACTCTCACGCTCAATCTCAGTCTTATTCTCTGTCTCTCACTCACTCACGCACTCTCTCTCTCTCTCTGTCTCTCACTCTCTCTCTCGGACTCTCACTGTCTCTCAGTTCTCAGATCTTTGTTCTCACATCATTGTCGCGCAGCTGCAGTCGCCGTCGTCGCTCTAGTCTCCACGTCGTCATCTGTTTTCGGTGGGTGACTGCATCTTTGTCTTTGCATTTTGGTTTTAACTCAGGCACTTGCAGATCAGACCTCACTCACCTCAGTAAGTCTCGCATTCTCTCAGTCTCAGTGACTCAGTCTCAGTCTCAGTCTCTGTCTCTCACTCTCACGCTCACTCTCATTCTCTATCTCTCACTCTCTCTTGGACTATCAATTCTCAGATCTCTGTTCTCACATCATCATCACTCAGCTGCAGTCGCCGTCGTCAATCCAGTCTCCACGTCGTCGTCGTCGCATTTGGTTTTAACTCAGGCACTTGCCGATGTGAAATGGGTTTGCTGGAAATTTTTAAGTGAATCAACATGTACATTTTTGTTAGAAGGTTATGAATATGAATACTTTTGAATTGTTAGGACTCTTGCAAGATTGCCTGAAGCATGTAGCTTTTGTTTTCATTATGTTTGATTTGTAAATGTCTTTGTGTACTTTATAATTTGAAATCAGAGTCTGTATCATGTCTTTGTTTTTGCAATCTTTGATTTGTAATTTTAAATTATTAATATTTGATGTACATTAAAATTATATGAATTCAAATTATTAAATTACAATAAATATAATTTTAATTCAAGTAAAAAAAAAAAACCTAGAAAAAAAAAATGGGCCAAAGTGGAGTGTGACCGAATTGGGCCGAAAAATGCAGCCCATAAGTGGAGTGTGACCGAATTGGGCCCAAAAATGTAGCCCAATATTAATCCTAATTAATCGGTTTTAAAACCAATTAACCGGTTAATCGAACCGAATTTTCGGTTCGGTTCGGTTCATAACTGGTTTTTAACTGAAACCGGACCGGTTTCGGTTCAATTTGTTTTTCGAATCGGTTAACCAGTTTTTTCCACCCCTAATCTTGGCAACCTTCAACGCCATAGATGCTGCATGGCATAATGGACACGTCAACAAAAAAGGTCTTCTTTTGTTAAAAAAGACTTAAGTTTTTCTGCACAAGAAATACTTACGAGCTAAACCGTCCAAATATACGCTGGGACAAAAAAACTCGTACTTTCGAAGGTTAGCAGTAGTCATGAGTAGGTTTGCGTCATGACTCTGATCAGGCAATCGATTAAATGCTTCGATATGGCTGCGATCAGCTAGCATCGACAACTTGGTCGTTTCGTTTCCTGCAAGAAAGCAAAAGGTTCGTTAGCCTAATATGTTAATGAAAAGTTAAAGTTAAAGAATAAGCGATCTGGAAATTAAAAGGAAGTTCCTTAAATTTACAGACTCTATCGTACTCGAAGAAAAAAATACTTGGTTTCATAAGCCCCCATGTTGCTGAAGTAACCAAATATTCCTCCCTCGATCGTTGCTCACTTGGACAGGTAGTACAAATTCTTGTCTTTACTTTTCTTTAAATAATAGGCGCAACCAAGCTCCTTTGCTGTTAGCTCGCCGAGGTTGTGCTCGCCAAATACAATATACATAACGATTGCTATCATATATGCATTTGGTGTCAACTGGAATAATGCGACCTAGAAGTGGTCAAGAATTGACCTAATGTAGGGGTGAAGGGGTATCTTCACTCTACATTTGAAGATCGCTTCCGAGATCACGACCATTCCCTTGGGAGGATCCTGAGCAGTGTGCAACTTGTACTGATACACATCTACGTTGATTGAGTACTGGTCTATTGCCTTATGGATTTTTTCATTCGTTACGAATGATTGTATCACCTTTCCGAGACCCGTCGGAGGTACCCGGTGGTTGTGAGCTTCCCTCTCCGGCTGTTCTCGCCTCAGGGATGTCCATTGTCCTTAGAGTCTATAAAGGTTCATGTAGAAGTGACTTAAACTCTGCATAATCTATCTCGTACGACAACTCAGAAGACCCTGGTTTCTCTTCAATAGTCGCAAAAACCCTAAAAGATCTTAAGAATGCTTTTCTAAAGATCCGTGCCCTAAGTTTTCACTCTTAAAAGTGTTTCTTTCAAGCGCTACCCAAGAATATTCATCATCGAAGCCTATCAGACGTCCATACATGCCATTACTGTAAAAACTAAGCTTTTTGACAGAAATGAAAAAAAAGAAAAAGGGAAGAAGTCTATTTACCTCTTGATTGCTGGAAACATATGCTCTGTTGTAGCGTTGAGTGCGCATTAATCGGGAAGAAGATGAACTAAATTTTTTAGTTCAAAAACGTCGTTTTCTCTGTGAAAGTTTGAGTTTTGTGAAAAACTTAGAATATGCTTTGGGTTTTATAAGGTGGAAGGTGACGCTTGGTTTCTTTTATAAGCGACGTTTGGGCGGGAACGCGTTTCCAGCCATTTATTGTGACCACGTGTCACCAATTCGCGCGAAGAGTGATCTTCATGCTTTGTGAAGATCAATCGACGCTTCTCTTTATTGAAATTGCCAAGCGCCGGCGTGATTATCTCATTCACATTAAATGCGTCCTCATTCGCATTTAATGCTTCAAAAGGAATGTCATTTTAATATGGCTTGCATTTAGTGCTCATGACTGACACTTATTGTGCAGAGACGCGTCTGTGAGATAAAGCTTATTTAATTGACCAAGACAGTTGTCAAACGCAATAGATAACATATGAGGAGGTCGTTCGAATAATACATTTTTTCCACGTTTCAAATTCAAACACCAAGAAAGATGATTCTCGGTTTTTGACAGCAAAATGTTCTAAGTGTTTTCAGGTCGTGAATGACAGATAGAGTTCGAAACACATTTCCATAGCACTGGACAGGATCTAGCTCAGGTCGTTAGACATTTGGAATGATCACGTCAGGTTGTTTGTGTAATTCTCAAAATCCATGTCACGATTTGCATTCAGTTCGTTGGTCGGATCAAGCCATCAACCTCATGTCGTTTGTAACAATGTGGTTGTTCTCAGCTTTTAGCCCGAGCAGACATTCCTAGAGGCATGTCAGATCGCGGCATAATCATGAACTTCTCAAGATTCAATCTTTGAACCTTAAGAATTGGATAGCTTTTGTTATGCCTAAAAAATCAGGGCTGACGTAAGTTTACATTAGCAAGCACCAATTAGAGTTTAGGAAGGCTTTGCGCCGTCTAGGAGCTACCACGTTGCCCGGTGATAGAAAGAATACGATTGTCATCAACTTAACGGATTCAGGTTTTGTCTATGAGTGATTGAGAACCGCACACCTGTCCAAGCTCCAGATAATTTGAAGATATTTCCCAAGTTATTAGCCAATGGGAGGTAAGGAAGGACTTGCACGACATCTACCTACTTGCAAATTTGTAATCATTATCTTGAATCCCACTACTATAAATAGAGGACTCCTTTCTCTCATTTTCGGGATCCTGAACCCTCATTCTGATTCTGATTGCAATCTTTATTTTCAGAGCAAAGATAACATACGAGAGAGAGACCGACTTAATATTCTCTCCGAATACTCAGTTATTGTACCTCTGCTCGTTGTTTGCTATACGCGACCTCTTGTAATCTCTCATATATAAAAGAAACAATGGACGTAGGAATCGCTTTAAGTGTCCGAACCACTTTAAAAATCATTTCTCATTTATTATTCAGTCTTTGTATTCAATTATATTGATTAGCTCTCACATAATCATATCATGTGTAATTTCTAAGAACTGCTTAGCATTTTGCATGTGCAAGTCGTTAGTGTCAAAATCACACATCAACAAAAACCAAATTTCATATTTTGTAGATTAAGGATGTAAGGGAAGTGCCAACATATGTTATTGAAGACCCCTGAAGGAAAATCATGAATTATAGACATGTATCGATGGAGGTTTGATCACGTTTAAGAACAAAAGTTGTAGTTGTGATATGGTGATGATGTTGTGTAGGTATGAGAGGGTTAAGGAGGTGCAATTGGGTTGGGATGCAATGAGGCCACATTGAGGTGGGCGGTTGGCTGTTAAATTGTATTAACTATAGGTTTAAATTATTTAGGGCTAATCTTAGGCGATTTACGATAATATTCCAAAAACATTGGGTTCTTTGGTTCTTTATTTCATACCTTATTCCCAATCCTATTCTTAAAATAACTGTTTGCTTCATTATTCAAGAAATACTATTATATTATATTAGATTACTTTTAGACCCCTTAAGTTTATTAATTTAATTAAACACCCTCAGAAAAAAAAGTTTAAAAATTAACAAAAACACCCCCACTCACCCATAGCTGCCAGATTCCGGCAACCATCGTCGGTGGTAGCCGGAATCTGTCACAACGGTGTACAAACAATCAGAACTGGCCGGTAATTCATCGATCTAGCAGGAAAAGACCAGATCTGGCTGTCAATGACGGCCATATCTTTGGCCGTCAACGACGACCAGATTGACGCACGATCAGCCAGATCTGACCGGTCTGTGTCGTAACGTTAGATTCCAACCAGATTCTGACGGTGGTGGCCGGAATTTGGCACTGTGGGTGCGTGGGGGTGTTTTTGTTATTTTACAAGATTTTTATATATTAGGGTGTTTAGTTAAATTAGCAAACCTAGGGGGTTTTTTGTTACTTTTTAAATTTTACCTCGTAATAATCACCCTACTCAACTATCCAATACTATTTCCAAAATTCTATCCAAAATAACAAATCAAACAGACCCATTAATATCAGACAAGGACAATTAAAGAGAAAAATAGTCTTTCAAATATTTCAACGTTTGCTATTAGTTCTAAGTTATATGGCGTTAGGGTTTTGGGAGGTGTTTGAATATTTTTTTCAAGCTTGTGAGGTAAACTGATTAGACACACCGTGGTTCCCCTTCCAATGGCACTTTCCCAAACTTTTTTTTGGGGGGGGGGGGTTTATTTTCGCCCTTTTTTTTTTGGGAGAACGACTTATACATACCAAAGATGTCGTACCGACAAGTTGGTACCAAAAGGTTTTGAAATGACAAATAGGTACTTCCGTCATGTTCTGTTAGTGATTTCTGTTTATTACTGTTTATTAATAGTGAAAAGACTAAAATGCCCTTAAAGTTTGAATTTAGTTTTTATAATTAAAAATTTCAAAAAACCCCATAAGTTTACAAATTTCACTAAATACCCAATATATAAAAGTTTTAAAATAACAAAAACACCCCCCACGGCAAGTGCCAGATTCGGCCACCACGCCGGAATCTGGCCGGAAAGTTGCGTTACGACACAGACCCATTGGATCTGTGTCGTAACGCGTCGATCTGGCCTTTTCGGCCAGATCTGTGGTGATCTGGCCGGAAAAGGCCAGATCTACGGCTAGATGGCCGTCGACGCCGCAAAACTCCATCTGCGGTGTCGAAGGCCAGATCTGGCAGTAGATGGCCTTTTTCGGCCAGATCAGCCACGGATCTGGCCGAAAAGGCCAGATTGGCTGCTGCTTCAACGGCCAGATCTTGCCTTTTCCGGCAAGATCCGTGGCGATCTGACCGGAAAAGGCAAGATCGGCACGTTACGACACAGATCCGAGGATCTGTGTCGAATACAGTTTTCCGGCCAGATTCCGGCGATGGTGGCCGGAATCTGGCAAGGGGGGGGTGGGGGTGTTTTTGTCATTTAACAACATTATATGTGGGTGTTTAATTAAATTAGCAAACCTAGGGGGTTTTTTAGAAATTTTTAAATTATAAAAAACAAAAATTGAAACTTTGAAGGGCATTTTAGTCTTTATATAATAAACAAAAATCACTAACAGAATATGACGGAAGGTACCTATTTGTCGTTTCAAAACCTTTTAGATACCAACTTGTCATTACAGTAAACTTTGGGTATGTACAAGTCGTTCGCCCTTTTTTTTTTTATCATTGAAGTAAAGCCACGTACGAATCACGTGAGATCTTTACACAATAACCACGTCTCTGACTTCTACTCGCTAGTCCTTCTGGCGAGGACCACTATTTATCGCCGTGGTTTTCATTTCCTCGGTTCCTTCGAATCACTCTAAATCGCGTCCGAAACTTTCCAGATTCCGACGCTCCGATTTTTCGCTTCTAACTTAACAATAACAAGCACATTTTTCTTCTTTCGTCCTCTTCAGGCCAGTTCAGGTACGCATTTTGCCGCCGTTCTTAAGCTTTTATTGAGGTCATACTATCGTTATTATTGTTTCGTTAAGCTGAAAGCTAATTGATAATGTGAATTTTTGTTCATTAAAATTAGAATATAGATGATTTTTGTTATATAAATGGTGACTCAGTAGGAAAAAAATTAGTGATAAATATCTGTTATGTTATCTAAACTTACATTAAACAGTTAAAAAATTTAAAATTCAAAATATGCTGGTGGAGAGCAAAGGGTCATTACCAGTAATTTAGTAGTTAAATGGTTTAGATGAATTAGGAAAATGCTGCGCTATTGATCATTTCATTTGCGCCTTTTATATTGGATTTAAATTCTAAATTTGTATTTCATTTTCTGCTTGATGTTTCTACTTCATTAATGAATGTTAGTTTTCTAATGTTACATAGTTTAGGTACACTGAACAGATTTTTTTTTTTTTTTTTTTTTTTTTGTGAGTGATTAGGTTTTTCTTTTACGAGATCGGTGTGTAGAGATGCCTGTTGGGAGCTTGTGTGCTCGTGGATGCGACACGACAGAAGGTGAGGTGTAATTATTGTCAGAGAGTTCAGTGGAGGGGTTTACCGGATGAAGTTTCATTTAGCTCAAATCAAGAACAAAGATATAGTCCCTTGTGCTGAAGTCCCTGATGATGTACGCGACCATATCATAGAAATATAAGAATAGAATATAATCTAAAACCACAAGGCTGATCGCGGGCAATGGTCACACAAAACAGTTCTTCTGCTAGTGGTGGTAACCATCAAACCAGGCTCTAGTGGGCAGCGTGGTAGCACTGTCCATCTTTGTTGTTTCCACACCCATTGCCGAGTTTACAGCTGCAGAGAATGATGCCCAAAGCAAAAACAGTAGATGCCGATAAAAGATTGCTGCATTTTATTCCATAATATCTAACCCTTTGTGCTGCTAAATCTGTTTATTATCAGGAAATGGTGAAAGCTGTAGCAGAGTGTGGAGTAGATTACAAAGCCCAAGTTATGAAAAGTTGAGATCTACCCTATTGGAAAAGTGAAAGAGACATACATGATATATACAAGAAATATAGAGTGAGTGGAAAGAAACGGGTTGCACGATATTGTGTGATAGTTGGACTAATGGAAGAGCCAAATCACTTGTTGTATTCTCAGTTGCATGCCCAAAAGGGACATTTTTTTTGAAGTCAGTTGATGTATCAGGTAATGAAGATGACGCACTTATTGTTTGAGTTGTTGAGTCTGTTGTTTGGAGGGAGGTGTGGAAAATGTTATCAAGTAATAACAGATAGTGCAGCCTGTTATGTTTATGCTGGAAGACTTCCATGAAACGTATAGTTCATTGTTGGTCTCCCTGTGCTGCTTATTGTATTGATAAGATGTTGGAGGATAACGGTAAACAAGAGTGGGTGGAAGGTCTTGGAGGAGGCAAAGACTGTCACAAGGTATATTTACAGTCATGCATGGACATTAAATATGATGAGAAAGTTTACGGTGGAAAGGAGTGATCAGGCCAAGAATGACTAGATTTTATCTATATCTTTCCTTAAGGTCCATTTTGATCATGAAGAAAATTTAAAGCACATGTTTTTCACTCCGAGTGGTTATCTCCATTATAGTAGGCGTCCTGAGCTCAAATGATAAAGTCCTTCTTGTATTTGGACAGATTGGAAGTCTGCACATGAAGCTGTAAGTGGACTGAACCACTTGTTAAAATGTTGAGGATGTTTGATGGAGACATGCCTGCTTGGGCTACATATACGAGGGAATGAGAGGGCAAAACTTCAATCCAAGCATATTATAAGGGTGGTGGAAGAGAATAAGTGCCCATTTGGGAGATAATAATCGGAGATGGAATGTACAGCTTCTTCACCATTACATGCAGCTGCAGCATTTCTCAACCCTTCAATTTTCACAACCCAATTTCAAGATTGATTGACCATGAGGAATGGATTCAAGAAGCATGGTAAAATTGGCTACAACAGAAAAGAGAAAATAGAAATCACCAAGAGCATCCATTGTACATAAATGCTCAAGGCGCTCTTGGGACTGATTTTGCAATCATGGGGAGACCCTAAATGCCCCAGGTATGTGTAAGTTGTGTTACCTAAACAATTCATGGTATTTTGTAGATATGGGGAATATTTTACCTATTAATGCCTGATATTAAGTGTAGTTTCAGTTCTCCCTTTAGTATATATTGTCATTACGTTATTATTATAAGAGTGGATCTGGTATCTGTGCTCCGCATGATAATGATCTTTCTTACTGGTCAGGAAAGTTGCATCAGTATCAGTAAGGTCTAAATAGGTCTTGACATTTTGAACAGATGAATTGGGTAGATTGTGGACATGTCCTCGGACGCCTGTTGGTGGCTCTGGATTTGCCTGTGTTCTGGTTATAGGCTATTGATGATATTTGCTTACTTGCATGTGTCTTGAGAGAATATGTATATTTGGGTTATATCTAATTGGGTATGATGCATCTCTAGGTGATTGGTGGGCGAGCTACGGTTATGAAATCCCGACCCTGCAAAGAGCTGCGATACGGATACTGAGCCAACCTGCAGTTCGCATTGGTGCAGATGGAATTGGAGCACCTTTGAGAGGTACATAGCAAAAAACGAAACAAAGTGGAACTGGGAAATTCAATGATTTGGTGTTTGTGCACTGCAGTCTGGTTACAGGGCATTTGTAAAAGTAGGGACAGAAAATGTAACCTAAATCTATGATGAAATAGATGTTAGTTTAGAATGGCCGACTGAGTTGGAATCTTCAGCCCCTCTGGCGGATGATTCTTGGTTGGATAATTTACCCCTGAATGCAGAAATAGTTCTTGAATTGTAAAGAAAGGTATAATAGGAATGATATTGTATATCAAAGTATCCCATTTTATAAGAAAATGTAGTTAGAAGGTGACTTGATTTGAATATTGTAAAGAATCCATAGGCATCGGTCACATTCACACTTGGGAGTACATTGAAACTATGGAATTTTGAATGAAGAAATCAAATTCTATTATCCCTATTCATCTATCTGTGGCATCATTCTGAACAACTCAATGGATTTCTCTGTATTCCTTTGTAGAAAAATCCAACAACAGTTGGGTACAAGAACTTTATCCTTCCTGAAATCCAAGAAACTATACCGTCCCCTGAAATCCCATTTCACATTTTGCTACTGAAATCCCATTTCACATTTAGTATTCACATCTATCAAATGAAACCTAAAATGAACTATCTTACTTAGTCAAAGACAGCTTTGTTTTGTTGGATCAACCCTGAGAGATAATTACCAATGCTCCACGGTTCAAAGTATTTAATAAACCCTGAAATTTTTACCATTATAACTCTGTGAATAAAAAGGTTGAGTTTTTTTTTTTTTTTTTTTTTTTAATATTTTCGGAAAACAATGGGGGCTCTGATGTAAGTAATAAAAACCCCTTTTGTTAGGTTATGCTATTAGTATAGCTCAATTTGCTGAATGTGATTTCTGGTGTTTATTTTGATTTGTCAACAATTAATATTATATTCAATTTTTAAAATCACATTGTTCGGAAGTAATGAAATCTGACCGATTATAGATGATGTGTCAGGGAGTTAGTTTTATTTCTGTTATAATTTCTGTTACAGTGCATATGCAAAATACATGTAGTACGCATGTATATATAAAACACTTTACGCATGTATCATTAATGATCATCAATAACACAGATCTGAATTTTTTCTCTCTTTTGCTCTGTTTTTCCTGCGTTTTCTGTTAGTGTTCTAAGTTGGTATCAGAGCCTTTGACCAACGTCGAAAATGGCCGATCCCTCACCAATTTCTTCTTCCTTTGACAAAGCAAATAAAGATTCAAGTCTCAAACACTCTTTTGATTCAATCAATTTCTCCAATTCTTCTTCTCTCTCTTCTTCAACACTTCCGATAATCTCACCAAAATTGACAAGAGATAACCATCGTTTCTAGAAATCACAGATCCTGTTTGCCGTTAGAGCTCATGGACTTGAAAAACACCTCACTGGACTCGTATCATGTCCAACACCCTTTGTTCGTGTTCAAGTGGATAGCTCAAGTTCAGAGGTACACAAAAAACCTAATTCAGAGTATCTACTTTGGAAGAGAACTGATAAATTGTTGGTAAATTGGTTATTATCTTCAATATCAGAGTCTATGTTTCCTGTGATCTCTAAGTGTCAGTTTGCAACCGATATATGGTCAACCTTGAAAAAGGAATTTCTTACCAAATCGAAAGCTAAAACACTACATGTTAAAAGTCTAATGCAAAACACGAAAAATGATAGTTTAAGTATGCATGATTATTTTCTAAAGATGAAAAGTTATGCTGAGAGTTTGATTGCTAGTGGTGTTATTATCATCGATGAAGATTTATTGAATTACGTATTGGATGGTTTAGATTTTGAACATGATGCGACAGTTGTTAACATAACCACTAGGCTTGAATCCAAAGTTGGTGCAAGAAGCTCGAATTGTTTTACAAAAGCTAGAACTTAGGCTGGAGAAAGCTAATGGTACCATAAATTCCTTGGTTCATACTGAGTTTCATAGCAGTTCAGCTAATATTGCTAGTCTATCTAAGAACAATGAACAAATGAATCAAGTCCATCTCGCAATCTTATATTTGGAAGTCATAATTTATTTTGTAAATTATTTAAAGTCTGATAACAATGATAACTTCATATTTATGTAGTAAATACTAAATAGAAAATATAAACAGGGACAAAGTAACAGCAAGCTCATAAAAATAATGGAAGCAAACTGTGTCGCAAAAACCTGTTAATTATTTTATGCCCGTTTTACGAAACACCCAGCCATCAAATTAATCTCTAGGCATTAGATACCTTGGGCAAATTACACTTATTAATATATGCAATCTCAGCCGAAAGATGGTGATTATTTGATACATTAATCACTCAAATATCATAAATTTGGGATCATATTTCATCACCGATTGCTCAAATTCCCCAATCCCATATGGGTAAATAATTAACAATAATAATCGAATTTTTTTATCATAAACATTAAAAAAGAAAGTGAAGGGAAGAAGAGTCAGATGGTAGTGCATGTTATAAAAATCATCACTTGGATAACAGAAACATTTGGAAACATCATCATGCTTTGCTTTCCTCCTTGCATTAAACATTATTTTTGCAAGAAATTAAGAGAAAATTGAATTAAAAATTAAAATAAATAAATGAACGAAGAATGTGATCAGATATAGAGATGTCAATCACCATGAAGCATCAAATTGATGCTTGTAAGACTGGGGCGACAACCATTTATCATCATATCGTTAATATTTTTTTGAGAAAGAGAGAAACAGAGGAACTGGGGAAGAATTGAGAGAGACAAAGATATTTAAAGAGTGGAATTAGGGTTTTGGAGAGGTGAAAGGGGTTTAATGGGCCGAGTTGTTGGGCCCAAGTTTTTTAGAGCAGTTCATGTTACAAACTTTGGTTTAATTATGACAGGGTTAATTTTTATTTTCTTATTGTTAAATCTAAAGTGCTTTAACTATTTTTTGAAATTTATTAAATACCTTCTGTTAAAGGTTTTCATAATTTTCAAGAGGATTTGATATTTATAAGAGTTTTGAAATATTTTCTAGAGGTTTTTACTAATATTAAAGAAGTAATTAATAGTTTTCGAAAATTCGTTGAGTGCTTGTTACTTATTCATCCTTCAGACAGACGAATCTCCATTTTATAAGAAAATGTAGTTAGAAAGGTGACTTGATTTGTAATATTTGTAAAGAATCCATAGGCATCGGTCACATTCCACACTTGGGAGTACATTGAAACTAGGATTTTGAATGAAGAAATCAAATCTATATCCCTTATTCATCTATCTGTGCATCATTCTGAACAACTCAATGGATTTCTCTGTATTCCCTTTGTTAGAAAAATCCAACAACAGTTGTTGTACAGAAACTTTATCCTCTCCTGAAATCCAAGAAACTATACCGTCCCCTGAAATCCCATTCACATTTTGCTACTGAAATCCCATTTCACATTTAGCTATTCCATCTACTATCAATGAAACCTAAAATGAACTATCTTACTTAGTCAAAAAGCAGCTTGTTTTTGTTGGATCCAACCGTGAGAGATAATTACCAATGCTCCCACGGTTTCCAAAGTATTTAATAAACCCTGAAATTCTCTTACCATTATAACTCTGTGAATAAAAATGTTATTTTTTTGTTTGTACGGATCATGGTTCGTGGAAGAGATGCCTGTTGGGAGCATTGTGTGCTCGTGGATGCGACACGACAGAAGGTGAGGTGTAATTATTGTCATCGAGAGTTCAGTGGAGGGGTTTACCGGATGAAGTTTCATTTAGCTCAAATCAAGAACAAAGATATAGTCCCTTGTGCTGAAGTCCCTGATGATGTACGCGACCATATCCAAAGTATATTAAGCACTCCCAAGAAGCAGAAAAATCCTAAGAAACCAAAGGTTGATCGGGCGGCCAATGGTCAACAAAACAGTTCTTCTGCTAGTGGTGGTAACCATCTAAACCATGGCTCTAGTGGGCAGCATGGTAGCACCTGTCCATCTTTGTTGTTTCCACACCCATTGCCGAGTTTACAGCCTGCAGAGAATGATGCCCAAAAGCAAAAACAGGATGATGCCGATAAAAAGATTGCTGCATTTTACTTCCATAATTCTATACCCTTTAGTGCTGCTAAATCTGTTTATTATCAGGAAATGGTGAAAGCTGTAGCAGAGTGTGGAGTAGATTACAAAGCCCCAAGTTATGAAAAGTTGAGATCTACCCTATTGGAAAAAGTGAAAGACGACATACATGATTATTACAAGAAATATAGAGATGAGTGGAAAGAAACGGGTTGCACGATATTGTGTGATAGTTGGACTAATGGAAGAGCCAAATCACTTGTTGTATTCTCAGTTGCATGCCCAAAAGGGACATTTTTTTTGAAGTCAGTTGATGTATCAGGTAATGAAGATGACGCTACTTACTTGTTTGAGTTGCTTGAGTCTGTTGTCTTGGAGGTAGGTGTGGAAAATGTTATTCAAGTAATAACAGATAGTGCAGCCTGTTATGTTTATGCTGGAAGACTTCTCATGAACAAGTATAGTTCATTGTTTTGGTCTCCCTGTGCTGCTTATTGTATTGATAAGATGTTGGAGGATATCGGTAAACAAGAGTGGGTGGATATGGTCTTGGAGGAGGCAAAGACTGTCACAAGGTATATTTACAGTCATGCATGGACATTAAATATGATGAGAAAGTTTACCGGTGGAAAGGAGTTGATCAGGCCAAGAATGACTAGATTTGTATCTAATTATCTCTCCTTAAGGTCCATTTTGATCCATGAAGAAAATTTAAAGCACATGTTTTCTCACTCGGAGTGGTTATCCTCCATTTATAGTAGGCGTCCTGATGCTCAAATGAT
The DNA here is from genome assembly GCF_008641045.1 of Pistacia vera. Classification (NCBI taxonomy): domain Eukaryota; kingdom Viridiplantae; phylum Streptophyta; class Magnoliopsida; order Sapindales; family Anacardiaceae; genus Pistacia; species Pistacia vera. The sequence goes on from NW_022195917.1 coordinate 755,158, forward strand.
AAAGTCCTTCTTGTATTTGGACAGATTTTGGAAGTCTGCACATGAAGCTGTAAGTATGACTGAACCACTTGTTAAAATGTTGAGGATTGTTGATGGAGACATGCCTGCTATGGGCTACATATACGAGGGAATAGAGAGGGCAAAACTTTCAATCCAAGCATATTATAAGGGTGTTGAAGAGAAATACGTGCCCATTTGGGAGATAATTAATCGGAGATGGAATGTACAGCTTCTCTCACCATTACATGCAGCTGCAGCATTTCTCAACCCTTCAATTTTCTACAACCCAAATTTCAAGATTGATTTGAAGATGAGGAATGGATTTCAAGAAGCCATGGTAAAATTGGCTACAACAGATAAAGAGAAAATAGAAATCACCAAGGAGCATCCATTGTACATAAATGCTCAAGGCGCTCTTGGGACTGATTTTGCAATCATGGGAAGGACCCTAAATGCCCCAGGTATGTGTAAGTTGTTGTTACCTTAAACAATTCATGGTATTTTGTAGATATGGGGAATATTTTCTACCTAATTACATGCCTGATATTAAGTTGTAGTTTCAGTTCTCCCTTTAGTATATATTGTCATTACGGTATATCTTATAAGAGTTGGATCTGGTATCCGTGCTGTGCATGATAATGATCTTTCTTACTGGTCAGGAAAGTTGCATCAGTATCAGTAAGGTCTTGACATTTTGAACAGTTGAATTGGGTAGATTGTGGACATGTCCTCGGACGCCCCTTGTTGGTGGCTCTGGATTTGCCTGTGTTCTGGTTATAGGCTATTTGATGATTATTGCTTACTTGCATGTGTCTTGAGAGAATATGTATATTTGGGTTATATCTAATTGGGTATGATGCATCTCTAGGTGATTGGTGGGCGAGCTACGGTTATGAAATCCCAACCCTGCAAAGAGCTGCGATACGGATACTGAGCCAACCTTGCAGTTCGCATTGGTGCAGATGGAATTGGAGCACCTTTGAGAGCGTACATAGCAAAAAACGAAACAAAGTGGAACTGGAAAAATTCAATGATTTGGTGTTTGTGCACTGCAGTCTTTGGTTACAGGGCATTTGTAAAAGTAGGGATAGAAAATGTAAACCTATAATCTATGATGAAATAGATGTTAGTTTAGAATGGCCGACTGAGTCGGAATCTTCAGCCCCTCTGTCGGATGATTCTTGGTTGGATAATTTACCCCTTGAATGCAGAAATAGTCCTTGAATTGTAAAGAAAGGTATAATAGGAATGATATTGTATATCAAAGTATCCCATTTTATAAGAAAATGTAGTTAGAAAGGTGACTTGATTTGTAATATTTGTAAAGAATCCATAGGCATCGGTCACATTCCACACTTGGGAGTACATTGAAACTAGTGAATTTTGAATGGAGAAATCAAATTCTATCATCCCTTATTCATCTATCTGTGGCATCATTCTGAACAACTCAATGGATTTCTCAGTATTCCCTTTGTTAGAAAAATCCAACAACAGTTGTTGTACAAGAAACTATATCCTCTCCTGAAATCCAAGAAACCATATCCTCCCCTAAATCCTCTCAAAAAGTGTAGTTTCATTTCATCCCGTGAGCATACCTGAAATTCGCATACATTCAAAGAACAATAATACTAGATATATAAACAAATCTTACAAAGATTTGTGTACAAACTAATGTGACATAAAATGAATGGATGAGTGAATATAAAAAATCAAACTCATCATATTCACTCTTTCATTTATTTTGTGTCACATCAATTTGTACACAAATCTTTGTAAGACTTGTTTATACATGTAGCATTACTCTTTAAAGAAACCGTCTTTTCTTATTTATCAAGCAAAACCCTTTTCACATTTTGCTACTGAAATCCCATTTCACATTTTGCTAATGGCATCTATCAAATGAAACCTAAAATGAGCTATCTTACTTGGTCAAAAGACAGCTTTGTTTTGTTGGATCCAACCGTGCGAGATAATTACCAATGCTCCCATGGTTTTCCAAAAGTATTTAATAAACCCTGAAATTCACTTACCACTATAATTTCAGGGATTTTTTTTTCCTTTTTCAATATTTTCGGAAAACAGTGGGGGCTCTGATGTAAGTAATAAAAGCCCTTTTGTTAGGTTATGCTATTAGTATAGCTGAATTTGCTGAATGTGATTTCTGATGTTTATTTTGATTTGTTAACAATTAATATTTTATTCAATTTTTAAAATCAAACATATGAATTAAGTCCATCTCGCAATCTCATATTTGAATGATTTAATTTGGAAGTCATAATTTATTTTGTAAATTATTTAAAATCTTATAACAATGATAACCACATATTTATGTAGTAAATAATAAATAGAAAATATAAACAGGGACAAAGTAACAGCAAGCTCATAAAAATAATGGAAGCAAACTGTGTCGCAAAAACCTGTTATTAATTTTATGCCCGTTTTACGAAACACCCAGCCATCAAATTAATCTCTAGGCATTAGATACCTTGGGCAAATTACACTTATTAATATATGCAATCTCAGCCGAAAGATGGTGATTATTTGATACATTAATCACTCAAATATCATAAATTTGGGATCATATTTCATCACCGATTGCTCAAATTCCCCAATCCCATATGGGTAAATAATTAACAATAATAATCGAATTTTTTTATCATAAACATTAAAAAAGAAAGTGAAGGGAAGAAGAGTCAGATGGTAGTGCATGTTATAAAAATCATCACTTGGATAACAGAAACATTTGGAAACATCATCATGCTTTGCTTTCCTCCTTGCATTAAACATTATTTTTGCAAGAAATTAAGAGAAAATTGAATTAAAAATTAAAATAAATAAATGAACGAAGAATGTGATCAGATATAGAGATGTCAATCACCATGAAGCATCAAATTGATGCTTGTAAGACTGGGGCGACAACCATTTATCATCATATCGTTAATATTTTTTTGAGAAAGAGAGAAACAGAGGAACTGGGGAAGAATTGAGAGAGACAAAGATATTTAAAGAGTGGAATTAGGGTTTTGGAGAGGTGAAAGGGGTTTAATGGGCCGAGTTGTTGGGCCCAAGTTTTTTAGAGCAGTTCATGTTACAAACTTTGGTTTAATTATGACAGGGTTAATTTTTATTTTCTTATTGTTAAATCTAAAGTGCTTTAACTATTTTTTGAAATTTATTAAATACCTTCTGTTAAAGGTTTTCATAATTTTCAAGAGGATTTGATATTTATAAGAGTTTTGAAATATTTTCTAGAGGTTTTTACTAATATTAAAGAAGTAATTAATAGTTTTCGAAAATTCGTTGAGTGCTTGTTACTTATTCATCCTTCAGACAGACGAGATCAATCCTTATTTAAAAGACTAAAAAAACCCTTTAAAATTATTAAAAATACTCTATAAAGAATTATGTAATACTTTTTATGAATTTTATAAAATTAAGAGTAAACAACTTTTTTCAACCCAAGGTTTGCCTTAATGACACTTTCCCATCCAAAAGTTTCAAAATACCAATTTACTACCCAAAGTTTATTCTTCTTGTAGATTTAATGATCCAATAAAGTTTACCATTAATATCTCCTCGTATTTTACTTTTTAAGTAAAGAAGAAAAAAATTTACAAGAAGATGATGTGATTTTTTAAAGAACAATTATAATAAAATACATCATGGTACATCAAGTAAAGTTGAAAATCAACTAGACATCTAAAACACTATCCTTCTAGCTGGTTAATGGCTCAAATCCAATATATTTGGAAATCAAAAGCCAAATTTTCAGCACTCTTCACCACCTTGTAGCCATGTCTTTAGAATATCAAATTTTGAAGCGCAGAAACTTGGTGTAATTTTAAGAGACATCTCAAGTATCGGCGTCTTTGGTTCAAGAAACCCTGAAATTTTAACAAAACCATCTTCAACATAAAATGTAAGTTATCGCAAATTACTGTGTTCTGACAAGTTTACCTTCAATACAAAACCAATGTTCGATGTTCTCAAGAATTCTCTCTGGTGGTTTTCTCTGCAAATTACATCTAAATAAATCAGTTTCAACTATATAATGCAACAACGAGGAAAACAAAATAGCAATCGAAGGTAAAAAAAAATAAAAAATAATCATATTTATGACCAAAATCATGAAGCATCTATAATAAGAGTGCAATTTTTTTTTTTTTTTTTTTCAAAAAAATATCTCAATCTATAGCTATGGATGAAAAAGAATTGCATCCTTAGTCCTAGCAAATAATAATTAAACATGCTACTAGGTTATATTGCAATACCAATCTGAACATTATGCCGTAGGATCAGGAAGTAGTTGGCATGTAAACGCGAAAAAAAAAAAAAAATACACTCGGTTAGCTATGATTTAGGATTCTAGAGTCAATAGAGTGGGATGTTAAATTAAAAATGGGAAGTGGGAGCATGAATCAGGCTCGGAAAAACTTGTGGCTTCTTGCACTGCATCAGGGATTCATTTACTATGCTGTGATGACAGTCATGATGAATGGTCAAAGAGAATGTAGGTCTGGCTGGAAGTGTTAGTAACAACATTGAAAGGCCTTCAAATTAATCTTGGAACAAATCAGAATTATTTTTCCTAAAAAAATAAAGATTATTTTACCACAAGGAATGAAGCCAGTGTACAGAATTTTGAGGCAGGAGCAAATATTAAAGTTATTTATTCCAGAAGAAGAAGAGAAGCGGGTGGGTTTAAAAATTAAGTGTAACAATGGCTGGTTGCACAGAATAAAGATTGAAGCTTTATTCTGAGAAAAGCCATATGGCAGCTGCAGAGAAGATGAGAGGTAGAGTAATTGGAACCATGCACATTGTAGTGCATAGTGAATATTTTGAGGTTCAACAAAACTTCAATTCATTCAATAACAACAGATGTTAAAAAATGGATTATGTAGCCTATGAAGAAATAAAATTACCATGGTGAATCCCGGCTGATAGCATTCGGTCCACATTATCAATACGCTGCTGTATGGATCTCAAAAGTGAATTCAATGATGAAACTCTCTTTCTAACGCTAGAAATCTTTGCTGCATGTTGCATAATGAATGGCAAGGGTGCATCTTCTAATAATTGATCAAGCTCTGTCAACATACACTAAAATTTTATACCATACAACTTAGAAAATAGTGACGCAGGAATATCAAACACAAGGGTGAGGAGACAAATCTATAACAAGTTGATTCTAACAAAACATATATTTTCATGCTAGAGACACTTGCCTGGGATCAGAAAAGAATGAAAAAAGAGGAACAAGGCAGAAAACAAAAATCTAAACACAGACGTGGGACTGTCATATCTAGCTGATAATACATCTTCTATAAATTCCTTAAATTTACTATGCTGCTGCTTCTGCTTCTGCTTAATTTTTATAATATAGCAGCACACACTACCCAAATAAGAGAAAGAAACCATAAAAGAGAGAAAGAGACTTGAAAGAGTATCTTTGGAGGGCAATATTGTGGCCAACTACTCTGAATGAATTAACAAGCCTAATTATTGTGCTAACCTTGATAAAACTGTGCGTTTTTATTATTACATTTAAGACATTTTAGGAATAAAATGTTAAAGAGGGTTCTGTTTATTAGCAGAGATTAGATTTTTGGTAGCCCTTTGCGGGCTATAATATGGGTCCACCATCAATCAGCCTCAAGTTCAATAGATCTAGCTGGCGGTTACCTTGGCATGCTAATCAAAATTCAAAGCTTCTACCATTTCATATTCTCTACAGTGGGAGTTATTGTCATTTTTGAATTTGGAAGTTCTAGCAGCCTACATGTATCTACATAATCTTCTAATTCAGCGGTGAAGAATACGAAGAATTTATAATATGCTTGAAGCAGTTCTTACTTGCCTTCTTTCCTAAGTGAAGTAGCTAAGTGAACCCTACAAACAAAATCTAAGACAAGCTAATGTGTGAGGTCTGAGATTCGTTGTAGTAAGCTTGCTAAAGAAATGTCTAGCTAAGACTTCAGGATGTCTACATAGGAGACATGAAATGTTCAACATGCTAACGCTAACAAGCTTCTAACTAGAAGGCAGACCCACCAATCTGTACGCGATAACCGAACTCCCCTCTGAGCAGTGTAACCTTATATGTGTCCACTGGTTTTTGAATTCTTTTGCTTGAATATTCTGAATTATCTGAGAAGCTGCCAGCCGTTTAGAGGTTGCCATGGGAGAACCAGCACACAGAAAACATCCTTCCAACGGAACACCCACACAGTATTGCCTCCAGTTACATTGCAATGACAAAAACATTATTATCAAACTTCCTGCTTGGTGTCAGAATTTCCTATAGATACTCAGTTGTACCACAACTTCTACCTTAAAGAAAAGTTACCAAGTTCAATCCTCAATCATATTTTGCCCAATTGTACTGGCAAAATGGCACCAAAGCATCTCCCTCCAGATCAACAAAAAAAAACTCAACAGCTGAGCCTTCCACTCACTAAAGCATTCCTTATGCACAAAAGTATGACAAATACCCAGGAACATCTAATTCAAAAGGCATTCCATCACAAAAAATCATTCCAAAAACATGTCCAAAACACTAACTGTGCACTACGCTCACCAACGTATAAATCCCTTGACCCATTTAGAAAAATCTAGAAGAATCACACCACATGCTTGACCACTGGACTTCATCCTCATGGTTGAGGTAATTCTTTATTTTAATCCACCCATCATGTGCCATCTCCTTTTATTCATAATTTTTGTAACCTTCCAAATAAGAGAAGCTCTAGAGCTAAGCATACACACATACATAAATCTAAGTACACACTAGTTTATTTGTAGCAGTTTTACTCAAAACCTCCGCATAACTAAATTCTGCTAGAGAACTGGTCAAGATTTCTCAGTGTCTAATTGATCTTTATATGCTAATTAGTAAAGAGTAAAGTATTCATCCCAGATAGACTTCGCAACATCCGTGCCATATTACTCAAACAAGATTGCAATTGAATTAAAACAATTAATGATGCAAGAAACTAAGTTCCTACCAAACTTAAAGCATTCTATAATACTGGAAGGTATTGATGCCGGAACAAATGTTAAAACTTATTTCAAACTTGCTACAAAACAATCGTTATTTGTATCATAGAACCATCCAATTACCGGATCAGTAAGCCAAAAATCAGAGCAATTACAAACATAGTCATGTTCAACAGAAAACTTCCATAAAATACTAATAATAATATAAAAAATTTAAACTCGTAAAATGAAAAAAAAAAATGTATAATAAACCTAGTAAAACAGTTCCAAAGGTATAGAATTTGACTAAAATTCATCATTTTATATAAAAACGACTGTATCCAAAATCAATTTTCGAATACAATCTTTAACATTACATTAAAATTTTTAATCATTTCAAACTATTATCAAACGCATTTCGAAATATTTAAAAATACTGAGATAAACAAATATGCAGTAAAAAGAGAATAATAGATAATGAAGTGAGGAGTGCTTAATAAATGACCTCGAGTGAGACGATCGATGGCGGAAGCGAGCTGGTCCTGTGACTGTAGAGTGTCTTGAGCCTTTGAATCGAAGTCTTTGATTACGCTGGTCAACATACAAGACAAAGCTTTGGGCAACGCTTCACTGCTCTTCGTGTTAATGGTATTGTTGAGCTCGGATTCTTCAGGAGTTTTATTCGCATCACCGTTTGGAGAAGAATTCATGTTAATTTGAAATGAAACGTTGGTTTCATCAGCGGAATCACGATGGTTTTGTGAGGTTGTTTCTTCCATTTTCAGTTGTTTCTTACGATTGAGTGACTGGACTTGTGTTCAAAAATTTATGGGCCTAGAGTTGGGCCCGTTGGTACGATGAATACTATTTAAGGGATTGGGTTGGGCTACTAAATAGCCCCCCACTTCATTGTTAGACAATTATTATTTATTTTTTGAATAACATTGTTGCTCCTTTCTATGCCTACTAAAAATTTTAATAAAATTATTTTAGAAAAATAAACATCCCAAATTTATGTTTAAAGTTATATGTAATTAAAAATAAAAAAATATATTTTTAATCTAAAATACGATATTTTCAAATTAAAAATAAAAAAATATTTTTTGATCTAAAATATGATAAATTTGAATATATATTATTATTTTTTTTAAAATCTAAAGTAGGTTATTTTCGAGAGATTGGGCCTCACTTTTCGCTCCCGCCCCGCGGTTGGGCCCGGTCCAGAAACATCTATAGAATTCCAGCGGAAATAGGGTTTCCGTGAAAGAAACCCTAGCCCTATAAATACGAACTTAACACTGGCTGTCTCTCCTTTACCTCGAAAGCATTCTCTCTCAATCAAAGGATCATCTTCATCGTCTTAGGTAAGTCGACCGAGAAAGAGAGACCGTAATCCAAGATGAGAGCCAAGGTAAATATCTTCTAATATTTCTGTCTGTTTAAATTTGTTTTCTAATGGTATACTGTGCGTTATATTACTGCGACAAATATCGTGTCTCTGTTTAAATTGAGAATGGTTTCGTCCTTGTATTGATGTAATGGAACTGTGGAAATTAGTAATTTTTTGGATTCTGAGAATTTTGTTATTTATGGTTTTGGCTCTTTAATTCGCTGTTGATTTTTAAATTGTTGTGTATAAAAGGTTTTCTCCGCAGCTTGATCATGAGAAATATTTTGTACATGAAAAAGAATGTTCATGATTGCTGAAATAAACTGAAAATTGATTAAACGAGAAGTTTTAGACTCTGCCCTTCCAATGATTTTTGTATGGACAATATATCTACAGTGTTTTGGTCTATGTTGTAACATCTTATTGACATAAAGTTGATTGTAACTTTGAATGTCACGTTATGTCTTTCTTGTTTCCCTTTCGATGAAATGTTTACTCGTATTATGATCAGTTGTCAAGTTTTTGTAATTGATGGCAAGTTATTGAGGAAGAGATGCGTTACTTGGTTTTATATTATGTGGTATTATATGTTGTCTTTCTTGTTGTCCTCTCGATGAAATGTTTACTCGTATTATGAATAGTTGTCAAGTTTTTGTAATTGATGCCAAGTTAGTGAGGAAGAGATGTGTTAGTCGGTTTTATATTATGTGGTATTATGTGTTGTTTATAGTGATATATTTTGTCGATTTTTTTTTCTTTCTTTGGAATGAAATGGATTTTATTTTTAATTGCTTACAGTGGAAGAAGAAGCGTATGAGGAGGTTGAAGAGGAAGCGCCGAAAGATGAGGCAGAGATCTAAGTAGGTGCTAGATCATGGATGAGCCTTCTCCTGAAGTGTCTTCTTCTTTGGACTTTTCAGCATGGACTATATGGATGAAGCTGTCAAGAATGGAGGGGATTCTCTTTCGGGGAAGCTTTTTCTGTTTCATCTTCTAGTTCTAGGTTTAGCAGCCATGAGTATTAAGAATTTTAGAATGTTGTTTGAGTGTATTGAATAGTACTATCTGAGTATTTTGTCGATTATATGTTTTAAGTGTTTGCCTACAGTTGTTTTACTTAATATGCAGTGGTTAAATATATTGAAAATCTAATGGTTGCCTTTCTAAATCTGTGTTAATATTATGTTGATTTTGTCATTGTTTTACAATTTTATGATGCTAACACAAGTGCTGTGTGGTTGCCAGGTTGGTTTGTTTAAGTTTGACCATTTTAAGCAATGATTAACTTGTAGATCCGAGCTTAATCATTGAGGGTTATAATTATTTTAGGCAATCCAGTTTACTGTTATTGTTATTGCATTTGTATATGCAAATTTGTACAGTATGAGTGACCTTCGTCTACCAAAAGGTTTATATGGGGGTCCATTTAGGTCGATTTGTTTGATTGAGAAAATTGCGAGTGTGGATCTTGGTCACTTTGAGGATTTGTATGTTTATATCTTAAGTCACTTTGACCATTATATATGGCATGATTAGTCTGAGACCTACTCTAAGCTTAGCTTTTCTGCATATCATATCTTTACTTAAAGGGGCTTTACATTACCGTCCCAGAAATCGAAAAGTATTGTTGGGGGTAGTTTGTGAAATTATTCTTTCAAGTATCGCTTCAAGTAATCGTGGAAAATTTCACCTGGGATCTATTGATATCTAAGATCAACAACCGGACGACACATGCTGGATAGCCAAAGCTATTTGTTGTGTCTAGGGTTGGCTGCCCTTCTGTAGTTGTCATGCTCTATACGTGGAAAGCGAATGGTAAAAAAATGTGGCTTGATTAGAAGATGATGGATATTCAAATCTCGGATGGTTGAAACATTGCAAGATGTGATTTGGAAAGGAATCCTTCAGCCTCTTGTTTGTCTATTTGTAATCAGTTAAATTATAATATGCAGAAGTGTGGTTCTTATACTGAAGGTTCTTATATTGAAGAATATTCATTCTGGAGCATTTTAGAATGCAGAGATGATATTCATTGCAATTTATTCTCGAAGTGTGGTTCTTATACTGAAGAATATTCATTCTGGAGCATTTTAGAATGCAGAGATGATATTCATTGCAATTAATTCTCGACTACATTGTTATAATTCTCCATAGTCAACACCATTCTTAGACGGATGGGAGGGGTAATTCCTGTGAAGATTAAACAGGGATGGAAGAGGAAATTAATTGTTGGGGAAGCCGAATAACAACAGCATCAATCAAATCCAAATTTAGTCAAATAAATACTCCTGATTTGCAGGCTTCTCTCTACTGACACGTACAACATCTCATCTCCTCTTTCTTATGTAGTTTTGTTGAAAAATGAAAATAAGCTCTGTGAAAGACTCAAGGCCAGGCCTTCTAAAATGGCATTGCTGTAGCCAAGCAGTTGTCCTAGCAGATGGTGAAGGGAATGAGAGTTTGGAAGCTTGTTTATAAGCTGTATGAGAATATGGAAAGAATCAAGAAATCCATCCAAGGATATACATTTTGATGTTAATAGTCATAGTTGCAGAGACCGTAAGAAGTTTGGCACAACTACCTTCAACCACCTTTGGGTGACTAAGTGATTAAATATAGACTCTTGGAGATTATCCAAGAGGTTTTGAGTTTGATATATTTCAGTTGCTAATAAGGGTTGTCATGAGAGGTTTATCCAACCGTTAACTTTAAGGCTTTAGAGATTAGTTGAGATGCGTATAAACTGGTCCAAACACACCGGTCACTAAAAAAAAAAAAAAAAAAAAAAAAAAAAAAAAAGAAGTTTGGCACATACTGTGCTTTCATATTATGATTCTCCAAAGACCAAAATTAACTTCAAATGAGAAGCTTTTCCAATTTGCAAATACTTTAAATTGTGAGAAAAATCAAGGCATGATTCTATTCCTTTCCTTGAGGGACTTTAGACACATTCCAAAAAAAAATTACCATTATTTCAAGCAGAAACAACACAGTGGGTGGAGGATTGCTAAACTAAACATGTTTAATAAATCTTTGATCATGCTTGAAAGAATGAGCTGAACAACAATATACTTCAGTATAACCCAGAGACCCACTTGCACTTCAAGAAGTTTTTGCCATAACTAATGATGAAATGTATAACTAATTTGAGTTTTAATAATTTATTCAACAGCTAATTTACCCTTTCCCAATAAACTGGTTAAGCAAATCAACAGTAGATAAGCTACAATTTCAATAGTTCTGTTGTTCAAATGAAAATAAGTATTTTTTGTTTCCACACTAAGAACTGTAAAGAAGAATAATCCATTCTGAGGAGAAGATAATGCACTTTTTTTTTTTGGCACCTTTTTTCTTTCAATATATGGTCATTACAGAGACAAGGAAAAAAAAGGAAAAACAGTTTTAGAACCTTCAACAATCAGGAATCATCCTAATCCATTTATCAAAACACAATATCCCAAGTGTGCCTTCCTACATGTTCGTAAATTTCTTTTCCTCAGTCTTATCTGCAACCAAAGTAGAAATGAATAAATATATCAAGTAAATGATATTGCTCGACGTATCCTAGATTAAAATTGATCATATGTTCACTAATCATCGTGAAATAAGGAATTGCAATCAAGGCTCGCTATGCATTTAAAATATAGACCATATAAGCGTGCACAAAGGGAATGGTTTGTATTAGATGACTTTGAGGGAATAAGTTGAACCAAACATATACTCAAGAAATTTAACTTCTCTAAATGATGAAAATGGTTGCTTCAATTCACTAAACAATATAATAAGCAAGTGAAAGAATACCTTAGGACCTAGAATCCTTTTTCTTCAACCACTTCTTCCCTAACTTAAAAAAATACAAATACATCTTTTTGAAGAAGTCTTTGTTTTATTTATCAATCTACAGAATTCATGATTAAATGTCTATCTCAAACTCACCAGTCACGAACAGTTTCCTTGACGAGGTGCTGGCATTAAATCACCAGCTCGTTTTCCACTTTTCTTTTGCCTTCAAATATTTACGTTTGTAAACCCTCAAGGTCGTATTGCATAACCAGTCTTTCGACAGTACTTTGACTCACAACATCTCTCAAATGCAACTCTTTCAAAACTTGAGCGGAGAGCCTGGTCTCTTCCTCATGGGCAATTCCTTCCACTAGAATGGTGTATGTTGTTTCATTAGGCATGTGACCTTTCTCGATCATCATTTCAAAAACTTCTAGAGACAAATCAGTTCTTTTTGATTTGCATAATCCAAGTATAAGTGCATTGAAGTTATCTACTTCAGGCTTATAGTCATATTCTTCCATTACCATGAAAATCTCCAAGGCCTCCTGAAGCATTCCCTCCATACATAACCCTCTGATCAAAGATGAATATGCATAAGAGTCGGGCGTAAATCCATACTTTGTCATTTCATATAAAAGTTGAAATGCCTGGTATGTATTCCCTTTTCTACACAAACTTGCAATCACATTTTTGAAGAATTCATGCATTGAAAAGTTTTGTTTATTCCCCAGGCTTTGAATGATGGAAAATGCTTCTTGCACCTTCCCGACTCCACAGAGCATTGCAATGGCACTATATGTTCCCTCATTTGGTTTACATCGCCGATAAATCATTTGGTCCAGGCACTTGACCACCAGATCTACCTTTCCTTCTCTGCAAAGACAAGCAATTATTGGATTGTAGCTAGCAGCAGTGGTCTTAAAACGAGCCTTAATCATTTCATCCAAAACCTTGAGAGCTTGATCTGCTTTACCATGGATTGCAAGGGAACCTATTAGTATGTTATAAGTAACTATTGACGGGACACGATCCTCTCCATCCATCTCCGCCAAGAGCTCATTCGCCTCCTCCCACCGTCCTTCATGGCACAAGCTCCTCAGCAAAATATTATAACTCACAACATTCGGATGAAACCCTTTCAAAGGCAAATTCCTAAAGAACCGAATCGCCTCTTCAATCCTACCTTCCTTGCACAACCCAGTCAACAATACATTGTAACTAACCAAGTTCGGCTTCCCACCCTTAACAATTATCTCATCCAATAACTTCATTGCGTCATCCACACCCCTTTCCTTATACGCAGCTTCAAGCAAGAACGAATAAGTGAATGCATTCGGAACTAACCCCTTCTGTATCAACTTATCCAAGAGTTGCAAGCTCTGATTCAAATTACCATGCAAACAGAGTCCTCTAACAAGTGAATTATAAGTAACCGTATTCGTCGGATACCCATACTCCTCCATTTTCTCAACTAATTGCATTGCATAACCAACGTTCCCTTTCTTACACAAACTATTCACCAAGTAAGTATAAGACGATGCATCAGGAATAATCCCTGAACTAACCATCATTTCCATAACTTTAATTGCCTTTTTCATTTTATTAGCCTTACACAAATCATACAAAAGGTTAGTGGCTTGACCCACATCAGGCTTGTGACCCTTCAACACAATTTTCTCCAAATGCAAGAATGCATCATTGAGCTTATGGTCCCTAGTTCTAGAGTCATTTTTACCATACTTCCAATTGGGTAAAGTGTAAACAGAGTCTTTTGGAGAAATGGTGATCTGGGTTGATGCTAAAACTCTTGAAAAACCTTTGTTGAGTGAAAAAGAATGAAGATTTGGAACGTGTGAGAAGAACCCACATGCCCTTTTGGGTTCCGAAGATGGGTTTGTTATGTGGGAGAGTGATTTTAACAGAGTTGCCATCACGAATTAGTTAAAACTGAAACCTAACTCTAATCATATGACTGAAATAACCTTGAAAAAACACATTTGAATGAACAAAGAATAAACAAGAAAGAAATTAATCAAGGAAGAGATGAACGTACAGTGGATTTGAATGAAGAGAGTTGTGATTTGCTTTTTGATTTTGTTTAGGTTATTGTTTTCCTGATTTTGATTCACAACAAGAGCCGCGGTTCCATCCACAACTCTCCCTTTCGTTATCCTACGTCGATGACTGGCGAAGTTTCACACGCGAATTGCCGTTGTAGTCAACACGCGCTGGGATTTAAGTTTTGGAATTTGCTTCCACTAAATTGGTGTTCGTTATTTGTGTCCATTTCTTGCTTATACGACATAGTTTTGATGGGCTTGGGAAGAAAGAACGTGTAAGATAAATTTCCAAAAATATCTTAAAGATTGGAAATATCACTTTCTTGTAATTGAGATCAAAATACATACTATATGAAAGGATATATAAGTTGATTTAAATAAATATAATTCAAACAGTATGAAAGTTGTTATAATCCCAGAGTCCTTTTCCACTTTTATAATTCATTAAATTGTAGTAAATTAATGACTTAAACTTTCAATTGTAAATATAAGTTATAATAGTTTGATGAAATTATAATTTTTTTTTTTTTCGAATAGATTAAATTAGTTATAGAAATCATATATGTGATTTACATTTCTAACCTTATGTACCAATGCTTCTCATATATGAATATTAAACTCATGTACGCATAATTTATTCTTATGTATATCAATATTGTCGTTTTCAATATACATGTGTAATATTCTGGTTTATTGATAAGATATTATAAATTTATCTTTTACTCATGTATCAAATAGTAAGAGTTAAAATGCCAATGGACTAAAATACTACCATATGAATTAACTCTCATTAATAATATTTTTGTTGTTAACAAGAATTGAAGTCAAAATTAAAAAAAAATTAGGAAGGATGTTTGACTTAGAACATCTATTGTACTATAAGTACCACGTCATCTATATCATCAATCAATACATTGTTTACATATAAATTTTTAAATTGATAATAAAGATTCATGTGAGAGAAAATATTCATAAGTGATGTAAATGTATCGGTGATGGATAGGGTTGACATTATCTCACAATATTTTAGATTTGTTATGTTTGACTTTCGTATAAAAAGATAAAACAATTAGGTAAAAATGATGGTACAATGTTTGAAGTTTTGGGTGATATTTTTGGAACACAACTATATATGATAGTTCAAAATCCCTTAGAGCAAAAGAAAAAAAAATAAAAAATTAGATTCTTAATTCAACATGAATTTAAGAACATGCGTGTTGAATAATGGAGTTATTCACATATGCATTATATGAATGCTTGTTGTCCCNATATATATATTTGAAAAACCGGTTTAGAAAACCGGTTTTCGGTTAACCGTTTCTAATTTCTCCCAAACCGGTAACCGAACCGAAAATTCGGTTTTTTGAATTTTTCGAATCGTAACCGAACCTTTTTTTCGGTTAGCGGTTCGATTCGGTTTTTGCATTTTTTTAAACACCCCTAGCCCTTAGAGCAAAAGAAAAAAAAAAATTAATTTGATTCTTAATTCAACATGAATTTAAGAACATGCATGTTGAATAATAGAGTTATTCACATATGCATTATATGAATGCTTGTTGTCGCGAAAAAAAATAAAAATAAAATATGCATATGGTAATGCAGGAATTACGAATTTTTATTTTCTTAAAATTGGGCCAGAGATGTAAAAAGAAGCCTAATTAGAGGTAAAAAAACAAGTGCGAAATGTGTCATTAGGATTATAAAATATAACAAACTCTTCTTATATTTTTCTGTATTTCCATGACCAAGGTCTATACAAAGAGCAATGCCCATATAAGAATGCTTCTTTTCAAAGCTTCTTTAAGCTTTCTCTCAGTTTTAATTCATGTCAAACAACTTATTTCTACTCTAAAAAACCATTAAAGATCTAAACATTACATATATTTGCGAAATCAAATTATTATATTTAATAGAGGTTAGTTTAAAAATATTGTTATACGGTAAATCCACCATATATGGATTCACACCATGTGTCCTAAAGATATACTATCATCAGGTCATGTGTCACTCCATTAAAGGATTACTTCACTTTTAAGTTTATCAAAAGTTATATTCCTCGTAAGTAAGCATTAATTTATACTGTCAGTTAGACCGCATGTCATCTCATGAAAATGTTACTTTATGTGCAAGTCCACCTCAAGCCGCATGTTGCTCTCTGGAAGAGTTATCTCACTAGTAAGTCCACATAGACAACATTATATAAAGGGGTCTCACACCCTAGTGAGAGGATCTAGGAATACTTTATTTTCTTGCTGTAAAAACCACTCACTTGTATTTAGAATTGAGCTCGCTTGTATTAGAAAAATGCACCATAAAAGCAATAAAACAACAATAGACATGTGATTTGTATCTTGCATTCAAATCATTTTAAAAATTCCGTTTTTATGTTAATTAGTCATTATAGTATTAATCCAACATTAAAACACCGATTTATTACAAACTACTTGCATAATATTTCTTACGAGATTTACGTAATTGTCGGTGGTTCGAAAAATCACATAGACAAATATTGATAATGTCGTGAGAGATGATGGGATTACAAGAAACTTTAAAAAGAAAAAGAGAACATAGGTAAGGGCTAGTACGTGGCATTAGCAAGGAACACGTGTTGTACTCTCACATCAATAATCAGCTACGTGTAGTACCATCTTCATCTTCTTCTTCTTCTAGTCTATATAATTCTACATAAGAACGAAGCAAATTACCATCCAAGAAGCAGTTCCTTCCACCTACAACCGAAAGACAGAAAGAATCAATGGCGAAGAGCAAAGACGATATAAAGTACGGAACTGCGCAGGCGAAGCTATCCGAAGACGACACTCTGAGGGTGAGTTACAAGCATGGCACCCCACTTGAAGGAGGAAAAATTGCCGATTCTGAACCGATTGATCTCTTCTCCAGCGCCCACAACATTAATAAGAATCCCAACCCTTCAAATAATAATACTAACGTTAATGATTCATCTCATCATCATCCTTCTTCTGGAACTTATCAATCTCAGTTGCATCCTCGACCTGATCGTAGGGAAGCTGGAGGTGGAGGAAAGTTTCAAAGCTCTAACACCAATACCTCTGGATGAAAATTAAGTGGAGACTTAGAGACTGAATGAGAGACTTAGCTTTTGGTTTTTGGTTTTTTATTTTATTTTTTTTAATGGGGAAAATTACTGCTGTAAGCCTGTAACTTGGTTTTGTTTTTTAAGGTTATTGTTAATTGCATTATTTCTTCATAGCTCCGGTGCTAGTAATATTTTACAGGACTGTCATAATAATTTTAAAACAAAATCACAAAATCAGAGTTGATGACTTATATTGACTTACTGATTAAATAACAAAAAACTTCGTGAAATTACTGAAATAACATAAATTTCTCATTTATGCAAAATGAATGGTAAAAGGGTAAGATAGCAAATATTTATTGATTATATAAGTTGTAACAGTATTTTTTTTTTTTTTTTAATATTTCAGTTCTTATTATTGTCTTTGGGGGTCTATACTGCATCTCTAATTTATGAACTACATTAGAACTATATTTTAAAGGATTTTGGTTACTAATAGTTATACTTCAATGTAATTTGTCCATAATTAAGGTAGTTCAGAAATAATATGATCTAGCTCTAGAATCATTTTTTTGAATGTTAATATTAATGATTTAATCTTTCAAAATTGTGTAAGTATTTTTGGATAAATGTAATATTGGAGAAAAATGACAATTTTAAATTGTGTAAAAAATGTGGGCTTCAATTGTAAAAAAGGTTTTGTCAATATTCAATATAGTGATTTATGAAAACAAAAAGTTCTGTTAAAATTCAATAATTTTTATTTTTAAATTTTTGGTGGATAAAATATTCTTATGAGTTATGAATTTATGAGAATGTTTTTATATATAAATGTAAACAACAATAAAGTTCTACAATTGATGAAAGAAATTTCTGAATTTTAAACTTTTAGAGCACACTTTATATATATAATATATATAATGGTTTGATTTTAAAAAAATTCAGTATAGTCATGTAAGAAATTTAAAGAATTTTGAACATATAATTTCAAGACATCTTTCTAAGTATATGACTCGATTTGCGTTTATAATCTTAAATGTAACTCATAAAAATTGAAAATCTTGACTATATTGTATTTAAATAGTTCTCAGAATAACACAACTTGCAAGAGATTGAAAATGTTAAATCTAATGTGATTAAACAATTATTGATCATATTTTACTCCAAAGTCCTTTTTATTTATTTATTTATGATAATCAAAGAGTTAATTATAAATCTTCCTATCATACTCACTATTTATGGTTCTATTACGGTAAGATTATCTAAGTAAAATATAAGACAAAAATAACCATAAAAATAATGTGAATTAACTTTGTTGATGCTGGATTTTGACACCAACTATCGCACGTGCAAAGTGTTAAGCGGACTTAGGAATTACACGTGAACTGGGAATGGAAATAAATAAATAAAGAAAGATAATTTTTAAAGTTGTTCGAATACTCAAAGCAAATCCTACATCCATTATCTTTTTATAGAAGAAAAGTTACAATTAGGTCGCAAATAATTATCAGAAAAGAAATACAGAGAAGGAGAGAGAGTGTTTATATTATCCAAAGTCGAATCCGGATGAAGAGAGGAGAACTCTCTATTTATAGTAAGAGGTTCCTGGGCAATGATTACGGGTCTGTCAATGGGCAGGTATCGTGCAGTTCCTACCTTGCTTCCTATTGGCTGGCTGTGTGGTATGTATCCTTAAATCACGCAGGGATCGGGTAAGTGGATGACTCCCAACCATTCACTAGCCATACCCTTACCTGCCAAGTTGATGACAACCTTATTCCTCTTGTCCTTGGACGACGTGACAGCGCCTGGACGACACAATGTCTTCCTGAACTCTGATTAACCCTTGCTGACGTGAGTCTACGTCAGCTTTGATTTTTTAAGCATAATAGAAGCCCCAAATTCTTAAGGTTCAACGCTTGAACTTTGAGAACTTCATGATTATGCCATGATTTGACTCGTTCCGAGGATCGTTCGCTCAAACTGTTGATGGAAATTGGCCGAGGTAATGCGAAGCACACTAATTAACTTGACGAACGAACTGAATGGGGGTTGTGATGCAAAGCTTCGCGAGTTGCATAAGCAACCTAATGTGATCATCCTCTAAAGGTTCAGCGACCTGGGATTGGATCCTGCTCAGTGCTATACCAACGTGCTTAGAACTTTGCCCATCATTCGCCACCTGAAAACACTTAAGAGTGTTTCTGCCAAAAATCAGAAGTTGCTTCTCTTTGAGCCTAGTACACAGAGAAAAATGTTTCACTTGAATGACCTCTTCAGATGTTGTCCGTTGCACTTGATAGTTGGCTTGGTCAATAAAGTAAGATTTATCTGACAGATGTATCTTTGCGCAATAAGTGTCAGCCATAAGCATTAAATGCAAGCCATACTGAAACGACATTTTCTTTTAAGATATTAATGCGGATGAGGGCGCATTTAATGTGGTGAAGATAACCACGTCGGCGTTTGGTATTTTCAACGGAGGGAAACATCGATTGGTCGTTCCGAAGCATATAGGTCACTCTTCGCGAGGATTGGCGACACGTGGTCGCATCCAACGGTTGGTAATGCACCCCACCCAAACGTCGCTTGCGAAGGAAACCAAGCGTCGCCTTTTTCCCTATAAAACCCTAAGCCTACCTTAGAATTTTCACAGAGTTTGAATCTTCAGAAGAAGAATAGAGTTTCCACACTCGAGAAACAAGTTCATCCGTCTTCCAGTTGATATGCACTCGCTGTTACGACAGAGCGTTCATTCCCAATAACCAGGAGGTAAGGAAAACTCTTCCCTTTCTTCCTTTCATTCCTGTTAAAAGCTTGGTTCTTTCACAACAATGGTGGGTTTGAACGCCTGGTAAACTTATATGATGCACATTATAGGGCGATGTTCAAAAAGGAAACACCCTCAAGAATGGAAAACCTAGGGCATAGATCTTTGGGAACTAGTTCTCAAGGACGTTTAGGGTTTTTAAGAGTTAAGGGGGGGAAATTAGGTTTTTTCTTACTTTTTTAAGTCGTCATATGACACACTGTACGGAGACTAAGTCACCTTTACGTTTCACACCTTTTCAGACTTTAGGAGCGATGGACGCTTCGGATATGCGAGCAACCAAAGGAACCGATTTGCAGCCCCCGAGCATCTCAGTAGGCCCTGCACAGGCGATGCTATCAACAACCACTACGGATGAGATTCAAAAAGCGGTAGACCAGTTTGTGATCAACGTAAATGTCTACCAGCATAGATCGCACACCGCTTAGGACCCTCCAAAGGGAACGACTGTGATCTCAAAGGCAATCTTTAAATGCGAGGTGACGATACCTCTTCACCCCTTTATCAGATTGATCCTCAACCACTTCGAGGTCGCACCGTTCCAACTGACGCCCAACGCATACATGATTGTGATTGCTATGTATATCGCATGCCATGAACACGAACTCGACGAGTTAACAACATTGGAACTTGCATGCGTCTACATGCTAAAGAAAAGCAAGGACAAAGATTCCTTATACCTTTTGAAGTGATCTACGGTCGAGGGAGGGACATTTGGTTACCTCAGCAATGTTGGGGTTTATGCATCAAATAATTCTTCTTCGAGTATGATGGTGTCTGTAAATTTAAGGAGTCGAGTAGGTTTTTCTCGTTTTAATTTCCAAACTGGCCATCCCTTCCTTTAACTCTCTTTTGGTAGTTAAGACATTTTTTTTTTTTTTTTTTTTTTTTTTTTTGCAGAGAATAAAACGACCAGGTTGTTGGCTTTAGCAGATTTTAGGCACATCCAAGCGTTTGGTCACTTGCCCGATCAGAGTCGCGACACAAAACTACTCATGACCACTACCAGTCTGTGAAAGTACAGATTTTTTAGCCCCGAGACATCTCTAGAAACTCCAGCTTATAAGTATCTTTGTACCCAAAAGATCTTTTAGCCTTGTGCCAAAGATGATTTTTTGCTAACACCTTTTTATAGCATGCAACGACTATGCCACCAAGGGTTCTGAGGCCAATGACAAGGGTCGGATGGGGGGGGGGGGGGGGGGGGGGGAGGGGTTTGTACCCCGGGTCAACCCGATCGAGCCGACCGAGGTGAACCCCAGCTTCATCCCCACAAGAGGGGTGCAGATTGGTGCCGGAAGGCGACCACCCACAGAGCGACGCGAAGAAGCTCCTTGGCCCGTGGCTGCTTATGCCACGAAGCAAAAAACCACAGGCCAGAAAACCAAGAAGAGGAAACATCTAGTTGCCGAGGAGGAAACGGAGTCAGAACCAGAGGGCTTCGGGGTGCTATCGAAGAGAACTCAGCCTTACCTCGTTGCTCGCTCGGGAGTACCCCCGATGGGCCCTCCTGTTGCTTCGGTGGCCCTCGGGAGCTCCTGCCAGGGAGAGGGGGTGACCACGGCTACCCATAGGGGAGTGGGCAAGCAACAAGTCGAGGATGCACCTGCCCCTTTAAGGCCAAGTCTGTCTGTGCTGGGTTCCTTAGGGCAAATACCGAAGCATTTGGAATCGGAGGTGTACACCCTACTCGAATGCCAGCTTGCCAAGGCCTTCAAGGAGTTCGTGACCTCACGACCAGCTGACCTGGTGACTACTGCGCTCTAATTGCACAGTCAAGTAAAACGGCCTGTTCCCTTCAGGAACCTTCTTAGCTTTTATGATTTTGAGAAAAGGAAATTGACTTTTGTTTCTTTTCCTATGCAGTCCTTGCTCGCCCTGACTGTGGCCTAGTAGAAGATTGAGATGGACTATGCTGGCAATCTCCATGAACTGAAGAAGCAGAATGCCAAGCTAAAGCAAGACCTTGCCACCATGGATGCGAAGGCCAAAACAACTCGCACCTAAGCGAATCAGTTCCTGGCAAAGAGAGATTCTACATTTCGGGCTATATACTTTCAGAAGGTCGAGATCGAGAAGAAGGATGAGGCACTACAACAAAAAAGGCTTTTAGCTACGATTTTGTTAGCGACGATTTCAAAATTCGTCGTGAAAGGTAACTATTAGCGACAAAATATGAAATTGGTTGCCAATAGTTTCGTGGACTTTTTAATCCTCGCACGAGATGGCGGGAAGCAAATTGGCGACAGACTTAGCGATGACATAATTCGTCACATAATGTTTTTGACGACGAAAATATAAATAGCGACGCCCGAATTTTTTCGTGACATAACCATATGTCGCCGTGGATACTTTTTAGAGACGAAAATAATAGAAAACGTAGCCAAAAGTATTTAGCAATGCAAATGCACAGTGCCATAAAATGTGTTTGGCGACGAAAATATAGAAAGTAACGCCAATGAAGTTTAGCTACGTGACAAAAGGTCCGTCGTAACACCTTTTTGGCGACAAAACTATAAAAAATGATGCAAAATCCATCTGGCTACGTAACAAATAGTTCATCAGGAAACTTTTTTGGCGACACAAATATAAAAATGACGCAAAATCCATCTGGCTATGCAACAAATAGTTCGTCAAAAAAAGTTTTAGGCGACGCAAATATAAAAAACAACGCCAAAAACGTATTGCAACGCAATCTATGTTTCGTCATGAAAACGTTTTGATGTCGATTTTCTTAAAATCGTTGCCATTAGTATGTTAGAATTTAATTTTTAATGTAATTTTATATTTATATGACAATAACTGATAGTGTAAAACCAATCAGTAATAAAAGAAATCAAAATTAAAAGCAGTGTCAATATAAAAAATAATGTCGTAGAAGTTTGGCTCTTGAATAACATTAATAAATATTATTAATTCTCAATATCATCTTTAACTTATACATCTTCACTTTCATCACTCATCTCATTTTCACTATCATCATTTATGAAACTGGTATCATCATCACTAACTCTACTACTTGGCTCCACAAATTGAACAACCTCTGGTTCCACATCCACCCTACGAAGTTCTTCTTATTCATTAACTTCGACATCAATATGAAAACCAGGCCGATGTGTATTCTGGTTTTCAGAGAGAACCAAACCGTTAAAGGTACCGGGTTTCGGTTCGATTGGTCCGACCGACAGGTATGGTTCGGTTCTTTAAACAGTGGATGCATTGTATTCACATCATAAGAATGTGATACATGTAAAACTCGAGGACATGGTCTATCACAAGACAACATTATCTATTTATGGTTACAATATTTTAATTGTCTATATATACACTAGGGTAGGAAAAATTACCCACTATTTATTTTACATTGAGTAAAATTATTACTTTAGGATTTCTTGGGTAATTTAGGATTACTCGAGGACATGCTACTAATTAAAATGAAACTAGCAATTACTTTAGGATTACCTAGTGTATATAAAAAAACAAAAAAAAATTTGCCTAAAACTTTTCCCCCCATTTTTTGCCACCAATTTTCATTCACAATTCCCACAATTTTTTTCCTTAAAACTTATTCTTACCCCCGATTTCACTCATTTTTGCAAACCCTCATAGTCGACCTATTTCTGGCATTGAACAAAAAAGTTCTCGTTTCTACGACTCCCGTTTAGTAGATGACGCCTGGCTTAGTGACTCTGGTACTGACTCTGTGCCTATTCCGATGGAGTTTGTTAACTTCAGTGAGTTCTTGTCGAAGTGTATCCCCAACACCCAAATGTAAGGGTGCTCAGAAAAATGTAGAAATCAATCCAAACTGGGAATTGAAGTGGTTTTCTGGTTATCCGGAAAACTGGTTCGGTTTTGGTTGATAGAAATAGAGAAAACCAAATTTCTGATTTTATTTAAAAAAAAAAAGTAAACAATTTTTCGTTAAAATTAAAAAAGAAAAAATTTAAATTTAAAAGATTATAAATCTAAAATTAAAGAGAGTCTCAAAAACCCAAACCCGATTTAAAAAAAAAAAAATTTGCCCCAAATGAAAAAACGTTTGAACCCTTAAAAGTAAAAAAAGTTAAAAAAGATTACTAACTCCTAAAATCTACAGTCCTCGTCACTTTCGCATCGAAAATCGAGAAAATTTAGCTGCCCGGCCATCCCAAGCTTCGATTTAAGAAAATGGCCTTGAAACTGTTTTTCATTTTTTTTTAATTTAGAGAAGATGACGTGGCATAGTTAGGATTAACTAAACACGTAAAATGGGTTAAAATGAAAAGATTAAAACATATGTGGGCCGAATCAGAAATAATAAAAGTTTTTAAAATTTGAAATTTCTCAAAACAAGCCTCACTAACTATTCACCTTGCTTAATCGAAATTCATTAGGGCAAAAAGCGATTTCTTGAACCAAAGGGAGACAGTGCAATTTCCGATCAAACCCGCAAATTTCCACACCATATTCAATCGTAAACTCAATTTCTTGAACCCTGAATGGAATATAGTCATGATTTCCAGCGATAAGTCACGATTTTCGATCGATTTCCTGAACCCTAAATGGAATCTGCGCGATTTCCGGCGTACAGCCCACATTTTTGATCCAAACTACAAATTTTCACACCAAATTCAATCCAAAACCATGGTTGACACTCACAATGACGAGGAAAACCCAACACCACTTCGAATCCTAGATTCCGGTGGCGCAAGCAGTTCAATGGTTGCTCCGGTGGATCATCCGATCAGTGAAGGTGGTCGACAGGCAGAGGAGATGCCGGCGGCATAAGAATAGAGGGAAGAATTGGCAAACGGTTCTGAAGACGAGGAGCCAGGCGAGAATTCAGGTAGGAGGAGGATTCCGAAGAGAATTCAGGGCAAAAGAGGAGTTCGGCGAGAATTCAGGCCAAGAGGAGTCTTCCAAGGATTCAGGCGACGAGGAGGAGGTCTGCGAGAACGAGCAGGCCGCCGAAGAAAGGGTACGTTCTGAACTGTCGCTTAAGCGATCATTTGTATCGCTTAAGCGATTAACCTCTTTTACTCCATCTGCCCAGATCTAAGATCGAATAAGCGATCCTTTATATCGCTTAAGCGATTGATTAAGTTGACTCTTGGTCGCTTAAGCGATTTCAGATCGCTTAAGCGATCTTTTCGAGGCAGAATCATAGATATAAGATCGCTTAAGCGATCGTTTGTGTCGCTTAAGAGATTCTTTCAGTTTACTCTTGGTCGCTTAAGCGATTTCAAATCGCTTAAGCGATCTTGCACGAGGCAGAGTCAAGATCTCTTAAGCGATCTGAAATTGCTTAAGCGACCATAATGGTAATTTTTTGTTGCTGATATTTTGTTTATTAGTTGTTTTGGTTTATTTTTGTTGCTGACATTTTGTTTATATCGATTGTGTAGATTGTGCGTACTGTAAACTATACAGACTACGAGTTGGACCTTATAAGCGATAAGGCGCCCTACTTCCCTACAAGGGTGACGATCAGGTCAAGTTGGGAAGTTTTTGATAGAATACAGGACATTTTAGATGGAATTACGCATGGTAAAAGAGATTTCAGTCGCACTTGTTTTGGTCGGTTTTTAGGACTCGGAAATCATTGGAAAAAGGCATTTTGGGGGCTGGGAGTGCATTACATGTTGCTGCACTCAGTAAGATTCAATAAAAAAAAAAGAAATGTGGTTTGTGGTGGGCGGAAAGCCACTACGTTTTGGCATGATGGAATATGCCCTGGTGACAGGCTTAGGATGTGGGGAAGTGCCAGATAAGAAGGCAGAGGCAGTAAAGAATAGTCGGGGAGCCAAACAGTTTTATAATAAGGTTTTGCAGGGGGATAAGTCTGTTACAACACAGTTATTAGAGAATAGGCTAGAAACAGTTGAATTTACTGATACAGAGAAGATAAAAGTGTGCTTGGTTTTGTTTTTACATTCGATCTTATTGGCTGGTGACTCAACAAAAGCTGTTGAGAAAGATTGGTTGTTGTTTGCAAGCAACTTGAAGTTATTTAATTCTTATCCATGGGGACTGAAATCATATGAGCGAACCATCAACAGCCTGAAAAAAGTAGACATGGCGTTAAAGCAGTCCCAATGGGAGGTGAAGGATAAACCAAGCACGTACAATTTGTTTGGCTTCCCATGGGCAATGCAGGTAAATATTAATAGCTTTTTGTTATATTTTTTGTAACATATGTGTTTGAATTATGATATGGACTGTTTATTTTTTTACAATGTAGGCTTGGATGTACGAGGCCATCCTTGTGTTTGCTAAGGGGGAGAGGGGGGGGGGGGGGGGAAGCAACAGTTTGGATGTGCAACAGCAATTTCCTAGGATTTTACGATGGCATGTCCAGAGGTACACCCATTCGGATTACGAGCAAATAGACGTTGAGATTCAAGCGGCTGGGGTAAGATTAAAGGACTAAGCTTTTGAATATGCAGTTGCTTTAAAATGTCGCTTCAATCTGATTAATTTTGTTTCTTATTGCAGGGATTTGTCCGTCCCTTTCTCTTCACTATTGGGGCTGAATCGGAAGAGGATTATGTCAAATCTTTCAAAGCACTGGAGGATGCAAGCAATGAACGGATAGACCGCCTTATGCGGGACCTAAAAGGGGTGACGCATGTGATGGCAGTTGCGGGGCTACTGCTTCACAACATGGTTGATGTTGAGGAGGATGAAGCTCCAATCGGCCGGAGGTCCGAGGAGAAAGATGAGAAGAGGGAGAAAGAGGTTCGTATGCCTCAGCAAATCGGTACAACAAGTACCGCTTTGCCGAGACATCGACGTTGGGAGAATGAGGTTATTGACCTCATAAACGGCCTGTTTGAGAGTTTTACAACAGCCGTTTATGCAAGGTTTGACAAGATGGAAGAGTGCATGACAAGGGTGGAGGAGAAAGTGGATAAGCTAGGAGAGAAAGTTGGTACAGTGGAGGAGGAAGTTGGTACAATGGAGGAGGAAGTTGGTGGAGAATTAAAGACGGTTGAAGTGCAAACTGGCTTGAAAAGAGAGAGCTGGAAGAGCAAGTTTGTGAAATTGCCTTACATGGTAGTGACACAGGTAAAGAAGAAGAAAATTAAGAAACAAATGGAGGAAGAACCAGAAATAGAGGAGGTTGGTGGAGGAAGTGGGGCGGTGATAATGGAGGAGGGCAAGGTGGGAGGCGAAGGAAGCGGGGATGTAAAAATGGAGGAAGTGGGCAAGGGAAATTGCACTCAAATGTCGATTTGTATAGGTCAATAGAGGAAATGAAAAAACTCTTCTATGCCTGTTACAATGGATCAGGAAGTAATGGCCATATAAAGTGTAAGACAGGGGATTATCCCCGGGAATGGTTTAGGAAGTTGTTGACGATGGGCACGTGGCTTGAGGACTCGGTGAGTTATTTTTGCTTAATTTTCCTTATTTTTGCCTATGTTTTCCATACTTATTTTGTTGTTTTTATTTGATGTAGCACATCGATGAGATATTGGCACTGATGAGGCTACGACAGACTACTGATGGTGATTTGTTGTATCCCGACTATGCCATCACTGATGTGGCGTTTGGCCAAAGGCTTGTTTCGGTATATCGCACTTTAATTATAAATGTCGTTGCTAGTGGTGCAGCAAAAGGACCGAAGCGAAAAAGATTGGCCCCAGTATAGTTGGACTGCATCCCTGATGATTTTTATTTTGATGACAGAATTATGCAGTATATACAGGGGGATCAGCCCAAATATGGCCACAGTTGGGCTTGTGTTAAAAGAGTGTACTGCATCATCCTCGTCAAAGAGATGCACTGGATAGCAGTCGTTGCATATCTCGAGGAGGGGTTGCTGAAGATCCTTGACTGCAAACCCACTATTTGTCGAGACAAGCAGTTAGAGGTCGAGTTGGAGCCACTGTCCACGTTGTTCCCATGGCTGTTGCATGACAGCGGGATGTTTGGGCACTTGGGTGATCAAGTGGCACTTGGGTGATCAAGTACTAACCAGAAAGTGGCCAATTAAGAGCTCTACCGGCCCAATAAATGAGTCAAGGTAACTTTTATATAAAACTAACTTATATAATACAATTGTTCTATAAGTTTATTATAATGCTAATGTCTTCTTCCTATTGTAGTGCTGAATGTGGGGCATATGCCCTGAAATTTATTGAGTTCGACATGACCAACACCCCGATGGATGGGTTGAATGACGAAACAATGAGAGATTGTTGGGAGGGCTGGGCTGTCGACTGCTTCCATGGGTAGATGGATCCGTTTTAAGTGAGCAGAACCCAATAAAAAGGTATGAAAGTTGGACGTTAAATTTTTTAGTTTATGTGATGTTGATACTTGGGTTGTGGTGCTGATGCTGCAGGTGTCATGCTTATATAGAGCTTTATCGAAAGACATGGACTGAGTGAACTTCTCACCTACCCACACTGTAACTTATTTACGTGTTTTTTTTTATTTACAAAAGTTGACGTGTCTGTAGGTTCCTGGCAAACAATGAGAGGAAACTTCTCAAACAAAGGCTGGTTGGCAAGAGGAGAAGAGGCATCTGCAATAAAGGCTGCTGGGAAGGCATGGTACAAAACAATAATCTCAGAGAGGTTGCTGGCAAATAGAATTCGAAAACTTCTCAAAGGTTGGTTTGCAGGAGGAGGCATCTGCAATAAAGGGATTGTGCAAAGGTGTTAGTGACATTAAACTCTTTGGCATCAAAAAGTAAATTAAAGGTAGTGTATGGGAAATTCTTGTGCTGTGGCTCTTCTTGCGGTAGTGTATAGGAAATTTTTTTAAAGAATTGGATCTGACATTTGGGAGATAATTTTTTTTGTCCATATAAGATATCTCATTAGCAGGTTGAATTTACTATGTATAGTGTGATCATTTGCTTCACCCAAGAAGGATAATGGTTTTTTAGCGTTTTGTTTCATTTTGTGTATCACTACAACATGTGATGTACTGGTGTGATTATTTGATTCACCCAAGTTAGGGCTAATGGTTAGCTTGTCCATATATTTCGATATTTGCCGCATCCCATGCCTATTTTTTATTTTCTGTTTCGATTACATTGATGTCTCTTATATTTTGATTTGTGATGAATTTGATTGATACAAATTCTTTTCGGATTTGGGAGGGAAATGAGTGATGTATAAATGTTTCCCAAATGACCAAGACTTTTCCAGATATGATCGCTTAAGCGATCTCAGATCGTTTAAGTGACCAAGAGTCTATTACAAAGCATCGCTTAAGCGATTACCCATCTGGGCAGATGTTCATTCTGCCTTGACAAAGATCGCTTAAGCGATCCTAAATCGCTTAAGCGATAGAGACTCGCTTAGGAAGCATCGCTTAAGCGATACATAAGATCACTTAAGCGATCATAGATCAGGGCAGATATTCATTCTGCCTAGGACAAGATCGCTTAAGCGATCATAGATCTGGGTAGATTCATTCTGCCTTGGCCAAGATCGCTTAAGCAATCAAGATGTTTTACGAAAATCACTTAAGTGATATAAATGGATAGCTTAAGCGATTTTCGATCCAGGCATCTACCGTGAGCTAGATCGCTTAAGCGATTACCGATTGCTTAAGCGATCAGGAGTAAAAGCAAAGAATCGCTTAAGTGTTCCTATGTATTCGGATATTATTTATTGTATTTCAGAGCATCGGTTTAACGATTAACGCTATGCTAAACATATAGGGTTTACGATTCGTTCAGTGGACTATAACCGTTATTATATTTATATTAAACATATAGTTCTTTTACAAATGTATGAAACATATAAAG
Source organism: Pistacia vera (assembly GCF_008641045.1). Classification (NCBI taxonomy): domain Eukaryota; kingdom Viridiplantae; phylum Streptophyta; class Magnoliopsida; order Sapindales; family Anacardiaceae; genus Pistacia; species Pistacia vera. The sequence goes on from NW_022195917.1 coordinate 785,011, forward strand.
TGTAGAATGTTTACGTCTATGCTAAACATATAGGGTTTACGATTCGTTCAGTGGACTATGACCGTTATTATATTTATATTAAACATATAGTTCTTTTACGTCAGTATGAAACATATAAAGTGTTGAATGTTTACGTCTATGCTAAACATATAGGGTTTACGATTTGTTCAGTGGACTATGACCGTTATTATATTTATATTAAACATATATTTCTTTTATGTCAGTATGAAACATATAAAGTGTTGAATGTTTACGTCTATGCTAAACATATAGGGTTTACGATTCGTTCAGTGGACTATGACCGTTATTATATTTATATTAAACATATAGTTCTTTTACAAATGTATGAAACATATAAGGTGTTGAATGTTTACGTTTATGCAAAACATATGGGGTTTACGATTCTTCTTTGTTCAGAACATAAAGGGCGCGTTTGGTTGAATATTTCTATAAATATTATAAATCCTATTCCCATAATATTTCTTTGTTTAATTATTTAGGAATTATTAGTATTTTTTTAATAAATTTTAGACCCATTAACTGAATTAATTTCATTAATACCGCCTAAAAAAGTTAAAAAGTAACAAAAACATTCCCACACTGACCAAACTTCCCAGATTCTGGCACCGCCGATGGCTACAAACGACCGACAATGGCCAATAATTCACAGATGTGACATTTTTCGGCCAGATCCATTATGGATCTGGCCGGAAAAGGCCACATCAGGTCGTCATTGACTTTCAAAAGAAATGGCTGACGTTGACGGTCAACGACGGCCAAATCTTGGGCATCGTTGACCGAAAATGACGGCCATATATTTGGCCGTCGTAGACTGCCAGATGTCACCTTTTCCATTTGTCGACGGCCAGATCTGGCCTTTTCCGGCCACATTCGTGGTCGATCTGGCCGAAAAATGCTAGATCGACGCCCTATCAGCCTGATCCGACCGCTATGCGTCGTAACGTCCTTTCTCGGTAGGATTCCGGTGGTGGTGGTTGGAATCTAGGAAGTTGGGTTGGTGGGGGTGTATTTGTTAAATTTTCAAATCTTTCGTTGGTCGATTAAGCGATCGTACTAAAAGGAACTTCGTTTACACAAGGTCGCTTAAGCGATCGTAGATATCGCTTAAGTGATTCTTTTCTTTTTCACTTGGTCGATTAAGCGATCATGTGATTGGCAGAATCAAATCTGCCTAGGTGCATGATCGCTAAAGCGATCCGAAATATCGCTTAAACGATTCTTCTCTTTTTGTCTTGGTCAATTAAGCGATCGTGGATTGTTTAAGCGATCGTGCACCTGGGCAGATAAGTTGATTAAGCGATCGTGGATCGCTTAAGTGATCGTGCACCTGGGCAGAATCATCTACCCAGGTGCACGATCGCTTATCGCTTAAGCGATTCTTGTCTTTTTGTCTTGGTTGATTAAACGATTGTTGATCACTTAAGCGATCCGTGATATCGCTTAAGCGATCCTGTTTGAAAAACCCTTTGTCGCTTAAGCGATATACTGAGTCGCTTAAGCGATCACGGGCAATATATACTTTTCCTGCTTTTCTCCTGAATTTTGACAAACTAAAATTACCAACACGTATTAATTCCATACTTTCTCCTCAATTTGACAACCTAATTCAAGTGTATTGCTTAAGCGATCATGGGCAATATATACTTTTCCACCTTTTCTCCTGAATTTTGACAAACTAAAATTACCAACACGTATTAATTCCATACTTTCTACTCAATTTGACAACCTAATTCCAAACTAAAATCACCAACAAATATTTAGGCCATGTAACAAGAAATATAAAGAATGATTTATTAAAGGTAATAGTAAAATTTATAACATCAATAATTGAAAACAATAACTCATCAACGGTTGGCCTTGGCAACTCCCTGAATTTCATCCTTCTTCGAACCTAATTTTCTGGATCTGCATGTGATTGCTTTTGGCAACTGCTTCTCTTGTGGCCAGGTTACTTGCAAATTGAGCACTTATTCATCTTCCGGGGAACATCAAAGGCTGATGGAATACGCTTAACTCTTTTTCTCCCCTTTGCTGTCTTCTTGAATGGCGGGTGGATGATAATGTTAGCCATCTCTGACGGCACTACCCACTGTTCTTCTGGAGGCACCGGATATATCGTTTCTGAATAGGCTAGCATATAGTGATCTGTCATATAGAGAAGGGAGCAAAGTTCCATGTAAATTCTTGAATCAAAATCCGGCTTTCGTTGGTGTTTCAGTGCTGCTAGTGCATGAGGACAAGGTAAACGTTGAATGTCAAGCACTTTACAGCTGCAAGTTTTTCTAACAAGGTTAACTAGAGCATCCGGACCATAGCCGCGCACAGTGAACTCTTGAGCATTAAGAGGATAGGCAAACAGTGCATTTGATAGTTCCATACATTCTCGCAATAATTTTTCAGCTGACGGAAAAACTTCCCAACTTGACCTGACCGTCACCTTTGTAGGAAAGTAAGGCGCCTTATCGCTTATAAGGTCCAACTCGTAGTCTATATAGTTTACGGTCCGCACAATCTGCACAATCGATATAAACAAAATGTCAGCAACAAAAATAAACCAAAACAACTAATAAACAAAGTATCAGCAACAAAAAATTACCACTGTGGTCGCTTAAGCAATTTCAGATCGCTTAAGAGATCTTGACTCTGCCTCGTGCAAGATTGCTTAAGCGATTTGAAATCGCTTAAGCGACCAAGAGTAAACTGAAAGAATCTCTTAAGCGACACAAACGATCGCTTAAGCGATCTTATATCTATGATTCTGCCTCGAAAAGATCGCTTAAGCAATCTGAAATCGCTTAAGCGACCAAGAGTCAACTTAATCAATCGCTTAAGCGATATAAAGGATCGCTTAAGCGATCTTAGATCTGGGCAGATGGAGTAAAAGAGGTTAATCGCTTAAGCGATACAAATGATCGCTTAAGCGATAGTTCAGAACGTACCCTTTCTTCGGCGGCCTGCTCGTTCTCGCAGACCTCCTCCTCGTTGCCTGAATCCTTGGAATACTCCTCTTGGCCTGAATTCTCGCCGAACTCCTCTTCTGCCCTGAATTCTCGTCGAAATCCTCCTCCTAGCCTGAATTCTCGCCTGGCTCCTCGTCTTCAGAACCGTTTGTCAATTCTTCCCACTATTCTTGTGCCGCCGGCATCTCCTCTGCCTGTCGACCACCTTCACTGATCGGATGATCCACCGGAGCAACCATTGAACTGCTTGCGCCACCGGAATCTAGGATTCGAAGTGGTGTTGGGTTTTCCTCGTCATTGTGAGGGTCAGCCATGGTTTTGGATTGAATTTGGTGTGAAAATTTGTAGTTTGGATCGGAAATGTGGGCTGTATCGCCGGAAATTGCACAGATTTCGTTTAGGGTTCAAGAAATCGATCAAAAATCGTGACTTATCTCCGAAAATCGTGACTATATTCCGTTTAGGGTTCAAGAAATTGAGTTTACGATTGAATATGGTGTGGAAATTTGCGGGTTCGATCAGAAATCGCACTGTCTCCCTTTGGTTCAAGAAATCGCTTTTTGCCCTAATGAATTTCGATTAAGCGAGGTGAATAGTTAGTGGGGCTTGTTTTGAGAAATTTCAAATTTTAAAAACTTTTATTATTTCTAATTCGGCCCACATATGTTTTAATCTTTTCATTTTAACCCATTTTACGTGTTTAGTTAATCCTAACTATGCCACGTCATCTTCTCTAAATTAAAAAAAAATGAAAAACAGTTTCAAGGCCATTTTCTTAAATCGAAGCTTGGGATGGCCGGGCAGCTAAATTTTCTCCTTGAAAATCCCCAAACCATAAAACCCTACCGCCGACGACGCCATTGCAGATCCACTTCTCCACTTCGGCCACCACTTCTTCTCCAATTTCGGCCCTAAATCCGTCACTTCTCCTCTTGGGAAATTACGTAACCTTCTATATCGCGTCGTATTCAAAAACGGAGCTGATTGAACTCAAGAATCGCTTGAATAGATTCGTCAATTAAAGAAATTAATGATAATGGAGATGTTGCTGATGATCATTACCACCGATTCTTGGTAAATGAATGGTTAAATTTACTAATTTTTTACTTACCTGAAACTTCTATTCAACATATATGAATTTCTTATTTATTTTCACAAGAAGATATTGAGATTATGCATTCACTTGGAGTAAATGCATACATTTCTTGGGTTAGAATTTTACCAAGTATGTTCTTAGTAACAATTAATTGAATGTTAATGTAGTGAGATTAATATCCAACTACTTGATGATAAGGTTCCTGATCTGTAACAGAAGGCAGATTTGGTGAAGTTAATCCAAGTGGAATCATGTTTTATAATAATATTATAGACCATCTCTTGCTCAGAGGTAATATCCTTTTCAATGAATCTATAACTTGAGCACTAGTGTTTTTTTTTTTACAATATTCTTGAAGATGACGAATATGAATTGGTTAATGCAGGAATTGTGACCATATTCCATTTTGACTTACCACAAGAACTAGAGATAGATATGGGTCTTGGCTCAACCCACTAATTCATTTAACTTCTGTTCACACTCTATAAGCTTTTCTGTTTCCCTGAAAAAAAAATGCTCGACTCTATTTTCAATAGGTTCTGAATATCTGCCTAGTAACTAAGTTCTACCATTCTCTAAAGGGGTTTCTTCAGTACTTTTGCTTTTAAGATTGCAATACCTGGTTGCTCTAAGATCCCTTAATCTGTTTCTTGTTCATTTAGTTATGATGAATCAGTTTTGTTGGTACAGTATGTGATTTCAGTGTTCTTGCAGGGAAGATTTCGTACATTTTGCCAAAATATGCGTTGAGAATTTTGGTGATCGAGTTAAGAGTTGGGCAACCATCAACCAGCCAAACCTGTTAAGCGGAATGGGATATGTTAGGGGATGGTACCCTCCATCTCACTGTTCAGCACCATTTGGAAATTGTTCTGTTGGCAACTCTGATGTAGAGCCCCTCATTGTTATGCAAAACATGTTACTGTCACATGCCAAGGCTGTTAAGCTATACCGTGAGCAGTTTCAGGTAATAGAATGAGCTTGAATACTAAATTGTGAAGTGCTTATAAGGCATGAAGAAGGGACATCAAATGACAGTGCCCAGCTTGTTGGCTTGTTTGAAACCGCTAGAAATGTTGAGATGGCTGAGGTAATTTTGGTTTTTGAATTAATTTTTGTTTTTAATCTTTCAGATTTGTTTGTGATTGATTCTTTGTTAGATTAGTGTTAGTGAAAGAAACTGACTTTTAGATTTGTTGGGAGCAAGAAGATTGACCTTGATGATAAAAAGTTGATTATGACTTGCTTATTGGTAAACTTGTTTTTAATTTTATTAATTACAATTTTTCAATTACTAATATATTGAATATTGTTTTTTTAGTAGACAAAGTTTGATATTGATTTGAATGATCCTTTAGTCCTTGAGTACCTTAATTAGCTTATGGGTAGGGTTCATTTCGATAATCGTTTTTCACCGAACAAATAATTCAAAGGTTTGAAATATTTATTTTTGAATAATTTTTTATTTAATGTGTATATTGTAATTGTTATTTATTTATTTATTTTAATATTAATTGTCTTTTATTTTTTTATTTTTTGAATATTAGGATCGTTCTTAAGGCCAGCTCTAAGGGGAGGGGCATTTATTCCATGACACTCATTTTAGCAGTAAAAGAAATACTTGGATAAATGATGAAGTCAATGTTCGATATGTAAGTATTATGCAGTGTATTTCATTTTTTTGTATAAAAGTGTATTATATTTTTATATTATATTTATATTATAAACTAATAGCTTTTAATTTTTTAATTTTTTAATTTATAAAATTATATTATTTTAATTTATATATTTGTGTGTATGTACATATATATTATTTTTGTAAGAACAAATCGTGGATTGGGTTATGGTCCAAAACCACCTGCATCTTCTAAGACTTCAAGGCGAGCCAATCAAGAAGTTTTAGAGGACTTAACACACTTGTGTGAGGAGGTGCAAGAACTACGGGGTATAAGGGAAGAATTTTGCCAATATAGGCAAATGATGGAGAAAATGCAGCAGTTCATCTTAGTTAATATGGGTTCTTGTCCTGATGGCTCACAGACATTCCCGGGCCAATTTCCAACAGATCCTCCACCACCTGCAACAATTTGAGTTTTCAGTTGTTACTTTTTGTTGAATATTACAATTTAGTCAACTTTGTATATTTTTAACTTTTTATTTGAAAACAAACATATATAGTTCTATAATATATTTGGTTTGATATATTTATGTGATTTCAATTAATTACATTTACAAATTAATATTTACATTTTAGAATTAAAATTTAAAATATCTCAGATAAATTAAATATTATTTAATCATATATTATAAAATGGGCGACGACAATTATATTTCAATGTTGTAGACTTTTAGCTATAAAAAGCATTCATTGTTGAAAAGTTTTGCTGATGACTTTTACCGTTTTACGTTTCATAGCTAATAGTTTTAATTGATGAAATATAAAGTACCATCGTGCTATACTTTAAACGACACATATAGAGATTACGTAGCTATTAACTTTAGGTGACAACTCATATTTTATCGCACTACATGTTAAGCGACAAAATGTCATATTTTGTTGTTGTATACTTTAAGCGACACACACAATTATGACGTTGCTACTAACTTTATGCAACAAAAATGCACATTTTGTCGTGGTATATCATAGGCGAGCAAAATTCACATTTCGTCGCAGTATACATTAGGCAACACAAACACACATCTCATTGCGGTATAGTGTAGGCGACACAATAGAGAGTACATCGCTATTAACTTTAGGCGACGACAACTAATATTTCACCGGTAAATAGTTTTAGCGACGAAAATGGTATAGGCGACAATTTTTTGGTTTGTCGCCAGATTTAGCCACAAATTTTAACAAATCGTCGCTTAAAATAAAGCGCGACATGCCTACCGCGACGATCGTGGCGACGATTTTTTTATGTCGGTAAACGTATACTGCAACGATTTCTAGGTTTTTAGCAATAAAAAAATTTGTAGCTAAATGCCCTTTTTGTTGTAGTGGGGACAACAAGGAGCTCCAACGGACGGTGGTAAGACTTAGCAAGGAGTTGAGCAAGCGAGAGAAAGAGATGAGTGTGAGCACCGATCGCGTGAAGGCGGCGGAAGAGAGTTGGGCTCAGCTGTGGGAGAACTCTAAGAGGCAGAAGAGGGCGATGGAGGCGGACCTTGAGCTGTCTCAAGGGCGAGTTGCTTTACTAACCGAACAGATGAAGCGACAAAACCTCGAGCTCGAGAGGTCAACTGCTCATTGGGCAATACAAGCCATTTACAGGTTGCGGTCGAGGAACCCAGATATGGATATCTCCGACCTTTCGAACGAATACCAGTCCGTCTTTGTCTCCATGCTTAAGGCTGAAGAGGCCAAGCAGCGGGAAGAACAGGAACCTCTCCTGGAAGATGATCATCCGAATATCCCCAAAGATCAGGTGGATGATCCAGAGGCCGACGATCGTCCAGAGGATCGAGAGGTCGCGCCCGACGGGCTTGGAAATAAAGACCACTGATTATCCCTTTTTTGTCTGTCATTGTAGTTCTCTCAGCTTTTTATCTTTTAGTAACTCTTGGTCACTTTTTTGTACATATTCTTTTCTTTTTATAATACATAAAAGGAACTCTTGGTTACTTGCGATAACACTTTTATAATTTAAGCACTTCGCAAGACAAATATGACTTTTCCGACTACTGAACTAGCAAAATGTTATAAAGAACAAGATCATTAACAAAAGACTTGAGATAACGACACGAGTTTTCCTTTGAGAAGAAGCAGAACAATCTTATTCATAATACTTACAAGGACAATTTTACAAGTTCAGAGGAAAGAATCAAAGCTACAAGCGGGTTCAGAATTACTGATAATAGGGACGAAGATGTTTAGCATTCCATGCTCACGGTACTTTGGAACCATTTAACCTTTTAAGGTGATACGTCCAAAGTCGTATTACTTTTGCGATACGGTATGAACCCTCCCAGTTAGGTCCCAATACCCCTGCACTTGATTCCTTTGTACCGAGAAGGACTTCCTTTAGAATTAGGTTGCCAGCCTGAAAGTCTCTTCTCTTAACCTAAGAGTCGAAGAATCTTTTTGCCCACTATTTGTCGGAAGCTATCCTTAACCGAGATTTGCTGCAGTGTTCTTCAACCAAGTCCAGACTAGCATGCAAGAGTGCTTCATTGTCTGCCTCGTTAAAAAATTCTCTTCAAAGTGAGCTAGTTCCTACTTCCACTAGAATCATCGCCTCGCAACCGTATGCCAGCGAGAAGGGCGTTTCCGAAGTAGAGATTCCCGGAGTTATCCTATATGCCTATAGGACCTTTGGAAGGTCATTGGCCCAATTGCCTTTGGCTGCGCCAAGCTTGGCCTTCAATGTGTGCTTAATAGTCCTGTTGACAGCTTTAACCTGACCATTGGCTTGCGGCCTTGCTACTAAGGCAAACTTTTTATGAATCCTCAGTTCGTCGCAAAACTGCTTGAACTCCTCATTGTTGAATTGCTTCCCATTATCAGAGATGAGTGTATGAGGAATCTTGTAGTGACACACTATGTTCTTAAAGACGAAGTCTTTGAGTTTTTTGATAGTGATCGCGGCCAAAGGCTCAACTTCGATCCACTTAGTGAAATAATCCACTGCGACCACTACGTACTTGATGCTCCCTTTACTGGTTGGCATGGGCCCAATGAGATCAATTCCCCACATAGAAAATGGCCAAGGACTGGTCATTGTCGTCAGCTAGTGGGAAGGAGCTCGCGGAATTTTCACGAATCTCTAGCACTTATCCCACTTCTTCACAAAGTTGAAGGTGTCCTCGTGAAGTAAGGGCCAATAATATCCCTGACAGATAATCTTATTGACGAGAGATCATGCGGCAGTGTGATTACCTCAGTTTCCCTCATGTATCTCTCTCATGATGTAGTCTGCCATCATCGGTTACACATCGAAGGATGGGAGTGCTAAACCTTTGCTTGTACAGCTGGTTCCTAATTAGTGTGTAACGAGTAACTCTAGTTCGCATGATTTTTTCCTCAACTTTATCGTTAGGCAGGGTCCCATCTCGGAGATACTAAATAATTGGAATCATCTAAGAAGCAGATTCCATCGTAGCTACGGCTTGCTTATGCGAGCTAATGCTGGGAATCTCGATGCGCCAAATCGAGATGCTGTCTAGGACGTCGAAGTCCAATGAGGAGTCTATCTTTGCCAAAGCATCCGCGACAGAGTTATTATCTCTCAGGATTTGACTGATCATATAATGCTTGAAACACTCGAGTGCGGCTTTAACTTTCCTTAAATAACTGATCATGTTCTCTTATTTGATGTGATATTCTCCTAGGATTTGATTAACAACCAGCTGGGAGTCGCTATAGATGTCAATTATTTCTGACCCCATTTCTCTTGCTAGTCGCAGTTTAGCAAGTAGCGCTTCATATTCGGCCTCGTTATTCATAGCTCTGAATCTGAACCTGAGGATCCCGTGAATCCGAGTCCCTTCGAGAATAAGGAGTAGAAGACCAGCTCCGACTCTTCTTCTGTTCGAGGACCCATCAACATAAAGGCTCTAAGTCAATAAGTTCTGAATAGTTTCCTGGATGTCTTCACTGGCTGGTTGTTCAGGTTCCCAATTTGGCTGATAAGAGAACTCCGAAATAAAATTAGTAACAACCTACCCTTTGATTGTTGTCTTTGATCTGTAATGCATATCAAATTGGCTTAGTTCCATAGCTCATTTAAGCAACTTACCCAAAGCTTCTAGCTTCTGAAGAACTTGCTTGAGTAGGTAGCTGGTCAGAACATGGATGATATGAGCATGGAAATAAGGTCGCAGTCTCTTGAAAGCGATCAGTAGGGCATAGGCTAATCGTTCTATTTCTGGATACCATTTTTTGGCATCCAGTAGTCGCTTGCTCATGTAATACACAAGCCATTGAACTCTGCCGTCTTCCCGGATGAAGGCTACACTGACCGCATACTGAGAGACGGACATGTAGATGAATAAAATTTCCCTGGGAAGAGACTTGGATAGGAGAGGTGGCTTTCCGAGATGTTCTTTTATGCTTTGGAAAGCCCGCTCACATTCTGGAGTCCATTCAAACCTCTTGTTGGCCCTTACTGTATTAAAGAATGACAAGCAATGATCTGTTGCTCTTTATATGAAGCAACTGAGGACTGCTATCCTTCCATTTAAGCTCTGAACTTGCTTTCTATTTATAGGACAATCCATATCCAGAAGAGCTCGGATCTTTTTGGGGTTGATCTCGATCCCCCGATTGTTAACCATATACCATAGGAATTTCCCTAAGAATACCCCGAATGAACACGTTAGAGGATTAAGCTTCATTCTGTACCTTCGGAGTACTTTGAACATCTCAGTGAGATGTGCTATGTGATCTGAAGCGACATGCGACTTAACCAGCATGTCGTTGACATAGACTTTCATGGATTTCTTGATCTGCTCAGAAAACATACGGTTAACCAAACGCTGGTAGGTTGCTCCAGTGTTTTTCGGACCGAAGGGCATGACCTTATAACAGTACAATCCCTGATCTGTGATGAACGAGGTATGCTCCTCGTTAGACTCATACATCAGGATTTGGTTATACCCTGAGTAGGCATCCATGAAGCTTAACTGCTCGTGCCCAGAGGTGGCGTCGACGAGCTGATCGATCCTGGGCAAAGGGAAATTGTTCTTCAGACAGGATTTGTTCAGATAATAGAATCAACATAAGTTCGCCACTTGCCGTTGGGTTTTTTCACCAACACCGGATTGGCAACCCAACTTGGATAATGGGCTTCCCAAATGAACCCGTTTGAGAGGAGCTTATCTACCTCGTTTTTAAGAGCAGCATAGTACTTCGGGCCCATGACTGTTCTCTTCTGGCGAACTGGCTTGATTGTGCTGTCGATGTTGAGTGCATGACATGTTATGTTCGGGCTGATCCCGACCATATGAGCATGAGTCCATAAAAAAAAGTTGATATTCAGTCCGAGGAAGCTTATTAAATCTGTAGCGAGCTGAAGACTGAGATTATTCCTGATCCTTAACACTCACGTCCGCTTATTTTGGTTGACAGATACCTTCGACAGAGACTTAATTGGTCCACTGTGGGAATACTCCTCTTGGACACGAGGATCTATGCAATATTCCACTAGACCTGGCTGCGGCTTGATCTTATTGATCACCATTGCATGCTCGGGAATGCCCACCAACTTCCCTTTCCTTTTTCACGTCATATGCACTGCCTTTACATAGCACTCGCGAGATTCACTCTAAGACCCTTTCATTTCTTCGCACCCTGTCGGTGTGGGAAACTTCACTTCAGATGATAGATGGAGGTGACGGCCTTGAAGCTTCGTAGTAGAGGTCATCCCAGAATGCCATTAAAGGCGGACAGACAGTCTACTACCAAGAACTCCGTTGGTCTCACCCAAAGTGACGGGAAGTACAATTGTTACCTTAGGAATAAGATGATCCCCAATAAAACCGTAGAAAGGGATAGAGGCAGGCTTCATATCTGCCTTATCCAATTGCATTTTTTAGAAAGCTCACTGAAATAGGATGTTCACAGCGCTACCATTGTCTACCAGGATTCTGTGGACTTTGCACCGATCTATTTTAGGCGCGATAACGAGTGCATCCTCATGGGGATGATGCAATCACACCACGTCTTTCTCTGAGAAGGTAATCTCTTCTTCTCTGTGAACCTTAGCGGGCCGTGACACCGTGCTTATCACACTCACGGGGTCATAACGAGCTTCCCAATCATACCTTTCCTGGGCACTTCGATAATTCCCTGTGAGGTGTGGTCCTCTAAAGATGATCCCACACAGTAGAGACCCATACGGCCATGGTGCTTCTTCCCCTGTTCCTCTTGATCCTTCTCCCGAACAGGAGTCGGACCATCAACAAATCCTTGAAATGCCCCTGCTTGATGAGGTCTTCAATTGCTTGCTTGAGAGCTTGACACTCATCGGTGTGGTGCCCATTATCCCGATGATAGCGACAATATTTCTTGCTGTTTCTCACTGAAGAGGGATTGCTCATGGTTGCCGGCTTTTCGAGCAGGTTGGCTTCTTCCGACTTATCCAGAATAGTTGATACTAACGCGTTCAAAGGAGTATATTGATTCTTGTCGCGATCGTGACGAGAAACTTGGGCATAGGATTTCTTGGGCTCAAACCGTTGCTTCTTTCCTTTCCTCTGATCGTCATTAGCCCATCTACGATCAGCTCTTCTACTACCCTCCCCCCGGTTAGGAGCACTAGTCGAAGGATCGGGGTCATGGTGATTGAGAGCGGCCACATAATTCTCTATTCGGAGAGACTTCTCCGTGAGATCATAGAAGCGGGTGAGGAAAATGTTATCCTTGAATTACAACTTTTTCCATAGGTTTGTTTGCGGGTGAACTCCCACAATAATGAGAGTCTGAACATACTATTTAGGTGTATTAGCCACCTTGTGTAGCTCCCTGTGGAACTTATCAATGTAGGACTGGAATGATTCATTCTTCTTCTACCGTGTGTTGCTCAGATAGCTCAACGTCACTGAAAACTTCCTATTTGCCTGGAAGTGTCTCAAGAATAATGAGCTCATCTGCTACTATGAGTTAATAGTGTTAGAGTAGGTGCCTTAGAGCCAATCAATTATTGTAGAATTGACTCTTTGTAATAATGTTCATTGATCAATAGAAGGAATTTTATTCTACATCACGTAAATCATTATTGTATGTGTTGATATATGTCTTTAGAATGGTAGAATCGTGACGAGGGTATCAAGTGTTTCAAATCTTGATAGTGAGAATCTTATGAGCATATATGGTAGCCATTCTAGAAACGTTCGTAGCCCCCGTATTATTATGAAGTAAGGGCACAGATAATACGGTAAGGCTATCATAGTGTTGAACGACCTCGTCGAAAGACAGTGACTGATCTCACTTGTTAAGGTTGTTTGGTGACAACCTGGTGCAACACATGGGTGCTTGCTGTAGGCAAGTTCACTGGACTGACCCATCAGAGGATTCCATATGGATGGTAACTCTAGTGTCTATGGAACAAATCCTCTAATGAATGGTGGTGCATGTGATCCTTAGACTTGAGATCATCGAAGCGCCTTGTGCACCGATTGGTGTAGTTTGACACTAGTCCAACGGAGTTCTATTTAGAGCTGTCAATACGGTAGTGATTGGCTGCATCAAGGAGTGTATCAAGACTATGGTGGATCGATAGAGGATTCATTACTCCCAGGTACAGGGGAAGTTATCTCACGGCGCAATTCAGTAAATGGAAATGATACTAAAACTGTGGCCACAATGGGATTGAGTTGTTGCTCTATCCAGATATTATTCAGGTCATTGGTCTAGTAACTAAATACATACATATCGAGAGTAACTGAGGTTGACACTATTTCTATGCCTCGGTCTCGTTGAGATAATGGATAATGAAAGGATTGAGTTGTACGGTAACCATATCATTGACAGGTAGCTGCTTCGCTGAATTCGAATCTATCAGGTGGCCATGATGCCTTGCTAGGGGCCAATCTTGGTCTGTGTGTAGTGAGACGATTAATTGGTGTTAATCGCGATACTACATACTACCGGTATGATAAGGAGCCTACGGGTTACATACATAGAAGATAATTTAAGAACCAGTTTATAAGAAGGGCGTTTTCATCTTTTTAGGCAAAAAGTATTTTGGTAATCTCACAATGCAATTAAATTTGCTGAGGTTATAGCCTTTATTTAATTTGATATAAAAATTAAATTAGTGAGATTACGTTTAAATATGTGTTCAGATATATTTAAATATATTATATATATATATATATATATATATAATTGAATTGAATTGAGATAATGATAATTAAAATTAAAATATCTAAATGGGGGTTGTTTGGATATAAGAAGTGTTTGGGTTGGTGCCCAAGCCTATTCCATGATGGAATAGGGCAAAGTGCGCACTATATAAGTGCAACACTTAGTGAATTAAATTAGTTTTTCATTCAATCATTAAGATTAAGTATTCCAGCCCCTTTTTCTTCTTCCCACACCAGTTTGCCTTTTTGGGTTGAATCAAATATCTTTTGATTTCTTCTTGGTTCTTAAGCCTAAAGAGGATCTAGCAAATCTCTCTTTAGTTCCTTGGGGTTATCTTCGTGTGGACTGCATTGGTTTGATCCTACCCTTGGGTCAGTAGCGAAATCCGTTCAGAGACAAGTTGGAGGAGCCTCCAAACGTGCGTATGATTTCTTAACTCTAGACTGAATTTTCTGCAGATTCTGATTTATTATATAAACTGTAAATTTGTGCCCTGATCTTGGTTCTAAGGAACGATCCATATTGTAAATAATTTTTTGTTTTTCGCTGCCATGACTTGATCATTTCCTAACAAATAAATCTTAGCGGAAGTGATCTAAACTAGCGTTTGGCGTGGGTAGTCAGGGTCATTGCCAAACAACGACACTTGGCCAAGCTGGAAACTTGGTGCAGCTCCATGAGGTCGTTAAACTCATAAAGGTGATCCTACGGATCAAAATTCCCATCGAATGCTCGCATCTTGGGCATTCTAAATGTTGATGAGAGAGGAGCAGTTAACACTACTGGGGAGAAGGCAGATGACTCATCGACTTGCCCATGCTCATTTTGTTGAGCTTTAAGCTGATTTAGAGCTCGCTGTAACTCCTCAATCTGAGGCAGCGCAGCTATCTGGGGATCACTTTTTGCAATGTGGGTTCGACTCTCACGATTACGGTTGAGGAAAGATCTTAGATCGGACTCTTCCTCACCTCGGCTGAAGGTTCCAACATATCTTGACACACGTTGACTGGAGCCGTGTGAAGGCAATGAAAGGTTTAAGAGTTAGCCCGACCTTCACGGTGGTCAGAACTGACCTGCGTTTGCTGGGGGGTTCCCTGCCTTGCACTCTTATGGGGGTGCCCATGCGATGTGGTGTGGGATGGTTCATGATACGACAAATCGCCAAGTCGCAAAGCCATAGGTATTCTACCTGTTTCGCGACCGATATTTACTGGTCCTTTAAAGCCCTTCGGCCTACTATCTGCCACCTGCTTTCCTTTGCCTTTCTGCACTGTAGTGTGTGCAGCATGGGCCTTTGCCCGTTTCCATGCTTTAGCATGACCTACAGACGTTTTTGGCGGTAGTGGTAGCCTTGTCGAACTCGGGTGGTACCACTTGGTCCAAACGATCTAACCTTCGGTTAACTGTCTAAAGAGTATTGTTGAACCCCTCTAGGTAACCCATTACAGCTAGGTCGTGCTATGAGCTCAATGGAATGTCTGCCGTGACACTATGCTGAATCAGGAGTACTTTAGGAGAAATGTCATCTTGTACTGGGGGGATCTCCTCGTTGCTAAGGCTAGCTTACCCGACTTCGAAACTGCGGGCCATTTGCTATAGAACATAATCGATTGATCAGAGATTCCTGATGAAGAGCGGATACTAAATTAGGCCATCCTTCTAACTCCAAACTGTTGATGCTGGATTTTGACACCAACTATTCGCATGTGCAAAGTGCTAAGCGGACTTAGGAATTACACATGAATTGGGAATGGAAATAAATAAATAAAGGAAGACAATTTTTAAAGTGGTTCGGATGCTCAAAGCGAATCCTACATCTATTATCTTTTTATAGAAGAAAGGTTACAATCAGGTCGCAAGTAGCAATCAGAAAAGAAATACAGAGAGGGAGAGAGAGTGTTTATATTATCCGAAGCTGAATTCGGATGAAGAGATGAGAGCTCTCTATTTATAGTAAGAGGTTCCTGGGCAATGATTACGGGTTTGTCAATGGGCAGGTACCGTACAATTCCTACCTTACTTCCTATTGGCTGGTTGTGCTGTAGGTATCCTTAAATTGCGCAGGGATCGGGCAAGTGGATGACTCCCAGCCATTCACTAGCCATACCCTTACTTGCCAAGTTGATGACAACCTTACTCCTTCTGTCCTTGGACGATGTGGCAGCGCCTGGATGGCACAATGCCTTCCTGAACTTTGATTAACCCTTTCTGACGTGAGTCTACGTCAGCCCTGACTTTTTAGGCATAATAGACTTCATTATCTTCAATAACAATTGTCATGGATTTGTTTTCTAACATATTAAATAAGGAAATTATATTAAATACATAGCCCTCCCTTATCAGTTGCAAAGCATTCTCTCCACAAAATAATCCCCCAAGGTGCTACATTATCATGCATTGTTTCCGTGATAAACCATATAAGAGATATGTTATTTTAATGTTTAAATATGTAATTTTAAATGAATTTTAATAAATTAGGCATGGTTTTGTGTTAAATCTTGCATTTTGGTATTGTCACGCCCGCGGCCCCACACAGGAGTTCCTCGCGGTGCCCACACAGGTACGTGACTCACAAAGTACTGTCCCTCCCCCCCCCCCCCCCCCCCCTTTAGGGATTTCTTTTGCCTCCCCCCCACTCAAACCCAAGACCAAGGTACTCGCCATGCTTCCCAAATGCTATAGCCCCTTGGTCTTGGGTTTGAGTGGTAGGGAGGCAAAAGAAACCCCTTAAGGAGGGGGGGGGGGGGGGGGGGGGGCGGGGACGTACTTTGTGAGTCACGTACCTATGTGGGCACCGCTAGAACTCCTGTGTGGCCGCGGGCATGACAAAATTTGTGCTATAGTGGCTGGAGAAAAGAAGTTGTATGCCAAGTTTTCTAATGTGTAGTTCTGGCTTGATCAGGTGATATTTCTGGGCCATACTGTTTCTAGCGAGGGGATTTCAGATCCTAGTAAAGTACAGGCAATCCTAGAATGGCAGGCCGAAGACCATAAAAGAAGTGAGGAGTTTTTGGGACTAGCGGTTACTATCGCCTGCCCAGTTAGCTAAGCCATTGACAGCTCTTACTAAACAGAGAGCTCCTTTTATAGGGTCGTTGCCTGTGAGGAGAGTTTTCAAGAGTTGAAGAAAGATTAACAACAGCTCCAGTGTTAGTGTTACCATAGGAGGGTGTAGATTATGACATTTATACAGATGCCTCTCTGCAGGACTTGGTGCCGATTGATGCAGTTAGGTAGGGTTATAGCTTATGCTTCTCGTCAACTGAAAGAGTACGAGACAAGATACCCTACACATGATTTAGAGTTGGCAGCAGTAGTCTTTGCCTTGAAGATTTGGAGGCATTATCTTTATGGTGCCAGAGTAATATCTACACCGACTATAAGAGTTAAAGTATTTTTTTTACTCAGAAGGAGTTGATATGAGACAAAGAAGATGGTTAGAGCTGGTTAAAGATTATGAATGCGAGATTAATATCAGCCAGTGAACTAATGCAGTAGCCGATGCTCTGAGCAGGAAAGCTTATTTGTCTCGACTCACAAGACAGAAAGAATATAGAAGAGTTGTGTAAAGACAGATTGAGGTCATACCAGGACGGATTGCCAGGTTAGAGGTTCAGTCTACCTTACTGGAAGAAATTAAAGAAAAGCAGCTAAATGATGAGTGGTGTCAGAAAACAGTTCAGCAAATGCATGAGGCAAGATACCAGAGTTTTGATTGTGGGATGATGTTCTCTGTTTTAGGATCGGTTGTGTATTCCTCAGGATGATGATTTGAGAAAGAGAATCCTTACAGAAGCTCATGAGACACCTTACACTGCTCTCCTGGAGCAACCAAAATGTATCAAGATTTAAAGAAAGACTATTGGTGGCCAGGGATGAAGAAAGATATTGCAAAGTCTGTGGCTAATGTCTGACTTGTCAGCAAGTGAAAGCAAACACCAAAGGCCATCAGGTTGCTTCAGCCACTTAGTATTCCTGAATGGAAATGGGAAAGTATCTCGATGGATTTTATTATAGGTCTCCCTAGAGTGCAGAAATGATATAATGCTATATGGGTGATAGTAGACAGATTGACTAAATCAGCCCATTTTCTTCCAGTAAAGGAAGTACCACTTCGGATCAGTCAGCTCAGATATATATTAAGGAGATAGTGAGACTTATGGTGTACCCAAGACAAAATTCAGACAAGATTCCAGATTTATCTCAGCTTTCTAGATGAGTTTGCAGAGGAACTTGGGTACCGATTGGCTTTTAGTACTACCTATCATCCTCAGACAGATGGCCAGACAGAGAGAACAAATCAAGTGCTTGGGGACATGTTGAGAGCATGCTGTATGATTATAAAACATCCTGGCATGAGATGCTACCCTTGGTAGAGTTTGCTTATAAAACAGTACCAGTCTACAATTAAAATGGCTCCTTATAAGGCTTTGTATGGTAGACGGTGTAGATCTCCACTGCATTGGGATGAGTGGGCAAGAGAGATGAGTTGATATAGCTCTTGGCCAGAAATGACTCAGAAATGATAGAAGATGTAAAGCTGATCAGAAACAGAATGAAACAAGCCCAAGACAGGCGAAAAGTTATGCTGCTGAAGAGAAAAGAAGTTGAGTTTGAAGTGGGTGGTAATAAAGGAGTTAGCACCGAGATTCATTGGTCCATTTGAGGTATTACAGAGAGTAGGAAAGGTGGCCTACAGATTAGCACTACCACCCAATATGGACAAAGTTCACAATGTATTTCATGTCTCGATGCTTCGAAAGTATTTAGTAATCCCTCCCATATTCTGAGCATAGAGGACGTAGACTTAGAAGAGAATCTTGTGTATGAGAGCATCCAATGCAGATTTTAGACAGAAAAATTAAAGACTCCGGAACAAGAGTATCCCTTTAGTGAAAGTCCTTTGGAGAAATCATAAAGTTGAAAAGCTACATGGGAGACAGAGCAAGACATGCAAAACCGTTACCCAGAGTTGTTTGTCTGAATTTCGGGGA
The DNA here is from genome assembly GCF_008641045.1 of Pistacia vera. Lineage (NCBI taxonomy): Eukaryota > Viridiplantae > Streptophyta > Magnoliopsida > Sapindales > Anacardiaceae > Pistacia > Pistacia vera. Next base: position 803,890 of record NW_022195917.1, read on the forward strand.
CGAAATTCTTTTAAGGAGGGGAGAATTGTAACACCCAACATTGAGGTACATTATTAAATTGTTGTATAGCCCTAGTTAAATTCTGTTAGAATTATTTTAAGAGAATATGAGAAAATGCCTTAAATTTGCATTAAGGGTAAATAGTCTTTTCACTCAAAACTAGTTGATTTTGGGGGGAGTGAAAAGAGATAGAAAATCATAGAGAATTCATAAAAGTGAAGGCATTTGTTAATTGACTAAGGGAAAGATGGAATTGTTTTCTAAGGACAAAGATAGAATTTCTAGGAGAGTAAGGGCAAAATAGGAAAGTGATTTATAAACTAAAATGTTAAGGGTTTGAAACCCTTATTTCGTTCATACCACCCCCCACTCCTCCTCATTTTTCTCCAAATTTTCATTCACTTTCCAAGAAATTTGAGGGCTTTTGAGTAGATTTTCATAGGGTTTTTGATTCAAGGCATCAAAGGTAGGATTCATACTCTTATCATGATTATTTGTGTAAAGTTGAGTTCTTATGAAGTTTATGCTTAGGGTTAAAGAAGATTGGAATCCAACAAGAGTAGAGAGTTTAGGAGAGACTACTCAAGCACAGGTAAGTAAATTCCACTCAAAATCCAACTCAAGCTAAAATTTAAGAATTCAAGTGAGTAGAGATTTATTTTAAATATGCATATGTTGTGATTATTGAGAAATTGAGATGAGGTATGATTGTATTATGCTTATTGTTGGTATATTTGAATATGAGAAGTATATGTGATGATTTGATGATCGGTTAAAATTGGAAATTGAAGAAATTTTTTTGGAAGTGTGTTTGCCATGTAGGTATGTGATGCTACAAAGAGTTTTTCTCTCATTTTGGATGGTTTGAGAAATAATAGAATGATAATTGAATTAGGGTTTGTTTGTGCACAACTAATGTTTGATGAAATGCCTAAGTGAAAACATGTTACCAAACTGCCCTGTCACAGCCATGACTTTAAGTGATTTTTGGGCATCTTACGGATTGAACTGGTTTAGACCAAAACATAAAAGTTGTAGCCCTGTCTCTAAGCTTTAAAAGAGACCAAAACCATATCAATCCATGTATATAACTCAAGTTATGTCTCTTGAGTGTGACCTGTGCAGAATGACTATCTTGATGCAATATTGCATTTGTGCATTTCATAAGTGCATTAGAAGAACTTTAAGCATGAACCATCCTTATGCATTAAGAAGTAGTTTGAGAAAGAGTAGAGAACTTTGTGAATGAGCTACTCTAAAAGTAGAGAATGAGAAAATCAAGAATGGGTTGGTGCTTTGTGAACTCCACCCAGAAGTCACGAAGAGGGGTTGGTGCTTTGTGAACTCCACCCGGCCGTGCCTCCGGTAAGATGAGGCCGTGACATTCAAGTGAGAAAGAATGAAAAATATAGAAAGAAGAGAGGAACAGAATGGTAGAAGTCACAAAGAGTGGGTGAGTGCTTTGTGATCTCCACTCAGCGGTGCCTCTGGTAAGATGAGGCTGTGACATACAACGAAAATTAATAGAAAAGAGAGCTATGTGAAAGAGAAACAGAAAAAGAAAATAAATGAGGAGAAGATTGTAAGAAAAGAATTAGAGAAAGAGTTACGGGATAGACAAGTAGAGGATTTACTTACTGAGCATTATTTGTGTCTCACCCCGTTGTTTATCTTTGTGTTTGCAGGATCTAGGTGAGGACGCGGTCGGATGGGCGTTGGCAACAGGAGCAATAGCTACATTGTCCACTGTTTTTGATAACTTTTACAAATGATACCTTACTTTGTATAAAGATGATTATATGTATTAAAAGAAAATTTCGGGCCCATTTACTTTTGCTAATATAAATGCATTTTACTTTATGTAATTCTATGAGTAACCTAGTATGAGCAGTTATTACATTTTTGGTATCAGAGCTAGATTTTGGATTTGACAGTGTACTATGCTCATCGCCCCGATGTCCGATAACCGACTGTGTGATTTATTCTTTCCTTACTATAAGTGTTTCTCGAATTGATTAAATGTGGTTGTTTTGTAGATGAGCTAGTACCCGAAAGCGTGGTAAAAGTGTGATGAATGAGGGAGAACCTTCTAACCCACCAGAAGCTACGCCTCTCCCTTGGATTGAAGCTAGAATTCGGGGAATTGTACAACAAGTTATGGCAGAAAGCCAAGGGAGAGTTGGGACCCCCTACAGGTACCACCAACCACTAATGTAGAAAGAGAACAACCGGTACCTCCCCTAGTACAGATATAGTTGAACCGATTTATGGTCTTCCCAGTCAACATCAACCTTCAGATTTTAGGGTTCTACAGACCCGGTAGTAGCAGAAGAATGGTTTAGATCCGTAAAACGTACCACAGCTTTGTTCCCATGACAGACCGGGAAAGATCTGGTATGCGAGTTTCTTATTTCGGGGTAATGCCCGAATTTGGTGGGAATTAATAGAAGATCCCTGAGGTGGCAGTGATGACTTGGGAAGAATTCAGACAAATTTTGAGGCCGAGTACAACAGAGACCGAGTTCATGAGAAGGTCCAAGAATTTATCAGCTTGCAGCAGGGGTCTAGTACCGTGAAAGAGTACTCATTGAAATTCAACTCCCTTGCAAGATTTGCACTTGGAATAGTGATTACCCCAGTATTGAGAAGAGACAATTTTGTACATGGGTTAAAGCCAGAGATAGCTCGGATATAATACAGTTCTGATCCCCCTCAACTTATAGTGAGGCCTTGAGGCGAGCAATGAAGCGAAAATATTTGAGAATAAAATTCCCCCAGTAGGTTCCTCAACAGGAGGACCAAGTGAGCCATCTTCCGCCTCGCTGAGAAGAAATTTCAGGGTGTAAAGCAAAGAAATGAAGAATAATAGAAGAAGTTTCAGTCTAGGCAGAAAGAAAAAAAGGAGAGAGTGTGGGGTGTGTATGACCAAATAAGGTTTCAAACCCTTAACATTTTAGTTTATAAACTCACTTTCCCATTTGCCCTTACTCTTTCTAGAATTCTATCTTTGTCCCTTAGAAACAATTCCATCTTTGTCCCTTAGTCATACCAAAATGCCTTCACTTTTATTGAATTCTCTATGATTTTCTATCTCTTTTCACTCCCCCAAAATCAACTAGTTTTGAGTGAAAAGACTGTTTTACCCTTAATGCAAATTTAAGCATTTTCTTCATATCTCTTAAAATATTCTAACAAAATTTAACTAAGGGCTATACAACATAATTTAAATCATGTACCTCAATGTTGGGTGTTACAGGTATATAGTAGCTTGGAGTTGTTTTGGTTGTCATGTGTCTTGGATTGTTACTCATGAAATTGAAATTCGGAGATTCGTAACTATAACTTGCTATGTGTTCCTAGTGTGTGTTGTATGATTTTTGGTTGGAGGTTGAAGATGAAGTTGCATGAACCCTAATGTTTGAGTGTTATCATGGTGTGTGTGGCTGCGCAAGACAATGCGTGATAGGAGCATAAATGAGAGTATTGTGCATTTAGCTCTTTAGAATACTGTAGACACTCCTATCATGCAATCGTCGTGCATGACAAGATGAGGTATTCTTTATTTTAGGATATGTTTTTTTTTTTTTTTCCTAATAATTCTTTGACTTATACCGTTTGCTAATAAAAATGCGTTAATTTAGGGAATAGCTCGAGTGAAGGTTTTACTATTGCAATTCCCTCTATCATGTGTAGACATTATTGACATGCTCGAGTGAAGTCGACTTCACTTTTACGAGCATCAAAAGATCACTTGAACACTTGAGTTTATTCAAGAGCGTTTGAGTTTATTTAACTTTTCAAAAAATAACACTTCTAATTTGAAACGTTCAACTTTTTATTTTTTTTAACAAAAAAGAAGAAGAAGATATTCCTTAATTTAACCTAATCACACAATAACCAAACAAACACCAATAGGCATCTAAAAATAATACAAAACACCTAAAACTTAATATGTAAAGTGGAGATAAATTAAGAAAAGTGTAAACAAGGGTATAATGATCAAAAAATTGGATGAGGTCATCCTTGAAATCCTCTTAGGGGCGTTTGGTTTATGAAATGTTGGATTACTGAAAAGTTAGATTACCTTGATTATTAAGAATCTTTAGGAAAATGTGCTTGGTTAATTGGTGGGTATGTTATATTAATATGTTTGGTTGAGAGGAATAAATTGGTGGGTATATTATTTAAATTATTGAATTGTCCTCTAATTAAATATTATTATTATATTATTTTTTAATATTGATTATCATTTGGATTATTATAACCCTCCTGCATTTTAAAACTTAGCAAAAACAACCCCATAATAAAAATTTGAAAAATCAACAAAGCACCCCCACGAACCTAGCCACTGCCGGTCGTTGGCAACCTAAAGGCACACGGAAGGCAGGAAATGACCTCCTTGTGCCATAAGGCCATTTTCGGCCAGAAATCTGGCCGGAAATGGCCAGACGTGACAGATCTGGCCGTCGACGGCTAGATTGATGGCTGTTGACAACCAGATCGACGGATCTGATCTTTGATAGCCATATTAGATCTGGTCATCAACAGTCAGATTTGGTACGATTTGGCCAAAAATGGCCATATCGGTGCACGACAGTCATTTTTCGGCCTTCCGTGGGTCGTTTTGGTGGCGGCGGCAAGTGGGTAGGGGTGGTGGCTTGGGTGGACTGTAATTTGTTTTGAATTCAAGTATAATTTTGCCAAAAAGTTGATTAATTGGGTGAAATAGTAAAAGCTATATTCATGTAAATAAATTTAAAAATAAGGGCATTATTGTCCTAAAATTTTATTAATAAGAGATAGAATTGTAAAAAAAAAAAAAAAAAAACCTAGTAATCTTAGAATATCTAAAAAAATGGAGGTAATCAGATTACTTCTAATATTATCAATAGTAGTTACTATTGATATTTGAAGATTATCAGTATCTTATATTACTTGACAACCAAACAATTACATGATAATCAAGTAATATAAGACGAGTTAACCCTAATAATCCTACATAACCTCTAATCAAACGGCCCTTATATTTTTGAGTTGTTAATTTGACACTTGGAGGTCAAATAATTAATTTGACAATAGTGTTTGAAGTTACAACTAACATGACCATGGGTGATGGGACCCATGTGGACTTGATGTGTAGGATTACCGCAATCAGAAATCAGAATGAAGGCCGTTTTGGTGTCCGACACATGACTGAGTTCCGCCAAATATGCAGCGCCGTATTGGGCGTTCCCGCAACTTCTTGAATTAGTAAAATTTGGGNTGTGCTATAGTGGCTGAGAGAAAAGAAGTTGTATGCCAAGTTTTCTAAATGTGAGTTCTGGCTTGATCAGGTGATATTTCTGGGCCATACTGTTTCTAGCGAGGGGATTTCAGTGGATCCTAGTAAAGTACAGGCAATCCTAGAATGGCAAAGGCCGAAGACCATAAAAGAAGTGAGGAGTTTTTGGGACTAGCAGGTTACTATCGCCTGCCCAGTTAGCTAAGCCATTGACAGCTCTTACTAAACAGAGAGCTCCTTTTATATGGTCAGTTGCCTGTGAGGAGAGTTTTCAAGAGTTGAAGAAAAGATTAACAACAGCTCCAGTGTTAGTGTTACCATAGGAGGGTGTAGATTATGACATTTATACAGATGCCTCTCTGCAGGGACTTGGTGCCGTATTGATGCAGTTAGGTAGGGTTATAGCTTATGCTTCTCGTCAACTAAAAGAGTACGAGACAAGATACCCTACACATGATTTAGAGTTGGCAGCAGTAGTCTTTGCCTTGAAGATTTGGAGGCATTATCTTTATGGTGCCAAGAGTAATATCTACACCGACCATAAGAGTTTAAAGTATTTTTTTACTCAGAAGGAGTTGAATATGAGACAAAGAAGATGGTTAGAGCTGGTTAAAGATTATGAATGCGAGATTAAATATCAGCCAGTGAAAGCTAATGCAGTAGCCGATGCTCTGAGCAGGAAAGCTTATTTGTCTCGACTCACAAGACAGAAAGAATTAATAGAAGAGTTGTGTAAAGAGCAGATTGAGGTCATACCAGGACGGATTGCCAGGTTAGAGGTTCAGTCTACCTTACTGGAAGAAATTAAAGAAAAGCAGCTAAATGATGAGTGGTGTCAGAAAACAGTTCAGCAAATGCATGAGGGCAAGATACCAGAGTTTTGATTGTGGGATGATGTTCTCTGTTTTAGGAGTCAGTTGTGTATTCCTCAGGATGATGATTTGAGAAAAAGAATCCTTACAGAAGCTCATGAGACACCTTACACTGCTCATCCTGGAGCAACCAAAATGTATCAAGATTTAAAGAAAGACTATTGGTGGCCAGGGATGAAGAAAGATATTGCAAAGTCTGTGGCTAAATGTCTGACTTGTCAGCAAGTGAAAGCAGAACACCAAAGGCCATCAGGGTTGCTTCAGCCACTTAGTATTCCTGAATGGAAATGGGAAAGTATCTCGATGGATTTTATTATAGGTCTCCCTAGAGTGCAGAAATGATATAATGCTATATGGGTGATAGTAGACAGATTGACTAAATCAGCCCATTTTCTTCCAGTAAAGGAAAGTACCACTTCGGATCAGTCAGCTCAGATATATATTAAGGAGATAGTGAGACTTCATGGTGTACCCAAGACAATAATATCAGACAGAGATTCCAGATTTATCTCAGCTTTCTAGATGAGTTTGCAGAGGAACTTGGGTACCCGATTGGCTTTTAGTACTACCTATCATCCTCAGACAGATGGCCAGACAGAGAGAACAAATCAAGTGCTTGGGGACATGTTGAGAGCATGCTGTATGGATTATAAAACATCCTGGCATGAGATGCTACCCTTGGTAGAGTTTGCTTATAATAACAGCTACCAGTCTACAATTAAAATGGCTCCTTATAAGGCTTTGTATGGTAGACGGTGTAGATCTCCACTGCATTGGGATGAGATGGGCAAGAGAGATGAGTTGAATATAGCTCTTGGGCCAGAAATGACTCAGAAAATGATAGAAGATGTAAAGCTGATCAGAAACAGAATGAAACAAGCCCAAGACAGGCAGAAAAGTTATGCTGATCTGAAGAGAAAAGAAGTTGAGTTTGAAGTGGGTGGTAATAAAGGAAAGTTAGCACCGAGATTCATTGGTCCATTTGAGGTATTACAGAGAGTAGGAAAGGTGGCCTACAGATTAGCACTACCACCCAATATGGACAAAGTTCACAATGTATTTCATGTCTCTGATGCTCGAGTATTAGTAATCCCTCCCATATTCTGAGCATAGAGGACGTAGACTTAGAAGAGAATCTTGTGTATGAGAGCATCCAATGCAGATTTTAGACAGAAAAATTAAAGACTCCGGAACAAGAGTATCCCTTTAGTGAAAGTCCTTTGGAGAAATCATAAAGTTGAAAAGCTACATGGGAGACAGAGCAAGACATGCAAAACCGTTACCCAGAGTTGTTGTCTGAATTTCGGGGACGAAATTCTTTAAGGAGGGGAGAATTGTAACACCCAACATTGAGGTACATTATTAAATTGTTGTATAGCCCTAGTTAAATTCTGTTAGAATTATTTTAAGAGAATATGAGAAAATGCCTATTTGCATTAAGGGTAAAATAGTCTTTTCACTCAAAACTAGTTGATTTTGGGGGGAGTGAAAAGAGATAGAAAATCATAGAGAATTCATAAAAGTGAAGGCATTTGTTAATTGACTAAGGGCAAAGATGGAATTGTTTTCTAAGGACAAGATAGAATTTCTAGGAGAGTAAGGGCAAAATAGGAAAGTGATTTTATAAACTAAAATGTTAAGGGTTTGAAACCCTTATTTCGTTCATACCACCCCCCACTCCTCCTCATTTTTCCTCAAATTTTCATTCACTTTCCAAGAAATTTGAGGGCTTTTGAGTAGATTTTCATAGGGTTTTTGATTCAAGGCATCAAAGGTAGGATTCATACTCTTATCATGATTATTGTGTAAAGTTTGAGTTCTTATGAAGTTTATGCTTAGGGTTAAAGAAGATTGGAATCCAACAAGAGTAGAGAGTTTAGGAGAGACTACTCAAGCACAGGTAAGTAAATTCCACTCAAAATCCAACTCAAGCTAAAATTTAAGAATTCAAGTGAGTAGAGATTTATTTTAAATATGCATATGTGTGATTATTGAGAAATTGAGATGAGGTATGATTGTATTATGCTTATTGTTGGTTATTTGAATATGAGAAGTATATGTGATGATTTGATGATCGGTTAAAATTGGAAATTGAAGAAATTTTTTTGGAAGTTGTGTTTGCCATGTAGGTATGTGATGCTACAAAGAGTTTTTCTCTCATTTTGGATGGTTTGAGAAATAAATAGAATGATAATTGAATTAGGGTTTGTTTGTGCACACTAATGTTTGATGAAATGCCTAAGTGAAAACATGTTACCAAACTGCCCTGTCACAGCCATGACTTTAAGTGATTTTTGGGCATCTTACGGATTGAACTGGTTTAGACCAAAACATAAAAGTTGTAGCCCTGTCTCTAAGCTTTAAAAGAGACCAAAACCATATCAATCCATGTATATAACTCAAGTTATGTTCTCTTGAGTGTGACCTGTGCAGAATGCTATCTGATGCAATATTGCATTTGTGCATTTCATAAGTGCATTAGTAAGAACTTTAAGCATGAACCATCCTTATGCATTAAGAAGTAGTTTGAGAAAGAGTAGAGAACTTGTGAATGAGCTACTCTAAAAGTAGAGAATGAGAAAATCAAGAATGGGTTGGTGCTTTGTGAACTCCACCCAGAAGTCACGAAGATGGGGTTGGTGCTTTGTGAACTCCACCCGGCCGTGCCTCCGGTAAGATGAGGCCGTGACATTCAGTGAGAAAGAATGAAAAATATAGAAAGAAGAGAGGAACAGAATGGTAGAAGTCACAAGAGTGGGTGAGTGCTTTGTGTCTCCACTCAGCGGTGCCTCTGGTAAGATGAGGCTGTGACATACAACGAAAATTAATAGAAAAGAGAGCTATGTGAAAGAGAAACAGAAAAAGAAAATAAATGAGGAGAAGATTGTAAGAAAAGAATTAGAGAAAGAGTTACGGGATAGACAAGTAGAGGATTTACTTACTGAGCATTATTTGTGCTCACCCCGTTGTTTATCTTTGTGTTTGCAGGATCTAGGTGAGGACGCGGTCGGATGGGCGTTGGCAACAGGAGCAATAGCTACATTGTCCACTGTTTTTGATAACTTTTACAAATGATACCTTACTTTGTATAAAGATGATTATATGTATTAAAAGAAATTTCGGGCCCATTTACTTTTGCTAATATAATGCATTTTACTTTATGTAATTCTATGAGTAACCTAGTATGAGCAGTTATTACATTTTTGGTATCAGAGCTAGATTTTGGATTTGACAGTGTACTATGCTCATCGCCCCGATGTCCGATAACCGACTGTGTGATTTATTCTTTCCTTACTATAAGTGTTTCTCGAATTGATTAAATGTGGTTGTTTTGTAGATGAGCTTAGTACCCGAAAGCGTGGTAAAAGTGTGATGAATGAGGGAGAACCTTCTAACCCACCAGAAGCTACGCCTCTCCCTTGGATTGAAGCTAGAATTCGGGGAATTGTACAACAAGTTATGGCAGAAAGCCAAGGGAGAGTTGGGACCCCCTTACAGGTACCACCAACCACTATGTAGAAAGAGAACAACCGGTACCTCCCCTAGTACAGAATAGTTGAACCGATTTATGGTCTTCCCATCAACATCAACCTTCAGATTTTAGGGTTCTACAGACCCGGTAGTAGCAGAAGAATGGTTTAGATCCGTAAAACGTACCACAGCTTTGTTCCCATGACAGACCGGGGAAGATCTGGTATGCGAGTTTCTTATTTCGGGGTAATGCCCGAATTTGGTGGGAATTAATAGAAGATCCCTGAGGTGGCAGTGATGACTTGGGAAGAATTCAGACAAATTTTGAGGCCGAGTACAACAGAGACCGAGTTCATGAGAAGGTCCAAGAATTTATCAGCTTGCAGCAGGGGTCTAGTACCGTGAAAGAGTACTCATTGAAATTCAACTCCCTTGCAAGATTTGCACTTGGAATAGTGATTACCCCAGTATTGAGAAGAGACAATTTTGTACATGGGTTAAAGCCAGAGATAGCTCGGATATAATACAGTTCTGATCCCCCTCAACTTATAGTGAGGCCTTGAGGCGAGCAATGAAGCGAAAATATTTGAGAATAAAATTCCCCCAGTAGGTTCCTCAACAGGAGGACCAAGTGAGCCATCTTCCGCCTCGCTGAGAAGAAATTTCAGGGTGTAAAGCAAAGAAATGAAGAATAATAGAAGAAGTTTCAGTCTAGGCAGAAAGAAAAAAAGGAGAGAGTGTGGGGTGTGTATGACCAAATAAGGTTTCAAACCCTTAACATTTTAGTTTATAAACTCACTTTCCCATTTGCCCTTACTCTTTCTAGAATTCTATCTTTGTCCCTTAGAAACAATTCCATCTTTGTCCCTTAGTCATACCAAAATGCCTTCACTTTTATTGAATTCTCTATGATTTTCTATCTCTTTTCACTCCCCCAAATCAACTAGTTTTGAGTGAAAAGACTGTTTTACCCTTAATGCAAATTTAAGCATTTTCTTCATATCTCTTAAAATAATTCTAACAAAATTTAACTAAGGGCTATACAACATAATTTAAATCATGTACCTCAATGTTGGGTGTTACAGGTATATAGTAGCTTGGAGTTGTTTTGGTTGTCATGTGTCTTGGATTGTTACTCATGAAATTGAAATTCGGAGATTCGTAACTATAACTTGCTATGTGTTCCTAGTGTGTGTTGTATGATTTTTTGGTTGGAGGTTGAAGATGAAGTTGCATGAACCCTAATGTTTGAGTGTTATCATGGTGTGTGGCTGCGCAAGACAATGCGTGATAGGAGCATAAAGTGAGATATTGTGCATTTAGCTCTTTAGAATACTGTAGACACTCCTTATCATGCAATCGTCGTGCATGACAAGATGAGGTATTCTTTATTTTAGGATATGTTTTTTTTTTTTTTTCCTAATAATTCTTTGACTTATACCGTTTGCTAATAAAAATGCGTTAATTTAGGGAATACTCGAGTGAAGGTTTTACTATTGCAATTCCCTCTATCATGTGTAGACATTATTGACATGCTCGAGTGAAGTCGACTTCACTTTTACGAGCATCAAAAGATCACTTGAACACTTGAGTTTATTCAAGAGCGTTTGAGTTTATTTGAACTTTTCAAAAAATAACACTTCTAATTTGAAACGTTCAACTTTTTATTTTTTAACAAAAAGAAGAAGATATTCCTTAATTTAACCTAATCACACAATAACCAACAAACACCAATAGCATCTAAAAAAATACAAAACACCTAAAACTTAATATGTAAGTGGAGATAAATTAGAAAAGTGTAAACAAGGTTAATGATCAAAAATTGGATGAGGTCATCCTTGAAATCCTCTTAGGGGCGTTTGGTTTATGAAATGTTGGATTACTGAAAAGTTAGATTACCTTGTTATTAAGAATCTTTAGGAAATGTGCTTGGTTAATTGGTGGGTATGTTATATTAATGGTTTGGTTGAGAGAATAAATTGGTGGTATATTATTTAAATTATTGAATTGTCCTCTAATTAAATATTATTTTATATTATTTTTTAATATTGATTTCATTTGGATTATTATACCCTCCTGCATTTTAAAACTTAGCAAAACAACCCCATAATAAAAATTTGAAAATCAACAAAGCACCCCACGCAACCTAGCCACTGCCGTCGTTGGCAACCTAAAGGCACACGGAAGGCAGGAAATGACCTCCTGTGCCATAAGGCCATTTTCGGCCAGAAATCTGGCCGGAAATGGCCAGACGTGACAGATCTGGCCGTCGACGGGCTAGATTGATGGCTGTTGACAACCAGATCGACGGATCTGATCTTTGATAGCCATATTAGATCTGGTCATCAACGTCAGATTTGGTACGATTTGGCCAAAATGGCCATATCGGTGCACGACAGTCATTTTTCGGCCTTCCGTGGGTCGTTTTGGTGGCGGCGGCAAGTGGTAGGGGTGGTGGCTTGGGTGGACTGTAATTGTTTTGAATTCAAGTATATTTTGCCAAAAGTTGATTAATTGGGTGAAATAGTAAAAGCTATATTCATGTAAATAAATTAAAAATAAGGGCATTATTGTCCTAAAATTTTATTAATAAGAGATAGAATTGTAAAAAAAAAAAAAAAAAAACCTAGTAATCTTAGAATATCTAAAAAAATGGAGGTAATCAGATTACTTCTAATATTATCATAGTAGTTACTATTGATATTTGAAGATTATCAGTATCTTATATTACTTGACAACCAAACAATTACATGATATCAAGTAATATAAGACGAGTTAACCCTAATAATCCTACATAACCTCTAATCAAACGGCCCTTATATTTTTGAGTTGTTAATTTTGACACTTGGAGGTCAATAATTAATTTGACAATAGTGTTTGAAGTTACAACTAACATGACCATGGGTGATGGGACCCATGTGACTTGATGTGTAGGATTGTCGCAATCAGAATGAGGTCGGTTTGGTGTCCGACACAGACTGAGTTCCGCCAAATATGCAGCGCCGTATTGGGCGTTCCCGCAACTTCTTGAATTAGTAAAATTTGTAAAAACCGCAAGGAAATAAAATAAAATGAGAGCTTCAAATTCAAACCATGGCGGAGGAGAGAACAACAGAGGCATTAGTGGACATCTCTTCACTCTCCATCAGCGTCTCTTCCATGCTCTAGTCGCTCGAACCAGGTCGCTTCTTGTTCATTTTCTCTTAAATTTTTATACGGAAGTTAGTTTAATTTTGATTTTGAAAATTGAAAGTTTGAAAGATGAAACAGATGCGGTGGAGGTGGAAAGAATTGAAAACGAAATGGAAGTGTACGGACATTGAAATACAGAGACATGAGTTCGCTCAATCGCGGCGTTTTCTTGATTCTGTTACTGCTGTGCGTCGCACCATCCGCTCGTTAATGTTTCTTGAGCTTCTATTGCTTTGGAAGTGCTTTTGTAGAAAGTGATTTTTAGTGGAAAGCACTTAGATTATGCCTTTCAAGTGAATGTGTTCATGAGTTTCTGATTTGGCACTTTAATTATGCCAATCAAGTTAATGTTTGGAAATCAATATTTTTTGTTTTTGAAAGTGCTTTTAAAAAAAAAGCAATCTTGCTTGACTAAATAGCACTTAATGGCGTCTCAATTCTGAAGTGCTTTTGTAGAAAGTGATATTTAGTGAAAAGCACTAAAATTATGACCTATCAAGGCACTGTCTGCAGCATTCGTGTTCGTTCGTCAGTTTCTCATTTTAGTATGAATTATGCCAATCAAGTTAATCTTTGGAAATCATTATTTTTGTTTTTGTAAGTCTCTTAAAAGAATAAAAGCGATCTGATTGACTGAAAAACACTTGATGGCTTCTCAACTCTGAAGTGCTTTTGTGAAAGTGATTTTTTAGTGACACTTAAATTAAGCATATCAAGTGAATGTGAGATAATACTTCGTGTTTGCCCGTGAGTTTCTCATTTTAGCACTTGAATTATGCCAATCAATAATCCTTAGCAATCTATTATTTTTTGCAAGTGCTTTCAACTCTGAAATGCTTTTGTTATCTTGATTGCAGATGAACACTTAATGACTAACTCTGAAGTGCTTTTGTTATCAAAAAGTGTAATTGCACTATGAATCATTGAGGCTTGTTTGTCCTAATTTTAGTTCTTTTTTTGCCATTCACAATTTCAGGATTCACTTACTCTATATATTGAGGCTTTTGTATCTTGAGCTCTATTGCTTTGGGAGTGCTTTTGTAGAAAGTGATTTTTAGTGGAAAAGCATTTGAATTATGCACTATCAGTGAATCTTTGGAGAAGTCTTCAGTGTATTGATGAGTTTTTCATTTTAGCCTTGATTATGCCAATCAAGTTAATGTTTAGAAACCAATTATTTTCATTCTCGCTATGTTTTATAATAAAGCGTCTTGCTTGATCAAAACACTTATGGCTTCTCAACTCTGAAGTACTTTTTTTCCGTGATTCTGAGGGCTTTGTTTGTCCTAATTTTAGTTATTTTTCCCATTCATAATTTCAGGATTCAGTTGCTCATATAGTTGAGGCTTTGGTGTGGATTCTACAGTATAAAAGTGGAGCTGTATTGATTATGCAGCAATGTAGTTGTGAAGCTTTTGACCGTTATTCCCTCTTCTATATTACAACAGTATATATTGGATCTGGTGATCCTTTGTTGTCCTTGTTGTCTTCCAATCAATTAGAATTTGCTATTTCTTGTGCTACAGCTATGAACTATGTTCTCTCTAATCTGATTGTAAAGAAGAAAAACAAGTTTGGGAAATGCTAAAGAAAAGAAATACTGTTGCCTGTATTGTTACTGAGATTCGAAAGTTTTCTTATGAGATTATGCCAATTGATTATTTCCAGGGATTGCTCTCTTTGAGTACCATATGTGGCGATGGCCCCAGTCTCGGTATGCTGTTTGGAATGATACTGTATTGATGAAAGTTTTAGACACTCTACTTGTAAAGCCTGACCTCTCGGTTAAAGTTGCAGTTGTGAAGTTGTATTCTTCATTAGGTAATTGCTTACAATAGGAATTTCTATATCTTCATCTCTTATGTTGAAGTTATTTGGTGGATTAAATTATCAATTATTCCTTGTACTAGGTTTATGTGGTAATGCTGCCAGAAGCTTCTAACAATGGAGAAGCCCTTCTACAACAATGGTTCTCTGCATGGATGCTCATGTCCTCTTGCTGTCGGACAGAGGCGATAGACTAGCCCAATGTTTAGCGGTAACAGTTGTAATTTGTTCTTCTCACAAAATTCCTACAAATATATGTCAACTATTAATATTGTGTATGTTTTATTGTTCGACAAATGAGCCAAAGTTTCTAAGAATGACAAGCTTGTGTTTTGAGCCTCTTGTTAAAGCTATTGTTTGTGGGATGAATATATGGAGCTTTGGCTTTGGGAAGATTTTAAGTGACAGAGATGTCTTTGCTAGTCGAGGCATGTCATTTGGGTCTGGTTACTCGTTGGGCAGGGAAGCATCACTTTATTTTTGGAACCATGGATTGAAAAGGTTCTCCTTGATTTATTCTGGAAGATTTTCATGGTCGACAATTACAACATTTCTCATCACTAGAAGAACAGATAACGATGGCGCAAGAGGGTTTAATAAAAATTTTCTTCATTTTGAGGCCTTCACATCTGGATATTCTTGGATGGCTTGCAACATCCTGTGAGGAGACTTCACCCTAATGCGAACGAATGACCTTCACATCAAAGTCCTTATTATAGTGCATGGTAACATTTTGTTATTGCAACCTTTTGTGTTTTTGTCTTTGTTATTCACTCTAGTCTGTAACTTTGTCAAGGTTAATATCTTTATCTTCAGGATCTGATTGTTTGTTCCCATTTCTCTGTAGCTTGGAATTTGTCAATTCAATTAGCATGGGGCCATCAATCTGCGAAATTGATGCCATGCACACCCCCAGAGTGATCAGCATCATGGGCAGTTCTCATGATGGTTATTCTCCCTGCCAGTACATTTCGTCGAATGCTAGATTTTATTTTCGGAATTCTATTGCCAATGGAAAGGACTACCTGAAAACTTGCTGCATTCCCTAAACTATGTATCATCAGTAGACTGTAGTGGATTGTCATATACATCAAGCAGTCGTTGACTTTTAGGTGCCAGTTTTTAGGCTTGCCAGAGTATCAAAGGCATGTTATTGAAGGTAAGGAATGAAATGTAGCATCGGCCTTTTGTGAGTGGTACTGGAGAAATCATATGCATATTAAGAGGCAAAGTTTACCCTCATTGGGATAATAAGTTTTGAAGAGGACTTGTTGCTGGGTACTGCTGAGATGAAGGCGATGATGTCCTTTGCTCTATGGTTTATGGGCACTAGCTGAGTTGGTACAACCTTTCGGGTTGTTTAAAGTAAATAGAGACATATATTGTGATGAGGTAAACAGTAGGAGTTCCTTTGGTTAGCATACTCAGGAGATCTGCAATGACGCTTCTAGTGATGGACCAAAAATGGTTTGCTGCATATATTCTGATTCAATTTGGATTTTATGGTTTTCCAGTAAACTGGGGAAAAGGATGGGGAAAGCACTAAATGAGGCGAACATGCAGATATTCAATTCATACTAACAGATGGAAGACTTTGAGTGTACACGTGTTGTTCTTGTTGTACGATGCCCATCATGCTGCCTCCTGAAGTATTGCCTTTTGATGAGAAAGCATCGACGATTCTTCAGGACTGATGATGCTGAAAGGATCCATGAAAGTTTCGGAAAGAAGTTCGTTTTCTGCTCATGGTTGACAGCCAGGATTGCTGAGACTGTTGATTGTTTACTTTGGTTTTCTGGAAGCAAGAGATGAACTTGTGAATAAGTTGAAACCTCTGGCTAAAGTTGTATTTGCAATCTCTATGCGACTGTTGTATAGAAAAGTCCTACTGGGGAACTCCTGTCCCCAGGTCTGATCTTGCTGCTGCTCTGGTCCGTTGGGCAGCGTTGTTCGTATGTTTTGCTCTTATTTGTTCCTTAAAGTTATGTTGATGCGGCATTAGTCAATCTGATTATTAATTCCTATTATGATCCTAATTTGGTTTCTGTAAGAAGCTTCATTATAGAATGTTTCAATGCGAAATCTGTGTGCTTCCTGTATGCATGAAAGAACTGTCTTTGATTTGACAGTCTGACCGTGGGTAGATCTCTATGACGCTTCAGTAATCTTAAACATGTTTATTATTACAAATTGTGTGGTGATAATAATAAGTTCATTTTTTTTTCTGTTTTTGGAAAATTGGAACAGTTCATTATGAATAACTTTAGTATCTAATAAATTTGAGGAAATGGATGACCATTATTTGGATGGAATGAAATTTTGGCTTGATTCCTCATAGTCTTATGCAGTTTTTCTGAAAGTGTGGCCTTTAATTTACATTGTTTCTGTTTTCAGGGACACATCCTTGGAAGCTAAAAAGCAGCTGAACTATCAAGCTGGACATGCAGTGTTTGCTCTCTACCAGTGCCACACATGCATGTTCAAAGTTATACTATGGTCAGCTGTGTTATCTCCGGCATATTTGAATCAGGGATGCGAGAGGTGCTGAGACAACTGTCTATATATCTTAACAGTTTGTTTTTCTGTTGTCGGCTAATTTTCTGAAGCAACTGGAAGCTATCATTTTGTTAGGGTACCTATTGTTTGGCCTTTACAAGTCTTTATATATGAATGTTGGGGCCCTGATTGTTATTTTGACTTATAGTTTTGTTTTCAATTACTGTAAATCAACTCTGAAATCTCTTTATATGATTTTAATATTTCTTTCCATATTCATAGAAACAATAAATGTTTTCTTCTCTTTAGTCTCTTTTCCCTTAGTATTCTCTTTTTACAATTTTTCCAGTTCATTTGATATTATGCTTTCTTGCAGCCATTCACAACCATAAAGGTCCCTATTAGTTGGGAAGCTATGATTAAGCTAGGAATGGCTCTATACTGATCAGCTACCAAGTCCTCCCAAAGGGTGTTTATGGGACAATATTGATTCTGAGGAAAAAACTGTACAGCTGCTGCCATATATAGAGCTTTGTTGGCTTGCTGATTTCTGGCGATTGGAAGGAATTCAGGATGTATGCTATAGAGTGATTGTATCTTGTCTGGATTCCTCCCAGAATTGTCGATTAAAATTATCCAAATTGCTTCTAAATTTTCTCTATGGAAGTGGGCTGAAGTTGCAGCGGAGCTCATGGCCCCTTTATATAATAACTACGAGACTCTGGTGATCTGAACAGGCTGGATGAATTCTTATTTGATATGGTTCTTACGCTCTGTTCGACATTGTCAAGAGATAAGCTTAGAATCTTGAAATGAGGGGTAATCAGGTAGCAAGCCTTTCTAATGATAGATAATCTTTGTAAGTTATGTAGGGTTAGTTCTTTTTAGTTAAATCTTTTCTGGTATTTGTTCCATTAGGTGTACACCCCTTTCCTTAATTCCCTGCCTTCAGTTTACAAATTACAATAAAATATTATGCTCGACACTTCTATTTTAGGGGAAGGAAAGGATGTTGGATCCACACCTCGCTCCTCACTGTCCAACACCTCTTTTTTCTCCCAATCCATTTCAGTCTCCAATTCTCTAAATCTTTCCAAAAGCCCCAATAACTGTTCTCTCAAGAGTCATGCTCTAAAAGAACCAGTCATTTAGTGATTCAGTTGGAATTATTGTAGAATTCCGTTAAGATTGATGACGATGAAATTGGCATTAGTTGCTCCTTTTAAACCAGTTGGTATTACACATTGGGATACTTTGAGCGTAGCAGTCAGAAACAGTTTATTTGTGGTTGCCTGAGCAAGACTTCTTTCAGAATATTTTTCATTCTCAAGCATATAAAAGCTTAATATGTTGAGCAGTTAAGCTGAAGAGCTTGTTGACAATCGTAGGAAAAAACTACTTATTCTTTTCTTTCTTTCTTATTCATGTGGCAGGATTTATTGCTGAACTAAATTTAAAACTTTGATTGGTGAAAAAACATCAACTCTCAGTATGTGATAACGTAAGTATTCTCTTTTTATCTTTATTTGTGAGTTTGGATATTATAAATTTGAGGGTTTTTAGTTCCCATCATTGAAGCTTGTTTGATATTTTACCGTATTTTCAAGTATACAGTGATATATCTTAAAATCTTTCTTTAGCTCTCCTTTTTTTTCTTTCTCCTTGGCCATTTTTCAGTCTTGTCTTGTGCTATATTTCTATGGTTTTAATCTTGTGGCCACTTACGGATATTTGGTATCTGCAATTCCTATTTCAGAATTGTTTTCAAGGGGTGGGTTTACATACGTGTGTAGAGCTACAATCTCTTCTTCTTCTTCCTTTTTTTTTTTTTTTTTTTTTTTTTTTTTTTTTTTTTTTTTTGAATAGAACTTATGAGGCTGAATTCTTCTTCCGGAAAGAAATGGAAAGAAAAGAGAGTTTTTTAAATTGTAAATACCTTTCAGGAAAGGTGATTTCAAAAGTATAGCAGGATCAGCGTGGTCCTATAAGTTCCATAACAGATTATTAAAGCGAGAACTTATGAGACTTGGTGGGTTGTTGAAAATTCAATCTTTTTGTTTCTTGGCACAGACTTTTGTATTGGTGACATTTTGTATTATTTGTTAGATAGTTATGGTAATATTCATTGTAGGACAGTGAGAATGAATAATGGTTTGGTCGTTGCATGTACCTTAAGCTAAAGTTTGTTTTCATGCCTCTGCCGTTCTATACAACTACTGATCTTAATATGAGTTTATGAATAGATTCGAGTTGTTAATCTATGATATCTCTACGGAGCTGAAGATTCATTTCAGGAATTTCCAAGTTTTTTTATATTTGCATAACCTTAGCTAATATCATCTATTGGTTGGTCTGTTTTTTTGTCAATGTATGCAGAATTACTGCGTCAAAAGGAATGCGATTGATTAACCTAGAGAATGATAGCAAAACACAGTTTTGTACAGCAACATAGTGATCATGGAAGACGGATACTTTAGAAGAACAAACCTAACGTTCCCGGTTTAAAATCTGTACAGTAACCAATATATTTGATTTATGACATTTTTTATGTGCAGTTGATTGTACTCTTATTATTGTTCTTGCATTTCTGAATCTTCATTGTTGAGTGCTTGAGCTTTCTAATTTATCGATTGATGTCTTGTTGGAGGGCTTTTTTGGTTCGTTGAGTTCACAGCATTGCTTGTGTGGAACGTTGGCTCTGGCTATAATGCAGCATTATTTTACAAGTTTTTATGTTTTAGTTTACAGGTTTCTTGTCATAAATTTACAATTTTTATGTTGATGCATTGTTATAAACATGTATTGTACCACTACTTGGAAAAACGTCACATTGTTCCAAGATATGATGCAAGTCACCAATATTTCACATGAACATAGTTGTAGACTATGGTATTTGAACATAATTAGTTTGATAACCTGTTTTAAAAAATAGTAGTCATATATGTATTCCAAATTATTATCCTCCATTATGAAGTATTTTATTAGAGATACAAAGGAAAAAAAGTAAACATATAATTACATTACAAAAGTAATGTTATTCCAGTTGATGGCCAAGTATAGTATAGAGATAAATTTTTCTTTAAAAAAATAAAAATAAAAAGAGAAATAAGCCAAATATGACTATTCACACCCAATAACGGCAGCAAGGGCCTGAAACGTTTCTTGTCACTTTCCCTTTGATGGTTAGGCCCTCACAACTGGCGGTCGCGGCAATTTTTATATTTAAACTTAGTTTTTATATTTATTTAAATTCACAATTTTAAATATTTATTTAGAATGATCTTATTACCTGTTGGACCAGGGATCAAAGGCGGAATGAAAAAAGAACAGAATCTAGGCCGTAAGAGCCCCACTATCAACCCTCACCTCGCAATTCAAGTAAAAACAAGAAACCATATGACTGGCAACCAACTAGACCCGTAAATAGATAATCTGACTCCAGTCAGTTCAAGATTCCAGAGTACAACCTTAACGTTAAACTAGCTCAAGTTGTGGCAATCATGAAAGGGATGGGACCAACCGTGAAATGGCCAGCCAAGTTTAACCTCGATGCCAAGAGGGACACATCCAAGTGGTGTGAATTTCATAGTGACCATGGTCACAACACCGTTGATTGCATCGCTTTAAGATTAAAGGTGGCGGCACTACTGAAGAGTGGACACCTTTGGGATTTATTGACAAACAAGGGAAATAACATAGTCAGCTAGAGAAATAATAAAGAACCATCTCCTCCTCTGCGAGAATCGACACCAAAAGGATTTTGCTCCATTATCTCTGGAGTTTCGGAAGTCAGTGGGGTAAGTTACTCCTCTGCCAAGCGACATGCCCAAGCAAGCCATCACTCAGAAGTCCGCTTTATCCATTCACCCTCCCAAGCATCAACCCAGCAGGTCATCCAGTTTGAGGATGACGATCTAGCCACCTTAGCAGCTCCATACAATGATGCCTTAGTTATCTCCCTTCAAATAGCTAACTTCCTGGTTAAAATAGTGTCTATAGATGAGGGATCCTTAGCCAACATCCTCTTCCTTGAAGTAGTGAAAGCCATGGGACTGGGTGAGTAGAATATCAACAAATGTCCAACCATCCTGGTCGAATTTAGTTCCGAACAGAAGTACACCATTGGAGAAATTGCCTTACCTTTCTATGCCAACGGAGTCAATAGACAAACCATATTCCTAGTACTCGACTGCCCCTCCCCCTACAATGTCATCTTGGGTCAACCCTGAATCCATGACATGCGAGCTGTCCCATCCACCTTTCATCAAACCATCAGGATCGGCCCCTCTACTCAGGCCCACTCTGCGTGACTCCCCCCCCTTTAGGGATTTCTTTCGCCTTCCCCACCACTCGAACCCAAGACCAAGGGGCTATAGTCAATTGGGAAGCATGGTGAGTACCATCAGGCTAGCTAAAATGTAATGACTCCATTCTACTCATATTCTTTTAAAAAAATGCATAGTAAAAATACATGTAAAATAGCATAAAAGTTGGGCCCAAATTTTTCTTTTATTAAACATATATACTTTTTGTACAAAAAGTAGTATCATGTACAAAAACATCAAACAGGGTGGACAGTGTAGCCAGTTCTCTTCGCTTGATGACGTCCATCCGACTTTGTCTTTACCTAGATCCTGCAAAAACATAGGGAACAACGGGGTGAGCACAAAACAATGCTCAGTAAGTAAATCCTTTACTCATAAATCCCTGTAAATCTTTCTAATTCTTTCCCTACAAATCTCATTTACTCTCTTTGTTTTCTCTTTCTCGTAACTCTTTTCTACTAACTCTCTTTAGTAAGTCACGACCCCATCTGACCAGAGGCACTGCTGGGACTCACTCCCACTCTACGTGACTTGTACTCATTCTAGCCGATCGAACTCGGTTATGCATGGATTCGGAACCTTTGGCCATGTGAGTGTATGAACTCTCTCTCGGGTACTCTCGGGTATAGTCCTCATCCGCATGCACTCTCACGGGCTACACCACTTCTCTCTCTTATACTCCTGCCGCTCTCTCAATGCGGCGTACATGCGGGAATACTCTACCCTTACTCACAAGTTCCCCATCGCACAACCTACTCTATTATCTTGATTAGCACTACTTTCTCTTTGTTCTCTAGTGCTCAATTTCTCTTTCTCTTTACTAATAGAGAAGCTTATTCTCAACATTCTCTACTCTTTCTCAAACTAACACTCATAGTGAAAATTATACTCAAAAATCTCTACTCTCTCTCAAGCTATTACTCAATGCACAACTAATGCACATGGGTGGTTTATGCTCATTGATGCGCTTAGGAAATGCCAATATGAAATGTTACAAGAATTAAGGTTCACAATTCATGCTCACAGAGAAGAGTGTAAGGAAAGAATTAAGAGAAAGAGTTACGGGGATAGACGAGTAGAGGATTTACTTACTGAGCATTATTTTGTGCTCACCCCGTTGTTTATCTTTGTGTTTGCAGGATCTAAGTGAGGACGCGGTCGGATGGGCGTTGGCAAGTGCGGAGCAATAGCTACACTGTCCACTGTTTTTGATAACTTTCACAAATGATACCTTCCTTTGTATAAAGAATGATTACATGTATTAAAAGAAAATTTCGGGTCCATTTACTTTTGCTAATATAAATGCATTTTACTTTATGTATTTCTATGAATAACCTAGTATGAAGTAGTTATTACAATATATATATATTTAAACATGATATTTTTATTTAAGATTAATATATTTAATATATATTAACTTTTAGGATAATAATAATAGTAAATATCTATTTGGCCTTGTTCAGTTGTGGGGTTATATTATGGTAATGAAGGAATAATTTGATTGCTATTCCTAATTGGGATTTAATTGGGATTAGGGTTTTAATTAGTTGCACTATATAAGTCAACTTAAAATTAATACCTAAAATTAAAAACATAACACAACTTTTAGTTTGAAGTAAAACCCTAGCCACCCTCTCTCTCAAAGAAAGTGAACCCTCTTTTGAGAGTGATTTTTTCTTCTAAAAAATTTTACACACTTTTATTCTTATACTCATTGATTATTCTAGCATATTAATCAATCGAGGATTCACCCTGTTTTCATGTGGATAACGTTCGTGCATTCCTAACTTGGAGTGAAAGCAAATCTACAAATCGAGTGAAGGAGCCTCCAATCGAAGGCATGTATGTATATATATATTGTTTTAAATGGATTATGCACATCAATCCATGATCCAAGGAATTAGGGTTTTGAATAAATTTTTGTTTATAATTATGTGTTTTATTCAAATAAATCCCAACAAAACATGCTCGTAATCCCATAATAGACAATAATGCAACAATTAAGCACAATAAGTCAAATTCAAACAGCTATTCCATAAATTATCTCCATAAATCACCAAATAAAAGTGTGTTTCCAAGCTCTTATCAATGTCATAAACCTCAATTTTGTGCAAATGATGTAACTACTATCTGCTTCCTAGGGCCTTTGTGAAAATGACAGTCGATTGATCCATGGTTCAAATGCACAGTTTTAATGAGTCACTCCTAAATGTTTTCTCTAACGAAATGACAGTCAATTTCTATATGTTTTGTTCTTTCATGAAATACCAGATTCGCTGCAATATCATTTGTTGCTTTATTATCACAATATAGCTTAACAGACTCTTTAACTTGTACTCCATGATCTTTCAAAAGCCCAAGTGCCCAGATGATTTCACAAGTGGTGTTAGCCATGGCCTTATATTCAGCTTCTGCTAATGATAATGACACTGTGGATTGCTTCTTTGGTTTCCATGAAAATAAGACCATTTCCAAGCTTGATATAGAAACCTGTCAATGATCTCCTCAACATTGGACATGATGCCCAATCTGAATCACAGTAAGTAGAAATATTCATCTCTCTATCTCGAGGAAGTAGTAGACCCAAATTAGGGTATACTTTTAAGTATTTTACCACCTTGATGGAAGCATCCATGTGAGATTGTTTCGGTGCATGCATAAACTAACTGAGGATCTGAATGACATAGCTTATATCTGGTTGAGTGTTTGGTTAAAAACAACTTTTATTCCTCTGCAAGTGCACGACTTGCTATTGCAGTAAAGTACACAAGTAAGGGTCGATCCCACTAAGAGTTGAGCTATCAATTACTGTGTAAAAGCAACTAAAATGATAAAATCAAGTGAGATAATAAAAATATCCAATAATTCAATAAAATCTAAATTAACTAAAATTCAAATAAGGATAACAAAAATACTAAAATAACTAAGATGAAAACAATATCCAAACAAGTCATCAACAATGAGAAATGGTCTATGTATCCAATTTCACCATAATTACCCTACTTTACGTTATTAATCTAACCGATGTTTGTTGATCCAAATCTTAGGGTCGATACTTACCTAGGTAAGGTCGTCCCTTGGCCAACCAAATCATCCTAGTGTTTTCATAATCCAAACTAGCCAGTGGCATGTAGCCTAGTCTAAATCACAAAAACCCGTTATGCATAAAAGTACCAAAACGAACACAAACCAACTCACATTTGTCGAGGACATTGCACAGACATAAATCAATTGTTCATCAGAGCAATCTGAGATTAGCTAGTGGTGTGTAGCCTAACCCCAACTCATATAGTTAATCAATCAACTATTAAACACGGTCAGACATCAACAACGATCAAAGATCAAGAGATATTCAAGATTAGCTAGTGGTATGTAGCCTAACCTTGACTCATACAACCATTCAATTGTAAATCAAAGGCAATCATGCAATAATAGTGATTAATCAACTCAATAAACATAAATGAACAAAACTAAGATACCATTGGATCAATTAAACATTCGATTAAACAATAAACATAAAGTAGTCTTAGTACATTACATTGGATACAGTAGGATAGAGTTTAGCTACTCATAAATACAAGAAAACAAACCTTGATCTTACCCATACACATTTGGATGCAAAATCCACTCAAGATGATCAAGGATTTGCCTTACACAATCAATCACTCTCTCCCAAGCCTCCAAAGTTGAAAAAGTGTTCTATAAAACCTAATATATCTAAAAATCAGAGTAAAGTTGCCTTTATATAGTTTTTAGGCAAAATGGCATAATTGTAAATAATGGTCGCCAAACTTAGGGTTGAAAATGCGGAGTTTTTCCAAATATCATGATTTGCGCCACAACTCGCTTCAATTGCACCGTGGCTCACTTTTGTTGCTCTAAGGCGCAGTTCCAAGTGATTTTTCCTTCGACAAAAACCCTACCATGCCACAACATGGATGGATTAAGTCACAACGCAATTTGGATTTCGTCGACTTTATGCCACGGCTCATAAAAGTGTCATACGGCTCAAATGTGAAATTTCCCTCTTTTTCCGCTCCCCTTGATTTATCCACACTTGATGGGTCCAGGATGTCTGAACACCAAACAAACATGAATAATCCATCTTTTTGCACTTGAATTCCTGAAAACACAAAAAAACCTGTGATTCTGGGAGATAACAAAACAAGTAGGGAAACTCATCCTAAATAATGCGTTAAAACTTGAATTTCTTACAATTTCACCCCCAAGTTACAAAATAAATCCGCATTTTCAACACTCAACACAACCCCCAACCAGCTTATTGCTAGTCCCTAGCAATGAAAGTGGTAAAATCTAATCCTACCTAAACCACTTCAGTAGGTTGACACGATTGCATTTAGCGTATGCAATAAGCCTTTGAACCCCTAGGTGCCCCTAGGTGCCCCTAGTGGATGAGTTATAGTCTCGCAAGGGTTTTCAGCGATGCTACCCACAAGCATCCTACCAATTCCTAACACATATATATACAAAACATGGATTTCCTGGATACATCAATAAATATGTCTCATACATGACATACACATATAGCAACAGAACAAGCAATTATCACACACATCCAAGAACAACCTAAAAATCAATTTCACCTTCGTTCTCAACTTTTTATCACAGTCGATCCACAAACCGTTAATCCTAGCTTTAGAGGCGGTTTCATAGCAATCTCCAAAAGAAAACAACATTTTGATCCCATAAAATAGAAAACATTAAAAACATAACTCCATAGCCCTACTTTTCATATCACTCTCGACTAATATAGAGCAACACACAACTTTAGATCCTTAGGACTTCATTAAGCTTATAATGTTAGGCTAAGGTAATGGGATATGAAATAACATAAGGGATTCAAGCAATTAAGAGGAAAAATCTTAAAATTCGAAGAACGCAATCGCTCAAAACAACTTACTCTCAAAAACCCGAAACCCTTTATTATTATTATTATTATTATTATTTTTTGTTGGCATCACTCTCCCAACCACAATTGAATATGTACCCTTTTCATACTTCCTTATTGACTTGCTTTTTTTTATTCTTTTTTTTTTCAATTTTTTTTTTTAACATAAACATAAACACAACGACCCCTAACCCAATCTTTCAAACATCCTTACAAAGTCCTATACAAATCTCAAAGCCACACACATTTCACTTTCAAAATTTCAGATTAATTCCTCTTAAAAGAAAATCGTGGGTGGGAAATGTGTTTAAGGGTTACATGGGACAGGTTATTACGGGTTGA
This sequence comes from Pistacia vera, assembly GCF_008641045.1. Classification (NCBI taxonomy): domain Eukaryota; kingdom Viridiplantae; phylum Streptophyta; class Magnoliopsida; order Sapindales; family Anacardiaceae; genus Pistacia; species Pistacia vera. Next base: position 830,605 of record NW_022195917.1, read on the forward strand.
AAGAAAGAAAATCAAGGCTAAATGTATACAGTAAGGCTCAATGGGGTGACTAAGGATAATAACATAAAAGTTTGGCTTGAAAGGCACAAATGGTCCAAAGAGGGCCCAAGTCATTTCTCAAATCATGCATTGTCTAGGATTACGCCTTAAGTGATCATCAAATAGGTTCTAGAGTTTAGGGATCTCATAAAAAACATAGGAAATTAACCACAAAACACCTCAAAAGCTAGAACCAACCAACCAAACAAACCACGAACCCAAGAGTTTTGGAACTCAAGCGAAAATCAACATCCAAGATAATTCTTGAATTAGTGTAAAAATCACCTCTTCTAAATACTACATGTCATTGCAATCAACAATATCATAGACATTTGACATCATCCAGGAAACACAAACTTCCATAAATAAAAAAATATTTACAGACATGCAAAAATTTCATACTTTTCCACCCCCAACCAAAATCCTACATTGTCCCCAATGTAGCCAACAAAACAACATAGCAGTAAAAAGGAAAGAAACGAGTTACCCCTTTTTGACTAACAAATCAAAAAGTTCAGAAGTAATGCCATTGAATGCATATCTGGTAATCAACATGAAATCCACCAACACAAAAGAAAAGGACACTTGGTGTCTTGGATAGAATCCATTTTGTCTGTTAATCCGCATAATGTTTATGGAAATAAAAATAAAACAGAAATGAAAAGAACATTGAAACCATAATAAAGTAACTAAAGTTTTACAACTAAAAAGTAAAATCACACACAGGTAAACTAAAAACCGAGCTACAGAAAAGAAAATGAAAAAAAAAAAAAAATCAATAAATCCACCCAGTGTCTCATTGTTGGTCACCACCACCATCATCATCATCGCCATTTGTGTCATTGTCAGGTTTGACAATGCAATTGTGATACAGCTTGAATAATTTGCGCTTTGGTGTGAAGTGGATTTTCTGGAAAAATTAAACCAAGTGTTAGATTTCCTAAAAATTCAAACACACAAAATAACACAATCAAAATAGTAAACTAAAATAAACAAAAATAAATAAAAATGAACAAAAAACAACAAAATAAAAATAAAACAAATAAAGGAAAAGAAACATTCGGGTTACCTCCTAAAAAGTGCTTGTTTACTGTCTTAAGCTAGATAGTACACTCGATCATCATTCAAGGTGGCATCCTCAACTCAATAGTCGAGGCCTTTGATCTCACTCTATCAACTCCCACCAAAAATGCCTTCACTTTTGCATCATCAACATTTCCACCCTCCACCAACAACCTAACTTGTCTTCACTCCAATCCTACACAACATTAGAAACAATGGTGGGGTTCAAGGAGTCAACATTAAAGCATTCTTTAGACAGTGAAGGTATGGAATGGAAAATCAAACACTCAATGGTTTGATCAAGCATTGTCATTCGCAATTTCCCTTTTTGAATGTCTATAATTGTCCTCGTTGTGGCCATGAATGGACGTCCATGTAAAATGGGTGGTTCCTTATCTCCAGTTGTCAATGCCTCCATGTCCCTCACTACAAAATCAACAGGAACAATTAGTTTATCAAATTGAACTAAAAAATCTTCAACAATACCTTTGGGATATTTCATTGACTGATCAGCTAACTGCAAGGCCATTGTTGTAGGTATTAGTCCTTTCAATCCCAATTGCTGATATGTGGAATACGTCATGAGATTGATGCTTGCACCCAAATCCAGCATTGCTTGCTTCTTCTTTTTACTACCAACTGTAATGTTGATAATAAAACTCTTAAGATCTTTCAATTTGGGTGGTAACTTGTGTTGGAAAACCGCATTTGCTGTCTCAGAAATCAAGACTTTCTCATTAGGTTCATACTGACACTTCTAGGTGTTCCACTCCTTGAAGAATTTAGTGTAAGCTGGCAATTTCCTAACCAATTCAAGCAAGGGTAAGTTCACATTAACCTTAGATAAAATGTCATAGATATCAGAAAATGACTTATCCTATTTGCTTTTAATCAAACGACCTGGAAAAGGCATAGGTGGAACATAGGGCTTCAGTGGCGCATATGGAAGGTCAATCTTTTCACTCTAAACGGGTGCACTATGTTGCTTCCCCTTGATCAAACAAAGGCTGATTAGTTTTAGAATTGATGTCCTTGTTAATTACCTTACCACTTCTCAATACTGTGATTGCATTTGCTTGCTCTATGTGATTCTGTAACTTCCCCGGGAAATGGCCTTGTAATGCCTCTACAATTTGGCCTATCTGGACTTCCAACTTCCTTATGGTTGCATCTTGTTGTTCAAGTATCTTTTCAAAGTTCTGATTTGTTTGTTGAGACACTTGAATGAAACTGTTCAATGTCTCCTGCAATGATGGCTTTTGTGGTTGCATGATGAGATTAGAACTTCCCTGTTGTTTCTCCATGTTGGATGGTTCCACCACCCATGATTGTATGTGTTCGCATATAGATTTGAGGTCTTTGGTTGTAAGAGTTCATCATGTTCGCTTCCACAAATTCTAGAAAATTCTTAATGGAAGGACAAACATTAGTAGTATGACCAAATTCACCACAAATAGCACATGCCTCATTGGAACTACTCTGTCCTTGCCCCCATCATCATGTTGCACATGGTCTTGACTTGCTTTGTCAATTCAGACACTTGCATCGCCAACTCGGTGTTAGCACTCACTTCATAAATTCCCTTTGCTTTCCCTCTAACACTCTTCTATTATGAGTTTGCGCCAAGCATCTCATACAACTCGTATGTCTCCTATAAAGTCTTTTTCCCCATGTCACCACCTGCAGCATTGTCAACTATGGCTTAGCAACCCTGTGTTAGTCCATCATAGAAAAACTGATTCAACAATTCTAAAGGGTATCTATAATGTGAACTAAAATCAGCTTAACTCTTTCCCAAGCCTCGTGGAATGGCTCACCATCAAGTTGAGAGAAAGTAGCAATTTCATCTCTTAGTTTTGCAGTCTTTGCATGAGAATAAAATTTACCTGTGAATTTGTTGTAGACTGTGTCCCAAGTGGTAAGTGAAGCTGGTGCCAATGACATGAACCAACTTTTTGCTACATCTTTCAATGTATATGGAAAGCATTTGTAAAACTCTTCCTTAGCCGGGTATTTCCTAAGTATCCCTTGGCCATTGAGAACCTAGAAAAGACACACCTAGGAAATGAGTTTGTTTTAAAACCTATATTTTTGTCTGCTTTGTCTTTGTTTTTTTTTTTTTTTTAAAGCATGATATTAAACATCCCATACCCATACATTGATCCAAGAAATTTAGCTTCGTACGAAGTTATTATCATGAGTATATAATATCATTTAACCTTTTTCATTTATTTGACAAGGAAATGGTCATACTAGGTTTATTAAAACATATTTACTTCAACATCCATAAACCAAAAACCATTTGATGTTATTTTAAACAAAAATTCAGAACATAGCAAAAGCATTCCTTCATGCGCATGTCATTCCCCAATAGCCTCTCCCAGCTTCAAGCTTCAATCCTTACCTGCAAAACATTTTAAAAAATTTCGTGGGGTGAGCGCTAATCGCTCAGTAAGGGAATATGACCTTTCATAAACTATTAAGGTTCATTATACAAGCATATTACTTAGGACCTTACCTACCTACAAAACATGACCTTCATTCATTGACATTATCAGGTTCATAAAACATATCATACACATTGGACTTTCCTCATAAACATAAGTCATAACATAACCATTCATAATATAACATAGAACATATATGACTTATCCAATATTCATAAACATGGCATGCCTATTTCTTTTGTCTTTGTACTTGATGTTTTCATTAGTCTTTATTATCTGATCGGATTCATTTGAACCATTGCCTTGTTCTTGGTCGTCACCTCAAAGGACTCATGGTTTCCACAAAGATTCCATTCCTCTTATCTTGGTTTATACCTCAAGAGACTCATGGAATTCATTCTTTAACATTTCATAAATGTTTTCATAAGTCAACTAAATAAGCTATATGCATTACCATTATGAACGCAAACATATGGGATAACATCTCCCATGCTCAATCATACTATTCATTCATTTAACATGTACCCTTAGCCAATTGCACAATTCATCAATTAATTTAGCAAAACTCCATGACATGAATATTTTCCTATTAAATTCATTATCTTAATTCATTTGATTTCTCATACAACACAAGGAATTTCAACATTAAGATTATTCAGCGGTTTATTAGAAATTATAAAAAAGATGGGAATTTTATTTAAGGAGGTGGATGCCATACAATTCGTCACTATTCAAGCGATTGTTTCCTCATCTTCCAATTCGAATTGGTTTTTGGCTAAAACATAAAAGTTTTAGGTCTATTTCTCAACTTTTTAATACTTCAATAATAATCTCAATCAGACTTTTATAACTTTGTTATGACTGATTCAGTGAAGCATGTACAGTATAAGTCTTAAAAAGCCAAATCCGAATTCTATTCATTTTTAACCATGTCACATTCATATTATTTGCCATACTATTCTAAGTATAAAAGGCCATAAAAACCTCCCTTTTTACAAAACCAAAAAGGGCTAAAACATCGTCCAACTACAAATCTCTTAATTGGCATAAACATCCTTCTTATGCATACATACACCAATCAACACACCCATTTAAACAATCCATAACAAAAACATAGCATCACACTCAAATTAACATAAATGGATGTAAGTTTCATCAACCCTAGGTGTTATCAATTGTAGTCATAAGTGAGATTTTTTCCTTACCTTAGTATTCAAAGCACAAAGACACTCCTCCTTAGCTCCAAAGGTTCTCCCTTTCTACGTTACACACATATCCACTTATGAATTTCTCTTTTAACTAAAAATCAGAACAACTAGGGTTTTGAAACTCACCTTCAACCCGGAAATTGAAGTTCTTTAAGTGTGGATAGTGATCTCCTTAAAAATTCAACTTGAAATCCTATGAAAATTTTGAGAGAGAGAGCTTGAATTTAAGCCTTTAATGGAGGAGAATGAGACTTGAAGAAGAGAGTCTGATGCTCTAAGAGTGTTGGCCGACTTAATGTAAAAACCCCCTCCAGTTAGGTATCCTCTGAATATCCCTCAATAAGAATCCTGGGGATACATGTCTGGAGAACGAGTTGTATTTAGAAAAAACCTGTGTAAGGATAATAATAATAATATCCAAAACATGCATATAAAATGTCATGCAGGATCCAAACTTATAATTCAGAAACTTTAAGAATTTATCCAGAAATTACACAATCAAAACATATTTATAGGGTGGAAGCTTCCAAAGGTGTTTCACAAACATTTATCATTTACATTATTTACATCAAGATAAAAACATCAAGATGATAATAAATCATCTCCCCTCACGTGTAGCCTCGCTGTCTCTAGCCTCCTTCGCTTCTAGTCTACCTGCAAAGCAATCAATAATGAAAGGGTGAGCGTTAATCGCTCAGTAAGGAATGATCCATTGCATTCTAAATGTACTATTTGACCCTCATTTAAACATATCTGTTAACACACCACTTATCTTTTACATCTAGGGATACTCCCCCCCCCCCCCCCCCCCACCCCCCCCCCCCCCCCCCCCCCCCCCCCCCCCCCCCCCCCCCCCCCACCCCCCCCCCCCCCCCCCCCCCCCCCCCCCCCCCCCCCCCCCCCCCCCCCCCCCCTTTTATTACTAATTCATATGCTTTTCATCATTTTATCCCATGGCTATATAAACATCAATGTGTACACACACATCACATATCATGACATAACATCTAAAATCATCTAACATGAGTATAAATCATCTCATGATGTAAATAACATCATAACTCATGTAATGCAACTAAATGCATATGAAACATTTAACGTCTAGCCGATCGGACCTTTCTTAGCATCTTAAGCACTTCATATCATCTAGCCTCAAATTTCATCTAGAGCTCATATCATCGGGAGGCATGCTTACGCGTTATTTAGCATCTAAAGCATATATTCATCTTTCCTCAACCGGTATACGAGGATATGCTTACGCGTTTCCCATCATGTCTATATGCATCTCTAACATCTTATGGCATGTAAATACATATTTTGGTGAGCTTAATACTTTTAATTCATCTATGGATTATCAATCCATTTACATTACCTCTTGCTCACATATATCATCTTAAAACATGTATTACAATGCATCTTCATGCCATTTCATAACATTAATCATTCATTGACATCATGACCATGTATATCTTCCAAAGATCATCTAACTAATGGGTAAACATTAGTACATGGCATAATTACAATAATACATTAATAATCAATTCATAATCATAAGAATTGCTCATGTTAAATCTTAAACTTTAATAACTAGAAGTTTATACTTTAGGCCATTTTCCATCCATTTCTCAAATGAATTGGCTCTTAGCATAAACATAAAAGTTATAGGACTATGTCTTAACTTTCTAATACTTTAAGAATCATCTCACTTTGATTTTTATAACTCAAGTTATGGTCGAAAAACCGAAGCATGTTTAACATAACCCCTAAGCTTACTAAATCCGAATTTTTCATATTAACTATGCCACATCAATTCTTATTGACAATTAACCAATAGGTCAATTTATGGATCAAATAAACCTCTCCTTAAAAGTCTTTAACATCTAAAAGGAAGTGTAAAATCTCATTCCCATAATCATCCATTATTGTTATAACATTGTAAGCTAATGCAAACAATACCTCACCACTTCTAATAGCAACCGTTCAACACCATGTGGCCTCCAATACTACAAGTTTTGCCACAATCAGCATCCACACTTGTAATGACTTCTTTTTACTAGTATACTTTAGAATATATACAATAAAATCATACATAGTTAGCATATGAAAATAGTTGGGCCCAATTTTTTTTTTACTTATAAAATACAATTCTTTACATATACTAAAATAACAAGTACAAAAACTTAGTAACGGTGGACAGTAATGCCAATTCTCTCCGCTTGACGACTCCCTTCCGACCGCTGCTCACCTATTTCCTGCAAAAACATGGAAAAACAACGGGGTGAGCATAAAAATGCTCAGTAAGTAAATCCCTTAACTCTTCCCCTTCTTTGATTCTTTCCTTACTTAATTCTTTTCTTTTTTCTTTCATTCTTAGTTCTTTCTCTTTTCTTTCTCCGTTTCTAATTCTTACTATTATTTCTTTCTTCCTAATTCTCGCTGTTCTTTCCTTCTCTCTGTTCTTTCTTTTTATTCTCCTTTTCTTTCTATTCTTTCTATTCTTCCTTTTCTTTCTATTCTTTCTAACCATGGTAGAATACATGGTAATATGCATGTGCAATAATGCATAAAAATGCATTTTCTTTCTTCTTTCTATTTCTTTTCTTTTCTTTCTATTCTTTTCCTTTCTTCTTGTTTGTCTTGCTCAAGCTTCTCTTTTCTTTCTTGTTTTTGTTTTCTTTTCTTTGCTTGTTCAAGCTTTCTCATTCTTTCTTATTCTTGTTCTTTCTTATTCTTTCTTTTCTTATTCTTTATTCTTACTTATTCTTTCTTTTCTTCTTCTTATTCTTTCTTATTCTTTCTTTTCTTATTCTTATTCTTTCTTTTCTTATTATTTGCCGATCGGCCTCGGTTGATGCATGGAGTTGGAACCTTGGCCGTGTGAGTGAGTACAGTCCTCATCTACATGCACTCTTGCAGACCGTACAAATTCTTTCTTTCTTCTTAGGCCACTCAATTAAGGTGACGTGAATGTAGAAATACTTCTTAGTACAACCCTCATCCACATACACTCTTACGGGTCGTACAATTCTTCTTCTTCTTATGCCACTCAATTAAGGTGGCGTGTATGTGGGAATTTCTTCTTAGCACTCACGGTTCCCCATCGCACAACCTATTCCTTAGACATTTCATCAAACAATAAATGTGCATATACAAACTTTACTTTAATTATAATTCTCTTTGTTTCTTTAACCATCCAAAATGAGAGCCAAACTCCCATGTATCCTCATAATCCCTACACGGCAAAACACTCCCAAAATTCTTCCAATTACAACCGAATTTTAACCCATCATCATACAATCAAAAACACTTCTCATACTCAAATATATCCAAAAACAAGCATAAATAATCATCAATCTCATTTCAATTTCTCAACAATCATAACATATACATGCTTAAAGCAATCTCTACTCAATTGATTTCTTAAATCTTAACTTGAGTTGGAGTTTGAGTGGAATTTACTTACCTTATACTTGAGTAGTCTCCACTAAAGCTCTCTACTCTTGTTGGATTCAAACCTTCTCTTAACCCATTTCAATTTCTCAACAATCATAATATATACATGCTTAAAGCAATCTCTACTCAATTGATTTCTTAAATCTTAACTTGAGTTGGAGTTTAAGTGGAATTTACTTACCTTATACTTGAGTAGTCTCCACTAAAGCTCTCTACTCTTGTTGGATTCAAACCTTCTCTTAACCCATTTCAATTTCTCAACAATCATAATATATACATGCTTAAAGCAATCTCTACTCAATTGATTTCTTAAATCTTAACTTGAGTTGGAGTTTAAGTGGAATTTACTTACCTTATACTTGAGTAGTCTCCACTAAAGCTCTCTACTCTTGTTGGATTCAAACCTTCTCTTAACCATAATCATAAACTTAATAAGAATTCAACTTCTACAGAAATAAATCATATATATAAAGCAAGAATTCTTACCCCTTGTTGCCTAGGATCAAAACCTTATTAAATTCCACTCTAAAGCCCTCAAAATCCTTGGAAAATTGAGTAAAAATTTGCGAGAAAATGGAGAAGGAAAGTGGCGGTGGAAAGGAGAAAAATAAGGGTTACAAACCCTTAATATCTTATTTCATAAACATACTTTCCCATTTTGCCCTTACACTTTCTTGGAAATTCCATCTATGTCCATTAGTTAATTACCACAATGCCATCATTTATATTGCATTTTACATGACATTCTCTCTCTTTTCACTCCCCACTTTTTCAACTAGTTTTGAGTGAAAAGACCATTTTACCCTTAATATAAGTTTAAGGCATTTTCTTCACATTCTCTCAAAATAACTTTAACCAAAATCAACTAAGGGCTATAAAAACATAAATTAAATTACATACCTCCGTGTGGGCGTTACAACACTTCATTTTTTTCAATCAAACATAACAACTCATAAAACATAAATAGCAATAACTTCATGTATAATGAATTCAAGGCAATAAGTAGAATAAATGAGTTCAACTAATTCTATGCCTTAAAGCCTTAATTTAAGGTTTCATAAAAATCTGCAAACCCTAGCATAATCTCTCAAGTCATAGGAGGTTCTTCCTTACCTTTTTAAAGAATTCCTCCAACAAATCCTTTGCCTTTGTCTTCTTTTACACCTTAATCCTTAAACCCTTCAACTTGAAGATCCAAGGCTCCTATCTTGTTCTCCTTGAAAAATTATGCAAAACTCCTTTAAAACTTAGAGAGAAAAGGCTTGTTTCAGGAAGATTTGAGAGAAAATAGAAGAAAGGTTGAAAAAATGCTCTCTCCCTTGGCTTGAACGAATTTCCTCTCATTTATAGGAAAACATTTCATTTATTTTCCAAAATTGTACTATTGGCCCAATTATTTTTATTGTATAACTCATAAGTCCTTAATTCTTCATATAAGGGCATTTTGGTCATTTCGCCCTAAACATAATTATTTCTTAATTAAAGCCATTAAATGCAATTAAGCCTACTCATCATTGACTTTTTCAATGCTTATCCATAGGAAAAATGACTATTTTTCCCCTAATGCCTTTTTATGGATAATTGATTCAAACCGTTCCAAATGAATTGACTATTTTGCCCTTAGTTAGACTTTATGCTTTTTAACATAAAATTAACATCTAAAGGACTATTTTGAGTTAGGAACATACCTTTGACATCTTGGATATTACACTTAACCAAGAAAATATCTTATAAATATTTCATTTTTTTAATTCCCAAATGGGATTGGCCATCAAAAATTAGAGATATGGGTCATTTGGTATAAATTTTGCATATAAGGGTATTTTGGTCATTTCTACTACAACATAATTATTACACTCCTTTAATGCCATTTGATTTCTCTTTTCTACCTGGTGACCAAGTAAATCCATAAGATAATTAACTAATTTACCCATAATACACTTTTATGGATACTTGATTCCTATAAATTATTGTAAAACCATTATACCCTTTGGGAATTGTTTATGCCGTTTAACCCAACTAACCTCCTTCATGACCCTTTAACCATATTTCTTATCAGTATCATCAATTCCTAACACTTTACAACCTTCACGTCTCATAATGCATGCAAAATGACAATTTTACCCTTTTATTGATAAAATCCTTTTAAGGGTANTTTGTCGCCGCGGCGAAACTGTCCAGAGAGTTTCACCCTTGGTTCAACCCATCTTCGCCGCGGCGAAGATTCTTCTTCGCCCCGGCGAAGCCTGGTACACTCAAATTCTTCTATTTCAACCAAGATTCAGGACAACAATCAAATAACACTCAAACAAACAAATATAACAACAACCAACTCGATTAAGGGCGAAAGAGGAAACAATAAAACGTACCTCAAGCGGGGCGTTACAACATGGTAGCAAAAGTTTATCGAGTTGATGAGTTCGAGGAGCACTTCCGGCAAATCCGAATCAAGGATGATAGAATTGCTAAGTATCTTGGACATGACGTTGGTTTCAAGCAATGGAGTAGAGCTTACTTTCCTAGAAGAAGGTTCGATGTCATGACCACAAACATAGCTGAGTCCATAAATTTGAAGTTGTTAATAGAAAGAGAGTTTCCAATTGTTGCCCTTTTTGATGCAATTCAAAGGACATTGTCACAATGGTTCCATGAGCGTCGTATGGAGTCAGATAATTTTACGACAACTCTTGTTCCATCAGCTAAAAAATTATTGCGAGAACATATGAAATTGTCAAATGCACCATTTGCCTATCTCTCAATGCTCAAGAGTTCACCGTACACAGCTATGGTTTGGATCCCTTAGTTAACCTTCTTAGTAAAACTTGCATCTGTAAAGTGCTTGACATTCAACGTTTACCTTGTCCTCATGCACTAGCAACACGAAACACCAATGCAAGCTAGATTTTGGTTCAAGAATTTACATAGAACTTTGCTCCCCTCTCTATATGGTAAACCACTACATGTTGGCTTATTCAGAAACTATATATCCAATTCCTCCAAAAGAGCAGTTGGTGGTGCCCCTAGAGTTGCTTAACATTATCATTCTTCCGCCATTCAAGAAGACAGAAAAGGGGGGAAAAGAGTTAAACGTATTCCATTAGCCTGTGAGGCATCTTGGAGGATGAATAAGTGCTCAATTTGCAAGCAACTTGGCTACAAGAAAAGCAGTTGCCAAAATCGATCACATGTAGATCAAGAAAATTAGGTCCAAATTGATCAGAAGCAAGCAACCTGCCATTATTAGATCACTTAAGCGATCTGCTGTTCACTTAAGCAATTTGCAGTTTAGATATGCAAATAATAGCATATCGCTTAAGCGATCTACTGCTCAAATTAGATATGGTGAACACCAGATCGCTTAAGCGATTTGATGAACTTATTAATGTTGCTCCGTTTAACAGATAATAGACACCTAGATGATATTCCATTTACTTGTTCACTAGTTTCTCTTGGCTGTATGTCAATCTTTTGTGCTCTTATTGTGCTACAAGAAAATGTATAAATATGATTTTTTAACATCAGTTCTTGGCAAGAAAATAATATATAAATAAATATAATATTTATATAACATTGAACTCTGCAACCATCTGCTCAGCACTCTGTAGACTGAGAGAATGCCAGAATGTTTCAGAAACTTTTTGACTATGAACAACAACTCCTGTTATCACAATAAGTTTTTCAGCACAACAACTATAACGTGTAAATGTGCAAGGCTTTCAACCATATGCTGAAAGTCTTGCATGTTTACAGGTTACAACTATTGTGCTGAAAACTTATTGTGATAACAGGAGCCTCTATTCATAGTCAAAAGTTTCTAAAAAATTCTGGCACTCTCTCGGTCCACAGAGCGCAGAGTAGATGGTTGCAAAGTTGCAAACGCCAACCGTTAAAAACTTATTAGTGAATCAAGAGAGTTGCCAAGGCCAGCCATTGAAGACTTATTGTATGAGTTATCTTTCAAATTGATTGATATGGATGGAGCTTGAAATTTGTAATAGAATTTGAAATTTGTTGCAGGCTAGTTGGTTGTAACGGTTTAGGGTGGACGAGGGTGGGTTTGGAGTTAATGGGGGTTAGGATATTGAAATGATAAAAAAAAAAAATAATTGATAAATATTAGATAAATGAAAAGGACTAACAAAAATAATGGAATAACAGTAGATCATTTAGTTTTATGTACAGTGCTGTAACTCTGCAAAACCATCTACACAAACAATCTTTTGACTGGTCATTCAAACTTCGTTTAGTCCTTGACAATAACAACTCTTCTTAAAATTAGACTAAGAAGAATCTCAAAAGAGTGTACTATTTATCAATGCTCTGAAAATTTCACCGTCTTCTTGTTCGTCCATATCTCAAATCTGAAGCCATTTTCTTGCTTGAACTCTTAACATCTTTATGTTCTGATGAAAGAAGACGAAGATCTCTTCACTACGCTTGCATGGTTTTGTAGTTCTTTTCTACCCAAATCTCTACCCTTGAATTTGAGAATGATTATTGTCAAGGACAAATGAAATTAGCCATGATCGCTTAAGCGACGTGGACTATTGCTTAAGCGATCACAGCTTATGCATACTGGATCGCTTAAGTGAGATCTCGCATTGCTTAAGCGATCTTATATTTGATAATGAAATATTCTAAGTACAAAAGGAAATTAGCCTTGATCGCTTAAGTGACGTGGGCTATCACTTAAGTGATCATGGCTTATGTATATAGGATTGCTTAAGCGATATCCTGTATTTGAGAATGAATTATTCCAGTACATAAGGAAATTAGACTGGATCGTTTAAGCAAGTAGACTATCGCTTAAGCTATCAAGGCTTATAGATAATGGATCGCTTAAGCGATCTTATATTTGGGAATGATTATTGTCAAGTGCAAGGGAAATTAGCCTTGATCGCTTAAGCAACTCTAAATATCGCTTAGGCGATCACACATTATCCAGTATACATAAGCCATGATCGCTTAAGCAATATCCCACGTCGCTTAAGTGATCAAGACTAATTTCTTTCTGTACTTGGAATAATTCATTCTCAAATGCAAGATCGCTTAAGTAATGTCAGATATCGCTTAAGCGATGTCAGATATCGCTTAATCGATCCAGTATACATAAGTTGTGATCACTTAAGCGATATCACGTGTCGTTTAAGTGATCAAGGTTAATTTCCTTTCATACTTGGAATATTTCATTCTCAAATACAAGATCGCTTAAGCGATGCGAGCTCTTGCTTAAGCGATCCAATATGCATAAGCCATGATCGCTTAAGCAATAGTCCACGTCGCTTAAGTGATCATAGCTAATTTCCTTCGTACTTGACAATAATCATTCTCAAATTCAAGGGTAGAGATTTGGGTAGAAAAGAACTACAAAACCATGCAAGCTTAGTGAAGAGATCTTCGTCTTCTTTCTTCGAAACATAAAGATGTTAAGAGTTCAAGCAAGAAAATGGCTTTAGAGTTGAGATATGGACGAACAAGAAGATGGGGAAATTTTTAGAGCATTAATAAATATTACACTTTTTTGAGATTCTTCTCAGTCTGATTTTAAAAAGAGTTATTATTTCAAGGACTAAACAAAGTTTGAATGACCAGTCAAAAGATTGTTTGTGTAGATGGTTTTGCAGAGTTAAATCACCGTACATAAAACTAAATGATCTACGATTATTCTATTATTTCTAGTAGTCCTTTTCATTTATCTAATATTTATTATTATTAATTATTTTTTTCATTTCACTATCCTAACCCCCATTAACTACAAACCCATGCTCTCCACCCTAAACCATAGCAACCAACTAGCCTGTAACAAATTTCAAATTCTATTACAAATTTCAAGCTCCATCCATATCAATCAGTTTGAAAGACAACTCATACAACAAGTCTTCAACGGTTGGCCTTGGCTTAAGCCATCATAGCTTATCTGTACATGATCGCTTAAGTGAGAGCTGACATCGCTTAAGTGATCTGAATTTGAGAAGGAATAGTGAAGTACAAAGAAAATGGCCTTGGTCGCTTAAGCGACATCGTATATCACTTAAGCGATAGTAGCTTATTTGTACAGGATCGCTTAAGCAAGATCTCACATCGCTTAAGTGATCAAGGCTAATTTACTTTAGTATTTACAATAATCACTCTCAAATACACAATCGCTTAAGCGATTTATGATATCGCTTAAGTGATCCAGTATCGATAAGTTGTGATCGCTTAAGCGATAGCCAATGTCGCTTAAGTGACCAAGGCCAATTTGCTTCTTTTCTCCTCAATCTTTTGATATTGTGCACGTTTGAGCGAGAAATTGTATTCCGTATTGCAAATAATCCTTCTTAATTGGCCTTAATATGTGTTAATAACCGATGTCGCTTAAGTGATCAAGACTAATTTGCTTATTTTCTCCCGAATCTTGTGATGTTGTGAACGTCCAAAGTTAACATTAACGTTACTTAATATGGGGTTGTCAAATAATCCAAAAAAAAAAAAATGGATCGCTTAAGCGATGCAGTTATCGTTTAAGCGATCCAATGTTTATAAGCCTTCATCGCTTAAGCGACCAAGGCCAAATATTATCAAAATCATCCTTAAGTACATGATCACTTAAGCGATTCTAGTTATCACTTAATCGATCCAATATATTTAGCCTTGGTCGCTTAAATGATGTATGGTATCGCTTAAGCGATCTAATCAAAGGCAGAATCAAGATCATCCTAAGTGCACGATCACTTATGCGATTCAATGTCTCGCTTAAGAGATCCAGTATATTTAGCCTTGGTCGCTTAAACGATGTACTGTATCGCTTAAGCGATCTTGTCAAAGGCAGAATCCAGATCATCCCAAGTGCACGATCGCTTAAGCAATTCAATGTCTCACTTAAATGATCTAGTATATTTAGCCTTGGTCACTTAAGCGATGTACGATATCACTTAAACAATCTTGTCAAAGGCAGAATCAAGATTATCCCAAGTGCACAATCGCTTAAGCGATTCCATGTCTCGCTTAAGGGATCCAGTATGTTTAGCCTTGGTCGCTCAAGCGATGTATGGTATCGCTTAAGCGATCTTGTCAAAGGCAGAATCAAGATCAACCCAAGTGTACGATCACTTAAACGATTCCAGGTCTCGCTTAACCGATCCAATATATTAAGCCTTTGTTGCTTAAGTGATGTACGGTATCACTTAAGTGATCAAGTCCAAGGCAGAATCAAGATCATCCCTAAGTGCATGATCGCTTAAGTGATTTCAGGTCTCCTTTAAGTGATTCTAGGTCTCGCTTAAGTGATTCTGTACTTTTAGCCTTGGTCGCTTAAGCGATGTACGATTGCTTAAGCGACCATGGCCGAGGCACTGTCAAAATATCCTGAAGTCCATGATCGCTTAAGCGTTATCATATCTCGCTTAAGTAATCTTGTATAGGAAACCCTTGATTGCTTAAGCGATATACGACGTCGCTTAAGCGATCATGGACAACACATATTAATTCCAACTTTTCTCCTCAATTTTGACAACCTAAAATCACCAACAAATATTTATTCCATATTTTCTCCTCAATTTGATAACCTAAAATCACCAACACATGTTAATTCCATCTTTTCTCCTCAATTTGACAACCTAATTGCATCAACACATACAAATTCCATTTAACAAGATTACTAAATAAACTCAAAGTCAAAAGAGGGAAAGAAATATTGAATTGCTTTTCTATAAATATGAAATGTGTCAATTACATGAAAAAACAACATTATAAACAAGAAATAAATGTCCTATATACACCCAAAATAAAAGCAACATCGACAGCCTTCATCCTCCCTCTTTATCATTGTCTTCAACAACTTTCCCATCCTCCAAAATTATTCAGCACACCTTCAGCATCAGCATCAGTAGTAGCAACCTTTTTGTCTTCTTCTATAGCACTCTTTCCAACATTATCTAGCCTTGGCCTTGGCCACAAAGCATACATAACACCACAACCCAATTATCAATAGCCTGACGCATAACAACACTAGCTGATCTAATTCAAGACAATCCAATTATTCAAGATAACCCAATAAGAAATGCATTTCACATAACTACAAAACTCTAAGTCCAACTTCCATACCTTTTGATGACAGCATCAACAATGACTTGGATTGGGTTCTAGTCAGTCAAAAGGGATCCATATGCCCATGGAAGTACTCAACAACCAAGTGCTTCCAAGAGTTGCTCATTGTATCGTCATTCAAGCTAACCACTAGGGTGTTGGCCATGTCGAACTCAATAAATTTTAGTGCATATGCCCGCAATCAGCTCTACAATAGGAAGAAGACATTAGCATTAGAATCAGCTTATAGAACAATTGTATTATTTAAATTTTATACAAATTTTACCTCGCATCATTTGTCGGGACGAGAACGCGCTTGTCCCGTCAGTAGTTCATCACCTAAGTGCTGAAACATCCTGCTGTCTCGCAATAGACACAGGAACAATGTACACAGCAACTGCATCTCCGTGTCCAACTGCCTCTCCCTACAAATTTTCAGGTTGCAATCAAGGAGCTATAGCAAGCCCTCATCCAGTAACCAAACAACGGTTATCCAACACATATCCTTGATGTTCATGATGCAGTATGCTCTTTTCATGTTTGCCCAACTATTGCCATATTTGGGCCTTTCCCCTTGTACATACTTCATCATCCTCTCATTAAACTGAAAATCATCAAGGACACCACTGAGGTCCTCTGTGGCCATTCTTTTCTACTTGCCTCCTTTTGTTGCACCTCTACCATTGGCTTTCTTCACTAGCGTGTCATATGTACTTACTAGGCTTTGGCCAAAGGCCACATTGGTGAAGGCATAGTGCAAACACAAAATATCACCGTTACTACTCTGTCGCAACCTCATAAGTGCCAATACCTCATCAATGTATTGCATCAAATCAAAACAACATGATAAGTGTCTATTCAAACACAGTAGAACGATTTTTCCTTAGGCAATCTGTTTTGTTTTAAGAGATCGCTTAAAACAAAACAAATAGCTTAAGCGACCTCCTCAAAAAAAAAATAAAAAAAAAAAAACCCCCCAAAAAAAAAAGTAGATCGCTTAAGTGATTCAGTATATAATAGCTCATTGAAAACATAAGCAAAAATTTGGGAAAATAACTCACCGAGTCGTCGAGCCACCTGCCCATTTTCAACATCTTTTCAAACCACTCCTGGGGATAATCCATGGTCTTGCAGTTCACACACCCATCACTTCCTTTCTCATTATAATAGGCATAGAATAGTTTTTTCTTTTCCTCATCTATTGGCCTATACAAATCGACCCTTAACTCCTCTATTTTGACTTCCCCACCTCTTCCACCTTCCTCCTTACCCTTTGCCATTTTCGCTTCCCCACTTCCTTTGCGTTCCTCCACACCTTCATCCATTTTCATTTCCCCACTTCCTCTGCCTTCCTCCTTACGCTCCTCCATTCTCCCTTCTCCACTTTCATGGACTTCCTCATTTTTTTTCTTCGTTCTTCTCTTCTTTCCATGTAAGGAAATTTTACGTGCTTACTCTTTCGTCTCTCTCTTCTATGCTCTGGTTGCATTTCAACCACTTTCAATACCCCACCAACTTCCTCTGCCACCCTATCAACTTTCTTCTCCACCCTATCAACTTTCTCCTGTACCCTTTTCATCCAGTCTTCCATATTCTCAAACCTCTCATAAACGGCGGTTGTAAAACTGTCAAAGAGACTATTATGAGGTCAACCACCTCATTCTCCTGACGCCGATGTCGACGCCTCGGCAAATCAGTACTTGTTGTACTGGTTTTCCATTTGGTTGGAGGCATATGAACCTCTTCATCCTCCTCCTCCTCCTTCTCCCGCTAACTGGAGCTTCATTCTTGTTAGCCTCAAACACATGCTCAAGAAGTGGCCTTGCAACTGCACTCACATGCGTGATCCCTTCTAGGTCCTGTATTAGGCAGTCTATCCCTCATCTGCTACATCGTCCAATGTTGTGAATGATGTAACATACTCCTCTCCTAATTCACCCTTGTTAGGGGTGAGGAAGGGACAGACGACTCCCTACAATAAGAAAAAAATTAATCAAATTTAAGCCATATTTAAAGCAAGTGCATATTCAAAAGATTAATCCTTTAATCTTACCCAAGCCACTTGAATTTCCATTTCTATTTCGTCATAATCCCAATGGGCACACTTCTTGGTGTGCCACTGCAACATCCTAGGAAGTTGCGATGGCCCATCCATGCCTCTGTCCTCGCCTTAGCCAGAATAGGGATGGCCTCATACATCTAAGCCTACATTGTAAAAAAAATAGTCCATATCATAATTAAAACACATATAATACAAAAACTATTAACATTTACCTGCATTGCCCATGGGAAGCCAAACAAATTGTACGTGCTCGGTCTATCCTTCTTGACATATTGGCGGTGCTTTATCGCCATGTCTTTTCTACGTAGGACTCAACGGTTAGTTGAAATGATAACCTTCCTCATGGATAAGCATTAAAGAACTCCAAGTTGCTTGCAAACTGCACCCAATCCATATTAAGGGCATTTGTTGAGTCACAAGCCATTAGGATGGAATGCACGAACCATACTAGGCATATCTTAAACTTCTTCGAAGAGGTATACCCATCTTCTTCTAACCTCTGCTCAAAATCACGTCCTGTAATAGACGCCCCCCCACCAAAACCTTTCTAACCAAGTTATCGGCTACCCAACATTTCGTTATTCTCTCTTGCTTTTCCGCTTCTAGAAATGCCTCATTTCTTAGGCTTGTTATCAATGCAAATTACATCATCCCAAAACATAGTGGCTTCCCATCCACCACAAACCACATTTTTTTTTTTTTTTTGCTTTCAACTGAGTGTAACAACATATAATGTGTTGCCTACCCCCAGAATGCCTTATTACAATTGTCTCCTATGTCCAAAAATGACCGAAATAACTATCTTTGAATCAGTCCATACCCCTCATTTGTTCATCTAAAATATCCTTTATTCTCGTAAACACTTGCCAACTCGACCTAACCATCACCTTTATGAGGAACTACGGTATCTTATCATTTACAACCTCCAACCCATAATATTTATAAATAATGCTTCGAAAAATCTACACAATCGATATAAAGGAAATATCAACAAAAAAAAAAAACCAAAACAATTGGTAGGTTGCCAATTTGGGGCGTATGGGCTTTGAGGGCATTGGGGAGTGGGTGTTTTTGGCTTTGAGAGACTGGGGAAGCCAATGCAGGCCCTATAGAGGCTGTTGTGGTTGACTAGAGATGGTTGGGGATGGCAGGAGGGGGTGGAATAGGGGAGGTTGGGGGCTACCCTAAATATTGCAGGGCTGGCCATAGGCAGTGTGCGTGTGCAACTGTGCGTGGCCAGCCTAGCAATATGTAGGGTAGCCCCCAACCCCCTATTCCGCCCCTTCCTGCCATCCCTAGCCCTCCAACCTCCCTACGACTTTCCTTATCCTCCATCCTCTGGAACCCAAACAAAGCCATTCCCCCGATGCCCACCAATTACTCGACAAAACGCCACAACCATCGTAACAATAAAAACCAACTACATATCTCCCAAATTCAAACAAACCAATAAATTTTTTCATCAAATGGTAAAAAATGTACCTTTTCTTTATCGACGTCCTCCTCCTCGCCTGAATTCTCACCAGTGTCCTCCTTTTTAGAACCATTTTTGGATTTTCCTACTTGTTCTTATGCCGCCACCGTCTCCTTTATCACTAGACCACCTTCACTCATCGGATGATCCACCGAAGTGTCTTCTTCGACAACCTTTGAATAGCTGCCACTGCTGAACTCTAGGATTTGGAGTGGGGTTGGGTTTTCCTCCTCTTTGTTCATATCAGCCACGATTTTTGTGTAACTAACAGCAATATGAAGCTTTAAGATCGAATATTCGCCAAAAATAGGGAACCTTAATCGATGGAAATTGCAAGAGATGAGGTGTTTTCGTCCGTTTTTTTGGGTGGACTCCTCGATTAAGCGATTTTGAATGTGAGGGGGATCATTTTTTAATTTTCAAAATTTAAACAAATTTCCATTAATTAACTATTGCCCATATATGTTTCAATCTTTTCACTCTAGCCCTTTTTTGCATGTTTAGTTACACTTAAGTGTGCCAAGTCAGATTTTTCAATTTAAAAAAAAATACAAACTTTTTTCAAGGTCATTTTTTAAAATCCAAATTTCGAATGTCTGCCGAGTTAAATTTCCTCGCGCTTCCGCTGGGGTCATCATCTGTTTTTGCATGGGTTGAAGACAAGGATGGCATGGCTTAGTGAGGGTGGTAACCATTCATGAGGCCTCTCAAGAATGTTGTCGGCAAAGGGGGTTCTTCGTACCAAGGGTTGCGATGAGTGAAACGCAAGGGGAAGGTGATAATCCTAGGATTATACTGTTTTTCTATACATTTTTGGTAGGATTTTGGATACTTCTTAACTCGTTTTGTGCCTAAATTGCAACTTAAATTCATATATTTTATGTTTCAGGCCAAAACATGTAGTTGGAGCAAAACCAAGCAAAATTGAGTTTCTGGACTCGGAATCAAGACAAATTTAGGAATCGGGGAAATTCTGATGCGGAGTGGAAGCACTATGAAGCTTGTTCCTATCAAGGATCACGAAGATTAAAGATTCAAGCGAAGAAGCAAGCGGAAGGTAGTTTCGTAATTTCAGAATAAATGAACAAAGTTTGCCGCGGCGAGCTAGCCTCGGGTAAGGTGGTTCAACAAGATTTCAATTCAATGTCACAACGAAAACTGCATTTCTTCTGTTATTAAAACGTTGCATTTTAAATGTATTGGATGAGAATCCTAGGTTTTTGGCCAACTATTTAAGAGAGCTTTAGCTCATTTTAGTGGGGGTTCGGATTTTTAGAGAAGAAGAGGAAGAAATTGGAGGTTGGAGAAATTTGAGTCTTCATTTAGGGAAGATTTCATTCTCTTTCTACTGTTTTATCATGTTGATTACTTTTCTTACAGTTTATTGTCCAAATTTCTTTAGTTTAAATATGAACTAACCCACCTTTGGGTTAGGGTTTTCATCTAACTTTGATTACAATGGTTTAATCTATTAAAGATGTTGTTTTTATATTCTATTGCATTGGATTTTGTATTTATTCTTGTTCTTAATGAAATTGAATGTGAGTTTTCCTTATTTCAATTGAATGTTGAGCATGATGAGACTGAGAAGTGATTCACGTGTTAGCCTCTTAGAGTAAATACCATAGTTTAATGAATGCTAGAGATAGGTTTGGAGATCTATGAAATCACTTTAGGGTTCCATTTAGCTAAAAAGACTTTGAACTATTAATCTTCATTTTGTTGGGTGCGGAAGCTTAATAGGGATAAGTAGGAAAATATAGCCTGAGAAGGTATGTTTTACAACTTAGGGAATTCGATTTATAATCCTTGCATGTGAGTTTAAAAGCAACATCAACCGCAGATTGAATCAAAGTAATTTAGTGAAGTCAAACCCTAACCTCTTTGTCTTGAATTGATATTTCCATAATCAGTTGATATTTTCTTAAGTTGTTAGAATTTAAATTTATGTTATTAATTCTACTTTAATTTCTGTTTTTGTCTCCTGCAAATCCAAAAATCTTTATTTTCTTCAACTAGTTACAAACCTAGAAAAATTAGTACTTAACACACAATCCTCGTGGGAACTTGGTGTGCTGTCGTAGGCACCCAGAATTAAAACCCTAAAAATACACGTAGTAGTGTGAGTAGGGATCGTTCCCACGGAGAGTGTCTAGCCGAGTTTTATGTTACATGAACCGGTATGGGGGAGATTTGAGTAAAAACAGAAACAATTTCAGGAAAAGAAATTCAACCTAAATTACCGAAATCAATCAAAATAACGAAACGTGGTCTAAGTCAACATCCACTATCAGAATCTTACAACTAATCATTGATGCAAAAATAAATCAATTCTTACTTTGAGTATTCACCGTTGGAACTATTTTCCTATCTCTCCTTAGTTGTAATTAATTAGTGTAACACCCCATGTGAGGTACGTAGTTAAGATTTGATGAATGGCTTGAATGTTTATTTGTAATACCCAAGATGTCAAAGGTATGTTCCTAACTCAAAATAGTCCTTTAAATGTTTATTTTATGTTAAAAAGCATAAAATCTAACTAAGGGCAAAATAGTCAATTCATTTGGAACGGTATGAATCAATTATCCATAAAGAGGCTTAGGGGCAAAATGGTTATTTTGCCTATGGATAAGCATTGAAAAAGTCAAGGATGAGTAGGCTTCATTGCATTTAATGGCATTAATTAAGTAATAATTATGTCTAGTGTGAAATGACCAAAATGCCCTTATATGAAGAATTAAGGACTTATGAGTTATACAATTAAAATAATTGGGCCAATTGCATAATTTTGGAAAATAAATGAAATATTTTCCTATAAATGAGATGAAATTCGTTCAAGCCAAAGGAGAGAGCCTTTCTTCAACATTTCTTCCATTTTCTCTCAAATCTTCCATGAAACAAGCTTTCTTTCTCTAGGTTTTCAAGGAGTTTTGCATAATTTTTCAAGGAGAACAAGATAGGAGCCTTGGATCTTCAATTTGAAGGGTTTAAGGTAAGGATTAAAAACTTTAGTTTTGATGNCAAAACCCAACTCAAATAAGAGCGAAAGAGGAAACAATAACTACGTACCTCATGTGGGGCGTTACAACACTCTACCGATGTGCTTATAGGATTGCAATTATGCATCTAGCAAGTTTCTCATATATTCATCTTCAACATTGCATTATCTTTTGAGCTTGAATATACCTCTGTTTGTTCTCTGTAAAATCCTAGAGGTTTATTTTTTTTTTAATCAAGTTCCATTATGCTTTGCTAAGCTTTAAAATACCTTGTTAACCTTTGTTGTTTGAGTGATTGGAACGAGTTTCATTTGATCATGCTTGATGGGATTTCAAGCTGTTGGAGCTGAAGGGTGTCTTTGGCATTGAACCTTGAATGGAGCTCAAGGTTGTCCAAGTGGTTTCTTGGTGTGAAAATTACTGTGGTAGAACGAAGTTCAACCAGAGGGTAAAGTTGAAGTATTGTCATAATAGGGAGTATTTTACAATTGATGCTTAACTTTGGCTTTGTAATTGTACTATAAATGTTTGTCATAGTGGAATAGTTTTGTCTGAACTCAGTCCCATAGATGTAGGTGGTTGGCCGAACCATGTAAAAATGGTTTGTGTGCATTACATTAGGTCATTGATGTTTAGATTATGTTGATGATGAATTAACAAACCTGTAAGCACAAATGAACATGTTTAAACCATTCCGCATAAGTTTAATGAACTTGATATAGTCATAAAACTTTCAGGGCTCAGCCACTTCGTGAACTAAGAGACTTGGCCAAGAAAATAAACCATATATGCACCTTTCTTGGAGAACGTTCACTATCGTTGTTTCTTCTCTAAAGTTTGCTGAACAAGTGATGAACGTGTGTTTGTTTTAGTATTTTGGATATTTTTAGAGTAGGGTGGGACTAACGAGGTAGGATTTAAAAATTAACAAAACACCCCCTCAGATTTGTTAATTTACTAAACACTCCTTAATAAAAACATCTAGAATTATAAAAACACCCCCACCCACCCATTAATACCAGCAGTCGGCCACCACTGCTAGAGGTTAGCCGGATTTGCCGTATCAGTGCACGAGCGATTGGATTTGGTCGATCGTGCACCGAGATGGCCTTTTCTAGCTAGATCTATCGTAGATCTGGCCATGTTTGGTCGCCAACGATGACCATATCTTGGTCGTCAACGACGACCAGTTACGACCAAAGACGGCCAGATCTTTGGTCATAGATCTAGCCTTTTTTTACCAGATCCACGATGGATTTGGCCGAAAAATGATAGATCGGCGCACTATCGGCAAGATCCAGCTGGTAGTGCGCCATTATACTAGATTCCGGCCACCTTCTGTCGACAGCCACCAGAATTGGCAAATGTGGGTGGTGGGGGTGTTTTTATTAATTTTTAAACTTTTTCTGAGGGTGTTTAATTAAATTAATAAACTTAAGGAGTCTCAAAGTAATTAAATATAATATAATAGTACTTCCTAAATAATGAAACAAACAGTTATTTTGATAATAGGATTGGAAATAGGGTAGAAAATAGTATACCAAACAGACCTATAACTATTTTATTTTGGCTCGTCAGTGAATTCCACCTATTTCATTAACTTATATTACTGTCTGAACATCAAGACCTTTCATAAAAAAATTATTTGCTTTGAGTTTTGTGCCTTTGTAGAAGAGTGTAGACCGATTTTGATACTATTTTCATTAATTAAATATCTTGGTTTATTGGATTTTTATACTTAACATTGGTTAGCTCGTAATGTGTTTCACTTGGGTCTCACTTGATAAATTGCTACTAATTAATTATGAACTGTCATATCGAAATTGTGAGAAGTGTTTGTGGGTGTAACATTATTCTATAAGAAAAGATGGTTACTGTAGCTGGTGATGTTTCTAATGTGAACTTAGGAGTGAAAGATTCCAAACTAATGAAAGAAATGTGGAGAGAAATAGAGATAGTAATAAATTTTGCTGCAACAGCCAACATTGATGAAAGGTATATATTTATGACTGTTAACTAAATTATTAAATTTGGGTATTATCAAAGGATGTTCAACAAAACATTAAACCCTCTTCGAGGGGATTATTTTGGTGCACGTTGGCCAACTATCAACCACGTAGTTGTGGACCATGTAGTTATTTATGGGTTGAAAGCTTGTCTCAACTGTATTGATGATGAAGGTATATATCAAACGCTCAGCACTTTTCCAAAACACCCAATTAAATTAATATATGTTTACCAAAACACCAAATTAAATTAATATATGAAACTATTCAAATAAATTATTTCAAAAACAAAGAATAAAATTTAATTTGAAAATGAATAAAAAGTATTCAACTAAATATCATGTAATTAATTGAGTTGTTACCATTTAGGAATGCATTAAAATAAGGAACTGTAGAAGCGATTTATTTATAATATCTTAAGTTTTTATTTTCTCGGAAAATTTCAAATCTTATAAGGACTGGCCAAATCCGACTATTGGTTATATAAGTAGAAGAGATTAAAAATAGTTAAACCCTTAATTTTTTAATACATAAAACTTTTTTGATAATGAATTTTCCTATTGTAAACCAATCATTAATTACTGGAATAGAAAAAGTTTAACACAAATTTCATGATGAAATAAAAATGTAAAAAATAAACGTGATGTGCATATGACTCCCTTCAACATCGACCAATAAATTTTTCTTCAATATACGTGGATAAGTGAACGAAATAGAGACAACAATAGAAAAAAAATAATAATAGTAAAATAAAACAAACAGTAAACAAAGAAAATAATACGCGCGATTTACCCTGGTTCACCCAATGTGGGCTACGTCCAGCTAAGTCAATATTATTATAATATGCCTCACTTCTCTCGTTTACAATGAATGAATTGCTTTCATACTCATAACAAGAGAAAAGTATGTTTATATACTAGGTTTAAGAGATTAAACCTAGTTTTACAAGGATTCCTATTCCTAAGCCCAACCCAATAAGGAATTAATAACTTAGAAGAAATCCTACAGCGGTTATACATGGAAAAGCCCAAAACTGCCTACGGGCTCAGGGGCGCTGCCCCCGCGACCCCCGCCCGCTCACCGGGGACCCCCGAGTGCGTCTCCGTTACCCTTTAATGCTGAAGTAGTCGACAACTCCAACAATAAAAAATGCTAAAAAAATATAGTCAAGATTATCAAGAATATCGTGTTTATGATTAGGTAAATCTGTCAAAACAAATCCTAATTTGTTATGAAATTGAATTAACCGGTACTACTTTGTATAAATTTTATTGCATACATATAGTAATTATTAAAAAAAAATTGACAGCATGTTTATTAATTTATTAAGTCTATTCTGAGTTCTTTTAATGTGTGGATTAAAGCGTGTAAAATAACAAGTAATTAATGATATTTTATTAGTTAAAGTATTTAAATATAATATCCGGAATAATTTCTTTAATGATGATGAAACAAAATTATAAACCATTGTTAATCATGGCCATTAAAGCCATACTGAAGGGTGTCTTTGGCATTGAACCTTGAATGGAGCTCAAGGTTGTTCATTGAACCTTGAATGGAGCTCAAGGTTGTTTGTTGTCCAAGTGGTTTCTTCTTGTGAAAATTACTGTGGTAGAACGAAGTTCAACCAGAGGGTAAAGTTGAAGTATTGTCATAATAGGGAGTATTTTACAGTTGATGCTTAACTTTGGCTTTGTAATTGTACTATAAATGTTTATCATAGTGGAATAGTTTTGTTTGAACTCGGTCCCATAGATGTAAGTGGTTGGCCGAACCATGTAAAAATGGTTTGTGTGCGTTGCATTAGGTCATTGATGTTTAGATTATGTTGATGATGAATTAACAAACCTGTAAGCACAAATGAACATGTTTAAACCATTCTGCATAAGTTTAATGAACTTGATAAAGTCATAAAACTTTTAGGGCTCAACCACTTCATGAACTAAGAGACTTGGCCAAGAAAATAAACCATTTATGCACCTTTCTTGGAGAAAGTTCACTATCGTTGTTTCTTCTCTAAAGTTTGCTGAACAAGTGATGACTGTGTGTTTGTTTTAATATTTTGGATATTTTTAGAGTAGGGTGAGAATAACGAGGTAGGATTTAAAAATTACAAACACCCCCTCAGATTTTTTAATTTACTAAACACCCCTTAATAAAAACATTTAGAATTACAAAAACACACCCACCCACCCATTAATACCGGCAGCCGGCCACCACCATTGGAGGTTAGCCGGATTTGCCATATCAGTGCACTAGTGATTGGATTTGGCCGATCATGTGCCGAGATGGCCTTTTCCAACAAGATCCATCGTAGATCTGGTCAGAAAGGGCCAGATCTGGCCATGTTTGGTCACCAACGATGACCATATCTTGGTCGTCGTTGATGACTAGCTACGACCAAAGACGGTCAGATCTTTGGCCGTAGATCTAGCATTTTTTTGGCTAGATCTATAGTGGATTTGGCGGGAAAATGATAGATCGATGCACTACCGGCAAGATCTAGCCGGTAGTGCGCCATTATACCAGATTCCGGCCACCTTCCGCCGGCTGCCACCAGAATTTGGCAAATGTGGGTGGTGGGGGTGTTTTTATTAATTTTTAAACTTTTTTCTGAGAGTGTTATATTGAATTAATAAACTTGAGGGGTTTAAAAGTAATTGAATAAAATATAATAGTATTTCCTAAATAATAAAACAAACAGTTATTTTGATAAAAGGATTAGAAATAAGGTAGAAAATAGTATACCAAATAGACCCATAACTATTTTATTTTGGCTCGTCAGTGAATTCCATCTATTTCATTAACTTATATTACTGTCTGAACCTCAAGACCTTTCATAAAAAAATTATTTGCTTTGAGTTTTGTGCCTAACCAAAACACTTTACCAAAACACCCAATTAAATTAATATATGTTTACCAAAACACCAAATTAAATTAATATATGAAACTATTCAAATAAATTATTTCAAAAACAAAGAATAAAATTTAATTTGAAAATAAATAAAACTATTCAACTAAATATCATGTAATTAATTGAGTTGTTACCATTTAGGAATGCATTAAAATAAGGAACTGTAGAAGCGATTTATTTATAATTTCTTAAGTTTTTATTTTCTCGGAAAATTTCAAATCTTATAAGGACTGGCCAAATCCGACTATTGGTTATATAAGTAGAAGAGATTAAAAATAGTTAAACCCTTAATTTTTTAATACATAAAACTTTTTTGATAATGAATTTTCCTATTGTAAACCAATCATTAATTACTGGAATAGAAAAAGTTTGACACAAATTTCATGATGAAATAAAAATGTAAAAAATAAACGTGATGTGCATATGACTCCCTTCAACATCCACCAATAAATTTTTCTTCAATATACGTGGATAAGTGAACGAAATAGAGACAACAATAGAAAAAAAATAATAATAGTAAAATAAAACAAACAGTAAACAAAGAAAATAATACGCGCGATTTACCCTGGTTCACCCAATGTGGGCTACGTCCAGCTAAGTCAATATTATTATAATATGCCTCACTTCTCTCGTTTACAATGAATGAATTGCTTTCATACTCATAACAAGAGAAAAGTATGTTTATATACTAGGTTTAAGAGATTAAACCTAGTTTTACAAGGATTCCTATTCCTAAGCCCAACCCAATAAGGAATTAATAACTTAGAAGAAATCCTACAGCGGTTATACATGGAAAAGCCCAAAACTGCCTACGGGCTCAGGGGCGCTGCCCCCGCGACCCCCGCCCGCTCACCGGGGACCCCCGAGTGCGTCTCCGTTACCCTTTAATGCTGAAGTAGTCGACAACTCCAACAATAAAAAATGCTAAAAAAATATAGTCAAGATTATCAAGAATATCGTGTTTATGATTAGGTAAATCTGTCAAAACAAATCCTAATTTGTTATGAAATTGAATTAACCGGTACTACTTTGTATAAATTTTATTGCATACATATAGTAATTATTAAAAAAAAATTGACAGCATGTTTATTAATTTATTAAGTCTATTCTGAGTTCTTTTAATGTGTGGATTAAAGCGTGTAAAATAACAAGTAATTAATGATATTTTATTAGTTAAAGTATTTAAATATAACATCCGGAATAATTTCTTTAATGATGATGAAACAAAATTATAAACCATTGTTAATCATGGCCATTAAAGCCATACTGAAGGGTGTCTTTGGCATTGAACCTTGAATGGAGCTCAAGGTTGTTCATTGAACCTTGAATGGAGCTCAAGGTTGTTTGTTGTCCAAGTGGTTTCTTGTTGTGAAAATTACTGTGGTAGAACGAAGTTCAACCAGAGGGTAAAGTTGAAGTATTGTCATAACAGGGAGTATTTTACAATTGAAGCTTAACTTTGGCTTTGTAATTGTACTATAAATGTTTATCATAGTGGAATAGTTTCGTCTGAACTCGGTCCCATAGATGTAGGTGGTTGGCCAAACCATGTAAAAATGGTTTGTGTGCTTTACATTAGGTCATTGCATGTTTAGATTATGTTGATGATGAATTAACAAACCTGTAAGCACAAATGAACATGTTTAAACCATTTCGCATAAGTTTAATGAACTTGATAAAGTCATAAAACTTTCAGGGCTCAACCACTTCGTGAACTAAGAGACTTGGCCAAGAAAATAAACCATTTGTTAGGGCCAAAAAGTGTCCTCAACTCGAATAGGCCCAGAGACGTACATACCTTTACCCAAGCTGAAAGCCCAGGCCCAGGCCCGATGCGGCCCAGGCCAGAATTCCCCAAATGAGGCCAATTCGATGTGAAGTATGGTCAGCCCATACCACCAAGACCTGAGCCTCTTAGTCACAGCGCACCTTCTGGGCCTATGGTCAGAATTGGAGCCCATAGTCACCTACGGATCACACTCCTACTCGAACATTGATAAGGTAGTCCATTAATATCCCAATTCCTCCAAGATCCGTATCCGAATCCGAATCATACTCAGACTCCCTTTCACGCCAGGATAAGGGGGCCAAAGGATACACCTGTGGAGGGAAACAATTACTATGAGAACTCTCAATCCCACCAGGATTGGAAAACCAAACAGTCATTATTTAAACGGAGGCTAGCCCTCTCACAAGGCAGATTACATTACACCTTCAAAGCCTGGAGTTCTCGCTTGAGAACTTCACATTACAGCCGTACTCACAGTCCCAGACTAGACTTATGGTAACCTCTTTACTCCCTAGCCCTCACTAAATCAGCCTCTTTTTGCCTTGCTGACTTGAGCGTCGGAGTGTCTACGGCAAACACCACCCTGGTGTTTTCCGTTGCTTCATTTTTGTTTCTCTACGTGTGCAGGTACATTAGATCGCTAGTGGCCTCAACCTTATGGGATCAGTCCCTCTTTTCGTATAGGTAGATTTTTACGTCTACAGTTTGGCGCCCACCGTCGGGCCTCTAGCAATCATTCAGCTCAACGACCCCTACTACATGAAGAAATTTTCCATGGCTGACAATTCTGACAACGCTAACCCTGGCCTCGAGGCCAACTGGAGGCTCTGACTGCTCTTATGCAATAGAACTCAGACAAGGTGGTCGCACTGAAAGCTAAGAACACTGCCATCCGGACCAAAAATGTCTCCATCAGGGCTGAAACTAGTCTCTGAAAGAGAAGGTAAGTCAGTTTTATGATCTTGAGCTTCTGCCATGTCAAGTACCACCCAATCGGTTCCACGCCTTGGTTCCGTCTATGCAACCTCTCCAAACTCCAGAGCACAGACACGGCCTCAGATAAAAGGTCGCGTCAATTATGTTCGTCATTGGTCGATGACTTGATCCTGATTCATAGAGAGAAGGATCTGTCAACAGAACCGTTCTCGGTCGATCCGCCTCAGGTACAAGATCAAGGCGTCCAAGTGACAGAAAGCCTGCTACAACAAGAACTACCCATCCTTGCCATCCCACCTCACTTTCAGTCAACCATCCCTACACAAACTCCATTCGGCTCGGTTTACCCGTGCTTGTCGAGTGGTCACCCACACCAAACCATCCCACTCGAGTCCATCCATCCTAACAGACCGAGCGAGTACCAAACAACCCCTCTATTCATTCATGTATAGCGAAACACCTGATCAGTTACAATTGGAGTTACCTAACCAGAAGGAATGAACGGTGATCCAAGCTACCAAGCGATACATGAAGGAATGATCAACCAGGCTACACCATGTGGATTGACCTAACAAAATGTGCCAAGTGCGAATCATATGGCCGACCCAGTCAAACGGGATGACCTAGTGGTATTTCCTTCTCCCATGGAACAAATATTGGCCAAGAGACTGGCCGACGTAGAGGCAGTGATGAGGGGCATACCAGGAATGCCGATCCCCACCAAAAGGAGCAAGCCTCACTGCTACGCCGATTCGCCCTTCGTGGATGCGATCGCGCTAGCCGACATGCCCCACAAATTCACTATCCCTGGCATGCAGCCCTATGACGGTACAATCGACCCAGATGATCACATAGCCTTGTACAAGCACAGAATGTTCACTATCTCGATACCACGAGTGCTAAGGGAAGCCTGCATGTGTAAGAGTTTTGGTTCAAGCTTATCTGGTCCATCTCTTCAGTGGTACACCAATCTCCCAAATGATTCCATCGACTCGTTCGCACAGCTCACTAACACCTTTGTGGAGCAATTTGCTAGTAGCAAAAAACTCGAGAAACTATCGGTCGACCTGTACAGAGTATACCAGAGAAGGGAGGAGCCGTTGAGAGAGTATGTTAGCAGATTCAACAAAGAAAAAATTTCCATCCCTTCCTGTAACCCCGAGACAGCCATAGACGCCTTCAGGAAGTGTCTCCTCCCGGATGGTGAATTATACAAAGAATTGACGAAGCTCGGTTGCACCACGATGGAGGATGCCTTGGCCAGAGCAGTGGTTTAGATAAGATGGGAAGAAGATGAGATGAATCGGGCAATACACACCAGGTATGATCCAAGGCAGAATGATAAGAGGCTAGAGCTCAGATCAAGTGAATCCCGTTACCAACCCCTCCATGAAACCTGAACAAAGTTAGAAAACCATATGACTGCCAGCTGCTTAGAACCGACAATAGACCAACTGGACCCAGCTGATACAAAATCCCAGAGTACAACCTCAACGTCGAACTGACCCAGGTAGTGGCAATCATGAAAGGAATGGGATTTAGTGTTATTTGGCCAGGCAAGCTCAATGTCGAAGCAAGGAGGGACACGACCAAGTGGTGCGAGTTCCATGACGACCATGGACATAACTGTAACGCCCCACTTGAGGTACATAGTTAAGTTATGGTGTATTGCTTAAATGTTTATTGTTTTGTTTTTATTTGGGTCGATATATTGTTAATATTGGTTGGTTGGCCCTTAGTTGAATTTTTGTTAAAGTTATTTTGCAAAAAATGTAGAGAAAATCCCTTAAACTTTCATTAGGGTAAAATGGTCTTTTCACTCAAAATTAGTTGAACTTGTGGGGAGTGAAAAGAGACAGAATTTAATAGAGAATGCATTAAAAATGAGGGCATTATTGTAATTGACTAAGGGACATAGATGGAATTTCTAAGAAAGAGCAAGGGCAAAATGGGAAAGTGTGGTTATAAATTAAAGTGTTAGGGTTTGAAACCCTCATTTTCGTTCATTCCACCCCCCACACTCCTCCTCCTTTTTTCTCTCAAGTTTTCATTCACTTTTCCAAGGAATTTGAGGGCTTTTGAGTAGATTTTCATAGGGTTTTGATTCAAGGCATCAAAAGGTAAGGAATCAAGCTCTTTATCTATGATTTATTTGTGTAAAGTTTGAGTTCTTATGAAGTTTATGCTTAGGGTTAAGAGAAGATTAGAATCCAACAAGAATAGAGAGCTTAGGAGAGACTACTCAAGCACAAGGTAAGTAAATTCCACTCAAAATCCAACTCAAGCTAAAATTTAAGAATTCAAGTGAGTAGAGATTTCTTCTAAATATGCATATGTTTTGATTATTGAGAAATTGAGATGAGATTGATGATGAATTATGCTTGTTGTTGGATATATTTGAATATGAGAAGTATATGTGATGATTTGATGATGGGTTGAAATTGGAAGAATTGGAGAAATTTTTGTGGAGTGTGTTTGCCATGTAGGTATGTGATGCTACAAGAGAGTTTTTCTCTCATTTTGGATGGTTTGAGAACTAAATAGAATGATAATTGAATTAGGGTTTGTTTATGCACAATTAATGTTTGATGAAATGCCTAAGTGAAAACATGTTACCAAACTGCCCTGTCACAGCCGTGACTTTCTGAGTGATTTTTGGGCATCTTACGGATTGAACTGGGTTTAGACCAAAACATAAAAGTTGTAGTCCTGTCTCTAAGCTTTAAAACGAGACCAAAACTGTAGCAATCTGAGGTGTATAACTCAAGTTATGCCTTCTTGAGTGTGACCTGCGCAGAATGACAGTTTTGATGCAATATTGCATTTGTGCATTTCAAAAGTGCATTAAGTAAGAAACTTTAAGCATGAACCATCCTTATGCATTAATTGTGCATTGAGAAGTAGTTTGAGAAAGAGTAGAGAACTTTGTGAATGGGCTACTCTAAAAGTAAAGAGAATGAGAAAATCTAAGAATGGGTTGGTGCTTTGTGAACTCCAACCGGAAGTCACGAAGAGTGGGTTGGTGCTTTGTGAACTCCACCCGGCCGTGCCTCCGGTAAGATGAGGCCGTGACATTCCAGTGAGAAAGAATGAGAAAATATAAGAAAGAATAGAGGAAGAGAAAGAGTAGAAGTCACGAAGAGTGGGTGGGTGCTTTGTGATCTCCACTCAGCCGTGCCTCCGGTAAGATGAGGCCGTGACATACAACAGAAAGTTAATAGAAAAGAGCTATGTGAAAGAGAAACAGAAAGAGAAAATAAATGAGATGAGAAGAGTGTAAGGAAAGAATTAAGAGAAAGAGTTACGGGGATAGACGAGTAGAGGATTTACTTACTGAGCATTATTTTGTGCTCACCCCGTTGTTTTTCTTTGTGTTTGCAGGATCTAGGTGAGGACGCGGTCGGATGGGCATCGGCAAGTGAGGAGTAATAGCTACACTGTCCACTGTTTTTGATAACTTTTACTTATGATGCCTTACTTTGTATAAAGAATGATTAAATGTATTAAAAGAAAATTGTGGGCCCATTTACTTTTGCTAATATAAATATATTTACTTGATGTATTTCTATACGTATCCTAGTATGAAGCAGTTATTACAATAACACCGCGGACTGCATTGCCCTGCGGTTGGAGGTCATTGCACTATTGAAGAGGGGACATCTCCGAGATTTATTGACAAATAAAGGGAAGAACACCATCAGCTAGAAAAACACGAAAGAAACATCTCCACCTCCACGGGAACCTACCCTGAAAGGATTCTGCTCAATCATCTCCGGAGGGTCAGAGATCAATGGGGTCAGTTACTCCTCAACCAAACATTACGCTAGAGCTAACAGCCACCATGAAGTCCAATCCATCCATCTGTCTTCTCGATCACACTCCTACTAGGTAATTCAGTTCAAAGATGACGAGCCGGTCACCCTGACCGCTCCTCATCACAATGCTCTAGTCATCTCGCTCCAGATTGCCAACATCCTGGTCAAAAAGGTATTCATAGATGGGGGATCCTCAACAAACATTTTTTTCCTTGAAGCAATGAAGGCTATGAATCTGGAAGAAACAAACATCAACAGACGACCGACCCTACTTGTCAAGTTTAATTCTGAGCAGAAATACACCATCGGAGAGATCGTCCTTCCTATTTATGCCAGCGGAGTAAACAAGCAGACCGTTTTTTTAATGATCGACTGTCCTTCACCATACAACGTCATCTTGGGCCAACCTTGGATCCATGACATGCGAGCTGTTCCATCCACCTTTCACCAAATGATCAGGTTTCCTACCAAATAGGGAGTGCAGTAAATCAAGGGCGACCCTAAGGCTTCCAGAGATTGTTACAAGAATGCCTTCAAAAGCAAAGGTAATGCTTCATAGCAATTACAGTCTCATCCAACCCTTCCGACCGAGCTAGATCAACCATCTATGGAAGAGTTGGATGAAGTACAGATACATCCGGATGACCCCGAAAGAAAGACCCATATAGGTTCTCGCCTCAGGCTTGAGACAAGAAAGAAACTCATAGAATTCCTTAGATAAAAACCATGACTGTTTCGCCTGGTCCCTTGCTGACATGACAGGAATCAGCCTAGAGGCAATGGTCCACCATCTCAAAGTAGATCTGGATCACCCGCTAGTGAAGTAGAGGAGAAGGAAATTCGCACCAGAGTGTAACCGGATCGTCAACGAAGAGGTTGACAAGTTACTGAGTAATGGTATGATCAGAGAGGTCCACTACCAAGAATGGCTGGCAAACATCGTGGTCGTAAAGAAAAAGAACAGAAAGTGGAGGGTCTGCATTGACTTCATGGACTAAGTATGCCCTGAGGACTCCTTCCCGCTCCCACATATTGACATAATGGTCGATGCGATCGTAGGCCACGAGCTCATAAGCTTCATGGATGCATTCTCAGGGTACAACCAAATCTTGATGTACCCCCCACGACCAGGAGGAGACAACCTTCATCATAGAGAGGGGAACCTACTACTACAAGGTGATGCCATTCGGTCTCAAGAACAACGGGGCTACCTATCAGCGACTAGTCAATAGAATGTCTGCCAAACACCTCGAGGACACCATGGAGGTTTATATCGACGACATGCTCGTCAAGTCCTTGATAGCCGAGCAGCACCTTGACCACCTCAACCAAGCGTTCGTCGTCTTAAGGAAATATAACATGAAGCTGAATCCAGCCAAATGCTCGTTTGGTGTCTCCTTAGGTAAATTCTTGGGATACATGGTAACTCAGCGATGGATAGAAGCCAACCCCAACCAGATTAGAGTGGTCCTCAATATACCATCTCCAACTTGCATCAAAGACGTCTAGCGCCTCGTAGGACGAGTAGCTACCTTGAGCCGCTTCATTTCTAGATCCGTTGACAAGTGCCACCTCTTCTTCCACACACTCAAGAAATCCAAGAAGTTCGAGTAGACGCCTTCCTGCGAGGAAGCCTTGCGACAATTGAAGAGATACCTGACCTTCCCTCCGCTCCTTTCCAAGCCTATGGATGGGAAGAAGCTTTATACATATCTGGCAGTCTCAGAGACAGCAATCTCAGCAGTGTTAGTTCGAGAAAATGATTCAAAGCAGCTACCAGTTTACTATGTAAGCAAGTCACTCCTCGACATAGAAACACAATACAGTCAATTGGAGAAACTGGCACTCGCCCTCATCCATGCATCCAAGAAGCTCAGGCCATACTTTCAGTGCCACTCCATAGTCGGACTCACCTCTTTTCCACTCAAGAAGATACTGCACAAGCCAGAGCTATCAGGTCGACTCACACAATGGATGGTAGAGCTTAGTGACTTCGACATATCTTTCTAGCCACGTACTACCATCAAGTCCCAAGATTTCACCCCGAGCACCACCGTCCAAGTAGAAAGAGAGTTACTATGTATGAGCAATGGGTCGCCTTCTAAGTGGACTCTCTCAGTGGATGGCTCGAGCAATGTGAATGGAAGCAGCCTCGAGTTAGTCCTAACTACACCAGAAGGAGACGTCATCCAGCGGGCCATACGATGTGGTTTCAAGTGTATGAACAATGAAGCGGAAGATGAGACCCTTATCGTTGGACTCTCCCTAGCCAAAGAAATCGGAGTAAGGAGGCTGGATGTGAAGTACGACTCCTAGCTCATGGTCACTAGTTGCAAGGCACTTACCAAGCATGCAACTCGAAGATGACGGCCTACTTGAACCTGGTCAAAAATTGCAACCCAATTCGAAGAATTCTCCATCGCCCAAGTTCCAAGAGCAGAGAACTCTCATGCTGACGCCCTTGCTAACCTCGGCTCAGCCCTTCAATGTTCTTCCCAGTCATCTATCCCTATGTTATTCCTACAATAGCCAGCCAATTGGAAGGAACAACCAGCAAACAAGTCACCTGAAGAAGCAATGGACATCGAACTGGTTGACTGTTGGATGACCCCGATAGTGAAGTACTTGGAACACAACAAGCTCTCGGCTGACAAAAACGAAGCACGTCGTCTGAGAGCAAGAGCCGCCAGGTTCACTATATATGAGGGCCAACTCTTTAGGAAATCATTCTTCGGTCCCTACCTCAAGTGCACAGGCCCAGAAGAGGCCAAACGTGTTCTTGTCGAACTCCATGAAGACGAGTGTGGAAACCACGCAGGAGGACGCAACCTCGCACACCGGGTGATCACCGTTGGATAGTATTGGCCAACCATATGCATTGATTCGGCGGCTTATATTAATAAGTGTGACAGTTGTCAAAGGTTCGCCCATGTCTCACACCTCCCACCCGAGCGACTCCACTCCACTCTCACACCTTGACCGTTCAGGAAGTGGGGAATGGATATAGTTGGAAAGCTACCAACCACACTAGGGTAACGAGTCTTCTTGTTGGCAGTGACTGATTATTTCACTAAGTGGATCGAAGTCGAAGCTTTCGCACAAGTCAAAGACCGAGAGGTAAAAGCTTTTATCTGGAAACATGTCATCTGCAGGTTTGGGATACCGAAGGAAATCATCACCGACAATGGATCCCAATTTATCAGTTCAAGCTTCAAGGATTTCTACGACATGTGGGGAATCAAGCTAAGCTTCTCTACCCCCTGCAACCTCTGGTCCAATGGCCAGGCCAAGTCATCGAATAAAACCATCTTGCAGACCTTAAAGAAGTGACTATAGAAAGCGAAGGGTGCATGGGCAGATGAGCTACCCAGAGTCCTTTGGTTCTATCGAACTACAGCTTGCTCATCTAAAGGCGAGACTCATTTCTCCCTCACATATGGATCTGAAGTAGTCATCCTGATAAATAATGATTTTTTTCAAGTTTAATAAGAAAATTAATTTTTAACATATTAATAACATGTTTATTAAGAAAATTGGATGCAGAAAGAAAGGCTGGTGAGTGGTGACCCCATTTAACAAAAAACAAAATAAATTATTATTTTCCTCCGATTGAACTTTGTCAAGTAAATCAAATTAACGTTTAAATTTAAAAAAAAAAAAACTTAAAAACTTAACTATTCTTTAGAAATATGTTAGCTGACACAATTATCTTGTGCTAAAGATTAAAAAGTACTTGAGAATTCAGTCAGATTGACGTAAGATTGACATATGTTATTTTTACATTCACGAGTACTCCTTTTTAATTCATTTAAACTTTTAAAATATTATAAACTCTACGAACTATCATGTATCTACGTGTCTGATATTTAAGATTTTATGAATTCTATTATTACCTAATATTTCTGATATCGAACTGGAATATTAAGAATTTAAAAATATCTTGAACTTTGAGTTAATGAGTAAGAGATTTCACCTTAAGAAAATTTAGAACCGTTTTGTCATTATTAAAATCATCACTTTAAATTATAATTTCTATAACTGAAAATTTTCTACCTAGCTCTAGCTCCAAAAAAGATGAAATTCATAATTAAAATGGAAGTTTTAAAAATAAATGCAAGTTGCATATATAGTCTCCCTTCAACTGCCACCAATAAATAAAAACAAATAATGAATATTTTTTAATTTAAATTTATGAATAAGATATTCTTGACTTGACAGTATGGTTGAGCAAATAAAGACCAATCTAACACACTTCTTCTTTATTCCTGAAACATTTATATATTGTTTAGAATTTTTTGGATTCATCTTAATTGAATTAAAACTTCTATAATAAAAAAAGATAATTTATGATACATTTTTCTCACTCAATGCACTAGTATAGTATATCATTATCATATGGGAGAATGACATATTCCTACCCAAGGTTCGGCGAAACAACATTTTCCTACCCGTCAAGTTTCAAAACTACACTCTCCCACCCACCGTTATGTTCCGTTAGAAAAATTTGTTCTCTAACATGTATAAACAGTGTAAAGACAAAACTACCCTTCTAGCTTTTCTTCTTTCTCCTTCACCAGAAACACTGCCAATTTGCACATGACCGGATGAAACTAGAAGACATAAGACCCCTGGAAGCCTGACTTGGCTTTAGGTTCACTAGATTGTGTTACAATATTAACATTACATCAAGAAACTGATTTTAAAAACAAAACATCATCTTCAAAGCAGCAAATGGTATCAAAGTATTTATGTTAAAATGAGTGTAGAAGCTTGAGCATAGAACTGGATTTTCAGAAATATGAAGCAAAACTTTCATGCGGTGTTACACCTTTCAAATTCAGAACAAATGACATTATGCTTTCCACAAGTTAATCTGATCAAGATGGAGCTCTTTGAATCATTCTTAAACTAAAAGTTTCAAGCAAAAGTTCTCTACTTAAAAAACTACACTAAAATTAGAAAGGGAGATAAAAAGGCAAAACTAGCTGGGAACTGCTAATTGTTTCTTCCCCTTCTTGCTTCCACAGGCTGTCTCCCCTCCCCTTATCATTCTAGAGAGTATATCTGCTTGCTTTGTGTTCCCTTCCTGATTAAGGCTAGCAATCAAATCCTTAGAGCTCTTCCAATTAGTGGCTCTTCCTTTCGCCTGAATTTCAAACAATAAAGAATATGCATTGAGAGTCTTCCCGGCTACTAAGAGAGCATTCGACATCTTCTCATAGCTTAAAAAGTCTACAATGCAGTCTATCTCCACACAAAAATACAACAACTTTAGAGTAACAACGGTCTTCCCTTCTCAGACAGAATAGATAGAAGACTACCAAAATTGGGGTGCACAACCACTGTGCATTAGCAGATCAATGCATCTAAGGGCTTCCTCAACATGACCTCTCATGAGAAGAGCTTCCAAGACCTTGGCGACCAAATTGCATCTGGCCAAATCGACGCAAATTTGGTGCGATTTCGTGTTTACCATCCCTTCTCTAATCCCATCAATTTCCCCAACAATTCAATACACAAAAAACAACCTATTTTCCCAAATAACAACAATATAACGCTAGATCTGGGCAATTGGTGGGAGAGGGGAAATGATGAAAGTGATATCATTTGGGGAAGAA
This sequence comes from Pistacia vera, assembly GCF_008641045.1. Classification (NCBI taxonomy): domain Eukaryota; kingdom Viridiplantae; phylum Streptophyta; class Magnoliopsida; order Sapindales; family Anacardiaceae; genus Pistacia; species Pistacia vera. The sequence continues at coordinate 870,494 of NW_022195917.1, forward strand.
AGTAGTGTGTCTTGAGTAAGAAGGATATAGAGTTAACTTGGCGGATGAAGTAAGCATAGGTGAGAGCTTAACCAGTAATGGCGTTGATGAGAAAAGTAGTGGAGAGTGGGATGAGGAAGGAAGTGTTTCAGGGTTTTTTTTTTTTTTTATGTTTATATATAAGAGATAAAAAGACATAATTACCTTTTAACTGTTTTGTAAACTTACCATTTTATCCTTTTTTAGTTAAAGTTAACGGACTGTGGGTGGGAAAATGTCATTCTCCCTTATCATATTATTAATTTTCTAAGGGAGACAACTTTCGTACGTCTTCATAAGAATACCTAGCACATACATACATACATACATACATATATATATGAGAAACATTTTTTTATTTATTATTTTATAGTTCATGTCTGAAAGAATAAAGAATAAGTTTGTGAATTGAGAATAAGAAAAACAATGTAGAGAAAAACAGAGGAAGCAAAACTGAAATTGCTTTTTTTTTCTAACTGACTTTTCAAAGTACATGTGATGAGTATTTAAGCAAGTATTGCATGAAAGTCTAGATGACACTGTTTTCCTATTTGACTAATTTCATATTTGTCCTTCATTCTAACATTCCCCTATAAACCAAACATTCTCTATTTCTCCTCTACTATTCTTATCTTCATATTCCCTCTTCGTCGTAACATCCTCTTTGACTCTCTTCACAATTCACCTATCTACAGTTCTCACAAATAGATGTAAAACTACAGAAAAAAGACAAACTTAATTGATTTCTTTCTGCATTAGCCTTTCCTTTCTAATGACTCTGAAACTTTTAACTTCTCCCTTAGCCATTGAAATTCGTGTCCAGACAAAGGTTTGGTTAGTATATCTGCCAGTTGATACTCAATACCCACATATTGCACACAGACTCGTTTATCAACTACCAACTCTCGGACGTAATGCACATCTATTTCAATGTGCTTCATTCTTGCATGGAAGACAGGGTTAGATGACAAAGCCCTTGCGCTCATGTTGTCACACCACAGAATAGGCATGATTGTGATTTCAATTCCAAGTTCTGTGAACAAATTCTGAATCCAAACCATTTCAGTGGTAGCTTGACACAAAGACCTATACTCTACTTTAGTAGAGGACAAAGATACAACCTTTTGCGTTCTTGAGCTTCACTGAATTAAATTCCCTCCAAGAGATATTCCATACCCACTGGTTGATTTTCTATCGTTAGTGTCACTAGCCCAATCAGCATCAGCATATCCTTCTAAGACAAATCTCTTAGCTCTGGTGAATATCAAACCATGGTGAATGGTGCCTTGGATGTACCGAAGTACTCTCTTATAGGCAGTCTAGTGAGCAACTATAGGGGTCTACAAGAACTGACTAAGTTTATTAACAACAAAGGCTAGATCTGGTCTGGACAAAGTTAAGTATTGTAGGCTACCCACAACTTTCTTATAAAGAGAAGGCTAATCAAATAATTCACCATCCTCTTTGTTGAGTTTCGTTCCTAGAGCCATAAGAGTCTAACAAGGCTTTGAATCTGCCATGCCAACTTTATTTAGGAGCTCCCGAGCATACCTGGTTTGAGTCAAGAGCAATGATGAATCATTTCGAGTCACTTCAAAACCAAGGAAGTAATTGAGACGCCCTAAAGTTTTGAGAGCAAATTGTTTATTCAAGTCTGTTACAATTTGCTCAATAAGATGATTATCATTCCTAGTGAGAAGGATATCATCTACATACACCAGTAGATAGATGACTTGGGCTTCTCTTTTGAAATAGAACAAACTGACATCAGAGGTGGAATTCTCAAAACCCCAAGATATTAAGACACTTTTCAACTTGTCAAACCAAGCTCTAGAAGCTTATTTCAAGCCATACAAGGCTTTATGTGGCTTACAAACATGCTTTGGTAAATTTGAATCAGCAAAGCCTTCTGGTTGATATATGTAAATGGTCTCGGTTAGTTCACCAATAAGAAACGCATTGTTGATATTGATTTGTTGAATATTCCATTCATGATGAACTGCCAAGGATAGCATGACTCTTATGGTGGTAACTTTGATAACAGGTGAAAAGGTCTCAAAATAATCCAAGCCTAGTGTTTGTTGAAAAACATTTGCAACAAGCCTTGCTTTATACCTTTGCAAGGATCCATCAGAATTTAGTTTAGTTTTAAACACCCATTTGCTACTTACTATATTCATCCAGGCATGCAAGGCACCAATTCCCAGGTCTGATTGTTTATAAGAGCATTGTATTATGTCAGCATTACATCTTTCCATTCTGGTGTGTTTAGAGCCTTAGTTGTGGATTTGGGCTCTGCTAAGATTTTCTGAGTTGATAGATAGGCAGAGGTTAGATGAATTTGACTTGCTTTTGGACCTGGTCACCATCGGATAAACATTCTGTGTGCGTGACTTAGGAAAACAGAGATCTACTTCTAACTAAATTCCTAGACCCTTAGAAGAAAGTCTGCACTTTGGATTTGTTGTGCAAATGTTAGGTGGTTGATCAATATGTGATGGAGAGATGTTGAATTTAGAGCAAGGGGGCAACATAGCAGATTGATTTCTTTGTAACCTGGAGCTTGGAATAGACATTGCTGGTGATACATTATATTGAGTTATAGAGATTGAGTTTAATTAAAAGAAAGAGGGCAACATAGCAGATTGATTTCTTTGTAACCTGGAGCCTAGAATAGGCACTGTTGATGATACATTATGTTTAGCTGCAGAGACTAAATTTAATTCAAAGCAAAAAGGCAGCATAGCAGACTGATTTCTTTGTAACCTGGAGCTTGAAATGGGCGCTACTGGTGATACATTATGTTGAGTTGCAGAGACTGATTCACATGGATTTGTAGGATTATGTTGAGTGGACACCACCGGTGATTGATGTACAGGAATTAAAACTACACAAAACTCAGTTGAACTTGTGTCTATTGAATTTGATAAGTTGACAGAGCAATTTGGAAGCTGCTAGGAACTTTGGAAAATAGGAGCATTAATCAATCCAAAAACCTCACTATCTTCACATGAAACATTCTTAAAATTAGTTTTGAATCGAAACTCACATTCATTTAACTTGGCCTGCTTAACAATATACAACTTACCTGATGAAGACATACACTTATAGCCTTTGTGAACTAGGCTATAGCCTAGAAATACACACTTCTCAATGTGATAAGAGAACTTTTGCTTCTAATAGGGTCTGATGAAGGGATAGCAACAGCATCCAAACACCTTTAGGTCATTATAGTTTGGTTCTTGACCAAATAGCATTGTAAAAGGAGTTGAATAATCAAGAGAAGTTGAGGGCAGTCTATTCAACAAGAAAACTATAGTACTAAGGATTGCCACCAGAAACAAAGTGGCATAACAGCATGTGCAAGTAATGCTAGGCCAAATTCAGTAATGGCTCTATGTTTCCTCTCTACCCGACCATTTTGCTAGTGTAAGAAGGACATGGATGTCTAAATAGTATGTCATGTTGATCTAGGTACTTTGAAAATGTCCTAAATTCACCTCCCCATTCTGTTTGCAAGCATTTAATCTTATGGTTCAACTGTTTTTCAACCAAACAATGAAACTTTGTAAAGATAGGAAATGCTGCAGACTTGGCTTTCAACGGATACATCCACATAAATCTGTTGTAGTCATCCACACAGATGATGTAGTATCAGAATCCTTTAGATGATTTAACAGGGGCAGGTCCTCATAAGTCAGAATATACTAATTCAAGTGGAGCTTGTGAGTGAGAATGAGATTTAGGAAATTGTGCTTGTTGCATTTTACCATATTGACAAGCCTCACAAAAGGGTGTTTTATTGCCAAAGTAACAAGATATAGCTCTCAAGCTCTTCTCTTAAGGATGACCTAACCTAGCATGCCATAACAAAGTAGTACTAAGTTTTGTATCCAGTACAGAGTTGATAGGAATACAATTATTTGCTGCCCAATTAGAATTAAAACTAGAACGTCCAACTTGTGAAACTGAATCTTTATTTGCTGCTACATTAAGTTGAGGACAGAAATCTTGAACTGCATGTGAGGAAACCCTAGATGACATAGCCGCACTAAGAGATCCAAAAGATGGCATAGAGACGTGCAACTGATATAGCCCATCTTTTAGACTCCCTTGTAGAAGTATATCTTTAGTTGTTTTTTCCTTTATAAAAAAATGTGCAGCATGAAATTCAACAATAACATCATTATCCTTTGTTATTTGCGAAACGCTCAAGAGATTTTTGGCTATACTAGGAACACACAACATATTTCTCAAATTCAACACCTTAGGAGAGAAATCAGAAGGTATAAAGTTAATACCTGTATGTGTAATGGGGACTGTATGTGCATTACCAACCTGAACCTGAGTACCTCCTTGATAAGCTGAGTAAAGAAGCGTGTTTTGAGGATCTGTAGTCACGTGGTTTGTAGCTCCAGAATCTACAAACCAGGTCTGATCATATAAGGTGTGAAGAGTAGCAGGTACGAAGGAACCTTGTTGCTTAGATATATATGTGATTGCTGAATTAGAGGTAACTCCTTCACCAGTAATTGGAGCTGTCAAAGATGATGATTTAGGCACATTGTACAGTTGTGATTGAGGTGAAACATGATGTTGAGATGAAGAACCAATTGAGCCATGATTAGGTTGAGATCCATAGTGTGAATATAAGAGGGACTGAGAAGGCATGACTCTTGTTGCCATTAGTGCTTGAGTCGAAGCACCGGTATAGTTAGGACTTGTGATGTTGGTTGAGTGAATAGGAAGTGAGCCAGTAAGACCTTGGTATTCATGATTAAAACGATGATAACAGTGGAGAGCAGAATGACCAGTCTTCCCAAATACTTGGTAGATGAGTTTAGGTTGAAAATAGCCTCCTCGACCTTTGCCTCGTCCTCTTTGCATATTAGAACCAAACATCATCATTCCAGGATAGTGAGAGAACTGAGGATGAAATTCAGGTCGGTATTCATGTGAAAACATATTACCACCATCAGAAGAGCCATTTTACGAAGTCAAGTATTGAGAAGGAGAATAGACAGGTTGAACACTTGGATTCCCAAAGTGTGATGATGCATTAACTGGTACAGAGGCTGTCATATTACCATTCTTGAACTGAGAATTTACAGTGATAGCAGTTTCACTTTATTTTGTAGCAAGCAATGCTGAAGCTAAATGATCAGACAAATTAGAATACACATTATGTTGTCTTTCAAGTCGAATTTCATGTTTATGAAGAAGATACTGAGCTTTTTGTAGAGTAACCTGACTGCTAGTTGTTGTTAAATTGGCTACAACAGCATCATATTCAAGCCCTAGCCCGTCTAGTATGTACAATAACAACTCTTCATCATTGATTAAGACTCCACTAGCTACTAACTCATCACTTAATTCCTTCATTTTCAAAACATACTCATTCATAGTAAGTGCATCCTTCTTAGTACTTTGTAAAAGACTTCTTAAATGTAGAGCTCGAGCCTTAGAGGCTAAATGAAAATGCAGTTCTAGTGTGTTCCAGATATCATAGGCAGTAGTGCATTTTCCAACATGACGAAAAATAGATTCATAAATGGTAGAATTTAACCAGCTCACCAAGAATTGATCAATTCATTGCCAAGAGAAGTAGTTAGGGTTACCTCTTTTCTTCGGTTGCTCAGACTCATCTGATTTGTCAATTATAAACATCGGAGGACAAACCCTCTCTCCTCTGATATGGCCTTCAAGTTCATGACCAGTAAGAGCTAGAAGAATTTGAGACTTCCAATAGTTATAATTTTTGTCGCTCAATTTGACAAAGATTGAAGGTAGCGTTGGCGGTGTAGTTGGATTCTCCATTTGCATCGAAGTATTTTGCATTTGTTTTTCACAGAGAGATTTCAACAAATAGAAAATTGGACTAACAGTAAATTGAATTGAAAACGAACACAGAAGACAAAAGAACACAGGATCAAATCTTGCCTAAGGCGTGTGTCTAAGGCTCTGATACCATGAAAGAATAAAGAAGAAGTTTCTGAATCAAGAACAAGAAAAACAATGCAGAGAAAAATAGAGGAAGCAAAACTGAAATTGCTTTCTTTTCTAACTAACTTTTCATAGTACACGTGATGAGTATTTAAGCAAGTATTGCATGAAAGTCAAGACGACACCGTTTTCCTATTTGGCTAATTTCACATTTGTCCTTCATTCTAACAATGTCTTAGTAGTCCAAATGAATTGAGTGATCAAATTCGACAACTTCACTACACTAATCAAATGAATATTAATTTCTTCCTCAATCATCCAAGTGAGTAACTAAGTCGTGTATGTTTTAACTGAAGAATAAATCATTACTTAAATTAGATAAGAAGAGGAAATAAATAATCTTAATCTTAAGGATGATAGTACAGAAATACGAAAAGTTTTTAGCCAAGAAGCTCTAAACATGCTTGAGAAGTTAGAAATATTTTGGCTTCAATAAAAAGGTGTCCACGTTGACGACTTATTACGTACCTGCAAGATAAAAGATTTGGTAACAACTCTAAACATAAATCATTGTTTTAAACAACTTTAAATAAATATTTTATTTTATCTTAAATCTTTCATGTAATATAGTGTATATTTTTTGTAATATACATATAATTATTACTATATATATACAAGTTTCTTAAAACGGGACCTAAAAAAATTATAACTTAATATAACATGAAATTTATTGTTATTTATAACTGGCTCAAGTTAGAATCATAATTTTTTTATGATTATATATAAATTATTCTTATATCAAGTATATTATAAAAAGATTCTATTTTACAGGCAAAATAATACCAAAAATATATAAAAAGCGTGTACATAACACAATACTTCTAATCTTTGAGCTGGGTGATTCTTGGGGAGAATATTTCTTGGAACACGTTCTACGGGATTTTATGCCTTAATTATATGGTACTCTTAAGGGAATATTGACGTAAGAGAATACCTTATTTCACGGATATGTCATAATAAAAAAAAAAAAATCACTTTAATCATAAATAATGTAATACATGGGATAGCTACTTAAACCCCCTTAGGTTTGGCTTTCATCGCCCCCAGTTCACCACCACCAGCACACCACACACCCGCCCCCCCCCCCCCCCCCCCCCCCCCCACCCCCCCCCCCCCCCCCCCCCCCCACAAAAAAAATGATTGCAAATGAGCCCGATACACCCACCGTCAACGAAGCCCAACCAGTGTGCTCCCACCGTCACGAGCCCCAGGAACCACTTTTATTTTGAATTTTGTTCGTTCATTCCCTTTTATTTTTTGAAATTTGTTTTCACCTTTCCCTCTTCAAAGTTGGCCAATGATGTGTGTTGTGAATTATGTGCTGAATATGTACCTATGGCTTGTTGAATTGGAGTTTGAAATGACATATGGGAGAGTCGATGGTTTTTTATTTGTATAATTATGGTGGCGATAAGCAGCCTGCTGGGTTGCAGTTTTATTGAGGTGGTGTTTCGCGGGAGGGTTGATATTATTGTGGAATGATGTTGCGCCGGAGAGAGAGAGGGTGTCGCTTGGGTTGTTTGCGAAGGAGGGTTCTGAGCATGGGAGGGAAGTGAGGCGTGGCAAAGAAGAAGGGCATTAAGGTCATTCACTTTCTCTCCGTTAAAACTACAGAGGATTGACAAACTACAGTGGGTTCTTAGTTGTTATCCCATAAACATATATATAATAGCTCTAGCTCACTTTGAAGTTTGAATTTAAGAGACAGGAAAACATTGGACAAGTTGAGTGTGACAGTGCGTGAGTAAAAAGCAAGGTTCTGAAAACCGGACCGGACCATCCGGTCGGACCGGTTCGACCGGTGACCGGCGGCATTTCCGGTCCAGAATAAGTAAAAAACCGTTATTTGCATTTAAACCGGATTGGACCGCGGTTGGACCGCCAGAATAGTGCCGAATCGCGGTCCAATCGCGGTTGAATCCCGCCGGATTCCGGCACCGATCGAGGGAGAAATCACCGCCATTAGACTTGACGGCATCTCCACTACAAAACCCTGCCATTTTCAGCGGCCATCGTCGCTCGCCGTCCACCTAAACTTCACGCGACCGTCAGAGTTATTTTGTTGATTCCGGCGATTTCTGGCGCCGATGGAACTCCTTGGCACCATCATCAGAGTCGTCGACACCTACACATCAAAAGCCTTAAGATTCCAGCTTCGATTGGCTGTCGATCGTCGCTGCCGTCACCACTCACCAGAATCTTCGCATGACAGGGGTGTTTTAGATAGATTTCAAACCTTAAGGGAGTATTATAGGGGTGTTTTTGATAAATTTTAAACCTGTAGGGACTAACAGTAATTTTATAAATTACGGTCCAACCGACCGATCCAACCGGTCAAACCGGAAACCGGACCCTTAAACGGGTCATTGCCCGGTCCGGATTTCAGAACATTGGTAAAAAGTAATTAATTACTCTGTACAGTTGCCGCTTGGCACTTGAAAGTGTTAATTAATTATTCCTATCTATAAAAGTGTTAGAAACTAATTGAAGAAGAATTTTCTAATTTATTCATTTTTCATAGTTATTAAATTTAAAACGGTTTTCGGATGTGCCTTGCGGCGGTGCGGGAATGTAGCTTTCCTATATAAGAGTAAGATTGCGTTAGGAAAAACTCACATTTACAGATAAAAATTGTGATTAATTGAAGAAAAATATGTCCTCTACTCAGGTTTCAACAGCTGCAACTTCACCACCGAAACCTATTCGTCCCATTGCTAATTTCTGTCCCACGATATGGGGAGACCAGTCCCTCAAAGATGATTCTGAAACGTACAAGTATATATGCATTTTATAGAAATATATTTTACCTGTACATGCATTCACTATTTTTCGTAAAAGTATTTGTAATATGGAGAGATAGTATTTGTGTGGTACAAAGGAGAGACAGCGTCATTCATTAAACCTTAATACAATTAATTCACATGCAACATAATTAAACATAACACCAATCAGACTCTCTTGTTGTACATATCAATTATTAAACCTTTGACTCTCTCGGTTAACGTACATACGTGTATTCATACATATAAAGAAGAGCATGCATGTAATTACTAAGTGGATTGGAATATATATATATAATTTTTTTTTTTCGCAGAAAATTAATCCTACAACTCAAGAAGATCGAATATGAACAACTGAGAAGAGGTAAAGACTCTAAACTTGATAATGAATACTACAGATGCACCAGTAGAGAAACTAAAGAGGATGATAATGAATACTACAGATGCACCAGTAGAGAAACTAAACTTGATTGATACATTACAAAAGTTATGTGTGGCTTATAACTTTGAAGAAGAGATAGAAGATGCTTTGCAAAAAATTTATAATGATTGTGACATTCATCATTATAATGATCTCCACAGTGTTTCAGTGTATTTTCGACTGCTTTGACAACAAGAAATTAAGGTTTCCTATGGTAAGTAAGCTATGTCAAATAATATTCATAATACTCACTCATGAAATTAATAAAATATGAACATATTGTTGTTGTGAGCAGATGTATTTGAAAAGTTCAAAGATGTTGATAGGAAATTCAAGTCATCCTTGATTAATGATGTTCAAGGAATGCTAAATTTGGGTGAGGCGGCACACTTCGCTATTCATGGAGAAGATATTCTGGATGAAGCCCTCGCTTTTACAGCCACTCAGCTTAAGTCAGTGGCATCTCGTGTAAGCACTCACGTTGCAGAAGAAATAAATCATACTTTGAAATTTTCTATCCGTAAGAGCGTACCAAGGCTTGAGGCAAGATTTTTCTTGTCCACCAATGCAAGAGATGATTCTCACAATAAAACTTTGCTTAAATTTGCGAAGTTGGACTATAACATACTTCAACTGAGGCACCGGAAGCAACTCAGTGATATCTTAAAGTAAGTTCATACTTTTAATTACATCACAAAATTGATTTGGAGCTTTATTTTATTTTATTAAAGGTTGTTCAGCACCCACCCACACCCGCACCCCCTTACTAAAAACCAAAACATCATCAACATAGACTATACAAAAGTTGGATAAGTCTCCAAAAACTTGATCCATTTTCCTCTGGAATATTGTTGGTGCTTGCTTAAGTCCAAAAGGCAAAACCATCCATTCAAACAATCCTTTCGGACAGGTGAAAGCCGTCAAAGGAATGCTTGACTCCGCCATCCTGGTCTGCTAAAATCCTGACTTTAGATCAAATTTGGAGAAGATTTTTTCAAATCTAGCTTTATTCAAACAAGCCGATTTGTTTGGTATCTTATAAGCATCGTCAATGGTTTTTTCATTTAACTGCCTATAATCGATAACCATCCGCGCTTTACCTCTTAACTGCTCAGCTCTATTCATGACCATGAATGCTGG